>NC_079193.1:171431307-172071019 GCF_029499605.1 Hyla sarda
CCTCACTCCTTGGAGTTGGCAGTATTCCATCAGTTCTTAAAGGGGTTATCCAGGAAAACCTTTTTTTTTAATATATCAATTGGCTCCAGAAAGTTAAACAAATTTTTAAATTATATAGAAGAGTTGGAGAGGCTCTTCTCTGACTACCCACCAAATAAACCCGGGCTACCTAATTAGACACCTATACCCAAGGTGTCAGATTGTAGTTTGTCTGTAGAAATATATATATATTAGGGCTCAGGGTTTGAGACAACTGGACAGGTTGTGTTTCAAGTAATATTTCAATTTATTAAATATATATAGTCTGACCATAGAATATAAGATAAAATGTAAATAGCAGCAACTGCGTCTCACAGGGCCCTTGTGTAGGCGCAGCACCAACTATTAAGAACTATAACATGTGTATAGTACAGTATATAAAATATAAAAAAATAATATACTAATGGAAAATTGTTAAAAATATAACATATAGAGACCACCATAAACATATAGAGAGAGAGGGATCTGGGTGGGAAAGTCTTAGTCCATCCACAATGGTCAATTATCTCCTCTCTTAAATAAGTCCTGCTAATATAGACAGATTCCGGTATTTTAGTAACCAATGGCAACCATAAGGTTAGTAACCCGTAGCAACCATTCAGATGAGTCCGGCTATTGTGGTAGTTAGCACATCAACGTTTAAGTAGAAGATATACTTGCTATTTGTAGACAATATTCAACATAGAAAGCTAGTGTGCAGTCACTGTTAATATGCATGCATATTTGTATGATACTTTGTATCTCACCGCTCCCGGACACTGATGCGCTGAACTTCACGGGGATGCTGCGATCTCCTCCTGTTGCGCTGTGAAATCCCACAGTGTATTAGCACTGAGTAGCTGTCTTGGCATGAGACAGCATCACCGGAGACTCGGCCGTCTCCCACAGTGGTGATGTTGGTAGATGGTGGGTTGCGGGTGGTGTTGTCGCAGCGGTTCTGCGGGTAAGCACGTACATGTGCCGGTGGCGTCCTCGTGGCAGCGAGGCGCGGATGTCTCCTTCACCGGGTGTTGGGTGATTGACAGTTTATTTTCCGGTATCGGACTGCTATTTACTGAGCAGGGCAAGAACACTGGTGGCCTCAATAGGTATTGAGGGGACGCTGGACGCGTTTCAGGACTGTCTCAGTCCTTTCTTCAGCAGCAAAGAATAAGTATAATGGGGGGTCACTGTATCGTAATTTATATATTTAACTCCTCCTCTATCAATTAGTGACATCAGATCCAGAGTAAACTAAATAAACAAAAGATAGATTTATGAATGAAAGTAGTAGAGCTCAGTACTATATAAATAGGACTGCTTCGAATTAAGTATAATCGGCTGTGGAGTATATCCATATGCACACTATCCAGTCCCTTCTTTTATACTGCAACAGATATACTGACTGTAGGACACTACGAGTATAGATACTTTTCTTTAGACACCTGATTTCTGGTAATCTACAATCATCTAATTTCCATATTAGGCTTCACCATCACAATTATACTCACAACAAAATACATAACCTATTTCACACTACACTAATATTTTCAATATTATCAATATTTTATATTTCCATATAAGATTTATATACTTTCATACAATTGCACATATTTACTATAAATAATTTAGCATTTATGGTCAGTTATTACTATTGGTACACAATGAATTTAACTTCATCTAATATCTCAGCATTTCATTTACACAAATAGATACCACATATTAATTCACTCACTTATATTATTTAATACAAGTCTTTTTATTCTCAATGCACTCCACAGCCGATTATACTAAATTCGAAGCAGTCCTATTCATATAGTACTGAGCTCTACTACTTTCATTCATAAATCTAACACCCCTATTTCGTTTTGTTTATTTTGTTTACTCTGGATCTGATGTCACTAATTGATAGAGGAGGAGTTAAATATATAAATTACGATACAGTGACCCCCCATTATACTTATTCTTAGCTGCTGAAGAAAGGACTGAGACAGTCCTGAAACGTGTCCACCGTCCCCTCAATACCTATTGAGACCACCAGTGTACTTGCCCTGCTCAGTAAATAGCAGTCCGATACCGGAAAATAAACTGTCAATCACCCGACACCCGGTGAAGGAGACATCCGCGCCTCGCTGCCACGAGGACGCCACCGGCACATGTACGTGCTTACCCGCAGAACCGCTGCGACAACACCACCCGCAACCCACCATCTACCAACATCACCACTGTGGGAGACGGCCGAGTCTCCGGTGATGCTGTCGCATGCCAAGACAGCTACTCAGTGCTAACATACTGTGGGATTTCACAGCGCAACAGGAGGAGATCGCAGCATCCCCGTGAAGTTCAGCGCATCAGTGTCCGGGAGCGGTGAGATACAAAGTATCATACAAATATGCATGCATATTAACAGTGACTGCACACTAGCTTTCTATGTTGAATATTGTCTACAAATAGCAAGTATATAATCTACTTAAACGTTGAAGTGCTAACTACCACAATAGCCGGACTCATCTGAATGGTTGCTACGGGTTACTAACCTTATGGTTGCCATAGGTTACTAAAATACCGGAATCTGTCTATATTAGCAGGACTTATTTAAGAGAGGAGATAATTGACCATTGTGGATGGACTAAGACTTTCCCACCCAGATCCCTCTCTCTATATATGTTTATGGTGGTCTCTATATTTTATATTTTTAACAATTTTTCATAAGTATATTATTTTTTTTATATTTTATATATTGTACTATACACATGTTATAGTTCATAATGGTTGGTGCTGCGCCTACACAAGGGCCCTGTGAGACGCAGTTGCTGCTATTTACATTTTATCTTATATTCTATGGTCACACTATATATATTTAATAAATTGAAATATTACTTGAAACACAACCTGTCCAGTTGTCTCAAACCCTGAGCCATAATATATATATTTCTACAGACAAATTTGTAAATTACTTCTATTAAAAAAAATATTAATCCTTTCAGTACTTATGGGCTGCTGAAGTTGAGTTGTTCTTTTCTGTCTAAGTGCTCTCTGATGACACCTGTCTCGGAAACTGTCCAGAGTAGAAGCAAATCCACAGAGCAAACCTCTCCGTGCAGTTCCCGAGACAAGCAGAGAAATCAGCAGAGAGCACTGTTGCCAGACAGAAAGAACAACTCAACTTCAGCAGCTTATAGTTATTGGAAAGATTAAGATTTTTTTAATAGAAGTAATTTACAAATCTGTTTAACTTTCTGGAGCCAGTTTATATAAAACATTTTTTTTTCCAGGAACACCCCTTTAAAGACTGAACTATTCTTTGGCTTTCTCATTTTATTTTAGATACATAAATATTACTGAGGTAATAATTATTTGACATACCACACATTTGAGACACTTCTCCTGATGTATCTACCTGCATAAAATAAGAATCAGTTTACACTGTATTAGTATTAATGCTGAAACTTGTTCTATATGTTTTTTGTTGCTTCCCCCCCCCCCGCTAGTATATACCAGTAGTTACACTATGAACATATTTCAGGTTACTGCTTATTACTTTTAGGCATAAGGCTAGGGCTAAACAGAATAAAAATGGTGCCACAAGGTTGCTTGCATGTTTTTTTTTTGTAGAGAAATTACTGTTGCTATGTCTTTGTGCCACCCCATATTTAATATTGTACTGTTCTTGAGCCAAAATAAAAATACATTTCCTTCCTGGATTTTGCATGCAGTTTAACCTTATCCTTGCCGCAAATGGACGTTCATTAACGTCCATCTGAGGCTCCCGAGGTATAACGCGCGCTGAGCAAATGAGCGCGCATCATACCCGGTGGGTCCCGGTTGTTATAGGAAACTAGGTCCCACGGCTAATGCCAGACTTCGGACTTCAGGCTGATGTCCGGAATTAACCCTTTAGACGCGGCGATCAAACTTGATCGCCGCGTCTAAAATGAAAGTAAACATTGCCGGTTAGTTCAGTGGTGCTGTTCAGGACCGCCGCGGTGAAATCATGGTGTCCCGAACAGCTTGCAGGACGCAAGGAGGATCCCTACCTGCCTCCTCGCTGTCCGATCGCCGAATTACTGCTCCGTGCCTGAGATCCAGGCAGGAGCAGTCGAGCGACGATAACACTGATCAATGCCATGCTATTGCATGGCAGGGATCAGTGTAGGAAATCAGTGCAAATAAAAGTTAAAATAAAGTGTTAATAAATGGTGTTGAGTGGCATAGGCCATATTCAAATTTGCGATATTTAGCGAATATATGGACGAATATTCGTCATATTTTCGCTAAATTCGCATATTCATATTTATTTTTGCATATACAAAAATTATCATATGTGTAAATTAGCATATACAAAAATTTGCATATGTGAAAATTTGCATATGAAAATTTTAGCATTTGCGAAAATTCGCACGCCAGTCTCACACAGTAGTATTAGAGCCTTCTTTACACCACACAAGCTGGAAGCAGAGAGGGATGATCACTGTGATGTGTACTGTGAAAAAAACAAAAACAAATGAATACCGTATATACTCGAGTATAAGCCGACCCGAGTATAAGCCGAGACCCCTAATTTCAACCCAAAATCCCAGGAAAAGTTATTGACTCGAGTATAAGGAAATACATCATCCCCCCCATGTCATAATCCAGACCCGTCATTAACATCCTCATCATCATCACCGCCTGTCATCATCCAGACCCTCATCATCATCACCTGTCATGATCCCCTTGTCATCATCCCACACATCCCCCCTTCATCATCTCCACCCCCCTTCATCATCCCCTTGTCATCATCCCCACCCCCCTTCATCATCCCCTTGTCATCATCCCCACCCCCCTTCATCATCCCCTTGTAATCATCCCACACACCACCCTTCATCATCCCCTTGTCATCATCCCCACCCCCCTTCATCATCCCACACCCCCCTTCATCATCCTCTTGTCATCATCCCACCCCCCCCCCCCTTCATCATCCTCTTCTCATCATCTGCCCTCAGTGGTCTTCAACCTGCGGACCTCCAGAGGTTTCAAAACTACAACTCCCAGCAAGCCCGGGCAGCCATCAGCTGTCCGGGCTTGCTGGGAGTTGTAGTTTTGAAACCTCCGGAGGTCCGCAGGTTGAAGACCACTGCGGCCTTCGACATCATCCAGCCCCCTCTCACCCCCTTTAGTTCTGTACAGTACTCACCTCCGCTCGGCGCTGGTCCGGTGCTGCAGGGCTGTCCGGAGAGGAGGTGGTGCGGTGGGATAGTGGTTCCGGGCTGCTATCTTCAACGGGGGCGCCTCTTCTCCGCTCTTCCGGCCCGGAATAGAGGCGTTGCCTTGACAATGACGCAGAAGTACGTTGGCAATGAACGTACCTCTGCGTCGTTGTCAAGGCAACGTGACTATTCTGGGGCCGGGCCCGAAGCGCTTAGAAGAGGCCTCCCCGGTGAAGATAGCAGCCCGGAACCACTATCCCACTGGACCACCTCCTCTCCGGACAGTCCTGCATCACCGGACCAGCGCCGAGCGGAGGTGAGTACTGTACAGAACTAAAGGGGGGTGAGAGGGGGCTGGATGATGTCGAAGGCCGCAGTGGTCTTCAACCTGCGGACCTCCGGAGGTTTCAAAACTACAACTCCCAGCAAGCCCGGACAGCCGCAGGAGGTCCGCAGGTTGAAGACCACTGCGGGTGGAGAGTTCACTCGAGTATAAGCCGAGGGGGGTGTTTTCAGCCCCGAAAAATCGTGCTGAAAAACTCGGCTTATACTCGAGTATATACGGTATTCGTAATTGCGAATATATAGTGCTATATTCGCGAATATTCTCAAATTCGCAAATATGTGATATTCGCGAATAAATGTGATTTAACCCCTTCCCTAATAAAAGTTTGAATCACCCCCCTTTTCCCCTTTTAAAAAAAACCTGTGTAAATAAAAATATATTATTATTTTATACCATAAAAAAATGAATCAAAAGTGATCACAAAGTCTGATCAAAACAAAAATGGTACCAATAAAAACTTCAGATCACAGCGCAAAAAATTTGCTCTCATACCGCCCTTTATACAGAAAAATAAAGTTATAGGGGTCAGAAGAGGACATTTTTCAACGTAGTAATTTTGGTGCATGTACCGTATATACTCGAGTATAAGCCGAGTTTTTCAGCACGATTTTTCGTGCTGAAAACACCCCCCTCGGCTTATACTCGAGTGAACTCCCCCACCCGCAGTGGTCTTCAACCTGCGGACCTCCAGAGGTTTCAAAACTACAACTCCCAGCAAGCCCGGGCAGCCATCGGCTGTCCGGGCTTGCTGGGAGTTGTAGTTTTGAAACCTCCGGAGGTCCGCAGGTTGAAGACCACTGCGGCCTTCAACATCATCCAGCCCCCTCTCACCCCCTTTAGTTCTGAGTACTCACCTCCGCTCGGCGCTGGTCCGGTCCTGCAGGACTGTCCGGTGAGGAGGTGGTCCGGTGGGATAGTGGTTCCGGGCTGCTATCTTCACCGGGGAGGCCTCTTCTAAGCGCTTCGGGCCCGGCCTCAGAATAGTCACGTTGCCGTGACAACGACGCAGAGGTGCGTTCATTGCCAACGTACTTCTGCGTCATTGTCAAGGCAACGCCTCTATTCCGGGCCGGAAGCGCGGAGAAGAGGCGCCCCCGGTGAAGATAGCAGCCCGGAACCACTATGCCACCGGACCACCTCCTCACCGGACAGCCCTGCAGGACCGGACCAGCGCTGAGCGGAGGTGAGTACTCAGAACTAAAGGGGGTGAGAGGGGGGCTGGATGATGTTGAAGGCCGCAGTGGTCTTCAACCTGCGGACCTCCGGAGGTTTCAAAACTACAACTCCCAGCAAGCCCGGACAGCCGATGGCTGCCCGGGCTTGCTGGGAGTTGTAGTTTTGAAACCTCTGGAGGTCCGCAGGTTGAAGACCACTGAGGGCGAATGATGAGAAGAGGATGATGAAGGGGGGGGTGTGGGGATGATGAAGGGGGGTGGGGATGATGAAGGGGGGGGTGTGGGATGATTACAAGGGGATGATGAAGGGGGGATGTGTGGGATGATAAGGGGATGATGAAGGGGGGATGTGTGGGATGATAAGGGGATGATGAAGGGGGGATGTGCGGGATGATAAGGGGATGATGAAGGGGGGATGTGTGGGATGATGACAAGGGGATGATGAAGGGGGGATGTGTGGGATGATAAGGGGATGATGAAGGGGGGATGTGTGGGATGATGACAAGGGGATGATGATGAGGATGTTAATGACGGGTCTGGATGATGACAGGGGGGGATGAGGTATTTCCCACCCTAGGCTTATACTCGAGTCAATAACTTTTCCTGGGATTTTGGGTTGAAATTAGGGGTCTCGGCTTATACTCGGGTCGGCTTATACTCGAGTATATACGGTAGTTATAATTTTTTTTAGCAGTTAAATAAGATCAAACCTATGTAAATTGGGTATCCTTGTGATCATATGGACCTACAGAATAGGTGCAGTTTTTACAGAAAAGTGCACTGCGTAGAAACGGAAGCCGCTAAAAATTACAAAATGTTTTTTTTTTCGCCCCACAAATATTTTTTTTCTGGTTTCGCCATAGATTTTGTAGTGAAATTATTAATGGTATTACAAAGTAAAATTGTTGGCACAAAGAACAAGCCCTCATATGGATTTTTAGGTGAAAAATTTTAAGTGTTATGATTTTTAGAATCATAATCAAGAGGAAAAAACTAAAGTGCAAAAATGAAAAATCACCAAAAAGGGAAGTTGTTAAGTGGCTTAAAAAATTTAATAAGCAATAGTCATCTCACCAATCCCCCCACTATTGTCAGTACATTTTTTACTGGATACATGCGGTTCTCCTCCTGGTCCCATCTCAGTGTGGTGAGGGTGTGATGAGGGCAGATGGAAATACCCTAGGGCCAGATGGCATTAACCCTTTGTGTTTGTGATGCCAGGGTGTGGTTTGTCCCGTACTCCACCCGAAGGTATACCGCTGGATCCTGGGCTAGGCACGGGGGCAGCTTTACTGAGTCAGACAGATGTAACAGTCTATACAGCTTGGCTAGGCGAAAGGAGGTGACCAGTGACTTCAGAGACCACAGGGCTTGCTGGGACCAATGGTGGCCTTGGACAATTTGATTCAGAACCACGCTGACTTGAGACAGACTTGTCTTGAACTGACTATGACAGGCTTTACCTCTTTTGTAGCTTACCAGGTTTTGACTTGGACCTGGGGTGGGGGGGGGGGGGGTAGTGGACTTGTGGATCCGTGGCTGCATGGTAGACTTTAGGCCTACTCTGGACTCCAGACACACTCCTAGGACTTGACCTTACTGTACTCAGCTAAGCAGGAAAAGAGAGTGAGCTAGCTCCACCCAGGGCTTATATGGGGGGGGGGGGGGGGGACTCAGGAGGGGTCCCATAGGTCACCCTGTAGGTCACATGTCACTGGTACCTTCCCTGTTCCAATCACATGACAACAGTTCTTAAAAGTATATAGCATTTTATGTACAATGCATTACATAACATGACATAGGCACTTAGGATTTATTATACAAGACACAGGTACAGGGGGTCACAGAATGGAGTCTGCCTAACAGGGCAGCTAAGGTACAGGGGTGCAACTCCTGTACTAGGCCACCACAACAGTAATGTCATCTCAGTCAATCACTGGCTGCTATGGGGCCCTGCCTTAGCTAGTGATTGTCTGTGTGGGCTTTTATTGTGTGTTAGAGACAGGACCAGAAAGTGGAGATTAGAATTCAGTCTGCCATTTATGCCAGTCTGCCCCTTTTAAAAAAATGACCAGCGTGATTAGATGACCAGGTGCAGTGATCAAACACCAAACCATCAGCTAGAGAATTCATGGGAAATGTAGGCAGCATTAGGAAATCATCATATAATTACATCCAGTATGGAGCCAAACCCATGTCACTTCATCAGCTAAAACGGGTAAGCACAAGGCATACACAAGAATATCTACATTATTCTCTAATAGTCTATGCTGCACTATATAAGCAAAAACAATTATTCCTGTAGTGACTCTTTAAATACACAAGTTAATATTAATAGATTTCTATTGACAATGAACATCTCTTATGTAACTTACAGGTACTTTGCAGTGTGGTCTTGGAGGTACTGGGAAAACATTCTAAGTAAAATTCGGAAAAACATGTTAAAATAAAGCTAATACCTTTGCTTATATGCAAATAATTCTAATTTTCATTATTATTGTTACCAAGCATGTACTTACTCCTTTGATGTTTACAATAGCTCCAGGTGGGCCTGGAGGGCCAGGTGGTCCAGGTAGTCCTCGAGGACCCTGTCAATCATCAAACATTAGTAAGATGACACACAGTAAGTTTATTCGTTACATTAAAATTTGAAAAAACTCCCATAAATGCAGCCTTTTGTACTAGATTTTGAACAGTTATAGTTGCTGTATAACTTATAATAAAGGTGTCTAAAGTTCATTTTAACCCCTCAAAATTTAACGCATTTAAAGCAGTCATAACTTTTTTCTTTCATTTGTACAGTTTTATGGTGTTATATTTTGTGTGACCGGTAGTGATTTTAACAGGAACCATTTTGGAGTACATTATGCAATTCATTCTGTGGCATTAACTGTGTGCTGTAATGTTAGCTTTGGGTAATTGCTGTTACTTTGACATGAAATGTATTAATCATTTTTGTTGTTTTATTGTTTTACACAATAAGACTCCTTTGTTTAAAAAAAATATATAAATACATGAATTGTTCTTTTGTCATTGCATTCCAAGACACAAAACAATGTTACTTTTCCATCAACAGACCCATGTGAGGTTTTGTGTTTTGCCGGATGACTTGTCACAATTTTGGGGTATATAAGACCTTTTGATTACTTTTAATTCTGTTTTTAATTAAGGGAGATGAACAAAAAATACCATACTTTTTATTTTTCAGTTCACATGCTGGATAAATAACCTATTTATTTTATAGTATGGGCTATTACAGACACCAGTAGTCAGCGAGGACTATAGTTATCTTAGCATCTGATGGAATAAATGGCTGGCTTGTAATATCATTAAATGGGCACTTTAAGATACAAAAACTTTTTATATATTGTATATCTCCACTGTGCTCTCTCCTGTCTGATAGCACTCCTCTGTGCTCTCTCCTGTCTGATAGGACTCCTCTGTGCTCTCTCCTGTCTGATAATACTCCTCTGTGCTCTCCTGTCTGATAGGACTCCTCTGTGCTATCTCCTGTCTGATAGTACTCCTGTGCTCTCTCCTGTCTGATAGCACTCCTCTGTGCTCTCTCCAGTCTGATAGCACTCCTCTGTGCTCTCTCCTGTCTGATAGTACTCCCCTGTGCTCTCTCCTGTCTGATAGTACTCCTCTGTGCTCTCTCCTGTCTGATAGTACTCCCCTGTGCTCTCTCCTGTCTGATAGTACTCCTCTGTGCTCTCTCCTGTCTGATAATACTCCTCTGTGCTCTCTCCTCTCTGATAGCACTCCCCTGTGCTCTCTCCTGTCTGATAGGACTCCTCTGTTTTCTCTCCTGTCTGATAGGACTCCTCTGTGCTCTCTCCTGTCTGATAGGACTCCGGTGCTCTCTCCTGTCTGATAGCACTCCCCTGTGCTCTCTCCTGTCTGATAGGACTCCTCTGTGCTCTCTCCTGTCTGATAGTACTCCTCTGTGCTCTCTCCTGTCTGATAGGACTCCTCTGTGCTCTCTCCTGTCTGATAATACTCCTCTGTGCTCTCTCCTGTCTGATAGGACTCCTCTGTGCTATCTCCTGTCTGATAGTACTCCTGTGCTCTCTCCTGTCTGATAGTACTCCTCTGTGCTCTCTCCTGTCTGATAATACTCCTCTGTGCTCTCTCCTGTCTGATAGCACTCCCATGTGCTCTCTCCTGTCTGATAGTACTCCTCTGTTTTCTCTCCTGTCTGATAGGACTCCTCTGTGCTCTCTCCTGTCTGATAGGACTCCTCTGTGCTCTCTCCTGTCTGATAGTACTCCTCTGTGCTCTCTCCTGTCTGATAGTACTACTCTGTGCTCTCTCCTGTCTGACAGTACTCCTCTGTGCTCTCTCCTGTCTGATAGTACTCCTCTGTGCTCTCTCCTGTCTGATAGTACTCCTCTGTGCTCTCTCCTGTCTGATCGCACTCCCCTGTGCTCTCTCCTGTCTGATAGTACTCCTCTGTTTTCTCTCCTGTCTGATAGTACTCCTCTGTGCTCTCTCCTGTCTGATAGGACTCCTCTGTGCTCTCTCCTGTCTGATAGGACTCCGGTGCTCTCTCCTGTCTGATAGCACTCCCCTGTGCTCTCTCCTGTCTGATAGTACTCCTCTGTGCTCTCTCCTGTCTGATAGTACTTCTCTGTACTCTCTCCTGTCTGAAAGTACTCCTCTGTGCTCTTTCCTGTCTAATAGTACTCCTCTGTGCTCTCTCCTGTCTGATAGTACTCATCTGTGCTCTCTCCTGTCTGATAGTACTCATCTGTGCTCTCTCCTGTCTGATAGTACTCCTCTGTGCTCTCTCCTATCTGATAGTACTCCTCTGTGCTCTCTCCTGTCTGATAGTACTCATCTGTGTTCTCTCCTGTCTGATGGTACTCCTCTGTGCTCTCTCCTGTCTAATAGGACTCCTCTGTGCTCTCTCCTGTCTAATAGGACTCCTCTGTGCTCTCTTCTGTCTAATAGGACTCCTCTTTGCCCATGCCTGTGCTTCAGCTTGGACAAAGCCATGATTTTATAAGCCGTGATTTCTATAAAAAGGAAATAAAATTTCCTTATGAAGTATATTACAAAGGTTAATGTTTTGCCAACTGTACAGAATATAACAAGTTTTTGCATCTGACTGTGCCCATTTAAACAAACTAATTAGATCAGGAGTTATAGTGGATTGAAGGGATCAATCTGCACAGAGGAGCCAGAAGAGAGGGTTAACTGCAGTACTGGAATGAGGGGGTTGTAGTCACTACACTCCCTTCAATATAATAGTGTAGAAATATCCTCCTGAAGATCACACTCCCCTTTTTTATCCTCCTTTTTTTCCTTGTTTTGTTCATTCACTTCTATATGTGGCAAATATGCTTTCTGATTGATAATAGAGTAATAACATGAATAAAAGCCTATGTTACCCTTCTGCCTGGACGTATCTGCAGGGACATAAGGATCACATATACAGTACTTCTCTCTCTGCATGCTTCCTGCTTGTCCCATACTGACCATCCTCTGCTATACACACACCCTGAATTGACAGCTACAAGTACATCCAGCTCCCACTTTAACCTGCCACAACTCAGGCTTACTTGTTTTAAAGCCAAATTTTCTACTTTAAGGGCTCGTTCACACAAGTGTATTTTTCTGTGTATTTTAGTGCATATGTTGCTGCATATTTTCAGTTGCAGCAGAAAATCCACACAAAAATATGCTTGTGTGAACGAGCCCTTGAACAAAACCAGACTTTAGAAGCAGCTCCCATATTTCAGTTTAAGCAGTAGCAAGTTAAAGGGGGTTGTCCAGAATTTTTACAAAATTGTTCTCCCTTAGTGCCACACCTGTTCATGGGATATGTGTAATATTTCAGTTTAGACCTATTTGTTTGAACAGGGACAAGCTGCAATACTAGACACAACTCTTTTTGAGACATATGAGAGGACATTTATTACGGTGTTTCAAGCTTTTTTTTTTTTTTTTTGCTTACTCCAGGCTCACAAAAAGTCCACGTGCACCTAATCACTATTTTTTGGGACTTTTGTGGGTATGCACAACCTACAACAGCCTTACCTAAGCAACTTTCAGTTTTCACTTTGCAGTGGTCATGTATTTATGATGTGTGGATGTCGCACGTAGAAAAAAACTATTTCAAATTTTTCAGAAAGTCAACTCCAGGTCTGACCTGGCTTACAAATCTGCATTTGGTAAGCACTTTTGAAAAGTTGCAAAAAAGTCTCTTTCAACTGCGACTTTTGTGTCTTGCTTATGTGCTCCAAATTTATCGCCCCCTGTTTTGGTGATACAAATGTAGCACATAAGCAAAACTAAAGCAAAAAAAAAAATGTCTCACTTACCAAAGACAACAATGATAAATGTCCTACATAGCGTTCATTTCCATAATATTTCAGGAAATAAAAGGAGAAATTGGGCCTCATTTACTGAGAGTGTCGGGTTGTTACTAGTGGGAAATGTTGTTTCAGACTTGCAGGATTCCTCTCTATTTACTAGGGGGAAAAGTCAGCAAAATTTTCTGACCAGCTTTTTCTAGGTGAAATTTCCAGCCATTTATCTACAAGATTTTCTGTGAATTCAATAGTAAATGGGTCGGGTTGTGAAACCACACCCCCTTTGGTATGACCACGCCCCATTTACGACAGACCACGCCCCTTTTGGCTTTTCACACTGCAATGTCGGGTTTGTCAGATTTTCACTCTGCGCCAAAATAACCCGACAAAACTAGTCGGTTTCAGCTTAGTAAATTAGACCTATTATGTTGATCATTGTTGTCCAATATTTTATAACATTATAATACAAGGTTTTATATGTAGATATCAATTTTATTTAGTAAAAAAAAAAATGATATACTGCAAACAAAATAACAAAAAAGGAAAAGCATAATAACTAGTGGGAGCTTACTTAAGATGGATTTATTTCAGAATTTTGTAGGCTCTATATAATTTGGCAAAAAAGAAACAACAGTTGCAACTCAGCTCACTCACCAGTGTGAACAATGGTCAGCAGACATCCATGGTGTATGTGGCGCTGGTGCACGGACAATGCAGGCCGCTTCCCGTGTAGATTGTGCAGAAAAGGAATGGTGATCCAGCTAACACGCCTTGCAGTTAAAACTTGACTTTTAATAGGTCCTAACATTGTACAAAAACAAAAAATAATGGGGTACATAAAACGCATGCGCTGACGGGTTTCGGGCTAGAGAGATCAGTCCTTAGTCATTGCCCATGACTAAAAGCTGATATCTAGCACGAAACGCGTCAGTGTTTTTATGTACCCCATTTATTTTAATATGTACCATATTTTAAAGGACCTATTAAAAGTCAAGTTTTAACTGCAAGGCATGTGAGCTGAATCACCATTCCTTTTCTGTCTATATAATTTGGTATGCTTATGGAGACTACAGCAACAAGGCTCTCATCATTTAATGCAGTGTGAAATCAAGTTGAAAACAATGGGCTCCGTTTTAGAATAAATGGAGTTTGACCACAAGAAATAAATTAATTTAACACAGAATTCTGGACTTTATTTGGAAAAAAATATGTACACTTTAGGATAACAAAACTGATAAATACTTAGGTGTATTTTAGGTGGTCCCACTACTAGGATCCCCATAGATCACCAGAATTGGCTTCTCATTCCTCCTCACCTCAATCATGTTTCAATGTAATGGTGCCTTGTTGCTCCGTTTAAAGGGGCACTCTTCCCCTAGACATGTTATCCCCTATTCAAAGGATAGAGGATAAGATGTATAATCACGGGGATCCCGCCGCTGGGACCACCGCGATCTCTGTGCAGCACTTGACATTCATTTAGAATGCTAGGTTCGGGTCGTGACGTCACTGCCATGCCCCAAGTGACGTCATGCCACGTTCCCTCAATGCAAGTCTATGAGAGTGGGCGTGGCAGCAGTGGGCCCCCTCCCATAAACATGCATTGAGGGGGCGTGGTGTGACATCACGAGGGGCATGGCCATGATGTCACAGCCCCCCACCAGCCGCTCCAAGTGTTCAGAACAGCTGGAGCAGTGGAGTGTCCCTTTAAAATCTATGGAACTGGATAAAACAGCCAGTCACTGTACTTGGCATTTTTCATTAGCCCAATATACACTGAACGAAGTGGCAGGGTGTATGTAAGTCCACTGCTCCATTCACACTCCTACTTAGTGCAGTTCATGCAGTAAAGAGGATTGGGAGCTTGGGACCCCAGTGATTGCAGGAATTCCAGCAATGAGGCCCCCAGTGAACAGAAGTTTATTACCTATCCTGTAAATAGGTGTTAAAGGGGTTATCCAGGAAAAAACTTTTTTTTATATATCAACTGACTCCAGAAAGTTAAACAGATTTGTAATTTACTTCTATTAAAAAGCTTTCAGTGCTTATGAGCTGCTGAAGTTGAGTTGTTCTTTTCTAAGTGCTCTCTGATGACACCTGTCTCGGGAACCACTACGTTTAGAAGCAAATCCCCATAGCAAACCCCTTCTACTCTGTGCAGTTCCTGAGACAAGCAGAGATGTCAGCAGAGAGCACTGTTGCCAGACAGAAAAGAACAACTCAACTTCAGCAGCTGATAATTATTGGAAGGATTAAGATTTTTGAATAGAAATAATTTACAAATCTGTTTAACTTTCTGGAGCCAGTTGATATTAAAAAAAACATTTTTTCCTGGAATACCCCTTTAACTGTCCATTGTGTTACCATCACTTTGAAGGATGAGCTTTTTAGGGTAAATAATATTATGTCATAATAGGGGTCTGGTATATTCATAAAGAGAATGTTTGTAATGTGTGTAATTATGGAAAGATGGCAAGAAGTAGGGGCAGTAATCTTCTTATGACTAAATGATACTCTTCTCTGTTTGTTCTATTGAGAGAAGACTAAGGCAAAATATTTTTAGGTGCCATATGACTTAGCTTATAGATAGCAAATGTTATCACTTGGAAGTTGTGCACTTACCATCACTGGAATACCCGGGTCACCTTTCTGTCCTCTTATTCCATTTAGTCCTGGCCGACCCTGTGGTTAAAATAAGAATGAAATCAAAGCAAAACACAGAGTCCATTTTGAACAGATGTTTCGGTCATCCCTGGCCATCCCTATTTGCAAAGCAGCTATGATGACAGGGCCACACCGGCATGCAGGGCTGGTGCAAGGATTTTTACAAAAAAAACTTACAATGTGCAATGTTTCGTACAATATTTCTCAAAGATTTGTGACTTTTACTATGTTTTGCACAAAAATTTTGCTTATTGCACAAACATTTGTGACTTTTTACACCAAAAGAAATTATATATTATATTATATTTTGTTAACATTTTGATACAACTTACAAATTGGGCATAGAGTATATATTGTAAAGAACAGTGTTGCAGTCATTACACATTGGACTGATTATGCTTACTGGTCTTCCTGGAAATCCAAATTCTCCTTTTATTCCGGGTTGTCCTAATGGGCCCTGAAAAGAAATAAATATGGCAGTCTTACCATGCAATGTTCACAAATAGCACCATTCTTGTCCTTGGTTTGTGGCCCATACTGCACTTTATCTCTTTTGCCTTGGCTCAGCTACAATGCCATATAAGAGCCTTTGACAAAAGTTGTGCTGTATAACCCCTTTAAATTGTATATGGTAGCCTGCATGTTAGGTTTAGTGATCTCTCACAAAAATATTAGAACTGTCAGAAATTCTATTTTTTATTATTATATTTTGCTTTCACCATTTAAAGATATAGTACATACTAAACAGTAAAGGGAATGTTTAGTCAGCAAATTGTGATTGTCCAATAAAAAATTAGTTAATTTCCCTTCTATATTCTTCCTTGAATAAGCCTCAACAACTTACCCAACACTCATATGTTTGCTCCTGGATGCAGGACGTAATGTTAACATGGGATACCTGAGACTGGGCATTTGTCAGTGTCTAAATATTCAATCCACATTACAACTCAAGAATTAGCTTTTAAAGTTTTCTTGAGGTGGTACTATGTCCTCAAGAATATTTTTTTATTTCATTTTTTTTCTGTATTTCTATAGGGGCAGCACTTCGTTACTGAGTTGTTTTAACAGCATTTAGTGATATGCTTTACGGCAGAACCAATTAAAATAGGTGACAATTGACATGCGCTGTCCCATTCAGTTGAATTGGAGACCCTTTTAGAAGTCATTGTGTAGGATGCAGAGAGGGTGTTCTCTAAGTAAAAGCTATTGGGGTTTATTTACTAACGTGATCCCGAATCTTTTTTCTCGGGCTTTGCGCCCAAATTGTGTCGCACGTTCCATGCGGCACAATTTGCGATAAAACCCCCCCCCCCCAAAAAAAACTCCAGTTTACAAGAAAACCCAAAAAAAGGGGCGTGGTCATGACAAAAGGGGCGTGTACCTGACAGTTTTGAAAAATCCCTACATATTTACTAAGGTTTCCACCGAAAATGTGGTGGATTTCAGCTGAGGAAAAACCAGACAGATTAGATCATATGTAAAAAAAAGTTAAACGTAGGGAAAAGTGCAAAATGTAGGGAAACCTTAGTAAATACCTTGGGAAAATATCTGTTGGAAATCAAAACCCACAAAGAAACCTACACTCCACTCTTAGTAAATAAACCCCATTGTGTGTACCTATCTTACTTATGTCACCTTTCAATGGAAAATGATCTGTACAGGACAAGGAAGTCTTTGCATTCTGTCCACTAGGTCTGAAAGTAAGCTAACTGCTAAATTTAACCTCTTCAGGACATAGGGCGTATGGATACGCCCTGCATCCCGAGTCCTTAAGGACCGAGGGCGTATCCATACGCCCGTGGGAATTCCGGCCCCCACCGCTAGCCGGTTGGGGACCGGAGCCGGATGCCTGCTGAAATCGTTCAGCAGGCATCCCGGCATATCGCCCAGGGGGGTCATTATGTCCCCCCATGTCGGCGATCGCCGCAGATCGCTGGACAATTCAGTCCAGCGATCTGCGGCGATTCCGGGTCAATCGGGTCTCCAGTGACCCGGTGACCCGGAATTACTGGCTGTTCGGGGCCGTCTCTGACGGCCCCGAACAGCCAGAGCCTGCAGGGGTGAGGTGGCACTGGTGCCACCTCACGATCGCCCTGATTCGTCGGCCGGATTACCGGCCGACCAATCAGGGCGCCTGCTGCGGGTGTCACTCACGCACCCGCTCCGCCCCTCTTCTGGAGGACGTGAGCGGGTGCGGGACGTGCACCCCGGGTGCTGGGGACCCCGATCCCCGGCGCCCCTGTTGGGATCGGGGCCCCAGGAGCAGCTGCGGCGGCGGAGACGACGAGGGACTGACCTGATGCGGCGAGGATCGTTGGAGGTGAGTGACAGCCTCCTGCTGTTGCTTAGCAACAGCTCCCAGCATGCAAAAAGGGCATGCTGGGAGCTG
Organism: Hyla sarda; assembly: GCF_029499605.1. Classification (NCBI taxonomy): domain Eukaryota; kingdom Metazoa; phylum Chordata; class Amphibia; order Anura; family Hylidae; genus Hyla; species Hyla sarda. Next base: position 171,449,406 of record NC_079193.1, read on the forward strand.
TAGTTATGCAACAGTAGGAGGCAGACCACCACAACTCCCAGCATTCCCTTATGGGCATGCTGGGACTTATGGTTTTGCAACAGCTGGAGGCACATTCTTTCTATGGAAAAGTGTACCTTCAGCTGTTGTATAACTACAACTCCCAGCTTGCACAAACAGCTAAAGTGCATGCTGGGAGTTGTAGTGGTGCATCTGCTGGTTGCATAACTACAACTCCCAGCATGCCCGTTGGCTGTCGGTGACTGCTCAGAGTTGTAGTTTTGCAACAGCTGAAGGCACACTGGTTGTGAAACTCAGAGTTTTTTTTTACCTAACTCAGTGTTTCACGACCGGTGTGCCTCCAGCTGTTGCAAACTACAACTCTCAGCAGTCACCGTACACCATGCACCGTACATGCTGGGAGTTGTAGTTTTGCAACAGCTGGAGGCACACTGGTTGTGAAACACTGAGTTAGGTCACAAACTCAGTGATACATAACCAGTGTGCCTACAGCTGTTGCAAAACTGCAACTCTCAGCAGTCACCGACAGCCAACGGGCATGCTGGGAGTTGTAGTTATGCAACAGCTGGATGTCCCCCCCAATGTGAACGTACAGGGTACACTCACATGGGCGGAGGATTACAGTAAGTATCTGGCTGCAAGTTTGAGCTGCCGCAAACTTTCTGCTGCAGCTCAAATTGCCAGCGAGAAACTACTGTGAACCCCCGCCCGTGCGACTGTACCCTAAAAATACTACACTACACTACCACAAAAAATAAAATAAAAAGTAAAAAACACTACATATACACATACCCCTACACAGCCCCCCTCCCCTCCCCAATAAAAATGAAAAACGTCTGGTACGCCACTGTTTCCAGAACGGAGCCTCCAGCTGTTGCAAAACAACTCCCAGTATTGTCGGACAGCCGTTGACTGTCCAGGCATGCTGGGAGTTTTGCAACAGCTGGAGGCACCCTGTTTGGGAATCACTGGTGTAGAATTCCCTTATGTCCACCCCTATGCAATCCCTAATTTAGGCCTCAAATGCGCATGGCGCTCTCACTTTGGAGCCCTGTCGTATTTCAAGGCAACAGTTTAGGGTCACATATGGGGTATCGCCGTACTCGGGAGAAATTGTGTTACAAATTTTGGGGGGTATTTTCTGCTTTTACCCTTTTTAAAAATGTAAAATTTTTGGGAAAACAAGCATTTTAGGTAAAAAAAAAATTTTTTTTTTACATATGCAAAAGTCGTGAAACACCTGTGGGGTATAAAGGTTCACTTAACCCCTTGTTACGTTCCCCGAGGGGTCTAGTTTCCAAAATGGTATGCCATGTGGGTTTTTTTTTGCTGTCCTGGCACCATAGGGGCTTCCTAAATGCGGCATGCCCCCAGAGAAAAATTTGCGTTCAAAAAGCCAAATGTGACTCCTTCTCTTCCGAGACCTGTAGTGCGCCAGCAGAGCACTTTTCACCCCCATATGGGGTGTTTTCTGAATCGGGAGAAATTGGGCTTCAAATTTTTAGGGGTATTTTCTGCTATTACCCTTTTTAAAAATAAATTTTTTTTGGGAAAACAAGCATTTTAGGTAAAAATTTTTTTTTTTTTTTTTTTTTTACATTTGCAAAAGTCGTGAAACACCTGTGGTGTATTAAGGTTCACTTTATCCCATGTTACATTCCCCGAGGGGTCTAGTTTCCAAAATGGTATGCCATGTGGTTTTTTTTTGCTGTTCTGGCACCATAAGGGCTTCCTAAAGGTAACATGCCCCCCAAAAACCATTTCAGAAAAACGTACTCTCCAAAATCCCCTTGTCGCTCCTTCGCTTCTGAGCCCTCTACTGCGCCCGCCGAACACTTTACATAGACATATGAGGTATGTCCTTACTCGAGAGAAATTGGGCTACAAATACAAGTAAAAATTTTGTCCTTTTACCCCTTGTAAAAATTCAAAAATTGGGTCTACAAGAACATGCGAGTGTAAAAAATGAAGATTGTGAATTTTCTCCTTCACTTTGCTTCTATTCCTGTGAAACACCTAAAGGGTTAAAACGCTGACTGAATGTCATTTTGAATACTTTTGGGGGTGTAGTTTTTATAATGGGGTCATTTATGGGGTATTTCTAATATGAAGACCCTTCAAATCCACTTCAAACCTGAACTGGTCCCTGAAAAATACTGAGTTTGAAAATTTTGTGAAAAATCGGAAAATTGCTGCTGACCGTTGAAGCCCCCTGGTGCCTTCCAAAAGTAAAAACACGTCAATTTTATGATGCAAACATAAAGTAGACATATTGTATATGTGAACCAAAAAAAAATGTATTCGTAATATCCATTTTCCTTACAAGCAGAGAGCTTCAAAGTTAGAAAAATGCAAAATTTTCAAATTTTTCATCAAATTTACGGATTTTTCACCAAGAAATGATGCAAGTATCGACAAAAATTTACCACTATGTTAAAGTAGAATATGTCACGAAAAAACAATCTCGGAATCAGAATGATAACTTAAAGCATTCCAGAGTTATTAATGTTTAAAGTGACAGTGGTCAGATGTGCAAAAAACGCTCCGGTCCTTAAGGCCAAAATGGGCTCCGTCCTGAAGGGGTTAAGGAGTAGTATAAAAAATGTATAGAACAATGGAAAACTAGAAAAAAGCATTAACAAGAGTTCATAAAAATATACCGTAGTTAACATAAAGTCCTGATCTAACCAATAGGTCATATTCTGATGACACATTCCCTTTAAACTGTCTTTAATGTCATTACCCATCATGATCTCCTCTGGGTTGCCCATTTATACCAAACCCCTGTTCTCACACAAACTTACATATGCCCTCACTTTTATTGACCGCCAAACAAACTATTTCCCCACAGAAAGTTAATGTTAAACAACAAGTTTTGACGTGTGCTAGAGACATTTTATTAAAATTTGGTGACATTGAAGTGACTATGCTAATCCATACTTCCTGATAAGTCATCTTCCAAATTAGCTCTGGTTTAATTCATCTGATGTAGAACTACAGCCTTATAATGGGGTTTCCAAGTTAAAACACTTATCCCCCTATCCTTTCCTTAATACTGCAACAATTTTTTTTGCCATTTCACGCCCATTATTTTCATCTGCCATAAAACATATTAGGGCCCAAGCAATTTTTAAATGGATATGTTTATAAATAATTGCTGTTTAATGCATATAAGTTTATATTTTAGCAGTTTTTTTGAGGTAGTGGCATTACAGTGGATCTACACACTTTCTGTCTGACTTCTGGTTTCTGGACATATCTTTATTGAGTTGAAACTTTTCCTTTAATGGTTAAAAAATATTCTTATTTCTCTAATATGCCCTGTCTTCCTCCACTATCCCAGCTCAGTCCCTTCGACTTGACCACTATAAATGCTTCATGCTGCCAACTACCAAATGTGTTTTGTATGACCATTGCTGAAAAGCAACATAACTACCCCACAAATAGTAGTAACTAAACAATATTGAATTACCATTGGTCCAGGGGGTCCCCTCATGCCAGGCTCTCCCTGGAAAGAAAATGTTAATACTCAATTATGAATATGTATGACAATGATATGTTAGGAGGCAGACATTTTTTAAAGGAAAAACATAGTATCCAGTAAAAGATAACTATACTGTAAGTCAGGTATAACTTCATACTTTAAAAATAATGCCCAGATTTAAAAATAATGGCCCCAAACCTGTCATACTGTAATAATGGATTTCACCCAGTGCTATGGTTGTTGCGCATGTGGTTTTTAAAAATAACCAACATTGAAGCAAATCTGCCAGCGGTTCATTAGCACTAAATTCAATATACAGGGTTGTAGTGGAGGTAAAACTTACCTGGATCCGATGGTCCGGTGTTGAAGAAAGACACTATTTTGACCGGCATTGCTAATATGTTAATAGCTGTTTTGCACAATGGAGGCAGGTCCCAGAATACCCAGCATCCCTGCCTCTCTGCTGGGTCATGCTTCCACTGCACAAATCCAATGAATAACATATTAGCAATGCCGGCTAATAATGGGTCTAACTTTGCAACCGGATCATGGATTCGGGTAAGGTATACATAATTTTAATCAGATTATCCCGCACTATAACCTTGTATATTGGTATTAGTGCAGGTAAACTAAAATTGAAGCATGCCTTATTGGATGTGTGCCTCAAACTGTATTTAAGGCTAGAAGCCCAGTTTTCAATACAGTAAAAAAAAAAAAAAAAACAGTTAAATTTTGTTCCAGATGCTCACTGACTGCAAGTCAGTCTTTGTCAGATATGCAAATGAATTGAGATCCCAAAAATTAAAGGGGTTATCTGATAATGAAAGATTTTTTTTAAGGGGTCAGGCCAGCTTTAAAGAAAAAAAAAGCTACTCACCTGCCAGAAGCCCTGCTGCTGTTAAGGTAGTGTTAAATACAAGATATGCCCACTCCGGTGGCCATGTTCTGGCCACCGCAGTGAACTGTTGCAGCTACCCGTTAGCTGGCTAAGTGGGATTTTTTTGCATGTCAAACTCAAAGTGCTGGTCAGTAGAGCAGTAGAGGATTGAGTAGATGAACATCTATTTTTGTTTTTAACTGGCTTGACCTTTTCTTTAAAAAAAATGGGGAGGGAATAATAGATCTTTCCTTTCTTGTATTAATTCCTAGATTTTACTTCAAGGGGTTATCCAGCCTTACAAAATTCATGGCTTATTCTTTACATAGGCCATCAATTGGGTCCCCAACTTCCAGCATTCCCCCCAATCAGCTGATTGATCTTCCGCTCTAATGTTTATCTCTGCAAGGCTGTGTTCACATGTTGCGGCCTATTAGCAGTACTGCAACTAATTACTGGATGTTTTTTTTGCCGTGTGTTAGAGAAATTGCGGTAAAAATTGCACATTTTACCATAATTTGCATAATTATGTTAAAGCACATTATTATCGTGACTTTGGTCATTTGCATTGCCGTACTATTAGTATCATTAGTGCTGTGTACCATTCAGATAAACAGTAAAATTCTGCAGTACCTTGCACTACTCATGGTAATAAAACAGCATTTCAAGGATAAGTAGAAGAAACTGCAGTTTTGGCATGAGCACCAATGCTTTTTAAAACTGCTGGGGACACAACACGGTGTCCCCTCATGAAAGGCCTATCCAAAAGAATGGCCATCGGTTCTGTATAGGCTGGAAAACCTCTTGAATAATCATGTGCATGAGTTTCTAGCACCCAGATATTTCACCTTATCCCAATGATAGATATACACACACACACACACATATATATATATATATATATATATATATATATATATATATATATATATATATATTAAGCAACACATCAGTCACCTTTGCTCCTTGTGCTTCTGACAATTTAGCTATTAAAGAACCATCAGCTGCTATGATGGCACCTGGTTCCCCTTTTTCACCCTGAAAAAATATTGAAAGTTATTAGACTACAAGGAAACAACAGATAAAACTGATATGGTTAAATTAAAAATCTAATTTACTAAATTATGAACTGGTCTGAAGTTAACCAAAAAAAGTAATTACTAAATACGTATAAAATATAATATCGAATAAAGTATCATATAAAATGTAATATACTGTATAATTCATAATTGTGTCCCAGATGGCTTTAAAGGGGTAAGAGTTCAGATGTGAAATCCACAGCAAAGCAGTTCTCCAGGATTAAACTTGGACGTGTTGGTTCTGTCTGCAGAAGCTTTGTGCCTGAATCTATTTAAGGACTTTGATAATACTTCCCTAAACTTAAAGAATACCTGCCACCAAATAAAACTGTTCCTTTTGAAATTAGCAGATACTTTCCCATTCACTTGCTTTAAAATTATCAACATAAATATGTTTAAAATGCAAAATACAAAACAGCCACTAGGTGGCTCTGTTCTGTTCCCTGCCACAATTAATACAGTGAGTTTGGTCTCCTCCTGGCCTGGCAGGAGTCCAAACTCAGGAAGTGTTTCTCTGCACTAAACTGAATTGACAGCTCCACAGAAAGTTAAAGCTTCACAGATTGTCACAGAAAGCTGCACACACTGAAGGCTGCAGGAGAGCCTCACTGATAGCAACACAGACTGAAACATGCACAGAACCTGAGGTCTTCTATTCATCACAGCACTGCAACCATGCGAGGGCAGAATTGGTCCCCCAGCAGGCTTCAGTGATGTCATGCCTGCTGGGAAATGCCCACTTTCTCCTGCTGGGAGATTGAACTATATGAGCAAGAATAAAGGTATGATACAGAGCTTTTTAAAGCTCTGAATTTTTTGTATGGGCTGGAGGGGTGTTAGGAGTAGTTGGGGAACATAGACTGAGTTAGTTTAGAACAGTTTATTTGGTGACAGGTACTTTTTAACACCTTATGGACTCAGGGTTTTTCCGTTTTTGCACTTTCGTTTTTTCCTCCTTACCTTTTAAAAATCATAACCCTTTCAATTTTCCACCTAAAAATCCATATTATGGCTTATTTTTTGCGTCGCCAATTCTACTTTGCAGTGACATTAGTCATTTTACCCAAAAATGCACGGCGAAACGGAAAAAAAAAAATCATTGTGCGTCAAAATCGGAAAAAAAACGCCATTTTGTAACTTTTGGGGGCTTCCGTTTCTACGCAGTGCATATTTTGGTAAAAATTACACCTTATTATTCTGTAGGTCCATACGGTTAAAATGATACCCTACTTATATAGGTTTGATTTTGTCGCACTTCTGGAAAAAATCATAACTACATGCAGGAAAATTTATACGTTTAAAAATGTCATCTTCTGACCCCTATAACTTTTTTATTTTTCCACGTACAGGGCGGTATGAGGACTCATTTTTTGCGCCATGATCTGAAGTTTTTATCGGTATGATTTTTGTTTTGATCGGACTTTTTTATCACTTTTTATTCATTTTTTTAATGGTTTAAAAAATGACCAAAATACGCTTTTTTGGACTTTGGAATTTTTTGCGCGTACGCCATTGACCGTGCGGTTTAATTAATTATATATTTTTATAGTTCGGACATTTACGCACGCGGCGATACCACATATGTTTATTTATTTTTTTTTTTTACACTGTTTTATTTTTTTTATGGGAAAAGGGGGGTGATTCAAACTTTTATTAGGGAAGGGGTTAAATGACCTTTATTAACACTTTTTTTTTACATTTTTTTTGCAGTGTTATAGGTCCCATAGGGACCTATAACACTGCACACACTGATCTCCTATGCTGATCACTGGCGTGTATTAACACGCCTGTGATCAGCATTATCGGCGCTTGACTGCTCCTGCCTGGATCTCAGGCACGGAGCAGTCATTCGTCGATCGGACACCGAGGAGGCAGGTAAGGACCCTCCCGGTGTCCGATCAGCTGTTCGGGATGCCGCGATGTCACCGCGGCGGTCCCGAACAGCCCGATTGAGCAGCCGGGATACTTTCAGTTTCACTTTAGAAGCGGCGGTCAGCTTTGACCGCCGCTTCTAAAGGGTTAGTACCGCACATCGCCGCGATCGGCGATGTGTGGTATTAGCCGCGGGTCCCGGCCGTTGATTAGCGCCGGGACCGAAGCGATATGATGCAGGATCGCGGCGCGATCCCGCTTCATATCGCAGGAGCCGGCGCAGGACGTAAATATACGTCCTGTGTCGTTAAGGGGTTAATGTTGTTTAGTACAGATATAAGACGGTGTCTGCAGGTTTAAATCGGGGAGATTTATCAAACCTGTTCAGGAGGTTGACCAATTGATCAAAGCAACCAATTAGATCACTTATTTCATTTTGAAAGAGGGTTTTGAAAAAAATAAAAGAAGCAATCTGATTGGTTGCTAAAGGCAACTGATTGACTTTTCCTCAGCACATCTCCCCCAATGTTCTTTAGGCCAACAGGTAAAAGTAGCTGTAACTTTTCTTTACCCAGTTTATATAGTTTAAAGCAGTGGTCCCCAACAGTGGCAAAGCAATGTAACATTTAGGCATTGTGATGTGCAGTGGATCATTATGATGTCTCAAATGAGTATATTTAGGCACTGTGATGTCACAGTGAGGCAATGCGATATTATGGGACTTATAATGTAACATTTGGGCATTGTAATGGATTATTGTGATGTCTCAACTGGGAATTATGATGTCACAGTGGGGATTGTGGTGTTATATTAAGACACTGGGATGTCACAATGGGGCACTGTGAGAGCACAGTCGGGCATTGTGATGTCATATTCAAACACTGTGAGTTCAGAATGTATATATATAGTAACACTTAAAAGGAATTGTATGCCACCTCTCTCTTCCTCCTCATCTGATGGTGTACTTAGAGAGATGCTGGTGCATGCCAGGCAGGACACTTACTGAGGTTACCACCTGAGGCCTGGCAAGTATGGTGAATAAATAGGTCCCATCCACAATACTTGCTGGGCATTAGGCTGTTGCTTCAGCAATTGTCTTGCACAGCGTGCAGCAGCATTTCTTCACACCCAGCATGAGAAAGGAGAAAGAAAGAGAGGTTGACAATGAGAGAAATAATAAGACTTGTATGGGCTAATGATTTTTAATTCAAACTAATAGCCATACCTGGTTGATAGGTCTTTATCATTAACCTCCATAAAAATTATTATGTCTCCATATTAAAAGTAAATGGATTGTCCACTGGTATAAAATAAATCGTGAGTAAAGAAGTCCTAATACTTTTTATTTTTTATTACAGTCCAGCAAAATCTCTTTTAAAAATACTCTAAGTGCCATTAACGTTGCCCATTGTCTGTATTCTAAAATCTTAACTTTTTTTTTTTTTTTGCCACTACCTTTTTTCCATGCAGTCCAGAGACACCAATATCACCCTTTGGCCCTCTTGGTCCCTTAAAGATTATAAATAAATGAAAGATATGAATGTTAAATGGATATTCCAGAAAATGCATGCTATTTTAATCATTGCAACATTGTGATATATCAGTGAAACAGATTTTCCTTTACTTGGGCTGCCATCTTGATAGATTAAAGGAAATCTGTCATCAGTGTCACCTGCACTAACCTATCGTACAGACAGGTAGTGTAGGTGACACTGATGACATCGATAATTACCTTGCCCCTGTCTGTGCTGTCGTTCTCCAGTAATCCTCTTCGGTATCTTCAGCCTCGGGCCCGACTTGGAGAATGGGCAGAGCTTAGTGACGTCACCGCCGCTGTTCTCTGTTAGGTCCCACTGGTAGGACAGCAGCGGTGAAGTCACTAAGCTCCGCCCATGCTCCACATCGGGCGCGGAGCTTAAGATACCGAAGAGGATTGCCGGAGAACGACAGCACAGAAAGGGAGAAAGTAAGTACTGTTGTCATAAGTGTCACCTGCACTACCTGGCTGACAGGTTTGTGCAGGTGACACTGATGACAGATTTCCTTTAATATTTTGTGTTGCCAGTAGAGATAACTGCTTTCTATGGTTGATTTCTCTGTCCACAAATGAGCATTCTGTTTAAAGGGGTACTCTGCCCCTAGATATGTTATCCCCTATCAGCCATCATGTCCCCTCCCATAGACATAAATGGAGGGGGCTTGGCGTGACGTGTCTGCAACACTGCCGCGCCGGACAGGGGAACGCCGGGGGTCCCAGCGGCTGCCCCCCCCAAGCAGACAAATTATCCCCTATCGGGATAACATGTCTAGGGTGGAGTACCCCTTTAGAGCTCCTGGCCTGCTTGTGAATATCACTTATGTGTCCTGCAGATTGTGGAGCTATAGAAAAGCTTGTACTGTGCATGGTATCTAAAGTATTGTTTGAATAACATTTGGACTTCAGTAGCGTTCCTAATAAATCGTTTTTCCAGGAAAACCCCTTTAAGGGGGGGGGGGGGGGTCTCATACTTAGCTTTGTGTTGCAGTGTTTTTTTTAAAGTTTTTTGAGCCAACACCCAAAACCAGGAGAGGACACTCCTTTTTTGAAATAATATTTAACTTTACTGCAAACATTTACAGGGCATTTTGTAGAATTCTATTACATTGTTTCTAATTCCATAAAGCTGTTTTGTTTAGAGGGAACCTGTCAGGTCCCCTAAGTCCTATAAACCCTCCCTAGTGCCCTGTAGATATTTTGGCACAGCAGTCGAATGCTGTGCTCATACGCTTCCTCTGATACTGCATTGTTGTACAATACAACTTTCATCACTGCTTCCTGTGGCTGGATAAGTAGACATGGGGGAGGAGTAACAGCGCATGTTGTCATTCTGCTCCGCCCTCCTCCTGAGAGGAGTGCTTATTCATCCGTTGACAGCTGCCCTGTTGGTTGTTGCTCCGGTGGTCCCCGCTGGTCTATGTTTACTTTGCTTGTTTACTTTACATTGCTAAAGTCCAGCACTTCCACATGACCAAGGCTACCAATCACTAGACTTAGCGATCTAATGTCATACAAGGTAAGCATTAGGCTAGGTTTCCACACAGGTTTTTGGGCCTTTTTTTTTTTTTTGGAAAACTGTCACTGCTGTTTTTGAGCAAAAGCCAGAAGTGTGCTCAAAAGGAATGGGAAATATAAAGGAAGGACTTAGACTTATAATAAGTCAGATCATGACATACTTACTTGTACACCAGGGCGTACCACAAAATCAGAAATGTTTAGCAATCCCTCTGTGTCATTTAGCAGCAACTTTTGAAAAACAAAGAGAATATTTATTTGCTTTGTATTGCAATTTTACAACTGCTAACTTGTAATAAAAAATATATACATATAGTTTTGTTTCTTGTGAAGCATGCCATTATGTTTGGGTACATATATATTGTACACATTACTAATGTGGTGTACCTGCCATTTATCTACTATTTTACATTGCTTATAATATTTACATATAAGACATCTACAACATTTTCTTACATCTTGAAGGGTCACTAAGGGTCCAGGAGGTCCAGGTGGTCCAACAATGCTTTGGCCATCTTGTCCTCTCTCACCCTACATGGAATAAAGAAGACAATTAATACATAAGCCAATTTCAATTCTTCCTTTACTGTTAATCAATCAAGTAAAGAACAGTAAGGCACCGAAGTTAGAATAAACAAAGAATAGTTAACAAATATTGTTGTGTCAAGAAATGTGGAGAGAACGTAACCCTTATGCTTACTACGCTGTTTGTAATAACTACATAAGCCAAATATACTGTAAATTAGTGTGTAAAAAAATAGACCCTTTCACTTTTGTCACATTTTGCATCAATACCCCACAATAAAAAAGTGAAAATAGAATAGTAAAAATCTTTGCTAATTTATTCAAAAAGGAAAAACTAATGTTTTACATTGGCATAAGTATTCAAACCCTTTACTCAGTACTTAGTTGAAGCACCTTCAGCAGCTATAACATCCTCCAGTCTTCTTGGGTATAATGCCACAAGATTTGCACTCCTAGATTTGGGGATTTTCTGCTATTCTTCTTTGCAGATCCTCTCAAGCTCTGTCAGGTTGGATGGAGCTGTCTGTGGACAGACATTTTCAGGTCTCTCTATAGATGTTTCGACAGGGCTTTGGTTGGGCCACTCAAGGACATTTAGAGTTGTCTGTAAACCACTCCGGTGTTGTCTTGGCTGTGTGCCTAGGGTCATTGTCTTGTTGTAAGGTCAACCTTCTGCTGATTTTGAGGTCCAGGGCACTTTGGATCAGGTTTTCATTAACCCCTTAAGGACGCAGGACGTAAATGTACGTCCTGGTGAGGTGGTACTTAACGCACCAGGACGTACATTTACGTCCTAAGCATAACCGCGGGCATCGGAGCGATGCCCGTGTCATGCGCGGCTGATCCCGGCTGCTGATCGCAGCCAGGGACCCGCCGGCAATGGCCGACGCCCGCGATCTCGCGGGCGTCCGCCATTAACCCCTCAGGTGCCGGGATCAATACAGATCCCGGCATCTGCGGCAGTTCGCGATTAAAATGAACGATCGGATCGCCCGCAGCGCTGCTGCGGGGATCCGATCATTCATAACGCCGCACGGAGGTCCCCTCACCTTCCTCCGTGCGGCTCCCGGCGTCTCCTGCTCTGGTCTGTGATCGAGCAGACCAGAGCAGAAGATGACCGATAATACTGATCTGTTCTATGTCCTATACATAGAACAGATCAGTATTAGCAATCATGGTATTGCTATGAATAGTCCCCTATGGGGACTATTCAAGTGTAAAAAAAAATGTAAAAAAATGTAAGAGTAAAAGTAAAAAAAAAGTGAAAAATCCCCTCCCCCAATAAAAAAGTAAAACGTCCGTTTTTTCCTATTTTACCCCCAAAAAGCGTAAAAAACATTTTTTATAGACATATTTGGTATCGCCGCGTGCGTAAATGTCCGAACTATTAAAATAAAATGTTAATGATCCCGTACGGTGAACGGCGTGAACGAAAAAAAATTTAAAAAGTCCAAAATTCCTACTTTTTTAATACATTTTATTTAAAAAAAAATTATAAAAAATGTATTAAAAGTTTTTTATTTACAAATGTGGTATAAAAAAAAGTACAGATCATGGCGCAAAAAATGAGCCCCCATACCGCCGCTTATACGGAAAAATAAAAAAGTTATAGGTCATCAAAATAAAGGGATTATAAACGTACTAATTTGGTTAAAAAGTTTGTGATTTTTTTTAAGCGCAACAATAATATAAAAGTATATAATAATGGGTATCATTTTAATCGTATTGACCCTCAGAATAAAGAACACATGTCATTTTTACCAGAAATTGTACGGCGTGAAAACAAAACCTTCCAAAATTAGCAAAATTGCGTTTTTCGTTTTAATTTCCCCACAAAAATAGTGTTTTTTGGTTGCGCCATACATTTTATGATATAATGAGTGATGTCATTACAAAGGACAACTGGTCGCGCAAAAAACAAGCCCTCATACTAGTCTGTGGATGAAAATATAAAAGAGTTATGATTTTTAGAAGGCGAGGAGGAAAAAATGAAAACGTAAAAATTAAATTGTCTGAGTCCTTAAGGCCAAAATGGGCTGAGTCCTTAAGGGGTTAAGAAGATCTATGCATTTGGAACAGAGACTGGTGAACTGGTCTTTCTGGCCACACTGCCATGATGCCCAGATTGATGGAGTGCTGTAGCGATGGTTGGCCTTCCGTAAGTTTCTGTTATCTGCACAAAGGCTCTGTGGAGATCAGTCAGAGTGACCATTGGGTTCTTGGTCATCTCTCTTACCAAGGTCCTTCTCCTCCAATTATTTAGTTTGATGAGGTGGCCAGCTCAGCAGAACAAAATGTAAAAAAAAGTGATAGGGCCTGACTTTCCATATGCATTATATAATGCCTAACTGTGCAAATAATAACACTTCCATGTAAACATTCTGCTGTACAGTATTTCACTGATTAGAACAGGAATTAATGTAGATTAAGATGCACACAAACAATAGGGTTTCATCTATTTCAAGGAAAACAAAATCAGTTAGAAATAGGTATATTGATAGGATAATAAAATTATTATATTTTCATGTGATTAAATTTTTTTTTATGTGCCCTTAGGTGCTTCTCTACAGGGAACATTTAGTAGAGACATATTGTGTACTTTAAAGGGTAATGCCGAGGGCTGCAGGAATGTGGTATTGTGCAAAATGGCTAAAGTCACAATGCCTTATAATGAATAGTAAATAAAAGTAATAGAAAACTAACTCTTTTAGTGAAAGTTCAGAAAAAATTGCTTGTAACATACCTTTTGTCCTTGATCACCCTTTTCTCCTTTTTGCCCCTAAATAATGTCACAAATGAAAAAAAAATAGTGTTCATGACATGTATTTAAAAAGTCTATGTATATAGGCTCATTCTTTAGTTTTAAAGTATACCCTATACTTACAGAGGGCTTGACATTGATTGTAAACATGCCAGATTCTATGGGTATGTTTAAATGGCGGTATTTGTGCACAGTGTCCGCACTGAATATTTTGCATGGACATTCCGCTGCAGCATAGTCCCATTGAAGTCAATGGGATTTTGCTGCACAGTTTACACGGCAACAGATGTTTCTGCTGTAGAGTTCACGAATAGACGTGTTTATTTTTTTGCGGACTTCACTCAGAAATGCATTGCCCTCTATAAGATGGCACATTTCCAAGCGGTCCTAGTGCGTGCCTGATGAGGCAAATGTGTTGAATTTCCGCACATGTTTTCCATGCAGACATTATGCACAAATTCTGCTATATGAACCCAGCCAAATAGTTTAGGTACAGGTTAAGCTTCACCTGCTGTCATGACCTACCAAAGGCTCCAGAGAGAAGCACTGCTCTATGCTGGGGTAACTGTGCACTTAGTAGGAAAGAACAGAGGAGCTATGAAATGATTGATGGTCAGATACATGGTCAGAGTGCACTCCTGCACCTAATAATCTCCTACCTGTCGATCTTCAGTTCACTGTCAATGCACTTTAGGGCGTGCAGGAATCCTAAATTTGTCAACAGCTGGAGAGTAACAGATTGGAGATCACTGTCCTGCACAACCATTACCCTAAAGAGGGCAGCTACATCTTCCCAATAGGCTTGGACTACATGTGTCCTAAAAAACCAAGTTGTAATGACAGCAGTCAGAAGAGTGGTGGTAGATCTTCTGACTGCTCTTAAGCATACAGCTTGGAATTAAAAATACCAAAAAACATTGTTGACTATATTCCATCCTTTCTGTAGCAGTATTACTACTAAGTAAAGAAACTTAACACATTATAGAAATTAGTAGACATGTGCAATTCGGTTCGGCACGAATGTCTAAATTAACGAATTTTACCGTTTTCGTGCATTCGGACCCATCCGAATGCACGAAAACATATTTTGAACATTCCCGAATAGCCACGATAATACGAATAGCAAAGTAACGAATACATTCGTTATTTCCCGACCATAACGAATGCATTTGTTATCCGTAAACGACGTGAAGAATTAATTCTGATAACAAAGTTAATAAAAAGGATACAGATAGTTTGATTTTTCGGATACATTCGTATTCGGGTACATTCGGTAAATCTTTTTATTCTTTTTTGGACTTTAAAAAGTTATGGAGATACCTTTTTTATTAAAATTTCGTAGGGTATCATAAAAAAATCATAATAAAAAAGATACAGTGGTGATGGAAAAAATTGTATCTAATGAAATGTATGATTTTTATTATGAAATGTTTATTCATTTTTAAACAGGGATCAATTTATGTGAGCGGGTAAAGCACTAAAAATGTAGCCGACAATAGTAAAAATGTAGTGTGTGCGTGTTTTTCACTTTTTTTTTTTTTTTAAACATTTTTTAGGTAGTACTATTACTCCCAGCATGGAACACACTCTTCCATGATGGGAGTAGTAGTTACCTGTACTAATTGACAGATCGCAGGGGTCCCTTGCGATCCTCTTGTATAATGTATAGATGCGGCGGCTGCTCTTCTATGGTCCCCTGCACTCACGTATATATACACATATTCATATTTCCCGCAGAGCTGTGATTGGCCAGATGGTTCCAGCCAATCACAGCTCTCTGTGAGAAATAGGAATATGTGTATATATACGGCTGTGCAGGGGACCATAGGAGAACGGCCGCCGCATTCATACATTATACTGGAGGATCGCAGCGGCTGTCAGGAGTGATACCTGCAGTGATCTTCCCGTTAGTACAAGTACTACCACTCCCAACATGGAGTACACTCTGCTCCATGCTGGGAGCTGTAGTACCTGTATTAATAGACAGATCGCAGCGGGTGTCAGAAGTTACACTCCTGCCATATGTCTATTAATGCAGGTACTACAGCTCCCAGCATGGAGCAGAGTGTACTCCATGTTGGGAGTGGTAGTACTTGTAGTAAGGGACAGATCCCAGGGATGTCACTCCTCCTGACACCCGCTGCGATGGTCCTGATGTGAATGTCGGGATCAGCTGTTCTCAGGGCTACAGAGCTGGGAGAACAGCTGACGCTGAGCCGTAGGTATACATCGTATATCTACTGCCCAGCAAGAACTTACAGTGAGCCTGCAATGTGTATACAGTATACACATTGCTGGCTCACTTAACCCCTTGCTGAGCTGTGCGCTATGCGCAAGCCCAGCAAGGGAAGAGTTAACTTACACTGCTGGACAATGTAAGTTAACCCTTTGGGCGGTATACACAATATACAGCTATCTATAGATAGCTGCAGGGGCGGACATATCGCCTGTGCAGCCGGTTCAGCTGCACAGGGGCCCAGCGTGGGAGGGGGCCCGGCCCGCCCTCACACGCTGGGCCGGTCCTACCATCGGACCCAGTGCACAGGGCCGCCATCAGGGGGTAAACCCATACACTTGTATGGGGCCCGGAGCTTCAGGGAGGCCCGGACGTCCCTGTACTTTTTTTTTTCCGGCTAGTCAGTGAGTGACTGCGACTGTCACTCACTGACTCCTGGCTGGGTACCCGTCAGAACTATGACCGGGCCTCATAGTCTGGGGGGCCCGCAGGACTATGAGGCCCGCTCTTTCTAGGGCGCGGGCCCCTTAAGAAGTACGGCAGGGCCGGACAGGCCAGGGGCTGATGGGAGTCGACTTGCCCCGCGCAGGCACGCACGTCTACTCCAGTCACCTGACCTGTCCCGGCGCGATCTCCAGTCCAGCAGCCTCCCGACGGATCCTCCCCGTGCAGTGACACTCTGACAGGAGCAGCAGCTGCACCGAACCCCGGCAGAGTAAGTGAACGGGGTGTGTGTGTGTGGGGGGGGGGGGGGGGGGTTTGGATGGGGGCTATGTTGTTTGCAGACTACAATGGTGATGAGAGGTGCAGGGGAACTGGTGCTTGGGGTGTTATAGGGGTGATGAGAGGGGGGGTGTTATGGGGGTAATGAGAGGTGCAGGGGGTGTTATGGGGGAATGAGAGGTGCAGGGGGGTGTTATGGGGGAATGAGAGGTGCAGGGGGTGTTATGGGGGGATGAAAGGTGCATGGGGAGGTTATGGGGGTGATGAGAGGTGCAGGGGGTTATGGGGGTAATGAGAGGTGCAGGGGGTGTTATGGGGGTAATGAGAGGTGCAGGGGGGTGTTATGGGGGGGGATGAGAGGTGCAGGGGGTGTTATGGGGGGGATGAAAGGTGCATGGGGAGGTTATGGGGGTGATGAGAGATGCAGGGGGGTTATGGGGGTAATGAGAGGTGCAGGGGGGTGTTATGGGGGGGATGAGAGGTGCAGGGGGTGTTATGGGGGGATGAAAGGTGCATGGGGAGGTTATGGGGTGATGAGAGGTGCAGGGGGGTTATGGGGGTGATGAGAGATGCAGGGGGGGTTATGGGGGTAATGAGAGGTGCAGGGGGGTGTTATGGGGGGGATGAGAGGTGCAGGGGGTGTTATGGGGGGATGAAAGGTGCATGGGGAGGTTATGGGGTGATGAGAGGTGCAGGGGGGTTATGGGGGTGATGAGAGATGCAGGGGGGGTTATGGGGGTAATGAGAGGTGCAGGGGGGTGTTATGGGGGGGATGAGAGGTGCAGGGGGTGTTATGGGGGGATGAAAGGTGCATGGGGAGGTTATGGGGGTGATGAGAGGTGCAGGGGGGTTATGGGGGTGATGAGAGATGCAGGGGGGGTTATGGGGGTGATGAGAGATGCAGGGGGTGTTATGGGAGTGATGAGAGATGCAGGGGGTGTTATGGGGGTGATGAGGGGGGGGGTGTTATGGGGTGATGAGAGGTGCAGGGGGGGTTATGGGGGTGATAAGAGGTGCAGGAGGGTGTTATGGGGGTGAAGAGAGGTGCAGGGGGTTGTTATGGGGGTGGTGAGATATGCAGGGGGCATTATAATAGTGATGAGGAGAGGTGCGGGGGTTATAATAGTGATGAGGAGAGGTGCGGGGGTTATAGTAGTGATGAGGAGAGGTGTGTGGGGGGGGGTTATAGTAGTGATGAGGAGAGGTGTGTGGGGGGGTTATAGTAGTGATGAGGAGAGGTGCGGGGGTTATAGTAGTTATGAGGAGAGGTGTGGGGGGGGGTTATAGTAGTGATGAGAGGTGCCTGGGGGGGGTTATAGTAGTGATGAGGAGAGGTGTGGGGGGGTTATAGTAATGATGAGGAGAGGTGCGGGGGTGGTTATAGTAGTGTTGAGGAGAGGTTTGGCAGGGGTTATGGGGGTGATGAGGAATGATGAGGACACAGAGGATAAGAGGTATTATATTTAGTGGGTATAGTGTGTGGCAGGATTATATTTAGTGGGTACAGTGTATAGCAGTATTATATTCAGGGTACAGTGTGTGGCAGGATTATATTTAGTGGGTACAGTGTATAGCAGTATTATACTCAGGTTACAGTGTATAGCATTATTATATTCAGGGTACGGTGTGTGGCAGGATTATATTTAGTGGGCACAGTGTGTAGCAGTATTATATTCAGGGTACAGTGTATAGTATTATTATATTCAGGGTACAGTGTATAGCAGTATTATATTCAGGGTACAGTGTGTGGCAATATTATATTTAGTGGGTACAATGTGTGGCAGTATTATATTCGGAGTACAGTGTGTGGCAGTATTATATTCAGGTTACAGTGTATAGCAGTATTATATTTAGTGGGTACAGTGTACAGCAGTATTGTATTCAGGTTACAGTGTCTGGCAATATTATATTTAGGGTACAGTGTGGGGCAGTATTTTATTTAGGGTACAGTGTGTGACAGTATTTTATTTAGGGTACTGTGTGGGGCAGTATTATATTTAGTGGGTACAGTGAATAGCAGTATTATATTCAGTGGGTACAGTGTATGGCAGTATGCTATTCATGGTACAGTGTGTGGCAGGATTATATTCAGGGTACAGTGTGTGGCAGGATTATATTTAGTGGGTACAGTGTATAGCAGTATTATATTCAGGGTACAGTGTGGGGCAGTATTTTATTTAGGTTACACTTTCTGGCAAGGTTATAATGATTATTGTCTTCATGCAGAGGATGAGGATCTGCTGACAGTGAGGAGCCAATGATGTCTGCATGTCAGACTCTGCAGAGAAGATGGAGCTGGGGGAAGACCTGGTCTCTGGACAAGATGAAGAAGAAAAGAAGACGTCACTCAGGTCACTGACATCATTGTGTGTTCTTATGACTGTCCCATCAGAGCTGTAGTCACTTGTAAGTTCTGCAGTGATGATGGGTAAAACTGTGTCCAATCTGTGTCTCTTCAGCTGTTACAAAACTACAACTCCCATTGCCTGATGCTCTCCAGACATGATGGGAGTTTTAGCTTTCCAACAGCTGGAGAACCACTTCAACCGAGGTGATCGGTGGGGGTCTCAGGCCTTGAGTTGTGTAAGGGGCCCCGAAATTTCTGATGGCAGCCCTGCCAGTGCACATATGACAGGCAAACCAGTCTTGCCCAGTCACTAAACTGCTACTTACATCTGCCCATGGGGACTTCCTGGCTGAGGTGCGTGCAGTGAGTGACGTCATCGCAAGCACCTGGACGCTGACGTCCAGCGCAGAGCGTGCGATGATGTCACTTATAGCGCGCACCTCTGCCAGGAAGTCCCCATGGGCAAATGTAAGTAGTGCAGGCCAGGTAAGAGTGTGTGGGTGAGTGAGAGTGTGTGTGTGTGTGTTTGTTTGCTGGGGTTATGCTACGCTACCTTATGTGGGGAATCTATGCTACCTAATGTGGGGAATATATGCTATGCTACCTAATGTGGGGAATCTTTGCTACACTACCTAATGTGGGGAATATATGCTACGCTACCTAATGTGGGGAATCTATGCCATGCTACCTAATGTGGGGAATATATGCTATGCTACGCTACCTAATGTGGGGCTACGCTACCTAATGTAGGGAATCTATGCTACGCTACCTAATGTGGGGAATATATGCTGCGCTACCTAATGTGGGGAATATATGCTACGCTACCTAATGTGGGGAAATTATGCTATGTTACCTAATGTGGGGAAACTATGCAATGCTACCTAATGTGCGGAATATATGCTACCTAATGTGGGGAATCTATGCTACCTAATGTGGGGGAACTGCTGCCTATCTAATGCAGATTAATGTGAGTTGCAGTGCAATTTTATGGCATATTACTTTTTTTTTTTTAGGGGGGGGGGGGGGGGGCCCAGGCACATTCTTTGCACAGGGGCCCTCTGTTGTCTGTGTCCGCCCCTGGATAGCTGTATACAGTGTATACAGAAGACGTAGTCCAGCTTACTTCCCTGAGTCCCGGGCCGGGTTCGTGTAGCTCCGCCCCCTAGTGGTGACGTCATTAGGGGGCGGAGCTACAGAAGGGAACAAGACTAGTTAATCTGAAGCTCTGTTCACATTGTACGTTTTGTATAATGTGAACAGACCCTTCTGGCAGTGTCTACCCAGACAGGGAGACTCCAGCTGTTGCTAAACTACAACTCCCAGCATGCCCAGACAGCCAAAGGCTGTCTGGGCATGCTGGGAGTTGTAGTTTTGCACCAATTGGTGGCTCCCTGTTTGGGTAGACATTGCATCATGGGTGCTCTCCCCAGCGGACTGCGCCAAAAATGTCATAACCAATTTTTTGTGTTTTTTTCTTCTCGTTTCAGATGCGTGTATGCAGAGGATTACTGCGGATTCGATGGATTACGGCGGATTATTTATTTTTTCCTTTAATAAAATGGTTAACGAGGGCTGTGGGGGAGTGTTTTTTTAAATAAAATAATTTTTCCAATGTGTTGTGTTTTTTTGTTTTTTTTATTGAATTTTCAGGGTTAGTAGTGGAAGCTGTCTTATTGACGGAATCCATTACTAGGCCAGGGCTTAGTGCTAGCCCCAAAAACAGCTAGCGCTAACCCCCAATTATTACCCCGGTACCCACCGCCACAGGGGTGCCGGGAAGAGCCGGTACCAACAGGCCCGGAGCGTCAAAATGGCGCTCCTGGGCCTAGGCGGTAACAGGCTGGCGTTATTTAGGCTGGGGAGGGCCAGTAACAATGGTCCTCACCCACCCTGGTAACGTCAGGCTGTTGCTGTTTGGTTGGTATTGTGCTGAGAATGAAAATACGGGGAACCTTATGCGTTTTTTTTTTTTAAATTTTTTATTTAAATAAAAAAAACGCATAGGGTTCCCCGTATTTTCATTCTCAGCACAATACCAACCAAACAGCAACAGCCTGACGTTACCAGGGTGGGTGAGGACCATTGTTACTGGCCCTCCCCAGCCTAAATAACGCCAGCCTGTTACCGCCTAGGTCCAGGAGCGCCATTTTTGACGCTCCGGGCCTGTTGGTACCGGCTCTTCCCGGCACCCCTGTGGCGGTGGGTACCGGGGTAATAATTGGGGGTTAGCGCTAGCTGTTTTTGGGGCTAGCACTAAGCCCTGGCCTAGTAATGGATTCCGTCAATAAGACAGCTTCCGCTACTAACCCTGAAAATTCAATAAAAATAAAAAAAAACACAACACATTGGAAAAATTATTTTATTTAAAAAAACACTCCCCCACAGCCCTCGTTAACCATTTTATTAAAGGAAAAAATAAATAATCCGCCGTAATCCATCGAATCCGCAGTAATCCTCTGCATACACGGATCTGAAAAGAGAAGAAAAAAAACACAAAAAATTGGTTATGACATTTT
This sequence comes from Hyla sarda, assembly GCF_029499605.1. Taxonomy (NCBI): domain Eukaryota; kingdom Metazoa; phylum Chordata; class Amphibia; order Anura; family Hylidae; genus Hyla; species Hyla sarda. Next base: position 171,470,878 of record NC_079193.1, read on the forward strand.
TGGCGCTGTCCGCTGGGGAGAGCACCCATGATGCAATGTCTACCCAAACAGGGAGCCACCAATTGGTGCAAAACTACAACTCCCAGCATGCCCAGACAGCCTTTGGCTGTCTGGGCATGCTGGGAGTTGTAGTTTAGCAACAGCTGGAGTCTCCCTGTCTGGGTAGACACTGCCAGAAGGGTCTGTTCACATTATACAAAACGTACAATGTGAACAGAGCTTCAGATTAACTAGTCTTGTTCCCTTCTGTAGCTCCGCCCCCCTAATGACGTCATCACTAGGGGGCGGAGCTACACGAACCCAGCCCGGGACTCGAGGGAAGTAAGCTGGACTTCGTCTTCTGTATACACTGTATACAGCTATCTATAGATAGCTGTATAAAGTATATACCGCCCAAAGGGTTAACCTACACTGTCCAGCAGTGTAAGTTAACTCTTCCCTTGCTGGGCTTGCGCATAGCGCACAGCTCAGCAAGGGGTTAAGTGAGCCAGCAATGTGTATACTGTATACACATTGCAGGCTCACTGTAAGTTCTTGCTGGGCAGTAGATATACGATGTATACCTACGGCTCAGCGTCAGCTGTTCTCCCGGCTCTGTAGCCTTGAGAACAGCTGATCCCGACATTCACATCAGGACCATCGCAGCGGGTGTCAGGAGGAGTGACATCCCTGGGATCTGTCCCTTACTGCAGGTACTAATACTCCCAACATGGAGCACACTCTGCTCCATGCTGGGAGCTGTAGTACCTGCATTAATAGACATATGGCAGCGAGTGTAACTTCTGACACCCCCTGCGATCTGTCTATTAATGCAGGTACTACAGTTCCCAGCATGGAGCAGAGTGTACTCCATGTTGGGAGTGGTAGCACTTGTAGTAAAGGAAAGATCACTGCGGGTATCACTCCTGACAGCCGCTGCGATCCTCCAGTATAATGTATGAATGCGGCGGCCGCTCTTCTATGGTCCCCTGCACGGCCGTATATATACACATATTCCTATTTCTCACAGAGAGCTGTGATTGGCTGGAACCATCTGGCCAATCACAGCTCTGCGGGAAATATAAATATGTGTACATATACGTGAGTGCAGGGGACCATAGAAGAGCAGCCGCTGCATCTATACCTTATACAAGAGGATCGCAAGGGACCCCTGCAATCTGTCAATTAGTACAGGTAACTACTACTCCCATCATGGAAGAGTGTGTTCCATGCTGGGAGTAGTAGTACTACCTAAAAAATGTTTTAAAAAAAAGTGAAAAACACGCACATAATACATTTTTATTATTGTCGGCTCCATTTTTTGTGCTTTACCCGCTCACATAAATTGATCCCTGTTTAAAAATGAATAAACATTTCATAATAAAAAAGATACATTTCGTTAGATACAATTTTTTCCATCACCACTGTATCTTTTTTATTATGATTTTTTTATGATACCCTGCGAAATTTTAATAAAAAAGGTATCTCCATTATTTATTAGGATCGCTAAAGTCCAAAAAAAGACTAAAAAGATTTACCGAATGTACCCGAATACCGAATGTATCCGAAAAAAAAAACAACACGAATACCCGAATACCGAATGTATCCGAAAAATCTAAACCGAAAATATTGCCGAACCGAATTTTTTTTCCAAAACGAAAAAACGAAACGAAATTAAACGAAAATTTTTCTAGTGCACAAGTCTAGAAATTAGTCTCTACTGTATTACCTCAAAAGATTACTTCCACTCTTGGGCAACCGCTATGCAAATCAGGTATCAAAGCAATTTGGTGTAGGGGCAGATAAGAAATTAGAATAAATATATAAATAACTTGCGTAGTGCTTTAATTTGTCTCTAATATGTCTGTCTTGTAGAATCTTTAAGCAGGCTTTAAAACATTTGCTTCCCCTATTGTGACCGGTCTTGTTGCTGTAGTTTTCACTGATTGGAGGCGATGGGTGCCAGATCCTTGTGGCACTCCTCAAAAGCAGGCATATGCAAATAACAAAAGTCAAGTTGGCACTCAAATAAGTGATTTTACAATGTTTTGAGTCACAATTACTATACAGAGTGCACAGTGTTTTAGTATTGCCCTGCTTTCGATCAGCTTTCTGTGCATGGCATTCAGTCTCATATCTTTCCCTTTCCTTACGATTTTTTTCTTTTCATGGTAACATTACAGTCTAACACAGAGCATAGGCATGAAACATTGCTACTTTCTCAAAAAATCTTTTGCAAGGTGATGTTTTCTACAGGTAATGAAAAATAAAAAACAGTAATTGCAAAGTCAATTGGAGTGATGACTCAACTTTCTTCTTTGTATATGCAGGTCTCATTGCTGCGTTTGGGGGGGGGGGTACCTCCAATTTAGGTTATTGTTCTTATATATAAAAGTTGCAGGTATAGTGGTAGGTAACCTTAGTAGCAGGTAATAATGTACTGTCCAAGTACAACTGTTTCAAGAAGTTGTCATGTGGCTGAGAGTCAAGTTTTTGCATAATACATAAATATGTATAAGGTACTGGAGAGTTAATGCAAATGTGCATTACACTACTTCAATTGCACATACTGAGGTATTCAAGCGTGTAAAGGGTTAACAGTACTGCATTTACTGTACCTAGAGGAATGATGCTTTGGTAACTTGCTCCTCCCAACCAATGGTTGCAGGAGAAGTCCCTAGTCCAACCTCCCTCTCCCCGGAGAAGGGGTGGGCCCAAACCTGTAGAACCAGACTAGGTCTGTCTTTTGCTAGAGCAACATCTTCTAAATGTAAAACAGCAAAGTGCATATTTCCTAGCGTGTGCCATTGTTAATTGCTAAACATACCTACACCTAGGCCACATGACTTCTACCCAGGTACAGTCCTGTCTACCATCAAGTCAATGTTCCTGTCCATGCTGTCGGCAGCTGCACAGAAATTATACAGCTACAGGTGAAGCAAGTCGGTTGCCAGCAATTTCTGGACTTTCCAGGAAGAAGGCAAAGATAGTTTATTACCATCCCAGCTTAGCCAGTCGTTGTATACATGGTACTCTATAAGCATTACATATACTGTTCAGGAAGCAGCAAGACAGGGGCATCGCAAGGCATAAAGATTCGGGACACGTACCCTGGATAAAAGAATCAATGCTCAGAATATTTTGCCTAGTGCTGCACTTGCTAAGTTTTAGGGGTAAACTTACAGGGGTACCCAAGGGCCCTGGCGCCTCTCCGCCAAACAGATCTGGGGAGCAGGGAGGAACGCTCTGTACTTCACCCTGCTTGACTTACTACTGCAACGCTGACAGACTAGGTGGGCGCCTGTGGGGTAGCAGTTTGATTAGAAGGATTTGCCTTAGGGCTCATGGTTCAGATCTTTTAAGATCCTAAAAACGCATCATTACCTTATTTATCGGGGTATACCACGCACCGGCCTATAACACGCACCCTCATTTTACCAAGGATATTTGGGTAAAAAAAGTTTTTTACCCAAATATCCTTGGTAAAATGAGGGTGCGTGTGTGTGCATGCGTATACCCTGATACACTGTCTCTGACCCCGCAGAAGCCCCCAGGAAAGGGAGGGGGAGAGAGGCCGTCGCTGCCCGCTTCTCTCCCCCTGCCTTTCCTGGGGTCTAGAGCCCTGCTGCCGCCGCTTCTCTTCCGGTGGCTATCTGCGCCGCTGCCCGTTCTCTCCCCCTGACTATCGGTGCCGGCGCCCCATTGCCGGTGCCGATAGCCAGGGGGAGAGAAGCGGCGCCGGCAATGGAGCAGTGGCGCCAATAGCCAGGGGGAGAGAAGGGGCAGCGGCACCCATTGCCGGTGCCGCTGCCCCTCCATCCCCGGTTGTATAATTACCTGTTGCCGGGGTCGGGTCCACGCTGCTTCAGGCCTCCGGTGTGCGTCCACTGCCTCGTTGCTATGCACTGCACGGCGCAATGATGAGTGACGTCATTGCGTCTCGCAGCGCATAGCAACAACACAGGGGCCGCACACCGGAGGCCTGAAGCAGCGCGGACCCGACCCCGGCAACAGGTAATTATACAACCGGGGATGGGGGAGGCAACGGGGCAGCGGCGCCGGCAATGGGTGCCGCTGCCCCTTCTCTCCCCCTGTCTGTCAGCGCCGATGCCCCATTGCCGGCACCGCTTCTCTCCCCCTGGCTATCGGCGCCGGAAATGGGGCAGCGGCACCGATAGCCAGGGGGAGAGAACGAGCAGCGGCACCGATAGCCAGGGGGAGAGAACGAGCAGCGGCACCGATAGCCAGGGGGAGAGAAGGGCCGACAGCAGGGCTCTAGACCCCAGGGCAGGCAGGGGCAGAGAAGCCCGCGGCGCTGGCTGTCTCTGCACCTGCAAAGCCGCTGCAGTTCATTGATTTAAAGCGCCCACTTTAAATCATTGAACTGCAGTGGCTTATTGGAGTATAACACGCAGATAGACTTTAGGCTAAAAATTTTAGCCTAAAAAGTGCGTGTTATATGCCGATAAATACGGTATATTAATATGCCCCCACCCCCAACAAAGGCTTATCATGGTCTTATGAAGGGATATACTATGTAAAATATATAAAAAAAATATAAGAGCAGAAAAAAAAACTAAAATAAAACAAAGTTAAGAAAAGGATAAACAAAGCTAAATACCCAAACGATAGATTCTAGCCCATCCTCCGCCCACGTAAAAAAAACTGACATTTTTTATCACTTTCCCATTATACCATAAAATACCGATGCAAAAATGTCTTTAAAATCCATCCATTCCATAGAAAAAAAAACAAGAACTGAACAAGTAATAACTTTAGAGCTTTCAAAGCTGTGTGTACTAAAAAATTCAAGATGTGTCTTTCTGATCATGACTTGGGAATATTGCCCTGCCCTTGAACTAGTCATAGAAATTATGTTTCACACAACAGCATAATTCATAAGAGAATGTTAAGAATGTTGTTTTGTTAAAATTCTTTTAATCTATTTGTATAGATGTGTACTGTAGACTTAGAAGTGCTTTTTAGACCCCGCTGTTCTCTGATTTTATAAGTCAAAGATGTATATTTTAGTCCCACTAAGTTTTGTGGCCCTTATTTTTAGGCAGAAAAAACATCAGCTTATGAGGCAAAAAAAATTTGATACAGTCTTTTTGTTTTGTATTTGGGCCTTTTGAGTCTTTGTGATTTTTTTTCTTTTAGTTTTTATTTTTCTTCCTAATTTTATAATAGGGATGGCCCTAGAAAATAACATTTTGTACCTGAGACTTTTTTTTGGGTATGTTATGGCCCAAAATACATGCTGAAATATGTGTCAAAGCATTTTGGCACATAAACTGCTCAAACTAAGTCCCTGGCAATTAAAGGGGTATTCCAGAAAAAAACTTTTTTTTTTTTTTTTTAGATCAACTTGCTCCAGAAAGCTAAACAGATTTATAAATTACTTCTATTAAAAAATCTTAATCCTTCCAATAATTATCAGCTGCTGAAGTTGAGTTGTTCTTTTCTGTCTGGCAACAGTGTTCTATGCTGATATTTCTGCTTGTCTCAGGAACTGCACAGAGTAGAAAAGGTTTGCTATGGGGATTTGCTTCTACACTGGACAGTTCCTGAGACGCCGGTCAATTCAGGTACGTCTGTGGAAATTCCGGTTCCCGCCGCTCGCTGGGCGGGGACTGGACCAGGATGCCTGATAAAATCATTCAGCAGGCATCCCGGCTCATCGCCAGAGGGGAGCCTGAGACCCTCCTCAAATCGGTGATCGCTGCAGATCTCCTGTAAATACAAACCGGCGATCTGTTGGGGGACAGGTTGGGAGTGAAAAATAAAGTACCATACTGTAGGTGTCTGTGGGTCCGTAGCACCTTTAGCTGCGTGACCCCGGCCCTACTGGGTCGCTGCGGTCTGCCACCAGCATTTTTTTTTGCCACAGACCTTTTTTTTTATTTTTTTGCCAAACCCTGGGCTGGGCCCTGTTAGCTATAAAAGAGCGGTCCGCCACCGTTAGCTAAAGCCCACCCGCCACTGATCAGTCCCGTAGTACTGATCAGTGTTTTTTTTTTTTTGTCACGCAGGCGCTTTTTTGTGTTATAGTGGCTTTTTTTTTTTGCACCTATAGGCGGTCTGTGCCACCAGCAGCAGGCCTGTGCTGTGTGGACAGACTGTACCTCTGTGTGCAACCCACCCCACCACTGTCAGTGATTTATCCCTGATCAGCCTGTTTTTTTTTTTGGTTCAGGCGGGTGCATTTTCTCGGGTATTTTTGGGATATTTTGTGTGGGGTCTCTATGTGCCACCAGTCACTGTTCTGGGCTGAGTTGCCGGACCCCCCCCCCCCCCCACCAACTTCTGGGCTCTCTGCCGCCACCAAGCACTAATCAGTGCGCACACCACTGATTAGATAAATACTTTTTTTGGGGCGCAGGGCTTTTTTTGTACTAGAAGCCCATTTTAAATTTTTTTCCCTTTTTGGTTTATATTTTTCCTGTTAGGGTGGATTTAGTTAGGTTAAGACGGGTTAGGGAGGTAGTCTCGCACCACACCACAGCACAAGTTTTCCCCACACACATACACCCATCCCCATTAGAGTAAGGAAATGGCCTGCAGGGCGTTTTCAGCAGAGGAGACATATGCCGTTCTTGCCTCCCGCACTGAAAGCGCCACGAAGGACAAGGAAGTCCCCACCTTCCTTATTTCCTCGTCCTCCTCATCATCTGAGTTCTGATGATGAGCCACCAAGGTGGCGGAGACGCTGCCATGCGGGACCGCAAACCTACTCTCCTCCTGACCCTGTGCCCCATGCTAGAGTCCCCCTGGCACACATACTAGTCAAGCCCCCCCTGTCAAGTTCACTATTGCCCCATACCAGAGAACTTGTTTGGACTTAGCCAGCGGACCACAAGCCCGTTCCTGAGTTTGTTGGCAACTCAGGAATCAAGACTGACATTGTCGGGTCAACTGAAATTTACTTTTTTAGTTATTATTTCGGTGACAACTTTGTCAATCTGATGGTTGAGCAGACGAATCTGTACGCCCAACAGTTTGTTGCCACAAACCCAGGCTCACTTTTGGCTAGGCCCAATGGCTAGTTCTCATCCAATGCAGCTGAAATGAGGACATTTTGGGGCCTCGTGCTGCCTAGGCAAAAAACCCAGGGTCAGGCAATATTAGAGTGGGGACGTCTAAGGCTGTCACTCACAAAATCAATAAAATCCTGAGATTTATCTGCACTTAATAGACATTTTTGGATTGCCTCTATACCCGCATCATGCTGCGTGTATAGAGGCAATCCAAAAATGTCTATTGAGTGCAGATAAATCTCAGGATTTTATTGATTTTGTGAGTGACAGCCTTAGATTTATTTTGGAAAACAATGCGTTTAGATTTGATTGCAACTGGTGCAGACAAAAACAGGGCAGAGCTATGGGCACGCCCATCTCTGGCACCTATGCAAACCTGTTTTTGCCTGTACTAGAACATGAGACATTTTTTTCTACCACTAACATTTATGCTTCATCTATTACATTTTTTAAAAGATTTATAGATGATATTGTTGTAGTTTGGTGGAGGGCGGTCTAAGACAGAATTTGAAGATTTCATTTTTTTACCTCAATTCGCAAAACAAATCTAACATGACCTTTACAAATCAGTTTGGAGGGGACAGAATTTCTGGATGTAGAAATAATTGTCTCACACAATCAACTAATTACAACAGGGTTTAGAAAAAATATATCTAAGAATGTCCTTCTTCATTTTGACAGCTCCCATCCACAACACATTTAAACCAGTATTCCCTACAGCCAGTTTATCAGGTTGAAACCAATCAATAATGATCATGACCGGTTCCTGAAGCAGGCTCATGATTAGAAACATAGATTTATAGAACGGGGCTACCCGGAAACTATAATCAATGAAGCCTTCAGTAGGAGTGAAAACATAAATAGAGCCCAATTACTGAAATCCCCCCAAAAAAGAAAAAGAAAGATGCCAGAAGGTTCACTTTTTCATTTCAGAATACCTTTATGAATTCGATTGTGAAAAATTTAATATGGAAATTCTGGTACATGTTGGAGTAAGACCCAGATGTTAGGGATATAGCCCTACACAAACCAGTTATTACCTTTAGAAGAAATTGAACTTTAGGAAGTCAGATTAAAAAACTAGAAAGAAAGAAAGATGATTCTACTAAAAATTGGTTGAAGACCAACACACCAATAGGTAATTATAAATGTAATAATTGTTCTTGTTGTTCCTATAACCTGGTTACGAAATATTTTAAATTGGGTTCTAAATCTGTTTCAGTGATTGAATTAATCACTTGTAAAACTGATTTTGTTGTTTGCTGTTTGCTTTGCCCGTGAGTTGTTTTACATAGGCAAAACAAAGAGAAGGCTTTTTGAACGTATCACTTCATCCATTCCTGGAAAATAGATTTAGGGAACACCCATCTCTTCCAAATCCCCACTTCACCCCTATACACCTTCCCTAGGGGGTGTACAGTTTGTAATAGGCTCACATGTGGGTGTTCCCCTCTTGTATTTTCCTCTGAATGTATGTAACTGTTAGGTCCGTAACAAACACCGGCCTGAAATGCGAAGAGTTCTCGCTGAGCTCTGTCGTATTTCCAGGCGACAATTCGGAGTCACATGTTAGTTGTTCCCAGAAAGATGAAGCAGAGCATAGGGTGAAAATTGCAATTTTCAAAAGCTACCCTTCATCCATTCCTGGAAAATAAATTTAGGAAACACCCGTGCGTTCAAAATGTCCTCTTTAGCCCTATACCCATTCCTCGGGTGGGTACTTTCTGTAATGGTGTCACATGTGGGTGTTTAATTTTTGTATTTTCCTCTAAATGTATGTAACAGTCATACAATAAAAATATGCCATAGGCCACAAATGCAAACTGACCTCTATGACTTCTGAGCCTTGTTGTGCGCCCGCCCGGCATGTTACCCCATGTGTGGATGTATTTCTATAGTCAGGGGAAAAAGCCCTCCTGTCTCACTCCCAAGCCCTGTTTTGCACCTGTTTAGTGCTTTACCGCCTTATATGGGGTATTTCCTTATTCTGGAGAAATTGGGCTACAAATTTTTTGTAGCTTTTTTCTTTAACTACTTGTGAAACAAAAAAATGATGGTTAATACCAGCAATTTAGTGTTAAAAATCTATTCTTTAATTTTTATTGCCCACTGTTCAAAAAACATGTGAGGTGTAAGTACTCACTATAACCCTTGTTACGTTCCTTGAGGGGTGTAGTTTCTAATATGGGGTCACGTGTGTAGTGTTACTGCTGTTCTTGCACAATGGGTGGTTTGTAAACGCACATGGCCTCCGACTTCAATTCCAACAAACTTTTCACTCCAAAAGTCCAATGGCGCTCCTTCTATTCTGAGCATTGCAGTTCAACCGCAAAGCACTTTACATCCACAAATGGGGTATTTTCTTTCTCAAGCAAAATTGCTCTACAAATTTTGGGGGCCTTTTGCCCTATTACCCCATGTGAAAATGAAACATTTGGGGTAACATTATCAATATAGTGTGAAAAATCAAATTTTTCACTTTTACAGTCCACTGTTCAAAAAACCTGTGAGGTTTAAGTGCTCACTGTAACCCTTGTCACATTCCTGGAGGGGTGTAGTTTACAAAATGGTATCACATGTGGGGGGGGGGGTCTGCTGTTCTGGCCTCTATCTCTATCCAAAAGTCCAATGGTGCTCCTTCAGGTCTGAGACCTGTAGTGCGCCAGCAGAGCACTTAATGTCCACATATGGGGCGTTTTCTTTAACGGGAGAAATTGGGATTCAAATTTTGGGGTCCATTTTCTCCTATTTCTCCATGTGAAAATGAAAAATTTGGAGTAACACCATAATTTTAGTGTTAAAAATCTAAATTTTCACTTTTACGGCCCACTGTTTAAAAAACCTGTGAGGTGTAAGTGCTCACTGTAACCCTTGTTGCGTTCCTTGAGGGGTGTAGTTTCCAAAATGGTGTCACATGTGGAGGGTTTCTGCTGTTCTGGCAACATGGGAGGTTTGTAAATGCACATGGCCCCCGACTTCAATTTCAACAAAATTCTCTCTCCAAAAGTCCAATGGCACTCCTTCTGTTCTGAGATCTGTAGTGCGCCAGCAGAGCAATTAACGTCCACATATGGGGTGTTTTCTTAATCGGGAGATATTGGGCTTCAAATTTTTAGGTCCATTTTCTCCTATTAGCCCTTATGAAATTGAAAAACTTGGGGTAACACCATAATTTTTGTGTTAAAAATTCAAATTTTTCATTTTCACGTCCTACTTCAACGCAAAGTTGTCAAACACCTGCGAGGTGTTAAGGCTCACTATACCCCTTGTTACGTTATTGAGGGGTGTAGCTTCCAAAATAGTGTGACTTTTTTTTTTTTTGCTGTTTTGGCACCATGGGGGCTTCTTAAATGCAACATGGCCCCCAAAAACCATGACAGCAAAATTAGTTCAGAAATCCCACAGTTGCTCTTTCCCTCTTGAACCCTGTTGCGAGTCCGCACAGCACTTTGTCAACACATGAGGTATTTCCATACTCGAGAGAAATTGAGCTACACATTTTGGGGGGCTTTTTCTCCTTATACCACTTTTAAAAATGAAAAAAAAAATGGGGCTACAAGAACATGTTAGTGTACAAAATGCAGATTTAGATTTTTCTCCTCCACTTTGCTTCTATTCATGTGAAACACCTGAAGGGTTAACACACTTTCTGAATGTCATTTTGAATAGTTTGAGGGGAGTAGTTTCTATAATGGGGTCATTTATGGGGTATTTCTCACAGAAAGGCACCTCAAATCCACTTCAAACTGCACTAGTCCCTGAAAAATTCAGATTATGAAATGTTATGAAAATTTAGAAAATTGCTGCTATACTTTGAAGCCCTCTAATGTCTTTAAAAAATAAAAACATGTCAACGTTATGAAGTCAACATAAAGTAGACATATTGTATGGGTGAATCAATATATAATTTATTTGGAATATCCATTTTCCTTACAAGCAGAGAGTTTAAAAGTTAGAAAAATTCAAAATTTTCGACATTTTCAAGACATTTTGGGATTTTTCAACCAAGAAAGGATGAAAGTAATGACGAAAATTTACCACTATGTTAAAGTAGAATATGTCATGAAAAAATTGTCTTGGAATCAGAATGAAAGGTAAAAGCATCCCAGAGTTATTAATATATAAAGTGACAGTGGTCAGATTTGCAAACAAGGGCTGCGCCCTTAAGGTGAAAATGATCTGCGTCCTTAAGCTGTTAAGAAATACTACGATTCACCCTACAAAAAAAAACCCTGTAGATGATAAAATAAGAAAAGTGTTTTAGAAGTAAATGGTCATTGTTCCTTTAACCCCTTAAGGTCCACGGGCATATGGGTACGCCCTGAAGTCCTGGTTCTTCCGGACCATGGGTGTACCTGTATGCCTGTGGGAATTCCGGTCCCCGCCGCTCGCCAGGCAGGGACCGGACTGGGATACCTGCTGAAAGAATTCAGAAGGCATCCCGTGCTGGGGGGGTCCCGAGACCCCCCATATAGGCGATAGACACACATCGCCGGTGAATTCACACCGGCCATCTGTGGTGATTCCGGTCATACGGGTTACGTGTACTATACTCCGCCAATCACCTCCTGTTGCTGGGGGGAGGTGGCGATCACATCACCTACCCAGATTGGCTGCCGGCAGAGGAGGAGTTAATGTCCCCTTCTCTATGCTCTGTTAGCCAACCGAGTTCAGTCAGCGGGCAGAGCTGAGAGAAGGACGAGATTTGTGACCCTCAGGGCTGAAGAAGCGACCTCCTGCCACTATTAGTGCAGGGTGAGTTTTGTGTGGAGGGACAGGTAGGAGTATAAAAAAGTTTTAAAACAATCCCCGTCCCCCTAATAGGTCCTCAAGGGTCCGCCGCACATTTTGCCATGTGAACCAAGGCTTCAGGGCACTGCATTTGGCCACATTTTTTTCTTTTTGCCCGCAGTTTTTTTTTTATTATAATGCTTCGTGCTGCATATGGGCCTAGTCAAAAAACCCAGTGTCAGGCAGTACTGGAGTGGGGAAGTCCTCTGCCAGAACCCACTCCCCAGCATGGCCATGGCATGGAGGCGGTTCGAGGCAATACTGAAATGCCTGCATTATGCTTAAAATTCGGCATGCCCCCTCCCCCCAAAAAAAAATTTGCGAGAGTGCCTCAGGATACACTTGCAAATTTAGAGTATATGAGGGACAGGATTCCCGTATTAAACCCCCAGAATGTCCACTCGGTGTTAGCGGTAAACTCGTTTGGGACCTTGTGCACCCATTGCTGGATAAGGGTTTCGACGTGTGCAACTTTTATACCAGCATCCCTCTGTTCACATCCCTCGCCGCCAGAACCACGTCCGCTTTTGGGACCATGCAGAAGAACCAGAGAGGACTCCCTCTAAATTTTGTTCAGACACCTATGCCCTAGGGTGAGTCCTGTGCCCATTGCCATAAAAACCTGTTGCTGGTCAGTTATAAGGATAAGAGGGATGTCCTTATGTTGTCCACAATTCATGGTAACGGCAGCTCACCTGTCCCTGTGCGAGGTACCACAACAACGCTCCTCAAGCCCGATTGTATACTGGACTACAATCAGTATATGGGGGATCTCTCTGATCAAGTCCTCAAGCCATACACTCCTCATAGTACACTTCATCCATTCCTGGAAAATAAATTTAGGGAACACCGATCTGTTCCAAATGTCCAGTTCCCCCCTATACACCTTCCCCAGGGGGTGTACTGTGTGGAATGGGGTCACATATGGGTGTTCCTTTCTTTTATTTTCCGCTGAATGTATGTAACCGTCAGCTACTGATATGCCATAGGCCTCAAATGCAAACAGACCTCTATGACTCTTGAGCCCTGTAGTGCGCACGCACAGCATGTTACATCCACATATGAGGTATTTCTATACTCAGAAGCAATGGGGTTATAAAATTTGGGGAGCATTTTCTCCTCCTATTAACCCTTGTGCAAATGAAAAAATTGGGGTAACACCGGCATTTTTGTAGAAAAAAAAATATTTTGTAATTTTACGGCCTAATGTTTCAAACACCTGTGAGATGTAAACACTCACTGTACCCCTTGTTACGTTCGTTGAGGGGTGTAGTTTCCAAAATGATGCCACTTGAGGGGGGGTCCCACTGTTCTGGCTCCATGGTAGCTCTGTAAATGCTCAAGGCCCCTGCCAAAATTCTCCAAAAGCTTAATTGTGCTCCTGCTCTTCTGAGACCTGGTGTGCACCCGCAGAGCAGTTTATATCAAATATGAGGTATTTACAAATTTATGGTGACATTTTCTCCTATTACCACTAGTGAAAATTAAAAATGTGGGGTAACCCCAGCATTTTAGTGTAAAAAATAAAATTTTTCCTTTTCACATACCACTTTAATGAACATTTATCAAACACCTGTGGTGTGCTAAGGCTCACTGTACCCCTTGTTACATTCCATGAGGGGTGTAGTTTGCAAAATAATGTGCCGTTTTTTTTTTTTTTTTTTTTTCTGTTCTGGCACCATAGAGGCTTCCTAAATGTGATATGCCCCCCAAAAAACATTTCAGAAAAACTCACTCTCCAAAATCCCATGAGATATTTCCTTACTCGAAAGAAATCGGGTTACAAAGTTGTGGGGATTTCTCTCCTTTTACCCTGGGTCTACAAGAATATGAGTGTAAAAAATGAAGATTTAGAATTTTCTCCTTAATTTTGCTGCTGTTCCTGTGAAACACCTAAAGGGTTAACACACTTTCTGAATGTCATTTTGAATACTTTGAGAGGTACAGTTTTTATAATGGGGTCATTTGTGGGGTATTTCTAATAAGAAGGCCCTTAAAATCCACTTCAAATCTGAACTTGTCCCTGAAAAATTCAGATTTTGGAAATTTTGTGAAAAATGTGAAAATTACTGCTGAACTTTGAAGCCCTCTGATGTCTTCCAAAAGTAAAAACATATCAACTTTATGATGAAAACATAAAGTAGACATATTGTATATGTGAATCAATATATAATTTATTTGGTATGTCTATTTTGCTTACAAGTAGAGAGCTTCAAAATAAATAAAAAAAAATGCAAAATGTTCAAATTTTTCATTACATTTTGGAATTTTTCACCAAGAAATGATGCAAGTATCGATGAAAATTTACCACTATGTTAATGTAGAATATGTCACAAAAAAAAAAAAATCTCTGAATCAAGTTCATAAGTGAAAGCATCCCAGAGTTATTAATGCTTAATGTGACAGTGGTCAGATGTGCAAAAAATGCTCTGGTCCTTAAGGTGAAAATGGGCTTGGTCCTTAAGGGGTTAAACAACCCCCCACCCAATTTTAAATCCAATGTGATTTATGACCTGTTTGCAGATAACTTAATTTACCAAAAATGACTCCTTGCCCTAGATGAAAAAGCCCTAAAGTCATGGCCAATAGGTATCTCCCTTCTTTGAAAGCAATTGTCCCCTCGCTTTCAGTCATTAAGGGGATTCTGCCTTTAGCAGCAGAGAGACCAAAAGGTGGGGAGTACTTAACTTGTGGGGGGGCATAAGATGGGGAGGACTTAGCTTGTGCTGTGTGCAGGCTAGAACCTTGACTGTGTGAAGGCAATCTGAGCCTGTCTGTCCCCTCCAGAGGGTCTACTGTGCCTAAAAGGTAAATTAATGCTACCCTCTTATCTCTGATCTCCCATAAAGTTCTGGGTAGTTATTTCTTATGTAGCTTGTCATCTCATCATCATCATTGGCAGCAGCAGTTTACTGCTTAAACCAGGGATGCATTGTGCAAAAAATATACCTTGCTATGATTTTGTGACTGTTTTCACTTCTGCCGTCATAGCACCTTGCAAAGCCATTACATTAATAACTCCCTACCCATGTAATCTATAGAAGTGTAATGAAAATCAACTCCCATTACAGTGCCACCCATTCAATGAACCTACACCAGCACTATGTCATGGAGTAGGAGAGGGAAATAGGAGCTTTGTTGTCATTGGACAGAGAAGTATGGAAAAGGAAAACCTGTATGTGTGTTTACTACTGGCCAACAGCATTGGTCCATCCCCCTGAAAAGGAGAGAATGAGAAAAAGCTGTGCACCATGGAAGGGACTTTCAGGGGCTCAGTAACCACAGTAAGAGCATTTATATCACCTTGTCACTATTTGAAAAAGTTAAAGGGGTAGTCCCTAGACATCTTATCCCCTATTCAAATTATAGGGCATAAGATTTCTGATCGTGGGGTTCCCGTTGCTGGGACCCCCCATGATCTCTGCTTCGGCACACCAGTCATCCAGAAGTCAGAGTGAACTTAACTCCATGCCAGGTGACATCACGGCTACGTTCCCTTGTGAACTCACGCCCTCTCCCATAGACTTGCACTGAGGGGGCGTGGCGTGACAAGGGGGATTTGCGGTGGCGTCACAGCCTCCTGCCCTGCAGCCAGCATTTTTAGTGAATGCCGGGTGCTACAGGGAGATCGCGGGGGGTCCCAGCAGGGTGTACCTAGAGGCGGATTACCCCTTTAATGTAACCAAACCATGCAAGTTTTTCAAACTCTTTTGAAAGCACATGTCTTCTTTAATTTGCATTTAACAGTGTTATTTGATATAAATATAAATTACTTTTTTACAGTTATTTTGAAAAATAATAAGCCAACAAACCATATTTCCAGGAGGTCCTTCTTGTCCAGCTTTCCCAGGCAGACCTTGTTCCCCCTGCATAATAAAGGAAATTGTATAAATATGTTATGTACAAAAAATATGCTAATGGCAGTTGTAAATTTCTGCCTTCAATTTAGAATATACAGACATAACTGTGCACATGGCATCCAGTTTTCTGCTACTATAAAACAACATATTTACCACTGGGGAGATTGGGCAAAACCTGTGCAGAGGAAAAGTTGACCAGTTATCCATAGCAACCAATCACAATGCTTCTTTTACTTTTCTGAGGCCTTTTTAAAAATTAAAGAAGTGATCTGATTGGTTGCTATGGTCAACTGGTCAACTTTCCCTCTACACAGGTTTTGGTCAATCTCCCCACACATCTTTTCTTACATATTTAAAACAACATATTTACTATGGTGTAGGACATATGTAGAACACTTCATTTATTTTGTCTTTGCACAGAGACACACAGGCAATAGACTGGTCCACTTTCACAAAATACACACATTAACACAATCAAAGAACAACATTTCAGAAATCAACATCATGTAGAACAGAAGTTTCTAATCTTATTTGGCCTACCCCCTTTAAAAAAAACAAAAAAAAACAGGTGTTTTTTATGTATAAAAGAAATGGGTCACTGCATCAATTTGTTTGTGCCACTCAAGAACATAGCTTTCTAGAAACACCTGTTTTATTTTTTTAAAGGGGGTAGGCCAAATAAGATTAGAAACTTCTGTTCTACATCATGTTGATTTCTGAAATGTTGTTCTTTGATTGTGTTAATGTGTGTATTTTGTGAAAGTGGACCAGTCTATTGCCTGTGTGTCTCTGTGCAAAGACAAAATAAATGAAGTGTTGGTGAGATAAGCAGGGCTCTGTACACTGAGGACAAGCAGAGGCTCTGTACACTGAGGACAAGCAGAGGCTCTGTACACTGAGGACAAGCAGAGGCTCTGTACACTGAGGACAAGCAGGGCTCTGTTCAGTGAAGACAAGCAGGGCTCTGTGCACTGAGGATAAGCAGAGCTCTGTGCACACTGAGGACAAGCAGGGCTCTGTACACTGAGGACAAGCAGGGCTCTGTGCACTGAGGACAAGCAGGGCTCTGTGCACTGAGGACAAGCAGGGCTCTGTACACTGAGGACAAGCAGGGCTCTGTACACTGAGGACAAGCAGGGCTCTGTACACTGAGGACAAGCAGGGCTCTGTACACTGAGGACAAGCAGGGCTCTGTACACTGAGGACAAGCAGGGCTCTGTAGACTGAGGACAAGCAGGGCTCTGTAGACTGAGGACAAGCAGGGCTCTGTAGACTGAGGACAAGCAGGGCTCTGTAGACTGAGGACAAGCAGGGCTCTGTGCACTGAGGACAAGCAGGGCTCTGTGCACTGAGGACAAGCAGGGCTCTGTGCACTGAGGAAAAGCAGGGTTCTGTGCACTGAGGACAAGCAGGGCTCTGTGCACTGAGGACAAGCAGGGCTCTGTACACTGAGGACAAGCAGGGCTCTGTACACTGAGGACAAGCAGGGCTCTGTACACTGAGGACAAGCAGGGCTCTGTACACTGAGGACAAGCAGGGCTCTGTGCAGGCTCCTGGCTTGTCAGTCAGTCTGCTTTGTGAGCTGGGGACATATCACAGAGCCTCAGTACACAGAGCCCTGCTTGTTCATTCACACTTCCTGTTTTCAATCCGCACAAACACACACATGCAATCTGACTGCTGGAACTCCCACTGATTCTGAGAATGGAGAACAAAGTCCTTCAAATGAATGTAGCTGTCATGACCATGCATCACATAGGGCAGGGAAAAGTGAGCCCTATGCTTATCCCAGAACCCTCTTTCCCTGCCTACTTACACAACTGCCATAAATGACAGCTCACAACTTGAAGGCAGTCCCTTCACTAACTAAGGTGCAGGGGCATGCATCATGGCCAACATAAAAAAGTACTGCACATGTCAGGGACACACAGTTAATAAGCCACAATTACAGCAAAGAAAAAAGAAAAAAGACATCAGGAAAACATGACAACAAGAATATAGCGTACGGACAACAGCCTAAGAACCAAAACAAAATAAACAGCAGATATGAGAATGTGAAAAAGACAGGTAAACTAGGAATTATATATGGCAAGATTTATCCAGGGATGCAGGGGAGGAAAAAGGTTAGACTGAACACAGACACTATATTACTGAAGGATATGTAAATACTAGAATGACAAGAACAGGCACAAACACTCAAAGACCAACTGGTCTGAACATGGGACAAGAACAAGATACACAGAACTAATTCAAACTAGATACAAAGCAAACTGACTCCTATGTTAGATACAAAAGCAAAGCTCAGTAATTGAATCTAAAACTTGAAGGAACGAGATAAACTACAACACCAAACTCCAATAATATGGAGACATAAAATACCAAATCCAAATAGACTCCAAGTTAGAGGGCACACCACTGTGTCAGACAGTATCTAACCTTGAAGGAAACTCAAAATCCATAACACATCTAAACATGGGTACAGATACTAAACAGATTCATAAATGCACAAGGGGTCAAGATTTAAGACTAACAGAATCAGGTGTGAACACACACCAACAGAAAATACTGAACAAAACACAAAAGGGACAGACTTAACCCGACCAGTTACACATTTGACCTTCGTTCTCAGGATCAGCAAAGGGCGAGGAGTTGAATGGGGGGGTCCCAGCAGTCAGATTTTCGATGTTCTGCTAGTTACCCCTACAATGTACGTAGGGGATACCTTTTGATTATGACAGTACATTACTTCTGTGCAAAATACAACTGTTATTTCATGGTAAAATACCTTTTCTCCTGGTACACCAGCTGGGCCTGCAGCTCCCTTTTCACCCTGCAACACAGAAAATGACAACAAACAATAACAATTATTTCACCAACACAAAAATAGCATATCAGATATATGTGCCAGAATAACATACAGTATATATCTGGATTCAGCAATAGGGGGTAATTATATAATCCCATATAGTCCCAGTGGTCAGACTTCCCCACAAGAATGTGCCTCAATGTCTCCAGTCTGAATTAATGAATGAAGAGAGATTGCGTGCTGACACTCCATTCAAAAAGAAGGGCTGTGCGCCATTTGTTGTTCAGGGGTCAATTTCGTTCTCATAGCCTGAGACCTTCTGAAGGCCATTATGGCTGCCATGACAGATCTGCCCATAGCCAGACTGTACTAGCAGATCACAGATAAATCTATTCAATTCATTGCAATAGCAATGCACTGAATTGAATAAGCAGTCAAATGTAAACAGAAGAAAAACATATTTTGCAGCACCACATGTGGAAATATCCAAACTATTTTTTTGTTACAACTCATCCTACAAAAAAAGGAATAAAAACCAATCAAAAAGTCCCATCTATGCCAAAATGGACAACCCCCCCCCCCCCCCAAAAAAAAAAACCTCTGCAGATCATGGTTTGTTGTTGTCAGGATGAGTTAGATTTTTTAACAATTCCTAATAAAATGGACATTTGAATTAGCTGTTGTATTACTGTTAGTTTTAACAATGATCAACAGCTCAGTGTAGGACAGGGTACAGAAATATTTTAAGAATTCTCCTGAGAAATATTATGGATCTTATTAACTAACAAAGCTACTAAAGTTATTATACTATACAGCATGCACCGTGTTCATCCACTTGGCGAAGTTACTGAGCATGTGACAAGTTTTCCTTACTCCTTAAACTTTATTTAAGTCAAGAGCATCAACAGGGACATTATTCCAGCAAACCTTTCCTGGATGTTGAATTCTTCAGATCGTGATCAATAAATGTGTATGACATTGTCAGACCCTTTTTAGACACTTTAGCAATATGTGCTGATTGAATCCACATCCTATTCATTCTGGCCTAAGCTAATGTACGTATCAGTACATTTATGACAAGCATTAGCCACCCACACAGGAGTGCAATGAATAAGCCTGGATAATTGTTTTTCCTGCTGTACTCTCTTCCTCTTTCTATCTTGACAAATGAGCAGTATTACATTGATATGGAAATAGAGTTGTGTCTCTGCTTTTGGTTATATATGGTCAGGCAATATTTTGTTGCAGCAAAAAGGTTTCTCATTTGAATTCTAAAACTACAGATTTAATTTCTCCTATTTTTAAAGAATTTTTAAAAACTTTGGGGGAAATAAATAAATAATTCTCTGCAAGAGATTGAAGTGTTTTAGTCCAACACAACAGTAGCATCAATGAAGAAACAACTAACACATAACCTTTAATGAATTCCACTAAAAACATTGCATATGCCATCGGCAATATAGGTAAAAGGGTACAGCTAAGTTATGTACTCCTGTGATTTAATGGTTAGGGTAATGGGGGTCCAGCTGCCCAGGGGATGTATATATGTAAATTTAAGACACGCAGTGCAGTGGAAAAAAAAAATTGGTGGCAACCAAAATATGCGCTAAAATATAATAAAACAGTACACAAGTGTACATAGAAAAAAATGACCACCTCCTTGTAGTCATATCCCATTACATTGACCACCAACAGTTGAGATAAATCCGGACCAAAAGAACCAGATAATGAAATTATTAAGTAAGAGAAAGTATAAGGTGATAAAGCTGAGTACTCATCTAATGTGCTCTGATGTGTTTCCCACAAATGCATTTTTTATAGTAATAGCTACACTTTAAGCAAGTGTTTCCTGTAATTTGGTATCAGTCTTCGATATTACATACCTGTAAAGAGTACCTGTCACTAAACTAAACTTTTAATAAACTGTACCTTATGTAATCATAAGACACTTTGCTTTTTACTTGCTGTTAAAATTCCCAACCTTTATATGTTTTTAATGTGATTGCAAAAACGGCCAGTAGGTGGCTCTGTTCTGTTCCCTGCTCAAGTCGTACTGTTAGCTTGGTTTCTTCTCGGCCTGGCAGGAGACCAAACTCAGGAAGTGCGTGCAGGGCATGGCGAGGCACGGCTCTCACAGGCTTCAGTGACGTCGCATCTGCTGGGGAACGCCCACTTTCTCCTGCCGGGTGCTCACACAATGTGAGCAAGGGGAAAGGTATGGTACAAGCTTGGAAAATTCTTTAAGGGCAGGAGGGGTGTTAGGAGGAGTTAGGGAATATAATCTGAGTTTGTTAAGAAAATATGATTTGATGAAAGGTACTCTTTAACCCAGATTTTGCTCAACCACCAAGATTTTGCTAGTGCCCTTTAAAACAACTTTTGACCTGTTGCTCAGATCGCATGTGGTCTCACTCCCGAGATTCACTGAAAAGGCCAGTTATAAGCCGCTAAAGTGCTCAGCAGCGCACTTTACTCCCTGGCTGGCCAGCAGATCAATTGGGGTATCTACTCAATATGTCATACATTGTTGTGATGGGAAAACCTTTGTTTTCTTTTTATTTATGTCCACATATAAGATCTACATAATGACAATAAAAGTGTGAATACCTTTTTTTTATACATAATAAAGAAAACTCCTGGCAAGGGAATGTTTAAAGAGAACCTGTGAGTCCGCATGTTATGCTGCATTAATTGAGGGCAGCATAAATTGGCAATGACACTGTTTCCAGTGGTCTGTCCCTTATCTACTAAAGGTTCAGAGAACTTTGTGCCCTTTTACACGAGCTGATGACTAGTGTTGCTCGCGAATATTCGCAATTCGAATTTTATTCGCGAATATCTCATATTCGCGAATTCGCGAATATTCGCGAATATAGCGCTATATATTCGTAATTACGAATATTCGTTTTTTTTGTTTTTTTTCACAGTACACATCACAGTGATCATCCCTCTCTGCTTCCAGCTTGTGTGGTGTAAGAAGGCTCTAATACTACTGTGTGAGACTGGTGTGCGCATTTTTGCATATGCGAAAATTAGCATATGCTAATTTTTGCATATGCAAATTTTCGCATATGCGAATTTTCGCTTATGTTAATGTGTTGTATATGCAAATTTTCGCATATGTTAATTTTCGCATACGCGAACATTCGCATATGCGAAAATACAACGAGAGTATTACGATTATGCGAATATTCGCGAATGTGCCGAATATTTGTCCATATATTCGCGAATATTCGCGAATTCGAATATGGCCTATGCCGCTCAACACTACTGATGACTGACAGAGGGAGAAAAGATCAATTATCAGCAGGTGGGAGGAGCAGCGGTGACTCTTATGGATGCGCTCTGGCTGTTTTTGGTGTAGATTTTCTAAATCTACAGATCCTGCACCTAAAATGCAGAATTTCCTGTTCCACCATCCTGGTTTTATTTTCAGCGTGTCTGTCCCCATGTTATGCTGCATACACTTACTTTAAGTCCTTGTTTGCTTGAAGTTCCAGCAGCATTTAAATCTCCAGATCCTTCCATATCCTAAAAATAAAATCAATGTTTGTGAAATGTTATTGTAGTAATAGAAGTAATTTCACACACATCATCACAAGTGACACAAGTGAAGTGCTACTGCTTTGTTTTTCAGAATGAATCCTGTTTGAGCAAACCATATTACTCTCTTGTCGTTAGTATTCTATGCATATTCATTTAAAACATGAATTGACAGATGTCACCTCAAATCCAAATCCATATGCAGGTCCTGGAGGTCCTGGTGGCCCTGGAGGCCCAGAAGGTCCTTGAGGACCTCTATCGCCAGGATTTCCTACTTTTCCTTGAATCCCATCTGCTCCAGGGGAACCTTTTGGCCCAAATTCACCCTGAGGAGAGATACATATTGTAAACATTTGCTGCAACAGATACTGAAAAGATACTGTCACAGCTTCCCTCAGCCCTAGTATTTTAGGTTATTGGGCATGTTTTGAACATTTACAGTGAGTCTGGAGACAGAAATGGAATAAATATGCATTTTCCCTAAAATAATATACTGCAATGAACATGAACATTCACTACTAAATTACTCTGCTTAAAAATAAAAGTTATTGATCAGTTCTTTTTAATACATTTTTCCTTAAATGGGTTATCCAGGAATAGAAAAACAGAGCTACTTTTATTTAAAAACCGCTCCCCATCTGTCTCCAGGTTGGGTGCGGTTCTGCAGCTCAGTCCCATTGAAGTGAATGGAGCCAAGTTGTAAAACCACACCCAACCTGGAGACAGACGTGGAGCAGTTTTTGAAAGAAATCAGCTGTGTTTTTCTATTTCTGGATAACCCCTTTAAAGGGTCATTCCCAAGTGATAGCATATTACTAGTAAACACCATTACTTATTATTGTTGGGAATCTGACTTCTGAGACCCCGCTGATCCTAAGAATAAAGTAGCCAGAGAGCTGAAATTTTAAGTTTTCCTGCATAGCAGCATTCTGAGCCAACTGGCTGTGCAGGCAAAAAGCACCCAGCCTGTTCCATCTGAATGGCGCCACGCTACATTTCCCTGTATAACAGGTGCTTGAGTGCTGCTGTGCAAAGGGAAAAAAAGAAAAGTGTAGGGGAAGCAGGCATTGTTTACTTGATTTCTAAATTATATCTAACTCATGATTTCAGGAAAAGGAATATCTCTGATGGACTATTGTAATGTCTTCGTTTGTTTAGGCATTCATGTTGTCTTACCTTGGGTCCAGCTGGTCCTGGCTTCCCCTGATCACCCTGTGAAAAAAATGAATGTAATATTTTAGGTAATCAAATAGAAATGCCTTATAGAGATTATTCCTTTTAAAGGAGTTATCCGGGACTTTAATAGGATAGTCCATATTTATCAGATAGTGAGGTCATACTCCTGGAACTCTGATGATCAGCTAATAGAAGGGGGTGCTGCACTTGTGTAAGCACTGTGGCCTCTTCATTGCCCAATAGATAAAGCTCTGTTAGGAAGTGGCTGTAACTGGTATTGCAGCTAGTCCCATTGCAGTGAATAGGATGAGATGCGACACCAGACACAGCTGCTATTATATGAATGGCACTATGCCTGGTAAGCAATCAGCTGATCAGCAGGGGTGATGTAGTCATTGATCCGCTAATAAGATATTGATTATTTATTAAAAGAATAGGCCATTCATTTTAAAGTCTCAGAAAACCCCTTTAAGGAAGACTCTTCATATTAAATACATTTACTGTACATTTATGTCACTTTGAAATCAATGGCTATTTCCTAAATTCCTACATTTTAAAAGGTTTTTAATCTTAATTATTATGCGGTGTAATACTTCCCTGTAGGTGTGATCCCAGACAATGTTCTTTGCTAGTTTCTTGATATTGTGCAACTTTATGACTGGTTTATGCGGTTTATGACATTTTATATTATTGTTTTTTGTTATTTACATTTTAGACTAGGTCCTCTTTTCAGTCTTTTATTGAATAGCCATACGTATCTGAAAGGTTTGCATTTTGTTCAGATAAATGTACTTTGCAGAAATAAATCCTTCCAGCTTTAAATGTCATTCTGAATTTGCTTTTGCTATTATGTTATGAATAAAATGGGTACATCTATTGTCTACTTATTCAAAAGACTTGCATCTAGCCCAACTCAATGGAGCTAACCTAATCTATCCTATCAAAGCTAACAAAGTGGATGGACAGAATCAAAAAATCCACCAGCAAGTAAAAATGCAATTTGTCAAATTTATCATCATGTAACTTTTAACACTGTAAAATGCCATGAAGGCTTAGATAATGATTATCACACTTACTTTAACTCCTTTCTGGCCTGGAAGACCGATTACACCATCTTTTCCAGGTGATCCAGGTAAGCCCTATTAAATAGTAACATAAGGTAATTGCAAATCACAATAAATACTATTGATGATAGTCAAAACTGTATTTACAGAATGACACTAACTAAAGTGATGGGCTACAGAAATATCTGAGATCCCAGAAATCTAACCAGGTGGGTTAATGTAGTTATAGTACCTAAAATGTACTATTCCTGTACTTCTATCGTGCCATTATATATGTCAAATAACTGAGTACTTGACATGAGCACAATACAGCCCATAGTACGCCTTATCGACCAATTATCGACAGAGTGAACCATTCAGACAAGGCGCCGTTGGCCCAAACCATGAAAATGCATACTGCCAGTTCACTCTGTCGAAGGCCTTTTCAGCGTCAAGGGTTAGGAAAGCTGCAGGGGTGTGAAAATGTTCACAATATTGGAGAAGGGAGGACACGTCTGGTGTTATCCAGGGCCTAACAGCCTAAGATAAATCCCCAAAAAAAGGGTTTTGGGAGCTCATCATGGATCAAGAAAATATCCCAACCGAGAATACTGTGTTACACACTACCCTATGTGTCAAATAATTATACCTAAAACAACA
The DNA here is from genome assembly GCF_029499605.1 of Hyla sarda. Classification (NCBI taxonomy): domain Eukaryota; kingdom Metazoa; phylum Chordata; class Amphibia; order Anura; family Hylidae; genus Hyla; species Hyla sarda. Next base: position 171,495,773 of record NC_079193.1, read on the forward strand.
ATACTTTACAGTCCTACTAGGTTGAAAATAGCGAAGGAATAAAGGAAAGGATATATGGTAGAATAAGTCAGATGTCTAAAATTATTTATTGGTTAATAATTATGCTACGGTGTCCTCTGCAGGGCCCTTGCATTGGACATAACAGACAATTTAAATAAAAGCAATAAAAATGGCATAAATAAAAAAAAATCATGAACTTGATTAAATAGCAAACAACTAGCTCATGTTCCCCAAAAGGTAAGCATTAACTTATAGTATTAGCAATGTCTCTTTGATGAGTCGCGCTGTAAATACACACTTTCGTATTTCGCTGTAGTGTGATTGCGTTAAAGTCAATATGCAGCGCTGCAAGTACACTCTTTTTATCCCACGCTATAGTGTGATTGCGCTATAAGTTAATAGATGGATATCAAGTAGAAAAGTTTACTAGAGATGTCGTGACCGTGTGTCTCTGATGTTGATGGCTCGGGCGGCGCCAAGCCATAAGTCTTTTGCTAAGAACAACTGGTATATAGCGGGGTAAGTGTGCTCCGCAGTGCTGTAGCCCCCTCCCTGTTTGCAGCCCACTCTACCCTGGAGGCACAGGGCTAGTTTGAATATAAGACATGAGTTGGGTGGGGACTGGTACCAAGTACCTATTACCCGAGGTGCCAGTGAAAGGTACTCCTTCTTTCAATCTGGAGGATCGATGTCTGGGATGAATCTCACGTTGTTACTCAGCAACGTAAGAGAGGTTCCAAGGAGCGCGCACTCTGCTGGTGGCAAAGTTTACAGTGTTGCAGTAAGGGTGAATAGTGATTCAAGCTTGCCTGTATTGGGGTGTTTGCTATGATAGGGTGGCCAACTAGAGGTGTTTCGGGGAGCCAGGTCCCCTTTTTCAATAGCTGATGGCTCCCGTAGTATGAATGAAATGCCCGTGAAATCAATGGCATTATATAACCCCTGCATCAATTTGTTTGCCAGGTAACAGGTGTAACCTGGACTGGATCTGGATGGGGTATGTATTTCTACTGGGAATATATAAGACCAAATAGTGTCAATAGATGGGAAAGAGAAAATAAAAAAGCAAAATATGAGAATGGAGAATATATATATATATATAAGATTATATAAAAAAAAAATTACGTATAAAAAAAATTACTGATTCAAATATTTAGTTGTGCAATGCAAGAATTGTTCTATAATAGACAGAAATATCAAACATAACATATTGCTCTTTGTATCAGTATGTGAAATAGTATAAATGGATAAATAGGAAGTATGAGAATTAAGAATGAGGTTACAAAAAATAAATTAGATATACAGTCATGGCCATTAATGTTGGCACCCCTGAGATCAGCTAAACAGGAAAGAAGTTCATTTAGTCTTTGCATTGCGTGTCTGTGTGTGCCACACTAAGCATGGACCACAGAAAGAGGAGAAGAGAACTGTCTGAGGACTTGAGAACCAAAATTATGGAAACATATCAACAATCTCAAGCTTACAAGTAGAGATGAGCGGATTTTTGAAAAATTCGATTCGGCCGATTTTTTCCGAAAAAATTTGGTTCAGTACGAATTTATTCGCGGCAAATCACATCGACAATCAGATTGAACATGTGTGCTATGCAGGGAGCATGGCTCAGCCTTCCTTGTCGCAGTGCAGGCAAGATGTTCCTCCAGTTGTCAGTCACCATGGTTCCCATTTTCAGTTTTCATGGATTAAGCCATGCTCCGATTTCTTTCTGAATGCCTTTTAGCAGTTCCTCCCCTGTGTGACTACGTTTGCCAAGGCAAACCATGTGAAGAACAGCGTGACACCGCTGTGCCCTGCACACATGGCATGCTGAAGGGGCACTGAGACTTGTCCGTACAGTGGAGTATGAGGAGGCGGAGTCGCACACTGTCACAGGACCAACGACCTGAGAGCATGAAGGAGGAAGGGACGTGACCTGTCCAAGTTGCTGTTGTGGCTGTGCAGGAACCACATTCACCCAGTGGGCCGTAAAGGACATGTATTGTCCCTGACCGTAGTTACAGCTCCAGACATGGGCCCTGCCGTGCACTTTGGTACACACCGACAGGCTCAAGGACTGGCCCACTGTCACGATGCCGGCTGGCAGGAGGTGGATCCTCTGTGCCAGAGAGGGATTGGCGTGGACCGTGCTAGTGGACCGGTTCTAAGTCACTACTGGTATTCACCAGAGCCCGCCGCAAAGCGGGATGGTCTTGCTGCGGCGGTAGTGACCAGGTCGTATCCACTAGCAACGGCTCAACCTCTCTGACTGCTGAAGATAGGCGCGGTACAAGGGAGTAGACAGAAGCAAGGTCGGACGTAGCAGAAGGTCGGGGCAGGCAGCAAGGATCGTAGTCAGGGGCAACGGCAAGAGGTCAGAAACACAGGCTAGGAACACACAAGGGAACGCTTTCACTAGGCACAAGGGCAACAAGATCCGGCGAGGGAGTGCAGGGGAAGTGAGGTATACATAGGGAGTGCACAGATGAACACACTAATTAGAACCACTGCGCCAATCAGCGGCGCAGTGGCCCTTTAAATCGCAGAGACCCGACGCGCGCGCGCCCTAGGGAGCGGGGCCGCGCGCGCCGGGACAGGACCGACGGAGAGCGAGTCAGGTACGGGAGCCGGGGTGCGCATCGCGAGCGGGCGCCACCCGCATCGCGAATCGCATCCCGGCTGGAGGCGGTATCGCAGCGCACCCGGTCAGCGGATCTGACCGGGGCGCTGCAGTAACGAGAGTGTAGCGAGCGCTCCGGGGAGGAGCGGGGACCCGGAGCGCTCGGCGTAACAGTACCCCCCCCCCTTGGGTCTCCCCCTCTTTTTAGCGGAGAGCCATACCTTGTCTCCGGGAGAAAAAATGGGGGGAGCTCTTCTTTTCTTATCAGCAAACTTCTTCATGCGTGATGAAGCCTGTAAGAGAGAATTTTGGGTCTCTTTCCATATGGTGGAAAGATCACGAGTTATTTCATCCACAGCGGGCAAACCAGAGGGCAAGGGAGTAGGGAGGGGGGGAAGAGGGTGAAGGAGACCAGCAGGCTTCTGGCGAGGAGTCTTGTCCCGGGCACAGACAGTGCAGGCCCGCACAAAATCAACAACATCCGTCTCCAGAGTCGGCCACCAATAGAGACGAGAGATGAGTTGCACGGATTTCTTGATGCCCGCATGGCCTGCGAGATGGGAGGAGTGACCCCATTTGAGGATTCCGAGGCGTTGGCGTGGAGAGACGAAGGTCTTCCCTGGAGGAGTTTGCCTGATGGAGGCTGGAGAAGTGGAGATCAGGCAGTCAGGAGGAATGATGTGTTGCGGAGAGAGCTCTACTTCCGAGGCATCCGAGGAACGAGAGAGAGCATCGGCCCTGATGTTCTTATCGGCAGGGCGAAAGTGAATTTCAAAATTAAACCGGGCAAAGAACAGAGACCACCTGGCCTGGCGAGGATTCAGCCGTTGGGCAGACTGGAGATAGGAGAGATTCTTGTGATCGGTGTAAATAATAACTGGAAATTTAGATCCCTCCAGCAGATGCCTCCATTCCTCAAGTGCTAATTTAATGGCCAGTAGCTCTCGATCCCCGATGGAGTAGTTCCTCTCCGCCGGAGAGAAGGTCCTAGAAAAAAAACCACAGGTAACAGCATGCCCGGAAGAATTTTTTTGTAGAAGAACCGCTCCAGCTCCTACTGAGGAGGCATCAACCTCCAATAGGAAGGGTTTAGATGGGTCAGGTCTGGAGAGCACAGGAGCAGAAGAAAAGGCCGACTTGAGCCGTTTAAAGGCGTCTTCCGCTTGAGGAGGCCAGGACTTAGGATTGGCATTCTTCTTGGTTAAAGCCACGATAGGAGCCACAATGGTGGAAAAATGTGGAATAAATTGTCTGTAATAATTGGCGAACCCCAAAAAACGTTGGATAGCACGGAGTCCGGAGGGGCGTGGCCAATCTAAGACGGCAGAGAGTTTGTCTGGATCCATTTGTAGTCCCTGGCCAGAGACCAAGTATCCTAGGAAAGGAAGAGATTGACATTCAAACAAACATTTCTCCATTTTGGCATAAAGTTGATTGTCACGAAGTCTCTGAAGAACCATGCGGACATGCTGGTGGTGTTCTTCTAGGTTGGCAGAAAAAATCAGAATATCGTCCAGATACACAACAACACAGGAATATAAGAGATCACGAAAAATTTCATTAACAAAGTCTTGGAAGACGGCAGGGGCGTTGCACAGGCCAAAGGGCATGACCAGATACTCAAAGTGTCCATCTCTAGTGTTAAATGCCGTTTTCCATTCATCCCCCTCCCTGATGCGGATGAGATTATAAGCACCTCTTAAGTCCAGTTTGGTAAAGATGTGGGCACCTTGGAGGCGATCAAAGAGTTCAGAGATAAGAGGTAGAGGGTAGCGGTTTTTTACCGTGATTTTATTAAGACCTCGGTAGTCAATGCAAGGACGTAGGGAGCCATCTTTTTTGGACACAAAGAAAAATCCAGCTCCGGCAGGAGAGGAGGATTTGCGGATAAACCCCTTTTTTAAATTTTCCTGGATGTACTCAGACATAGCAAGAGTCTCTGGGGCGGACAGAGGATAAATTCTGCCCCGGGGTGGAGTAGTGCCCGGGAGGAGGTCAATAGGACAGTCATAAGGCCTGTGAGGAGGTAGAGTCTCAGCTTGTTTTTTGCAAAACACATCAGCAAAGTCCATATAGGCCTTAGGGAGAACGGTTACAGGGGGAACCACAGGGTCACGGCAGGGAGTACTGGGAACCGGTTTAAGGCAGTCCTTGAAACAAGAGATACCCCAGCTCTTGATCTCCCCCGTGGACCAATCCAGGGTTGGGGAATGGCGTTGGAGCCACGGTAGTCCAAGGAGAATTTCGGAAGTGCAATTGGGGAGGACCAAGAACTCAATTTTTTCTTGATGAGGTCCGATGCACATTAGAAGGGGCTCCGTGCGGTAACCTATGGTACAGTCCAATCTTTCATTGTTAACACAATTGATGTAGAGGGGCCTGGCGAGACTGGTTACCGGGATGTTGAACCTGTTGATGAGAGAGGCCAAAATAAAGTTTCCTGCAGATCCGGAATCCAAGAAGGCCATAGTAGGGAAGGAGAAGGTAGATGCAGATATCCGCACAGGCACAGTAAGACGTGGAGAAGCAGAGTTGACATCAAGGACAGTCTCACTTTTGTGCGGAGTCTGCGTGCGTCTTTCCAGGCGGGGAGGACGGATAGGACAATCCTTCAGGAAGTGTTCGGTACCGGCACAGTACAGGCAGAGATTCTCCATGCGGCGTCGTGTCCTCTCTTGAGGTGTCAGGCGAGACCGGTCAACTTGCATAGCCTCCACGGCGGGAGGCACAGGAACGGATTGCAGAGGACCAGAGGAGAGAGGAGCCGGGGAGAAAAAACGCCTCGTGCGAACAAAGTCCATATCCTGGCGGAGCTCCTGACGCATTTCGGAAAAACGCATGTCAATGCGAGTGGCAAGATGAATGAGTTCATGTAGATTAGCAGGAATTTCTCGTGCGGCCAGAACATCTTTAATGTTGCTGGATAGGCCTTTTTTAAAGGTCGCGCAGAGGGCCTCATTATTCCAGGATAGTTCAGAAGCAAGAGTACGGAATTGTATGGCGTACTCGCCAACGGAAGAATTACCCTGGACCAGGTTCAGCAGGGCAGTCTCAGCAGAGGAGGCTCGGGCAGGTTCCTCAAAGACACTACGAATTTCCGAGAAGAAGGAGTGTACAGAGGCAGTGACGGGGTCATTGCGGTCCCAGAGCGGTGTGGCCCATGACAGAGCTTTTCCAGACAGAAGGCTGACTACGAAAGCCACCTTAGACCTTTCAGTAGGAAACTGGTCCGACTTCATCTCCAAGTGCAGGGAACATTGTGAAAGAAAGCCACGGCAAAACTTAGAGTCCCCATCAAATTTATCCGGCAAGGATAGTCGTAGGCCTGAAGCGGCCACTCGCTGCGGAGGAGGTGCAGGAGCTGGCGGAGGAGATGATTGCTGAAGCTGTGGTAGTAGCTGCTGTAGCATCACGGTCAGTTGAGACAGCTGGTGGCCTTGTTGCGCTATCTGTTGTGACTGCTGGGCGACCACCGTGGTGAGGTCAGCGACAACTGGCAGAGGTACTTCAGCGGGATCCATGGCCGGATCTACTGTCACGATGCCGGCTGGCAGGAGGTGGATCCTCTGTGCCAGAGAGGGATTGGCGTGGACCGTGCTAGTGGACCGGTTCTAAGTCACTACTGGTATTCACCAGAGCCCGCCGCAAAGCGGGATGGTCTTGCTGCGGCGGTAGTGACCAGGTCGTATCCACTAGCAACGGCTCAACCTCTCTGACTGCTGAAGATAGGCGCGGTACAAGGGAGTAGACAGAAGCAAGGTCGGACGTAGCAGAAGGTCGGGGCAGGCAGCAAGGATCGTAGTCAGGGGCAACGGCAAGAGGTCAGAAACACAGGCTAGGAACACACAAGGGAACGCTTTCACTAGGCACAAGGGCAACAAGATCCGGCGAGGGAGTGCAGGGGAAGTGAGGTATACATAGGGAGTGCACAGGTGAACACACTAATTAGAACCACTGCGCCAATCAGCGGCGCAGTGGCCCTTTAAATCGCAGAGACCCGGCGCGCGCACGCCCTAGGGAGCGGGGCCGCGCGCGCCGGGACAGGACCGACGGAGAGCGAGTCAGGTACGGGAGCCGGGGTGCGCATCGCGAACGGGCGCCACCCGCATCGCGAATCGCATCCCGGCTGGAGGCGGTATCGCAGCGCACCCGGTCAGCGGATCTGACCGGGGCGCTGCAGTAACGAGAGTGTAGCGAGCGCTCCGGGGAGGAGCGGGGACCCGGAGCGCTCGGCGTAACACCCACCTTCTCTTCCACAAAAATGTTCAGGGCTGGTACTGCCTTCTTCGCAAAGAAATGTCAGCTTGGGACTCTCCACCTCGGCTTGGCACAAGCCATCAGTTCTCTGAAAGGTGCAGAGTCTACCACTTGAAAGGGGAGGGACTGTAGCACCAGCAACTTGGATAGGAGCACATTCAGCTTCTGCTCGTTGGATGAGTGGGCACATACTGTTGTCTCTTGGACATGGCTTCGCCGATGGATTGATGGCAGATTGACTGACTTAAAGTAGGAGGAGAAGGAGCATCTGGAGCGACAGAAGGAGGGTATGACACACAGCTCCCTTCGGCTGAGGTGGTGGAGCCTTGGCTGGCTGAAACAGGGAGCGGCGTGCCCCTGGGTGATGCAGCAGGCTGGACCCCCACATTGGAGCCACGGTTCTCCCAGGCCGCTTTATGGTGGCGCAGCATATGTTGACGCAGGGCTGTGGTGCAAACATTGGGACCCTGGCCACGCTTCACCTTCTGCTGACAGATCTTGCACGTGGCTATGTTAAACTCCTCCGGATGCTTGATGAAAGACTACCACACTGCCAAGTAGCTGATTTTTCCACCAACAGTCCGCACTAATTGACTGCTACTGCCGCCGTTTCCAGGAACCCCTGTTCCACTATCTCCCATGAAGGTAGGCTGCCGCAAGCACGTTTGGCTCCAGACTTTCCACTTCTGCCACCATGCTGACTGCCAACCATGCTTCCACCTTGCTGGCTCAGCTGCTGCCTCACGGACAACCTGCAACCCTCTTCTCCTGATGATGAAGCCCCTTCTGCACCCGGCTCCCAATTGCGATCGGCTTCATCATCATCAACAAGTGTCTGCACATCAGTGATGTCCTCCTCAGGTTCCTCAACAGTGTCTGCTTCAGGACCCTGAACACTGGCAACATCACCTTCCACATCACTCTCCTCATCACTACTTGCCCGCCTAGCGCAGGAAGTGGCGGAAGTCTCCTCCACTTCTTGGCTGGGCAGTAGCTGCTGACTGTCCTCTAGTAGATCGTGCTCACTGAATAGTGGAGCTGAATCCACAGCATAAGATACTTCTGCAGGGGAGGGAACAGCATAGGACAGAGGCAATGGGAGGACAGGGACTGTTCCCGGGCCATGCCAACTGAAGATTGTGTCTGAGGAACCCACTGACTGTTGACTGGGGATATCAATCAGATGCCACTTGTGATGAAATGGATGACCGTGTTAACCAATCGATGACGGCAGATAGGTTGCTGGTCGAGGCACGACCGCTAGCTGATACCGGGAGATCAGGCCTCTCGCTGCCACTTGCCCCTAGTCTGCTGGGACCTCTGCCTGCGTCTGATGAATTTAGGCCTCTGCCACTCTTCTGTGCACGTCCTGGCACGTCTCTGCCTGATAAACTTAGTTCGTATATGAGGGGAGTACAATATGCTTCACTACGCTTAAAACAGTATTTGTCTAGAGCGGCACCAGGTGTGTACTTTTGGCTGGCCTTTTACAGTAACTAGTCTCTTAATACTATCAGGAACAAAAGGGTTCAACACTTAGATGTACATATGTGGTATGCACTTATGATGGGAGAAAAATGCGCTACAGTACGTTTAAAAAATTTATTTGAGTACAACACCAGCTGGTGAGTACTTTTGCCTGGATTTTCATAGTATCTAGGCCCTTGAAAGTTTAACAGGTACAAAATAGTAGACCACTTAGATGTAGGTATGTGGAATGCACTTATGAGGGGAGAAAAATGAGCTACAGTACGTTTAAAAAAGTATTTGAGTACAACACCAGCAGTAGACACCAGTGCTGCAGCACACAGTCGCTGTGTACTACACCCAAAATTGCACTCTCTCTCAGTCCCTTCCCTATTAGTGCTTCTAGGCAGGATTTGTGCTTGAGCTGAATCACTGCTGTTTTTCTGTGCAACACACTGCTCTCTGTAATAGAACGCTGTTGAGAGTGACTGGGAGGTGAATTGCTGCAGAATGCTTTTCTGTGAAAGACACAGGAGGGACAGGAGGACCTCACTGCTGACACAGAGACATAAAAAAGCAAGACTACATTTAGCCAAAATGAATTTGAGTAAGCCAAAATCCTTCTGGGAAAACGTCTTGTGGACAGATGAGACCAAGATAGAGCTTTACTGGTAAAGCACATCATTCTACGGTTTACCGAAAACGGAATGAGGCCTACAAGTAAAGAACACAATAACTACAGTGAAATATGGTGGAGGTTCAATTATGTTTTGGGGCTGTTTTGCTTCCTCTGGAACTGGGTGCCTTGAATATGTGCAAGGCATCATGAAATCTGAGATTTCCAACGGATTTTGGGTTGCACTGTACAGCCCAGTGTCAGAAAGCTGGGTTTGAACACCTGTGGAGAGATCTTAAAATTGCTGTTGGGAAAAGGCTCCCTTCCAATAAGAGAGACCTGGAGCAGTTTGCAAAGGAAGAGTCGTCCAACATTCCGTCTGAGAGGTGTAAGAAGCTTATTGATGGTTATAGGAAGTGACAGATTTCAGTTATTTTTTCCAAAGGGTGTACAACCAAATATTAAGTTTAGGGTGCCAATAATTTTGTCCGGCCCATTTTTGGAGTTTGGTGTGACATTATGTCCAATTTGCTTTTTTTCCTCCCTTTTTTGGTTTAGTTAAAATACACACAAGGGGAATAAACATGTGTATAGCAAAACATGTGTTTGTTCTGCAATTCTTTTCTGTGAGAAATACTTCATTTTCTAGAAAAAATGCAGGGGTGTCAACATTAATGGCCATGGCTGTATATCTAATTACATTTTTGAGTTTGTAAGCTCATTCTTAATTCTCATACTTCCTATTTATCCATTGATACTATTTCACATATTGATACAAAGAGCAATATGTTATGTTTCATATTTCTGTCTATTATAGAACAATTCTTCCATTGCACAACTAAATAAGTAAAGTAAATAAGTAATTTTTTAATACGTCATTTTTTAATATATATAATCTTATAAGTCTTAGAACCTATTCTCCATTCTTATATTTTCATTTTCTCTTTCCCATCTATTGACACTATTTGGTCTTATATATTCCAAGTGGAAATACATACCCCATCCAGATCCAATCCAGGTTACACCTGTTACCTGGCAAACAAATTGGTGCAGGGGTTATATAGTGCCATTGTTTTCCCAGGCATTTCATTCATACTACTGGAGCCATCAGCTATTGAAAAAGGGGATCTGGCTCCCTGAAACGCATCTAGCCAGCCACCCTATCATAGCAAACACCCCAATACAGGCAAGCTTGAATCCCTATTCACCCTTACTGCAACACTGTAAACTTTGGAGAACATCATCCCACCAGCAGAGCGCACGTTCCTCGGAACCTCACTTTGCTGAGAAACAACGTGAGATTCATCCCGGACATCGATCCTCCAGACTGAAAGAAGGAGTACCTTTCACTGGCACCTCGGGTAAGAAGTACTTGGTACCAATCCCCACCCAAGTCAGGTCTTATATTCAAACTAGCCCTGTGCCGCCATGGTAGAGTGGGCTGCAAACAGGGGGGCTACAAAGCTGCAGAGTGCACTTACCCTGCTATATACCAGTTGTTCTCAGCAATAGACTTACGGCTCGGCACCACCCGAGCCATCAACATCAGAGACGGATCATCAGACACACGGTCACGACACCCCGTAAATTCTGCTACTTAATATCCACCTATTAACGCCGATCCCCATTTTGTCAACCTTTTCTAATAGACCCCAAGAAACTAGTATTAAATCATTCCTAGAATAAGTACAGAATTTTGGAGAGAAATAAGTGAAGTTGCGTTCCGAATCATGGTAGAGACGCCATGCATCAAACAAGTCATAAGAGTTGATAATATCTCTTAGGTTGAAGGAGCGTTGTTTAGTAGCTCCAGAAAGGTCTAAAGAGGGACCGGGGACTGAATTAAAGTCTCCACAAATGATGGTTTCCCCCTTCTGAACTTCAGCTACTAATTTAAACACCTTTTTCAGAAAGCGACTTTGCCTATTGTTAGGGGTGTACAGATTCACAATGGTGTAAAAGGCATTGTTAATAGTACAGACTAATACCACAAAGCAGCTATGCTTGATGAGAGATCGTGACCGCTAAGTCATCTCTGAATGCTATCAGTACACCACATTTTTCCTTTGCAAAGGGAGAAGATACAATTGTGGGGAATCTCCTATGGCGAATAGTAGGTGGATTAACTGAGGAGATATGCGTTTCTTGCAGGCATATTACTGATACATCCGGTCTCTCCACTTCACGCCACATGAAGTGCCTTTTCTGAGGGCTATTAAGGCCATTAACATTTAAGGAAAGGAGGTTAAGACTCATGGCAGGCACAATGGGGAGCTATCAAATGTGCAGGGAGTGAGGAAAGATTAAAAACCTGGCTCAGGACAAGGATGTCACACTGAGATATCTGTCCCTATACAAGTAGGCAGGATGCACTGGGCTAACACTGCAGGAGTTACAAACCCGACTTGGTTCTAAGAACTACAGACAGGGATGTCACAATAATGCAATCACAAAAACAATAGTATGCACAATTCTCTAAACAGTAGGCATATGATACCTGCTAAGGAAAGACTTAGACACATGGGTAAAAAGAGAAAAAGAACACGTTAAAGCAACAATGAAGTAAGACAAGTGCAGGTGCACAGAACTATCGGTGGAAGATCAAGCAGTTAACACAGATTCAACCGGTGTGCATGAATAGAGTCTCGAACTGGTCAAGGGACATGCTGAGAGTTTCCACACTGGGATAGGCAATGATGGACAGGGTTTATTAGTGGTTGTTAATCTAGCATTCCGGCTTTCTTCTAGGTGGTAAGCTGGACTGTGACGGGGCAGAAACATCTCCTTCAGGAATCATTCCCCAGTCTCGTAGTACTGACAGTCCCTCTTCAGCAATAAGCAGACTGTGGAGTCTGCCTTGTCGGTTAATCAGGATCTTGGCTGGTAGCCCCAATGATAAGGTACTCCCAAGTTGCGGAGAGTTTCCGTCAGTGGACCAAAGGTACGCCTAGCTTTTAATGTTGCAGAGAGGTCTGTATACATCTTGATATCCTTATACGGCTCAGGCAATATAGGGTGCTTGTGAGAATATTGTAGCAGCAGGTCCTTGGCTTGGAAAAACGTAAATCTAGCAAGTACATCTCTGGGTAGATCCTCCAGGAGTGAGCGTGGCTTGGGCACCCTTTGCGCTCTATCAACACTGTACTCATAGTCCTCTAGATCAGGGAGTAGTTGCTTAGTGAGCAGTTTTGCAAATTGGACTAGCTGGGAGCCAGAGATATCCTCCGGAATGCCCCAAAACTTAACATTGTTCAGTCTATTGTGGTCCTCAGAATCCAGCATCTTAGCGTGGAGCGAGTCCACCTTTCCATCTAGGGCATTGAGTGCCTCTTGCAGATCATTGTGGCCTTTAGCAAAAGATATCAGCTTTGTCTCGGTATGGGCCATTTTCTGCTCCAATAAAGAGGTGGAGGAGTGCAGGGATTTTAGGAGTCTGGTAAAGTCTGGATTCAGGGAACTGTATAGCATAAGCAGCATATCTTTGAGCATAGCGTCAGAGACTGTTTTGTCCAAGGTCTGGTAGGTACTGAATAGGTCAGCATCTGGACCAGGTATAGAGTCATCAGGGTCATCAGCTAAGTTTAAGTGGACTGACCTGAGGCTAGTCTTGAAACATGTCTACTGACAAATTTCTGGTACTGCCGCATACTGAGGGTGTGTCCGCATTTCCTCCATCTCCTGCCGCGATGTTGGGACTGTGCTCCACTGTCTGCTGTGGTAGTGTGGGAGAACTCCAGTGTGGTGGTATATCAAAGGAGAGAGTCTGATGGATGCGTGTGGAGGGTGAAGCCTGGTAGGGACTCACTCTGCTCTCCGTTTGGGTCTCCTCTCCATGTTGCTTAGCTTTGTTCCTGCCCGCAGGAGTCTGGCTTGGGCGCGCAGTGGCGCTATCTTGAAGAGACTTGTGGGCCAAGACTCCGGAGTGAAAAAGGTAAGTTAGCTGCTGGGAACCTCCATTTTTAAAGTTTCTTTACCTGCCAGAGGTCGTCATGAGGGTTGATACAGCTTAGGGTAGAGATGAGAGTCGCTGGCAGGTAGCTACATGGTATTTTCTCTGTCTTTAAGTGGCCATTCAGCCCAGCGACCAAACCACGCCCCATATTTAACCCCTTAAGGACTGAGGGTTTTTCCGTTTTCGCATTTTCGTTTTTTCCTCCTTGTCTTTAAAAAATCATAACTCTTTCAATTTTGCACCTAAAAATCCATATGATGGCTTATTTTTTGCACCACCAATTCTACTTTGTAATGAAATCAGTCATTTTGCCCAAAAATCTATGGCAAAATGGAAAAAAAATCATTGTGAGACAAAATTGAAAAAAAAAAAGCTGTTTTGTAACTTTTGGGGGCTTCCGTTTCTACATAGTACATCGGTAAAAATGACACCTTATCTTTATTCTGTAGGTCTATATGATTAAAATAATACCCTACATATTTAGGTTTGATTTTGTCGTACTTCTGGAAAAAATCATAACTACATGCAGGAAAATTAATACATTTAAAATTGTCATCTTCTGCCCCCTAACTTTTTTATTTTTGCGCATATGGGGCAGTATGAGGGCTCATTTTTTGCGCCGTGATCTGAAGTTTTTAGCGGTACCATTTTTGCATTGATAGGACTTATTGATCGCTTTCTATTCATTTTTTCATGATATAAAAAGTGACCAAAAATGCACTATTTTGGACTTTGGTATTTTTTTTGTGCGTACGCCATTGACCGTGCGGTTTAATTAACGATATATTTTTATAATTTGGACATTTCCGCACGGGGCGATACCATATATGCTTATTTTTATTTACACTTTTTTTTATGGGAAAAGGGGGGTGATTCAAACTTTTAATAGGGAATGGGTTAAATGATCTTTATTCACTTTTTTTTCACTTTTTTTTTGCAGTGTTATAGCTCCCATAGGGACCTATAACACTGCACACACTGATCTTTTACATTGATCACTGGTTTCTCATAGGAAATCAGTGATCGATGATTCTGCCGCTTGACTGCTCATGCCTGGATCTCTGGCACTGATCAGTCATTCGGCGAGCAGACAGCGAGGAGGCAGGTAGGGACCCTCCCGCTGTCCTGTAAGCTGTTCGGGAAGCCGCGATTTCGCTGCGGCTATCCCGAACAGCCCACTGAGCTAACCGGCATACTTTCACTTTCACTTTAGACGCGGCGTTCAACTTTGAACGCCGCATCTAAAGGGTTAATAGCGCGCGGCACCGTGATCAATGCCGCGCGCTATTAGCCACGGGTCCCGGCCCGACCCGCTATGGCCGTAGCCCGCCGTGACACGCCGTGGCCCCGCGTTATAGATAGTGAGCGGACACATGACGTTCCACTACGTCATGTGTCCTTAAGGGGTTAAGCTATGTTTTAACTATCTTGCTAAACAAAAGTTCAAGTTTTCCCTGATCATTCTGCCCTCAATACCCCATAATGACAAAGTAAAAACAGAATGTAAGAAATCTTTGCTAATTTATTGAAAAGGAAAAACTAAAACACTGCATTGACATAAGTATTCAAACCTTTTACCCAGTGGGTATGATACCAGAATCTTTGGGATTTTCTGGATTTGGGGATTTTGTGTTATTTTTTCTCTCAAGTTCTGTCAGGTTGGATGGGGACTATTGGTGGACAGCCATTTTCAGGTGTCTCCAGAGATAGTCAATAAGGTTCCAGTCAGGGCTTTGGTTACCAAGGACATTCACAAAGTTGTCCCTAATTCACTTCTGTGTTGTCTTGGTCTGATTGGTTGCTATAGGTAACTCTGGACAGCAACTTTTCCTCTAATTGATGGAGATTTATCAATGGGTTTAGTCAAGTTTTCTTTATTATAATTGTTGCAAAATTGTCGTAACTGCGACTACGTGTGTTTTCGTGCGACAATTTGCATGAAGAACAAGAAAAGCAAGAGAATTCAAACTTGCTTACGTAGTAAATTTTTCAAAATGGATTTGCTTTAGTCGGGTATTTATCAACTGCGACAGTCGCAACTGCACAAAAAAGTCGCAACAAGGTTAAAAATTGACTAAATTTACTCCAGCTCGAACATGGAGCAGAAAAAGCTACTACCAAAGTAAAAAAGGAAAAATTGCTTACGTGAAAGAAAATTATCAACAGGCTGAAACCAGTTGATAAATAAGTCACACATAAGCAAAAAAAAAAGTAAGGATTACTTAAAAAAAGAATACATAAGCAAACATTGATAAATGTCCCTCATTGTGACCAAAAATTAAACCTTTGTTTCCACTTAAAGGGGTATTCCAGGCAAAAACTTTTTTATATATATCAACTGGCTTCAGAAAGTTAAACAGATTTGTAAATTATAAGGAAAAAAAGGGGGTACCAGATGCCTCTAGACTAATACCATGGAATGGTACATGATGATGAAATTACAGAAAAATAAAGTCGGAGGCAAATCTAATACATATATGCCTCCTACCACATGGCCCTGTGGTAGGAGGCATATATGTATTAGATTTGCATTATTCATTTTATGTAATATTTTATATTAAATTTGTACATCATTTAAAGTGAAGCACAGTCCGACTTTATTTTTCTGTAATTTCATCATCATGTACCATTCCATGGTATTAGTCTAGAGGCATCTGGTACCCCCTTTTTTTCCTTATATATTATTTTATTACTGTTATTTTTTTGGTGTAAATACTTTCCATTTAGCCTCGACTAATTTATATTGTGAGCTGCACATACCCCACTTCCTTTTAGATTTGTAAATTACTTCTATTAAAAAAATCTTAATCTTTTCAGTACTTATGAGCTTCTGAAGTTAAGGTTGTTCTTTTCTTTCTAAGTCCTCTCTGATGACACCTGTCTCAGGAACCGCCCAGTTTAGAAGCAAATCCCCATAGCAAACTTCTTCTAAACTGGGCGTTTCCACAGGTGTCATCAGAGAGCACTTAGACAATAAAGAACAACCTTAACTTCAGAAGCTCATAAGTACAGGAAGGATTAAGATTTCTTAATATAAGTAATTTACAAATCTGTTTAACTTTCTGGAGCCAGTTGATATATATAAAAAAGTTTTTGCCTGGAATACCCCTTTAAGAATTATGGAGACCACTGTGCTGTTGGGAACTTTTAATGCAGAAGAAATGTGTTGTACCCTTCTCTAGACCTGTGCCTCCAAACAATCCTTTTCTCAGTTCTTTTCACCTCATCACTTGTTTTTCTTCTTTGATATGCATTGTCAGCTGTGATTCCTTATATAGACAGGAGTGTGTCTTTCCAAATCCTGTCCAATCATCGGAATTTACCACAGGTGACTCCAACCAAGATGTAGAAACATGTCAGAGATGATCTAGAGAAATAAGAGGCCCCCAGAACTAAATTTCAAGTTCAAGTTCTAAATACTTATGTCCATACATCATTTTTTTTATCTAAATTTTTTTTCACATTCTCTTTATAGGGTAATGAGTGTAGGTTAATAGGGAATACTTGTTATTTTTTTTATTTTAGCATAAGGCTGAAAAAGGTAAGAGGGTCTGAAAACTTTCTGAATGCATTGTAAAATATATATCAGTGGTGTGTACAATGTGGCAGAGCAAGAAACAAGGGGCTACTTTTTTAGATTTCATTTGGCCCGGGCCTCTGACGGCAGTACTATGAATTTGTTTCCATGACATACAGCATGTGCTATCTTATATGACCATATTAACCATATGAAAGTGTTGAGATGTGTTTAATGATTATTCATTGATAATGACAGAAAATTACATAATGTTCAAATAGGTCAACACTTGTCATATGTTCTTACCAGTATAGTAAAAGATGTCGGTAAATGACTAAACTTTCTAGATATTGTAATTTCTGTAAAACGATTAAAAGAAGCCACAATGTTAGTTAAAGTATTTCTGTATTCAAAAGGCAGATTTGACCATGCAATTAAAAAGGCATGGTTCCCAGCAAAGCATTATACTAGTTTGCTATAGTCTACAAAGAACATGCATATTACATACTACAAATATTTACCAATTCTTCATTGGCATCCGCATCGATATTATAAAACGTTTTTATTTATTTTCCTTCAAATATTTACAAAGGAGGAATTGGGCTAGAATAAGAGTTATACTTGTTGCTACTGTGGTTAAGCAAGAAACTTTTTTACCTCAAACTTTTTTTATCTAACCAAAGTTAAAAAAATGTAACTGTACACATTCAGAATGCTGCACCCACGCAGAGTAGCAAAATGCATTTAAAAGAAAGATTTGTCTGTAAGCTGCCTGTCAGTTTCCATTTTATAAAATCCATTTATTTGCTGTTTCCTGAACATAGTAATTACAGAACTTCTTTGTTAGCTAATCGTTATCTCTACATTGTCATGGCAAATAAATGCATGTCCTAATTCCAACACCAAATAATTGTTTCCAATAATTAAGCCATAGTGGTAACATTGACAATCTAAAGATAAATGTCTCTAAAAGATAAATGGCTATTCTTCTGATATAAAAACTAATAGGTATATTTACAAACAGCACATTAAAGGGGTACTCTGGCCCCAAGACATCTTATCCCCTATCCAAAGGATAGGGGATAAGATGTCTGATCGTGGGGGTCCCGCCACTGGGGACCCCCACAATCTAGCATGCAGCACCCACCTGTAAGCACTTCAGGAAGCGTTGGAGGCTCTCTATGCCTCCCTCCCATAGACTTGCATTGAGGGGGCGGAGCGTGACATCATACGGGGCGGAGTTGTGACGTCACAATACTCTGTCCCTGTGGTCGGGAGGCATAACACTGAGAGCCTCCAGCACTTCCTGCAGTGCTTACAGGTGGGTGCTGCATGCTAGATTGCGGGGGTCCCCAGCGGTGGGACCCCCGAGATCAGACATCTTATCCCCTATTCTTTGGATAGGGTATAAGATGTCTTGGGGCAGGAGTACCCCTTTAATGTCCTAATCTACTGTCACAGATTTAACATGTACCTTAACAGTGTATTTTAAAGGATTCCTGACTGTAATCTCTTAACAACAATGCCCACAGTTAACTTTGCACTCAGTAGATGAGTTTTTCCCCTATAACACTGTTGGGCATTTTCATTTATAATAATAAAAATATGAATACCTAGGGCAAGGGCCAAGGAAAAGGGTAGGCAGTAGAGGCAGCTGCCCTGCAGTTATTTTACATATCTGAGGGATTTACTACAAAGCCTGTACACTCCCACTGCACCACTGCTGATCATTTAGATCAGTGGTCTTAAAACTGGTAGTTCTGAAACATCTGGAGGGCCAACATTTAGAGACCACTGATCTAGAGTAAATCAAGATTGGTGCATCTTTCTGTTGACAGGAAAGTTGTGCTGACTTTGTATATTTTGTAGTACTACTGATAAGATGGCTTTTTTAAATATACATTTATTTAAAAAAAAAAGTCAATGTTACTAAAAAACCAAAAATGAAAATAGTGGATACCGGTCATAAAGTGTGTTGGTATCCAGTATAGGAGATCACCATTCACCACTACAGCCTTCAGCTGTTCCTAAACTACAACTACCATGATGGGAGTTGTAGTTTTACAACAGCTGGGGGTAAAATCTTTGTAAAACTCTGTTTTAGAGCTGTGTATTCTCCAGTATGTGTCTCCAGCTCTTGCAAAACTACAGACAAAGGATGTGTGGGCATGCTGGGAGTTGTAGTTTTGCAACAGCTAAATTCAACACTGCTCTACCACTGTGCTTTACAAACATTGCAACTCCAGCTGTTGCAATGCAAAATCCCAGCATGCTTGAAGAGCCAAAGGTTTCTGACTCCTGAATGATAAAGAAGCTGATCAGACATTCAGGAGTCTGTGAAAGCTGAATGACACACATAGTGACAGCTATGTTGATTAGCATCCAGCTTTACTAGGAACAGATAGAAAATGTATGAATAAAAACTACTGTGCAGTTATTTGCAGACTGCAAGGCTGTTCCCAGACTCAGAGCAGATGAGTCATCACAGTGAGGGAGAGAGTTTGACACGCCCCCTCCACAAGGAAAGAACAAAAAGCAAGTGAGCAAGATATAAATGCTATTTGTTAGGGATATATAGGTCCTAGACACATAAAAATTATATGTTCTGGATTAGGTACTGAGTAACATATCACTTTTTTTTTTGCACTATGACAGGTACGCTTTAAAGGAGATGTCTCATCCTCAACATAACTGAAAAAGTTATCCCCTTTCTCTATGGGAGAGCCGTTTAGCAATTTTCGGCTGTCCCATACAGATATATCAAGAGGCCGTAGCAGCCCCCGTGGCGGCCCCCGCTTCTGGCAGGGGTTGTGACATGCCTCTTTGGGGAGGGACTGAGGCTCCATACAGGAGGGGTTCCAGCGGAAGAGACCCCCCCCCCCCCCCACGATCTACAACTTATTCCTTATCCTATTGATAGGGGATATGTTTTTTAAGTAATGTTTAGGATGAGACTTCTCCTTTAAGGGAAAGCACAGCACAGAAATAGGGATCATCTGAGTAAATTATGGTAGTAACACATATATTCTACTAGCTTGTTGCTGGTTTGAGTTCTGCTGTCAACTCAACGGGGCACTTCTCCTAAATAGAAGCCTTTTTATTGTCAGTGTGCCCTGGATCCTGCACTAGACATGTGTAAGATGTATGGTGTAATTAGGAATCTGCAAACTGTGCAGAATAAGAGTAATTGAGGCTGTAAATGTGTTCAGAGATCACATTAAATAACTAAAAAAGAGCCTCATTTATTAAAACCGTATAGCAAAACAATTGCCTTAATAGCCATAGCAACTAAACACAATACACTTTATTATGTCCATAGTAGTTAAAGAAATCAAGACTAGGCTCTGTTTTGTAAACAGGTTTGATGAACTATGCTTGTTTAGTCTGATCGTAGTCAGATCGCTCACATTGTACAAATGATGAAGCTCAGGCTAAACACATAGGAAAATACTATCAGTGTAGATTAATAGTAGACTTATTTAGAAAAATTTACTTGCTATGCTATTTAACCATGCAGCCATTTGCCTTTTAAAGGGCAAAAAAATTGGAAAATACTGCCTTTTGACAACAGATATAGCAGCATATTACCATTCCCGAACCACTAATGTCTCCTTCCCACACCTGGAAAATCAAAATTCAAAATATTTTTCATTGCGTCAAAAATACTTATGTCAAACACTGCAGAACTGTGTGCAAGAAGCCTGAACGATGGCACAAAGTCTAAATAGATCCACAAATGATGCCAGTAGTTTATATAAATCCAACAAATAAATCCTCTGTGTGCGTCTATCCCTCTGGCCCCACTGTTGTGGATGCTGTGTTATATTTCTATAACCAGGAAGATCAAGAAGTGCTGAGCAGTGGGGCCAGGCATGGTTAGAAGTTTTTTATTTATTTATTTAAAATAGACCCTCAAAAAACCTCTTTAAAACTTAGAGCCACAATATGGTCACGTGCATGAGGCTTAATTGGATGCTTACCATGAGGTATTTTATTATACAGAATTTTGCTCAGAAATGGTTGGAGGTAATGTATTGTTACTGTACATAGTTACATAGTTAGTATGGCCAAACAAAGACATACGTCATCAAGTTGTGGGATTGGCCTAGACGTATATGGTACTGCCACTCTGATTCTTAGCTAAATTTGGTGATTTTTTTTCACATGGGGTTATGGGTATTTATTTTTAAGTCAACTTACTTTAAAAAGAAAAAAATA
Source organism: Hyla sarda (assembly GCF_029499605.1). NCBI lineage: Eukaryota > Metazoa > Chordata > Amphibia > Anura > Hylidae > Hyla > Hyla sarda. Next base: position 171,516,414 of record NC_079193.1, read on the forward strand.
ACCCCCAAAATATAACTAGTTAGGCCTCCTTTACATATATGTTGTCAGTTTTTTTCCCCTCCGGCGCTGCAGAAAATGCACCGAGGAAAATTGAAGCAAGAACCGATCCCATTCATTTGAATGGGACAGTTCACAATCATCCAGCATCTCATTTTGGACACCGGATGATTGGATTTGCCTGACCCGCACAGGCAGGGGAACACAGCTTGCTGCGTTCCCCCATCTAGCGATCACATACAATGGCAGCTGGATGATGCACAACTGATGATAACTGATACACTTCTGGCATCAGTTGTGGCCATATTTGCCCAGTTTTCCGGAGCCAGACTCCATATATATCTAACTTTAGTCTAAGAGTATTAAATTAGTACAGAAAAGGTTTTAGTTTTTTTTTCCAGTATATACAGCTGTATATGTAAATGACCCAATATACATTGATATAATAAGTCATTTACAAGTCTGTTTTACTTTCTGGCTCCAGTTGATTTAAAAAAAAAAATGTTTTCCACCAGAGTACCCCTTTAATGTTTTGCAATCGTAAAGTGGATCCACAAGAATATAGCAATTACTTACGGGTGGCCCAGGCATTCCAGGTTCTCCATCTTTACCATCCTTCCCTGGAGGACCCATCCCTGCATCAGAACCTGGCTTTCCAGGTAACCCTGGTGGTCCTGGTGGCCCAACTGGCCCTTGTAATCCCGGTAAGCACTTAGGAAGAAGAAAAACCTTTAGTAAGAAAAATCACTATATTTATATCATATCAAAAATATACAAAGAGATATATGTTGTGTGCCAGTCTTAAATAAAAGCTGTCTTAAGATATACTAGCTATATAATACTAATCTAATCCAGTTTTAGTAGATAGAATAGTCAATAGAAGGCATCAGACAACCTCCCTAGATAGGCAAGGGAAACAGTTTACTACTAGAACATACAGGGCCATATCTGTGTTTTATTACAAATAAAAAACACTTTACTCGGCTGCCTATTTTTTCTACATAAAATAATATATGCTAATATTTGGTATTTGGTTGTGTAGTCAAGAAGGAAAAAATGTATTATCCTGCTTTGCAGAATATGTATTCTCATATTGTTTCTTACAGTTTGACCTGATCCAGCAATATCTCCGCTTGCAGAACCTTCAGTGTCATCAGCTCTCTAAAATAAAATTAAAATATACTTTAGTTAGGCATAAAAATACTAATAATGACATACAAGGTGCCAGGAATGTTGATAGTTACATAGTACAACTAAAAATGACACATATCCATTCTGTTTAACCAAAAGCAGGGAGAAGATGGAATTTAATTCAAATTTATTGTATTGTTTTTTTGGCATATTGGTGCTCTATTATGCAGAGTTCATGCTGTACTTATACCATGCTTTTAGTGTTTAGGTTTGTCAGAAATAGTTAAGAGGCGCCGGGGTGGTTTAACATGTTTAATGCAATTGCTAAAAGATAACTGCTATCACATGAAAGGACTAATATAAACTAAATTTATTAAAGTGTCCCTGTCATTATAGGTGACTTTAAGGATAAGCTGCCCTGTTTGTATAAATGAGGAGCAGCAACATTCTGGTCATTATATACACACTGCTCAAAAAAATAAAGGGAACACTTAAACAACACAATGTAACTCCAAGTCAATCACACTACTGTGAAATCACACTGTCCACTCAGGAAGCAACACTGATTGACAATCAATTTCACATGCGGTTGTGCAAATAGAACAGACAACAGGTGGAAATTATAGGCAATTAGCAAGACACCCCCAATAAAGGCGTGGTTCTGCAGGTGTGACCACAGACCACTTCTCAGTTCCTATGCTTCCTGGCTGACGTTTTGGTCACTATTGAATGCTGGCAGTGCTTTCACTCTATTGGTAGCATGAGACGGATTCCACAACCCACATAAGCGGCTCAGGTAGTGTAGCTCATCAAGGATGGCACATTAATGCGAGCTGTGGCAAGAAGGTTTGCTGTGTCTGACAGTGTAGTGTCCAGAGCATGGAGGCGCTACCTGGAGAAAGGCCAGTACATCAGGAGATGTGGAGGAGGCCGTAGGAGGGCAACAACCCAGCAGCAGGACCGCTACCTCTGCCATTGTGCAAGGAGGAGCAGGAGGAGCACTGCCAGAGCCCTGCAAAATGACCTCCAGCAGGCCACAAATGTGCATGTGTCCACTCGAACGGTCAGAAACAGACTCCATGAGGGTGGTAGGAGGGCCCGACATCCACAGGTGGGGGTTGTGCTTACAGCCTAACATTGTGCAGGACATTTGGCATTTGCCAGAGAACACCAAGATTGGCAAATTCGCCACTGGTGCCCTGTGCTCTTCACAGATGAAAGCAGGTTCACACTGAGCACATGTGACAGACATCTGGAGATGCCATGGAGAACGTTCTGCTGCCTGCAACATCCTCCAGCATGACCGGTTTGGTGGTGGGTCAGTAATGGTGTGGGGTGGCATTTCTTTGGGGGGTGGCACAGCCATCCATGTGCTTGCCAGAGGTAGCCTGACTGCCATTAGGTACCGAGATGAGATCCTCAGACCCCTTGTGAGACCATATGCTGGTGCGGTTGGGCCCTGGGTTCCTCCTAATGCAAGAAAATGCTTGACCTCATGTGGCTGGAGTGTGTCAGCAGTTCCTGCAAGAGGAAGGCATTGATGCTATGGACTGACCCGCCCATTGCCCAGACCTGAATCCAATTGAGCACATCTGGGACATCATGTCTTGCTCCATCCACCAACGCCACAATACACCACAGACTGTCCAGGAGTTGGTTTAGTCTCTGGGAGGACATCCCTCAGGAAACCATCCACCACCTCATCAGGAGCATGCCCAGGCGTTGTAGGGAGGTCATACGGGCACGTAGAGGCCTCATTTTGACTTGTTTTAAGGACATTACATCAAAGTTGGATCAGCCTGTAGTGTGGTTTTCCACTTTGATTTTGAGTGTGACTCCATATCCAGACCTCCATGGGTTGATAAATTTGATTTCTATTGATAATTGTTGTGTGATTTTGTTGTCAGCACATTCAACTATGTAAAGATGAAAGTGTTTTATCCGATTAGTTCATACATTCAGATCTAGGATGTGTTATTTTAGTGTTCCCTTTATTTTTTGAGCAGTATATATATATATATATATATATATATATATATATATATATATCCACAAATGGCATTTTTTTCTGCATATTTCTTTTTCTGCAGGCTCCATCTATAATTTGCTGTTCTCCCAGAGCTGGTGGGCAGATTTGAGCAGCAGGAAGGGGGCATGTAGAGAGAAAAAGCTTGATAGGTGAAAGATGTTTTTTTCTGTCTAATATATTACAAAGTTTCTTCTATTCACTAATGTACTATTGATCTATGTAAAGCTTGTTCAAATGACAGTGCCTATTTCAAATATAAAAATAAGTCAAAGCAACACGTGTCAGTCTCATATACTAAAACCTTTGTCAGGTCTAAGAAAGCCTAAAAAATGTCTTGGTGTATGAGACCGAAAGCTGTTGCTTTCACCTGTTTTTATATTAGTGTGTTTATGCGATTGCAGTTTTCTTTTGGCAAATGCATACACACGCAGAAATTGCTTATTGCCTTTACAGGGGTTACACTATGTCTGCAGCAGTGGATTAGTGATGACTCCCTTATGATTACTATCCTGCTGTGCCTATTGTGGTAGCCCAGTCCAGGAGTTGCTCTCCTGTACCCTTTCTGTCCTGTGTGGCAGACTCTATTTCAGTGTCCCCTGGGTCCACCTCCATGCTATGTACCTTAAATGGTTAACAGTATCCTATGTTATTTATTAATTTGTCTTTCTAATGTTCATATGCCTTTAAATGTTGTTACCAAGTCATTTAACCAGGGAAGGTGTCAGTGACCAGGTGACTTGTGTGGTTACCTATAGGACCCCTCTGAATTGCTCCCTTTAATAAACCAAGGGAGGAGCTAGTTGGTTCAGTTCTGTGGAGACTAAGTTCAGGAGCAGTACAATCAAAACCTGAGAGTGTTTGGTGTCCAAAGGGAGACCTAGACCTAACCACGCAGCCATGCTTCAATCTCCAAGTGCCTATTCAGGTGAATGTCAAAGCCTGGTAAGCAACCACAGGATTGAAGTCTAGTCTACATGGTCAAGTATATCATGTCTGCTAAAGTCAGCGTGGGTCTGCATAATTCAGTCCAAATCCACTACAAGTCCCAACGAGCTCGCAAGTCTCCTAAGTCACTGGTCATCTCCTTGGGCCTAACTGAGCTGTAAAGACTATAACACCTATCTACCTCAGTAAAGCTGCCGTTGTTCCGTAACTTTGCATGGGAGTGATTATTTGCCCCGCACGTAGCCCAGGAACCGGCAGCCATACCTCGGGTGGTGTAGAGGATAACCAAGCCCTGGCGTCATGAACACAAGTTGTTAATGCCTTTTGACCCTAGGGTAACAACATCTGCCCTTCATCGCACCCTCACCACACTATTTTAGCACAACCTAAACTGGTTAGTGGTTCATGGTTATATCTGGTATAATACAGTAGGTTTGCTAATTGTGCTGCACTTGGGGATCACCCTTTTTTTCTTCTTGTTCTATTTCAAAAGAGTATCCATGTAAGGCCTCTTTCGCACTGCTGTTGCTCGTCGTCGAGAATGGCTGTTAAAGTCTCTCTTTTTTTTTTGTGTCACTTTAACAGCAATGATCATACCACACCCGACAGCATTACGTCATTGGGGAAACCCCTGGCTGCAGGCAAGGGACAGGGAAGCCTGACATTTGATTTGCCAGTCATCCATAAGAGAACTATGCTGTGGCTGCGCCCTGAAGTCAAAGAGGTGCAGCCTCAACATACAAGACAGAAATGTGGTATTAACGCTATATAAAATCTACTTGGGGAAAGTAGTAAAAAAAAAAAAAAAAAAAGAAAAGAAAACAACCCTCTCTTCCTTGTTCTATGAATTTCACTGAGACATAGCTTAAAAATGCTACCAGAATACAGATATAGTCACAGGGGCGGGTCCTGGTGGTTGCTCCCTGCCCTGCCGGATTGATTGACACATCTCTCCCTAGCAGTGTATAGGGAGACATTGGAAGACACAATGGTCAGCACTACTAAGTCCAGCACTACCCACTTGGGACTGGTTTAACCGGTGCACGGACAGAAAACACCTTTCCCGACTTTGCAGGTTCCTGCATACAGATGGGGTGCTCAATCCCAATAGTTTATAGCAGTGAGCATAACAGTCTCACAGTAGAACATTATTGGAAGCACTCACCAATCAACTGGGCAACATTTCCTTTGCACAGGTTTTGATAAATCTCCCCTAGGTCTCAAAACTGTGGACTGTTAGATGTTCCAAAAATGGTCTGTGGATGCCGAGAGTTGTAGTTTTGTTGGGGTTTTAGTTTAGCAACAGCTGGAGATCCACAGTTTGGAGACCACTGATATAGGGAGAGATGCGTCACCTGCCCCGCTGAGACCCCCCCTGAGGACTAATTTGCGGGGTTCCGGTGGCATTTTCAAACTAAGATTACTCTGAATGACCAAGTGTCTCAGTGTAATTCACAGTGTCATGGGATACGTGATGCCTGCACCAGTTTTATGCTGCCCGCTGCTTGGGCAGCATAAAACTGATAACTATAGTTAAATATGAAAAAAATATAATTATTTAAAAATAATGAATAAACAACTTACATTGCAAAAAAAAAAAAAAAGAGAGAGAGAGAGAACCAAAGTAAGTAACAGCAGGTCTCCTCTCCCCAGAACCTACCCCCCCACCCCAGGTCCCCCCTCATCACAGGTCTCCAGCCCCCCCCCCCCCCACATCACAGGTCCCCCCGTCTTCAGCCTCCTACATCAAAGGTATACCCTCTCCAGCCCCCCTCATCACAGGTCTCCAGCCCCCACATCACAGGTATCCCCTTTCCATCCCCCAATATCACAGGTCCCCCTCTCCAGCCCCCTACATCACAGGTCTCCCCTTTCCAGCCCCCAATATCACAGGTCTCCCCTCTCCAGCCCCCCACATCACAGGTCTCCCCTTTCCAGCCCCCAATATCCCAGGTCCCCCCTCTCCAGCCTCCACATCACAGTTATTCCCTCTCCACCAGCACCCACCAACATCACAGGTCCCCCTCTGCAGCCCCTAACATCACAGGTCCCACTCTGCAGCCCCTAACATCACAGGTCCCCCTCTGCAGCCCCTAACATCACAGGTCCCCCTCTGCAGCCCCTAACATCACAGGTCCCCCCTCTGCAGCCGCCACATCACAGGTCCTCTACCACGGTTTTTGGTCCGGTCAGAAAACCGTATACAGGGAAAAATGAGACATGAGAGCGTTTGACTCCGGTCGGCTCATTGAAATGAATGGGGTTCGGGCTGGATCCGGCTGGGATACGGGAGCGGACGGTTTTCGCCCCTCCCAACTGGATCCAGCAACCGTACACTACAAACGTAGTGTGAACCCACCGTAAACTGTATCAAAACGTGTGTACAAATTTTTCTCTGTATATGGTTGAAAACTGTATACGGTTTGAAAAATGATGTCCGGTTGCATCCGTTTTTAAAGAGAAAAAAAGTAAAGGTTTTTAACTTTTCACTCTATTATGAATAAAGTTTCACTTGTTTGATTGAAATTCCAAGCAAAAAAAACTGTGCAAAGTCAAAAACTGTATGGTGAAAACCTGATAGAACTGTACGCACATACGGTTCTGTACGGTTCCCATTGAATCCCATGTTTAAAAAAAAATGTATACGGTTTAAAACGGTTCTTCACCTTGACCAAAAACCATGATAGGCCATGGTTTTCTGTCTGGAAAAAAAAAAAAGTAAAAAAATGTATAGTTTGAAAAACTGAGACAACCGTATACATTATGGTGCACACGGTTTTGAATGGGAAGTCTATGGACACGGTTTTCTGTACAGTTGCATACGTTTTTTAATTTTTTTTAATGAAACCGTATGCTGAAACCGTATAGCAAAACCGTGGTGACTAAACTGTATCAAAACGTGTGTACAAATTTTTATCTGTATATGGTTGTATCCGTTTTTTAAGAAAAAAAACCTATATGTTTTTAACTTTTCACTCCATTATGAATAAAGTTTCACTGGTTTGATTGAAATTCCAAGAAAAAAACTGTGCACAGTCAAAAACAGTATGGTACGCACATACGGTTCTGTACGGTTCCCATTGACTCCCATGTTAAAAAAAACGTATACGGTTTAATACGGTTTTTCACCCGGACCAAAAACCATGGTAGGCCACAGTTTTCTGTCCGGAAAAAAAAAAGTAAAAAACCGTATAGTTTGAAAAACGGAGACAATCGTATACATTATGGTGCATACGGTTTTGAATGGGAAGTCTATGGACACTGTTTTCTGTACAGTTGCATACGTTTTTTTTTTTTATGAAACCGCATACCGAAACCGTATAGCAAAATCATGGTGTGAACCCACCCTTACACAGTGACTTGTCGGGACTCAGGAAGCCTGCACTTCGGACACTGCCATCCCACAAGGCAGCCGGCCTACCAGGAATTTTCCCGGTATCCCAATAGGCCAGTCTGGCCCTGACCCTTACTAATGCTTCCTGAAGCAGAAATGCAGGGAGCTCCTTTCTTTCCTTGTCTTGAGTCCCCTTCAGGGTGGTGGTACTGCTGACAGTCACCAGACAAATTTTGCAGTAACACAACTCTGCAGGTGACTCTCGAGGATGACAGGAAGGTCCCCTTTGCTTAGGGAAGAATCTATGTAGTAACTTTCCAATAATTGTAGCTTCTCCAGGGCTTCGTTTCTGGGATTGGACAATGTATCTCAATGTATGCAGCAGTTCATATTGCAGCCCTCTGTCCGAGGTACCCACTGGAAGTCCTCCCAAAATATTCCAATGAATGGCTATAATGCAATGTTAACTCAGCCTTATCTTCGACTTTTGCTTGTCATGTAGGTGCACAAATACATAAAGTACTTCAAACGTTGTTTTTTATATTGTTATACATTTAAAGGGGTACTCCACTGGAAAACATTTTTTTTTAAATCAACTGGTGCCAGAAAGGTAAACAGATTTGTAAATTACTTCTATTTAAAAATCTTAATCCCTCTAGTACTTATCAGCTGCTGTATGCTCTTTTTGAATTTCCTTTCTTTTTGAATTTCCTTTCTTTTTGAATTTCCTTTCAGTCTGACCACAGTGCTCTCTGCGGACACCTCTATCCATTTTAGGAACTGTCCAGAACAGGAGCAAATCCCTATAGCAAACCTATCCTGCTCTAAACAGTTCCTGACATGGACAGAGGTGTCAGCAAAGAGCACTGTGGTCAGACAGAAAATAAATTCAAAAAGAAAAGAACTTCCCCTGGAACATGCAGCAGCTGATAAGTACTGAAAGAATAAATATTTTTTTAATAGAAGTAATTTGCAAATCTGTTTAACTTTCTGGCACCAGTTGATTTAAATTTTTTTTTTCCAGTGGAGTACCCCTTTAACTAAACATCTTTACATAGGTTAAAAATCCTCACTTACCAATTGTTTAAGTGTGTTCTGTAACCCTGGAGGACCTGGGGGACCTGGTGGTCCAGGAATACCAGGAGGTCCTTGAAGCCCAATGCCAGAATCACCCTAAAAAAAGCAAATTACCTTACATGAAATATCTATAAAATTTACAATTTATCATTACATACATTTGCTGTAGTTTTAGTAAGGCATGCATGCATATGCATTTGACAAACAGATTTACTACAATTTTTTGGTAGAACATTCTTGAAATGATTATGATTATTTTTACATAAAGGTGGGTTTGCATGAAAATCATACAGTCTTGTCATAACTGTCACAAAAGTTTTGAAGCTTTCCTATGTAAGACAAAATATTTTTTTAAAGCTTTGAAACAACAATATCACTTCTGTTTCCTCAAAAGCTCAGTTGACACCATTGATAATTCATTTTAGTGTAACTTGAGGGCAAAAAAAAATAAAATAAAAATTATGACATATAAAAAAGGATATGGTATAGAAAACAAGAAAAACAGGAGAATGGGCCAATGCCTTATGTCCAATTTAGTATAATAAGGACATAACCATTCCATATAAGTAATTACTTATGCTCAAAACATTCCACGGACGCCTTCAGTACACCAGAGCTGAGCACTTTCTTACTGCAGCTTCTATGATCTTGTATGAACTTTCACAAACGTGTGATCCTCCTTCGGCTCTTCCCGATTCTAATGATTACCAAATTGAACTTAATATACTGCGTAGCCTGAAAGTCTATATTCCATGGCACAAATATCATAGAATCACATAGTATGTGTACCGGAGAAGCAGAGAGGAGCGGAGGGCCCATGCTAGTCTATAGGCAAGAATGAATACAAAAAATGGAAATTCGGAGAGGCTCTTGTCCCACTAAACACCAATAAAGATCTGAGATAGCCAACTGTAACCTATACCCATGGTGATTGCATTAAGAATAAATAAAATATCAAATTGGAACTCCAGGTCACAGATATTGGAAAATATATATTTATTAATCAAGCAATTATTAAAATATGTAGCATTCAAATATGGTATATATAGAATTATTCAAAGTTGACCTGCGGTCCACAGGGCCCTTGTGAGCCGCTTTGGTCAGTATAAAACACTTGTAAAATATAAGACTTATAAAATATGTTATATATAAAGCCATGCTGGCATCTGTTAAAAAGTCACACTGAATCTGGAAAGTTTAAATCAAAGTTCGGCAACACTCGCCAGTCTGGACTCACCAGGATTAATAACATTCGATTCTGATATCTCAGTATGGGCATACTTAGACTTCCAGTCTTCACTGTAAACATCACAGTAATGATGCTGCTTACCTTGATGGTGTGTAGGAGCGCTGGTCTTTGTCTGCACATACCGAATCTCCTCTGTCAGAGAGAATGCTGCGGGAGACTCGGCCGTCTCCTCTGGGACTCAACATAATAGATAGAATCTTCTAAGGTCGGCCAGGCTGCAGCACTCCTATTATACAACTGTCCAGGTTGGAGTCCCGAGTGGCATCCTCGTGTTTGGTAGCGCGTGCTCTGTATAAGTGAAATGGTAGTTGTAGTTAGCAGTATGACAGTGACTTTAAGTCATAGTTGTATGGTGGGTTGTAAATGGTGGTCACAAATAAAGGCTGGACGCGCTTCATGACCCCTGTAGGTCCTTTCTTCAGCAGCTTAATATATAGTATATCATAATATATATATATATATACATATATATATATATATATATATATATATATATATATATATATATAATTATATATTAAGCTGAAGAAAGGACCTACGGGGGTCATGAAACACGTCCAGCCTTTATTTGTGACCACCATTTACAACCCACCATACAACTATGACTTAAAGTCACTGTCATACTGCTAACTACAACTACCATTTCACTTGTCAATCAAAACATACAGAGCACGCGCTACCAAACACAGGGACACCACTCAAGACTCCAACCTGGACAGTTGTATAGTAGGAGCGCTGCAGCCCGCCCAACAATAGACGATTCTATCTATGCTGTGTCCCAGAGGAGGCGGCCGAGTCTCCCGCAGCATTCTCTCTGGCAGAGAAGACTCTGTCTGTGCAGACAAAGACCAGCGCTCCTAGACACCATCAAGGTAAGCGGTATCATTACCGTGATGTTTACAGTGAAGACTGGAAGTCACAGCATGCCCATACTGAGATATCAGAATCAAATGTTATTAATCCTGACTGGTGAGTGTTGCCATCTGCCGAAGTCTGATTTCAACTTTCCAGATTCAGTGTGACTTTCCAACAGATGCCAGCATGGCTTTATAACATATGACAGTGTGACTTTATGATTAAAGGCGGTACTAATCTCTACCAAAGTGCCAAAACCTATACCTTAGTGACTATTTGTTGCAATCTTGATTTGCAGATCATAACTTTTATTTTTATCTGTATCATCATTTTTATCTTTTACCATTTTTTATCTTTTTGTGGGATATATACTGTATAGGTGTGGTGCACATAACATATTTTATAATTGTTATATTTTACAAGTGTTTTATACTGACCAAAGCGGCTCACAAGGGCCCTGTGGACTCAGGTCAACTTTGAATAATTCTATATATATATCATATTTGGATGCTACATATTTTAATAATTGCTTGATTAATAAATATATATTTTCCAATATCCGTGAACTGGAGCTCCAAATTCATATTTTAGGAATGAATCCAAGATCTAAAAAGCTGTATTTTTTATATTTGTTCTGTGGAATATAGGCTTTTGGGCTATGCTTTGGAAGTAAGTCGCTAATGTGGAATGTTTACGCTCTTATTATACTGCATTGGACATAAGGTCTTGGCTCTTTCTCCTAATTTTCTTGTTTTCTATATCAGTCGTTCCCGAAAATCAGCAATGTCCAGAAAGATTGAAGAGGGAAACACAATGTACAAAATTGTAAGTGTTGTGTTTTGTGTGAATAGTGCTGTGTTACGTCATTGGTGTTGCCATCACTTCCACCCACAATATTGTCTATTATTTATTTGTTAAAAAGGATATGACATCTTTACCATTAACAGAAAACATACCTTTTCTCCCTTAGCACCCGGTTTACCCTGTAATCCAGGTATACCTCTTTCACCCTAAAAAAAAATTTCAATAAAAACATAAATAGAGTTCTAGAATGTTGTTTGTACTATAGCTATAATATGGTCTGCTCTAATTCTATCATGTTAAAGCATTACTTTACACAGTACATGCAAATTCAAGAACAGAGACCTGCATGTGCATATAATAGTGGGTGCCTGAGGCATACTCGGACCAAACATGGATTGGAGCTATGAGAATATGAATGCAAATTTTCTCCATAGGGTACTAATTATAGCAATCACTTGATTACTAATACTGTTCAGTGCTATGCATAGGGCATACCCCCTGGTGCGTTAAGTACCAGGGCACCAGGATGTACATTTACGTCTTGTGTCGTTAAGGGGTTAAAACAACCAATCCTCTCGGCAGACCAATTATTGTATGAGTCAATAGTGATACCTTGAGAATTTTTCACTACCTTTACCTTATATTTCAGGAACATGTGCAGTCACTATCCAGCAACTTAAAAATTTGAATGATCTAAATACGCTGATCAGATAGGAGAAGGATTTAATCTAACTCACCATGGATGAGCCTGCATTGTACTCTAATATTCAGCATCACATTGGCCTGGAGTGTATTGAATTAGTCGTAGGGGGGGGGGGGGGAACGGGCTAGCAAAAAAAAAAAATAGGATGGTGGGAGCTATCCTTTAAGCATTTTGCACTGCCGGATAGCAGTTAATGCGATGGCCCCGAAATAAAAAAGCATTGTATGTCAATTTGATCATATGTCGGGGCCATCGTACGTCGGGGGGTCACTGTAATGACACACATTAATTTAAGGGATTAAGAAGGTATTACTAAAACATTGGCATGTTCTTCATCTCAACCCATTCTGAAAATCTGCATTGCCAGAGTGACTAGTGGAGACCTATAGAAGGGCTCCAACACTTAGAAATCTACTTGCACGAAATCACCCGAAACAACATCAGAAATAAAACGGATCATTAAATATCAATAAGATGACATAAGCCTTCAAATGTGGGAAAATACATTGCCTGTGCTGCAACTCTATGCGTAATAAGCTTCAAGCCTTCACCAGTGTAAAAACTGGAGAACAATTCCAAATAAAGAATTTTTTCAACTGCCAGTCAAATTTTATTATATATGTCGAGTGCCAATGCTCCAATATATTGGGAAGACCACCCAGGAACTACACACCAGGACAATACAGGTGTTTTCTTAAAAATAAACGGCATGGTCTCTCTCGACATTGTGAAAAAGCACATGCCAGTAATCCCCCTGCAATCCATATTTATTCAATCGAGGGCTGAATTAATAATTAAAATATATTAAATTAAAATAAGGTTTACCATAAGAGAATCTGTAATAGTGGCGTTAAGAAATAACACTGCTAGGTTGCTTTCAGTGTATTTTCATAATTTATTAGTGTATAGGTAGTTTTTTTTTACTCTATGCACTATATATATATATATATATATATATATATATATATATATATTTTTTTTATTTTTTTATTTTTACAGAATTCCATTCCAATTGTATGATTTTATGTTTTTATTATCAGTATACTTCAGAGTCATCATTGCCCTTTATTTTTACATGTTTATGCATCTTTATATTTTGTTTATATATGCACATACATTTTAAACTATTACTCTAATAATTATGATTGGTCATCTAACCAGCATAGTGTTATGTTGACAATTTTCCCTTCCTGGTAAAGCATATAGTGCGTATTGTTTTATTTTTGCACTCTCATTGCCATCTACTTGCCCAATAAAATAGGATATTATGTACTTAAAGGAGTACTCCGGCGCGCACTTTTTTCATTTTATCCTGTCCGGGCTGCAAAATAAAAGAAAATACACTTTCTCTTACCTGCCAACGAGCCCCCGGAGCTCCGGTACACTCCGGTACAGGTGTTCGGTCCCCGGGCTGTATTCTTCTTACTTCCTGTTAGCCCGGCACGTCACACAGAGCTTCAGCCTATCACCAGCCTAGGCGGGACATTGCTGCGGCCGGTGATAGGCTGAAGCTCCGTGTGACGTGTCGGGCTAACAGGAAGTAAGAAGAATACAGCCCGGGGACCGAACACCTGTACCGGAGCTCCTGGGGCTCGTTGGCAGGTAAGAGAAAGTGTGTTTTCTTTTATTTTGCAGCCCGGACGGGATAAAATGAAAAAAGTGCGCGCCGGACTACTCCTTTAAGATTTTTGGTAAATATTATATGCCAACTTCTTTTGTTTCTATTTAATTTTACACTATTTCACATAAGTGAGAACACCCCTCACATTTTTATAAATATTTTACTATATATTTTCATGTGACAATACTAAGGAAATGACATTCTGCTACAATGTAAAGTAGTGAGTGCCGCAACTTTTATACTATTTAACAGCATCCCCGGTAATTATAGGTGAAGTATGGTTCAGAAAAATTGATGGTTTGGTGAATACATTAATTTGGGGTAAGAAAAAGGTTAGGATTAGATTAGACACATTCACGCTGCCCAGAGATGGGGGGGGGGGGGGGGGTTAGGTTCCAAACTTTAGAATGTATTACTGGGCAGCTCCGCTATCACAGCTCACGGGTGACCAAGGTCAGTTGATTCATGACCTCTTAAAATTTAAATATAAGGTGTATAGGAAGCACGTGTTTGAAGTATTGGAAAATAATTTGAAATTTAATAAGGATACAATTGGTGCACAGGCAAATTGGGTGTGGAAGAAAGTTAAAGGTGTTTTAAACATTATAGGAAGTGTGAAATTTACTCCACTGTGGGAAAATAATAATTTGAATGAAATACCGTATATACTCGAGTATAAGCCGACCCGAGTATAAGCCGAGACCCCTAATTTCAACCCAAAATCCCAGGAAAAGTTATTGACTCGAGTATAAGCCTAGGGTGGGAAATACCTCATCCCCCCCTGTCATCATCCAGACCCGTCATTAACATCCTCATCATCCCCTTGTCATCATCCCACACATCCCCCCTTCATCATCCCCTTATCATCCCACACATCCCCCCTTCATCATCCCCTTGTCATCATCCCACACATCCCCTTATCCCACACATCCCCCCTTCATCATCCCCTTGTCATCATCCCACACATCCCCCCTTCATCATCCCCTTGTCATCATCCCACACATCCCCTTATCATCCCACACATCCCCCCTTCATCATCCCCTTGTCATCATCCCACACATCCCCCCTTCATCATCCCCTTGTAATCATCCCACACCCCCCCCCCCTTCATCATCCCCACCCCCCTTCATCATCCTCTTCTCATCATTCGCCCTCAGTGGTCTTCAACCTGCGGACCTCCAGAGGTTTCAAAACTACAACTCCCAGCAAGCCCGGGCAGCCATCGGCTGTCCGGGCTTGCTGGGAGTTGTAGTTTTGAAACCTCCGGAGGTCCGCAGGTTGAAGACCACTGCGGCCTTCAACATGCGGACCTCCAGAGGTTTCAAAACTACAACTCCCAGCAAGCCCGGGCAGCCATCGGCTGTCCGGGCTTGCTGGGAGTTGTAGTTTTGAAACCTCCGGAGGTCCGCAGGTTGAAGACCACTGCGGCCTTCAACATGCGGACCTCCAGAGGTTTCAAAACTACAACTCCCAGCAAGCCCGGGCAGCCATCGGCTGTCCGGGCTTGCTGGGAGTTGTAGTTTTGAAACCTCCGGAGGTCCGCAGGTTGAAGACCACTGCGGCCTTCAACATCATCCAGCCCCCTCTCACCCCCTTTAGTTCTGAGTACTCACCTCCGCTCGGCGCTGGTCCGGTCCTGCAGGGCTGTCCGGTAAGGAGGTGGTCCGGTGAGGAGGTGGTCCGGGCTGCTATCTTCACCGGGGGCGCCTCTTC
This sequence comes from Hyla sarda, assembly GCF_029499605.1. Taxonomy (NCBI): domain Eukaryota; kingdom Metazoa; phylum Chordata; class Amphibia; order Anura; family Hylidae; genus Hyla; species Hyla sarda. Next base: position 171,531,872 of record NC_079193.1, read on the forward strand.
TCCGCGCTTCCGGCCCGGAATAGAGCCGTTGCCTAGACAACGACGCATCTGCGTCATTGTCAAGGCAACGTGACTATTCTGAGGCCGGGCCCGAAGCGCTTAGAAGAGGCCTCCCCGGTGAAGATAGCAGCCCGGACCACCTCCTCACCGGACCACCTCCTTACCGGACAGCCCTGCAGGACCGGACCAGCGCCGAGCGGAGGTGAGTACTCAGAACTAAAGGGGGTGAGAGGGGGCTGGATGATGTTGAAGGCCGCAGTGGTCTTCAACCTGCGGATCTCCGGAGGTTTCAAAACTACAACTCCCAGCAAGCCCGGACAGCCGATGGCTGCCCTGGCTTGCTGGGAGTTGTAGTTTTGAAACCTCTGGAAGTCCGCAGGTTGAAGACCACTGCGGGTGGGGGAGTTCACTCGAGTATAAGCCGAGGGGGTGTTTTCAGCACGAAAAATCGTGCTGAAAAACTCGGCTTATACTCGAGTATATACGGTAAGTAAAATTGAGCATTATGGTTTATGGTTAAGAAAGGGGATAGTATACGTTTAGCAAATGTTCAGTGAAGGAAAATTTAAAAAATTCGAAGATCTGCAGAGGGAGTTTGGAATAGATGATAAATATAAATTTGGTTTCCTCCAACTAGAACATGTTGCAAAGTATATTAAGGATACCAGGGCTCTTAGTATCCAGAACTATCCCTTGATTGAATTGGTGCATGGGGGTAGGAAATTGGGGTTGTCTGCAGTATATAAAATTTTTCGATTAGGGAAACTAGAGGGGATGAAAGTTAAAAGTAAAAGTAGTGAGTGCACAGCCTTTATAACAGTTTTAATGTTGTGTCCCTTTAAAATAATTCAACAGAGCCATTAATGTCTAAACCTTGGCAACAAAAGTGAGTACACCCCTAAGTAGAAATATCCAAATTTGGGCCCATTAAAGGGGTACTCCACTGTGTACACACTGCGGGGGTTGGCCTGATGTCGCGAGGGGGCATGGCCAGCCCCCGCAGCATGCACACAGCATTTGAAACTAAATGTCCAAACGCTGGCCAGTGGAGTACCCCTTTAAGCAATTTTACCTCCCCAAAGTCATGTGACTCGTGCTAAAGGCTAGTTCAATATATAATCACCATCTTTGTGATCCTTGTACCCCTGCCCATAAGCACTTGCCAGATTAATACGTAGGAAATTTGTTCCTCACCTGAAATTTCCTTTTCCTGGAGTCCATAGGCGGCACACCATGGGTTAACTTTCCTTCTAACCCCAGAAACAGAAGAGTTAGTAAGCAGTATGCTAATACAGAAACAAGGTAATTAGGCATAATTAGTAATTAGACAACTCCTAGCTAGGATACAAAAGACCCCACAAAACAGGGAACACTCGTATAGTTTGCAGCAATAAAGAAAAATTTATTTGGGGAGGGATAAAGTTGTGCCGCCTATGGACTCCAGGAAAAGGAAATTTCAGGTGAGGAACAAATTTCCTACTTCCTGATCGTCCTACGGCGGCACACCATGGGACTTGTAAAGCAGTCCAGGTAACCAAAGATAACAGGGAGGGAACTAAATACTACCAGCTCCTTGAATCACACTTGTACCAAAAGCTGACCCCTCAGAGGCAGAGATGTCCAGCCGATAATGCTTCATGAAGGTCGTCGGTGACGCCCAGGTTGCCGCCCGGCAAATTTGATCTAAAGGAACGTGGAACTTCTCCGCCCAGGAGGTTGCAGTTGAGCGCGTTGAGTGAGCTCTTAGACAAAGAGGTGACGTTGAACCTTCAAACTCGTAGCAACACCGAATCGTGTCTCTGACCCATCTGGCCAAGGAGGCTTTACTAGCTTTCCTTCCTTTCTTCTCTCCTTGATATAGGACGAAGAAGGCTTCGGATGATCTGAACGAAGAGGTCCTTTCTAGGTACATCAGAACCGCTCTTCTCACATCCAGGAGGTGTAGATCTTCACCATCCTTTTCCAGCAATGCTGGTAGCACCAACTCCTGATTCAGGTTTTGGGCTGGTGGAACCTTGGGAAGAAAACCTGGCATTGTTCTGAGGGTTACCGCATTGGGTAGGACTCTCAAGTATGGCTCTCTACATGATAAGGCTTGTAGTTCGCCAATCCGCCTGGCTGAGGTGATTGCAATCAAAAAGAGTGTTTTCAGGGAAAGCCATTTCAGGGATGTGGAATGTAGTGGTTCAAACGGATCTCTACACAGTCCTTTTAGGACCAACGGTAAATCCCAAGATGGTAATGGGTGACAATACGGTGGTCGTAATTTCTTCAGAGCCCTGAAGAATCTGGAGACGATGCTGGAGTTTGAGAAAAGACCATTCAGATGTGCATTGATCGCTGTAACCTGCACCTTTAGAGTGTTGGGCTTCAGGCCTTTTTCAAACCCTTCCTGAAGGAAGAGTAAAAGAGTGGTTGTTTCGGAAGGAGGCAGCTGTTTCCTAGAACACCAACCTGAATAGAGGTGCCATATTCTTGCATAGATTTTAACCGTAGACGGTTTTCTGGAAGCCATCAATGTATCGATCACGCTGGAGGCAAAGCCTTGCTCTTCTAACCCTAGGCGTTCAAATTCCATGCCGTCAGGTCTAGGCTGCCTGGGTCTGGGTGAAGGAGGCCTCCTTGTAGGAGGAGATCTTCTATCGGAGGAAGCTTGAGGAAGTCTCCTTTCGATGTTTCCCAGGCGAGTTGAAACCATGCCCGTCGTGGCCAGAAGGGCATGATCACTATCGCATGGACTTGCTCGTCGAGGATCTTCCTGAGCACCCGAGGAATTAACGGGAGGGGAGGGAAGGCATAGATAAACTTCCCCCTCCAAGTTACCGACAGGCCGTCTACTGCGAAGGGGTGACCCGCTGGAGAGAGAGAGCAGAACTTTGGCAGTTTCTTGTTCTCTTGAGAGGCGAAGACATCCATCGTCGGCGATCCCCATTTCATCACCAACGAACGGAAGACCTTCGGGTTGAGACCCCATTCTCCCGGCAAGATTTTCTTCCTGCTTAGCCAATCTGCCCTGCAGTTCTGTACACCTCTTATGTGGACTGCTGAGATGGAGAGCAGATTCTTCTCTGCCCAGCTCATCATTCGTGCACATAACTTCTGAAGTTCTCTGCTTCTGGTGCCACCTTGCTTGTTTATATAGAAAACAGTTGGAAGATTGTCTGTCTGAACTTGCACATGATGGTTCTTCAGGGTGTCTCTGAAGTTTTTCAATGCCAGGAAGACTGCTTTCATCTTTTTGAAATTGGAGGATTTCGCTGCTTCTTCCCTTTTCCAGACTCTTTGCACCCACAGGCTTCTGACATGGGCACCCCAACCGTAGGCGGAGGCATCCGTAGTGAGGACTATCGGTTGGGGACATATCAGACTCCTGCCCTGGAGGAAACGCAGAGGATTCAGCCACCACAGAAGATCTTTCTTGAGTCTCCTCGGAAGATGAATAGTAGAATCCAGGGACGATTGAGACTTGTCCCACCTGGACAGGATGTGTGACTGGAGACTCCTGATGTGTGACTTTGCCCACAAGACAGCCTCTATTGATGATGTTAAGAGACCCAGTATCTTCATGGCATGGCGAATTGTGCATGTCTGGAGACCTAACAGAGCTTGGAGACTCTGGGAGATGTTGGTTGACCTCTCTTCCGATAAAAACAACCTCATGCGGCTGGAGTCCACTATAAATCCCAGAAAGGTAATTCTCTGAGTGGGTATTAAGTGTGACTTGTTGTAGTTTATGAGAAACCCATGATCGTTCAGGACTTCTATCACTACCTGAAGATGGCTGATGAGGAGTTGTTTCGACCGGGCTTTGATAAGCCAGTCGTCCAGGTACGGTGTCACATGAATGCCCAATAGTCTCAGATGGGCTACCAGGACCACGACGACTTTCGTGAAGACTCTGGGTGCTGACGTTATCCCGAAGGGAATACAAGTAAATTGAAGGTGTCTGACATGACCTTGACTCTTCACTGCTATGCGAAGAAACCTGCGGTGAGATGGTCGGACTGGGATATGCAGATATGCATCCTGGAGGTCCAGTGATGCCATATAGTCCCCTTTCTGGATGTCTAGGACAGCCGACTTTATCGATTCCATTTTGAACCGCTTCTTCACAAAGAATTTGTTGAGATCTGACAAGTCTATGACTAACCTCCAATCGCCGCTGGACTTGGGTACCGCAAAGATGGGGGAGTAGAACCCCTTCCCTTGCTCGGCTACTGGAACTTCTTCTAAGGCTCTTTTGAGAAGAAATTGATGAATTAAATCCGAGACTATTGGAGAAGCTCGATTCACCATGTACTTGTCTGGAGGGATTGACCGGAGTTCTAGAGTATATCCGTTTTCCACTGTATCTGACACCCAGGCATCTGAGGAGGTTTGGGACCAGATATTCGCAAAGGCTTGAAGTCTGCCTCCAACAGGGTGCAACTGAATCCTGGCGTCATTGGTCCTTGTCTTTCCGCAGAAATGGCTTCTTCTTTGACGCTGCGGACTCCTGCTTCTTGGGGTACTGACGTCTTGCACCGGTCTGACGAAAATTCCCCCTTTTCCTGTATGGACTCGAGTATCGACTCCTTCTATGTGAATTACCATATTTACCAGATCTTTTATCTTCATATGGAAAATATTCTCCCTTGTCTTTTCTCAGGGATTTTAATATGCCCTTTAATTGAGGACCAAATAAAGAGGAAGGGTGAAAAGGAAGCTTCACAAAGCTGTTTTTGGAAGATATATCTCCTCCCCAGTTCTTAATCCACAGTGCTCTTCTTGTCGCGTTGGACAACGCTAAGGTCCTAGAAGAAAACTTCATGACGTCCAGCGGGGCGTCACATAGAAACTCTGTTGCAGACTTGATCAGTGGGAAGCTTTTTAGGAGGTCCTTTCGGGACACCCCATCTTTAATATCCCGGGCCAGGTCTGACACCCAGATCCGTAGAGCTCTAGCGACTGGTAGTGATGACGCTGCTACCTTAGCTGCTGCGGCTGCTGATCCATATGATTTCTTGCAAAGGAGGTCTGCCTTCCTCTCCATTGGGTCCGACAGTAAGGTCGATTCTTCGGACGGAAAGATGGCTTTCTTTGTCAAGCGGGCTGCTGCTAGGTCCACTTTGGGTGGATTTTCCCACTCTTCATAAGCCGCTGGAGAGAGTGTATAGGTGGAGCGTAGTCTTGAACCAGGATCAGTATATTTTTCTGGTTTTGACCAGTCCTTCCGAAACCAGTCTTTAATAATGGGGTGTGATGGTAGCAACCTATCATTAGATGGCGGAAAATAATATAGCTGGTCTCTCTGTAATTTTTGAGAGACATCCTCACTGCTCTCAAGGACCTCTTTGGTCGCCGCTATCAGTGTGTGCACCTTATCCTTATCCAACAGATAAAGGTCTTCTGGAATCTCAACCTCCTTAACTTCTACCAGCTCAGAGCTGCTTGAATCATTGGAGTCAGATGATGAGGATGAGGAGGGAGACGGCTGCTTATGAGATGTTTTGTGCTTTTTTACACCCAAAGATGCCTTAACTTCGGAAAAGGTGGAGAACAACTCTGTTCTAAACCATCCCAGAAAGGCTTTAGGATCCACTGGGGCTGAGGTGTGCGGGGGTGTGGCGCATAATGAACAGATGTCATCCTGCCACTCATCAGGTAAGGGCTGCTTGCACTTTGTACATTCCCTATGGCGGGATTTTCTGGATCTTTTCCTCCTAGATTGGGACATCTAAGGGAGAAAAAAACTTTTATTAGACTAAGAAGAAAGGTATAGGTACTCAGGGAGCTTTTGGACAAGCTTTGGAATACTCCTTACCTCTGCCAACTGAGAAGTCTGCTGCTTAGGCTAAGCGCAGCTTCCCAGTGGCAGGGTAGCGCTTTTATGCGCAGAAGGGACCGCACATGCGCCGTGCGCACCGCCGCCGCGAGCTGTGCACTGACAGCCTATCGCAATTGCAGCCGGAAGTTCCCCTGCGCGCGCACGTCCCACATAGAAAACCTAGCAGGGAAGACACGTGGGACGCGCTGCGCAATGCCGGCATGAACCTTCAACAGGTGAGCATGACGGCGCTTACTTGCGAATCACCGGGTGACCGGAGACCGCAAACTCACCCCCACCGGTAGTTGACAGCCCTGGACATCTAGCGCTGGCGATCGGCATGAAGGAGGCAGGTACCGGAGGAGGGGGAGATAGTCAGAGAACTAGGGGAGCCCCCAGTACACGACCTTATTTCACCCCAGAGACCCCAGAAGCCTGAGGGTTTGGGGCCTTGCTTCTGTAGGCTCTTCTGTCTTCTTTCAGAAGAAAATTAAATACGAGTGTTCCCTGTTTTGTGGGGTCTTTTGTATCCTAGCTAGGAGTTGTCTAATTACTAATTATGCCTAATTACCTTGTTTCTGTATTAGCATACTGCTTACTAACTCTTCTGTTTCTGGGGTTAGAAGGAAAGTTAACCCATGGTGTGCCGCCATAGGACGATCAGGAAATCCTATTTACAAAATACTTACCTCCGAAGTTCCTGCCTGTGATGGGGCTTGATCTCACGTTGTAGTCACATTAAGGATCAAGCATCTTTCCCTTGGGCTAATGGGTAGCTCTATATGTGGTCAACACTTATGTAAACCCTGTGTCTCTTCCCATTAGCTGCAACTTCATCCATATAAGATATATGGGGTTTATTGTGGCTTTTTCGAGCCATAAAGTCTTTATTAAGGAAAATATATGATCTATCTTACAATATTGCTATTGTCAATAACCATCCTGTGGTTATCAGTTTATCCCCTGTGTTATGGTGACGACCCAATGACCCCCAGACTGTCGCTGACCCCCAAACACCTGTCTGTATATGTATATATGTTCCTTGTTATCCATGAATCTGAATGACCTGATGTAGAGGGGAGATGCCCCTCGAAATACATTGGGGGAGATTTCTCAAAACCTGTCCAGAGGAAAAGTTGGCCAGTTGCCCATAGCAACCAATCAGCTCGCATCTTTCATTTTTAAGAAGGCCGCTGCAAAATGAAAGAAGTGATCTGATTGGTGCCTATGGGCTACTTTTCCTTTGCACAGGTCTTGATAAATCTCCCCCATTTTCCTTATTGCAAATAAAATATGATCCTGATTACTTTCTGGAATTGCCTTCTTTTATCTGATGTACCGCTGACTGGCACCCTGGCGAGTATATTACAACGGCCCTGTAACGCATTGTTCAGACTACTCTTCTGGACCCATTTTTATGTCCGAACTCAGCCTTGGGAAATGGGAGGATACTGGTTGCCATCAGCATTTTGGTTGAGCCTCACTACCCAAAATAACCTTCTTTAATATCTATATGAAAGTGACAGTGTTGCGCTCTGAGTGTAACACATCCAGGTGAGTGCATAGTACACATCACAATCTGCACCACCTAACTCTGGATAACAGCACTAAAGCCCCAATTGTTCTCCTTTTTGTTTTGCACATTAATCTGCTGCTTGTCCTGTGAGTCATAGCTTTAAAGGGGTACTCCAGTGAAAACCTTTTTTCTTTTAAATCAACTGGTGGCAGAAAGTTAAACATATTTGTAAATTCCTTCTATTAAAAAAATCTTAATCCTTCCAGTACTTATTAGCTGCTGATTGCTACAGAGGAAATTCCTTTCTTTTTGGAACACTAATGACATCACGAGCGCAGTGCTCTCTGCTGACATCTCTGTCCATTTTAGCAACCATGCATAGCAGATGTATGCTAAGGGCAGCATGGTGGCTCAGTGGTTAGCACTGCTGACTTGCAGTGCTGGGGACTTGGGTTCAAATCCCACTAAGGACAACAATAGATAAAGACATTATTATTATAATAATGTCAGCAGAGAGAACTGTGCTCGTGATGTCATCAGAGAGCATTCCAAAAAGAAAAGAATTTCCTCTGTAGTATTCAGCAACTAATAAGTACAGGAAGGATTAAGATTTTTTAATAGAAGTAATTTACAAATATGTTTAACTTTCTGCCACCAGTTGATTTAAAAGAAAAAAGGTTTTCACCGGAGTACCCCATTAACACATATTTTACAGATATTTTCCACACTTAAACAGAGTGGGGGGAATCTGAATGGATTTATATATGGATTTATATATGGATTTATTTACAGCTAAAGACAACTCACCGGAAGTCCATCTTTCCCAGGAACTCCCTGAAATACAATCAATGTGTTTATTTTTTATATAGTAGAAAAAAGTATCACTGTATCAGTCAAGTTCGGAAAATATTACTTTAAAACATCTCTATTAAAGGATATATAAGTGAAAAAATGATAGTAGCAGCATGGATAGATATATGTTACATAAAGACCATTAAAAAAAGGCCATGTAAAAAATTCAACATATTATGGTCACATACGTATCTGTTTTTGAAAGGCTATGTTCACACACAGTTTTTTGAGCCTCATGTTGAGCCGTAAACGACTGGGAAAAAAGGACCAAGAGCATAAGACAACTTAAAAAAACGGTGTGTGAAAACATAAATGGCTGAAAATAAGGTTGAAAATTAAGTTAAAAAAAAAAAAACATTGTACAAACATCTTATCCGTTTTAGGGTCTATTCACACGGCAGAATTTCCGCTTGCGGAATTCCGCCTCATATTAAAGCCCATAGACTTCTATGGGATTCCGCACTCCTGTTCACACTTCTGAATTTACGCTAGTTGTTTACGCAAGCAGAGATTCTGCCGTGTGAATAGACCCTAAGGCTAAGGGCTAAGTTCATACATTGTAAAATGAAAATAAAAATACTGCAGCAAAATAGATTAAAAAAGCTGCAGTTTTTTTTATTTTTTTTTATCTAATACTATATTCCATTAAAGTCTATAAAATCAGTGCACAGGTATAAAAAAAAAAAAAAAAAAAAAACCTGCATTAATTCCAGCACTGGAATTACTGTCATTTTATTTAAATGTGTGCAGACTTTTCGTAGACAAAAGACATCATTAGGTAAAAGAAAAAAAAAAAAAACTGCCGCTTTTGACATCTCAATATTTGTCTGTTTTGTTGCTGTCCCTTTTAAATGTTTTTAATCATGTATGTTCAATTAGACTAGAATTCCACTGAGATTTTTGCCCTGCGATTTTTTTGGCTTAAAAACGCCAGAAAAACTGCCACAGTTTTTCCATGCGTTTTGGCATTTTTTCTTGCGTTTAGGATGCAGTAGGGATGTAAAAAAATGTATTTAACAAAAAGTTTATTTTTTATAACAAAACTTTCATAATTTTTTTTATAAAGTGTGTGTGTTTAACTTTTTTCTCTCTTTTTTTAAAAACATTTTTTATGTAGTACTACTACTCCCAGCATGGAACACACTGTTCCATGATGGGAGTAGTAGTACCCGTACTAATAGACCTATCGTCCGGGTATCAGTCCTGACACCCGATCCGATCGTCCATAATATAGCAGAGATGCGGCTCTATACAGCGCTCGCATCTCTGCTCTGTACTCCGGCCGGTGATATGAATAGAACATCATTCATATTTTCCACCCAGAGTTGTGATTAGTCGGATGGTTGCAGCCAATCACAGCTCTGAGGAAAATATGAATGAGTGAGTGGCCGGAGTATAGTGCAGAGCAGAGATGTGAGCGATGTATACAGCCGCTCCATCTCTGCTATAGACAGGACGATTGCAGCGGGTGTCAGTAGTGATACCCACTGTGATCTGTTGTTAACTCCAGGTACTACTACTCCCAACATGGAGCACTCTCTGCTCCATGCTGGGAGCTGTAGTACCTGCATTAAAAGACAGATCACACCTAATTTCTGACACCTGTTGCGATTGGTCTATTAATGCAGGTACTACAGCTCCCAGCATGGAGCAGTGTGCTCCATGTTGGGAGTAGTAGTACTTGTAGTTAAGAACACATCACAGCGGGTATCACTCCTGACACCCGCTGTGATCCTCCTGTATAATGTATAGATGCGGCCGCTCTTCTATGGTCCCCTGCACTGCCGTATATATACACCTAGTCATATTTTTCCCAGAGTAGTGATTGGCTGGATCCGTCTGGCCAATCACAGCTCTCTGCAGGAAATATGAATAGGTGTATACATATGACAGTGCAGGGGACCATAGAAGAGCGTCTGGCCGCATCTATAAATTATACAGAAGGATCGCAAAAGGCGATCTGTCTATTAGTACAGGTACTACTACTTCCATCATGGAACAGTGTGTTCCATGCTGGGAGTAGAAGTACTACCTAAAAAATATGAAAACACACCCCTCACAGAATTTAATAAGGGGTGCAGTGTGTATTTACACCCCACTGGCGTTTGGCAGATCTTTGGAACAGTGGGCTGTGCAAATGAAAAATTAAATTTTTCATTTTCACGTACCACTGTTCCAAAAATCTGTCAGACACCTGTGGGGCGTAAATGCTCACTGTACCCCTTATTAAATTCCGTGAGGGGTGTAGTTTCCAAAATGGGGTCACATGTGGGTATTTATTTTTTTGCGTTTATGTCAGAACCGCTGTAAAATCGGCCACCCCTGTGCAAATCACCAATTTAGGCCTCAAATGTACATGGTGCGCTTACATAGTTACATAGTTAGTACGGTCGAAAAAAGACATATGTCCATCAAGTTCAACCAGGGAATTGAAGGGTAGGGGTGTGGCGCTATATTGGGGAAGGAATCACTCCTGAGCCTTGTTGTGCACCCGCAGAGCATTTTACGCCCACATATGGGGTATTTCTGTACTCAGGAGAAATTGCTTTACAAATTTTGGGGGTCTTTTTTTCCTTTTAATGCTTGTGAAAATAAAAAGTATGGGGCAACACCAGCATGTTAGTGTAAAATTATTTTTTTTTTTTACACTAACAAGCTGGTGTAGCCCCCAACTTTTCCTTTTCATAAGGGGTAAAAGGAGAAAAAGCCCCCCAAAATTTGTAGTGCAATTTCTCCCGAGTAAAGGACATACCCTATATGTGGCCCTAAACTGTTTCCTTGAAATACGACAGGGCTCTGAAGTGAGAGAGCGCCATGCGCATTTGAGGACTAAATTGGGGATTGCATAGGGGTGGACATAGGGGTATTCTACGCCAGTGATTCCCAAACAGGGTGTCTCCAGCTGTTGCTAAACTCCCAGCATGCCTGGACAGTCAGTGGCTGTCCAGAAATACTGGGAGCTATTGTTTTGCAACAGCTGGAGGCTCAGTTTTGGAAACACTGCCGTACAATACGTTTTTAATTTTTATTGGGGGGACAGTGTAAGGGGGTGTATATGTAGTGTTTTACCCCTTATTATGTGTTAGTGTAGTGTTTTTAGGGTACATTCGCACTGGTGTGTTACGGTGAGTTTCCCGCTAGGAGTTTGCGCTGCGGCAAAAAATTTGCGGCAGCCCAAACTTGAAGCAAGAAACTTACTGTAAACCTGCCCGTGGAAAACGAAAGTTAACCCCCCCTGCCCCTGATCTGCTATAGGTCGCCGCGTCTAGACCACCAATAGCAGGGATAGGAGGGGTGGCACCCCTGCCACCTCACTCCTAGCCCTTCAGGGGGATTGTGGGTGTGATGGACACCCGCGATCCCCCTTCTATTCCGGGTCACCGGGTCACCATAGACCCGTAATGACCCGGAATCACGCAAATCGCAAGTGTGAATTTACTTGCGATTTGACGCAATCGCCGACATGGGGGGTCTGATGACCCCCCTGGGCCTTTGCACGGGATGCTTGCTGAATGATTTCAGCAGGCATCCCGGTCCGATCTCCACCCGGCAAGCGGCGGGGGCCGGAATTCTCCATGACGTACGCGTATGTCAAGGATCCTTAAGGAGTTAAAAATTTATAAAAATTTCTAAATAAAAAAAGATAAATTTCGTTAGATACAATTTTTCCATCACTACTGTATCTTTTTTATTATTATTTTTTAATGGTACCCTACGAAATTTTTATAAAAATCACTTTTTTGGATTGCTAAAGTCAAAAAAGAATAAAAACCGCCTGCAAAAACACAAAAGTTAAAACCAACGTGGCGTTTTTCTTGGCGTTTTTGCTCTCCCATAGACTTCTATGAGAGGAAAACGCCACGATTTCAGGACAAAAAACGCCAAACTAGGTTTTGTCGGGCGTTTTGAAAATTCAGCCTCTGAGCCCAAAATTGCTAAAAAACGCCAAAAGGATTAGAAAAATGCCAAACTGAAAAACACCAAGTGAATGTGGCATTTTGCAGTTTACTATTGACTTGCAGCTAACATCTGGTGTGGGAAAATTGGCATTTTTCTACGGTGTTTTTGCAAAAAAAAAACCTCCAGCCTAAAGGTGAAATTTATTTGGATTAATTCTTGTCCTGGTGTGTGAATTTTATTTATTTATTTAATGTGTGAACTTAGCCTAAAACTGGCACACAGATGTGTACATAAAAAATTGTGACCATTGCACATTGCAAAATGTCTGTAAAAAAAGGCATGTGTCTACATTAACATTATAGTGAGCTGTAACAGATGATTTTAGTTAGAAAGGCTCAAATTATTTGGCAGTAGTTTTGACCTTCTTTTGGTTTATGTCTTGAAGTGAGGATTTTCTCTTTTTTACTATAGCCTCCTTCTGAGATAAATAATTTACTTACAGGTTCTCCTTTTTTCCCATCTGGTCCTGATGGGCCAGGAAGACCAGCTTGAGCTTGATGGTCGTTTTTTCCTGGTGGTCCTGGTGGTCCAACTGCACCCAACTCCCCTGGTTCCCCCTTTTGACCCTTTTGACCCTAAAATAAAGATTTTATATGTTAAAGTAATTAAATAACAATACAAAGTATGGATGCGTCTGATAAAAAAAATCTAATAAACGTGTTTAAAAATATGCACCTTTGTAATATATTTTCATTACCTATCTTGCTTTAGATTACCTATTGTCCTTAGTATTGTTGTATTACTATGTATATTTACTACTGGCATATATAAAACAGTGGTGAACCAGTGGAGTCTGCCGATTTTCCAATAAAATGATCAGTCTATTATTTTAATGTTTTTTTTTTTTTGTTTTTTGTTTTTTTCAGCAAATTAGCAGCCAGTATGAATTGATTAGAATTTTAGTGGGGAAAAAAAGGATTTGGTAGCACACTATGCAGTAAAGGACTGAAATCCTGAAGCACCCCCAAGGTTCCTCTACTCAAGAAAGCACATGTACAGGCCCGTCTGAAGTGTGCCCATAAACATATGAATGATTTAAAGGATAACTACGTGGGAGTGTTGGGGTCAGATGAGACCAAATCTAACTCTTTGACATCAACTCAACTCTGTGTTTTGGAGGAGGAGGAATGCTGTCTATATGTTAGGGACCAACCAGGGGACAGGGAGAGTGAGCCCTAAACTGACCCTAAAACCGCTCTCCCTGCCTACTTGCCCACTCACCCTAACCGGTGGATGGACAACTGGGCCCCATCCCTCCCTGAGCTAAAGTGCAGGGGCCTAATAACACATACTAATAAATAGTTGGTCACAAACCAGAAACATAAAAGGAACATAGAACTCTATAGTATAAAGTTCAGAGAACACAGATCAGAGAATTAGTACAGAGGAAAAAAAACAAGGACAAGCTAGCAACTACAGAGTGCTGCACACCAAAAAATATTTTACAAAATATGCATGTAAAAAGATTTTCCTTTATTCATGTATCCAAATATGCAAAAAAAGAGAGAGTAGACAAACATTTAAAATAATTTAAAACACATAATGATCAGGCAGAGGAATGTAGTCCTGCGACGCCCACCCCGTACTAGGATAGATAATCCAACAAACAGATGTATGTGACCCCGGATCAAGGCAATATCTCAAAACATTACTATTATAACATATAGCATCCAGATCCCAAAATGCATAATGTAAGCAGACTAGAACTTGTGCTACATGTACAAACAAGCAAGTGAATGTACAATCTAACCTGTATTCCCATAATCATGATACACAAAAAAAATAATGAATGGCAGGTGCTGGTGACCAAAAACATGCAATGTGCTATGGATGTACCAAATGTCATTAGCTACAAGCCTGAAAAGTGCATGTGGTAAGTAAATGCCAGTGGGACCCACGATGTCTCAATAAGAATATCGGGACTGCATAGACCTGAGTATGGGGGAAGCTAATCCCACGCGTTCCGCCTCCAGCCACAGAGGCTTCCTCCGCCTGATCATTATGTGTTTTAAATTATTTTAAATGTTTGTGTACTCTGTCTTTTTTGTATATTTGGATACATGAATAAAGGAAAATCTTTTTACATGCATATTTAGTCAAATATTTTTGGGTGTGAATCATTCTGTAGTTGCTAGCTTGTCCTTGTTTTTGTCTGGTTTATAATATTTTAGCAACTGGTTTGCACCCAGTTAGGTTTATTAATAGGTGGTGCCCATCTTCCCCTTTTACAAGAGTTAGTACAAAGGACACTATAACAGCGGTCATGAACAGAGGACTCCATAGATCAGCGGACATGAACAGAGGACTCAGAGGTCATGAACAGAGGACACTATAGATAAGTGGTCGTGAACAGAACTCGAAAGATCTGAATAAATAACTAATAAAAATATAGAGTTTAAAACATCAGACAGGGAAACGGATGAGTCTGAACAAACTCAGGAAACAAAACAGGAATAAGCTGAATCCCCTAGAAAAACCTCTGGTTGACACAGGAGTAACAATACCCTCTGAGTCCCCATGGACAGGTAAACAGGATCTATCGCTAAACAGGAATATTCGCAATCCCACATAAAACCTCCAGTATACACGAAGTCCCCATGGACAGATAACAGGGATGCCTAGATACACAGGATATATTTATAGAACACTGTTCACACTGAACACAAGACAGGAGTAATCGCAATGCCTTCAGAACACCTGCAGTAGACGCAGGAACAACAATACCCTCTGAGTCCCCATGGGCAGGAAACAGGGATGCCTAAATACACAGGATATAATTATAGAACAGTATTCACACTGAACACAAGACAGGAATAGCAATCCCTCCGAACACATCCAGTAGACAAGGAGTCCCCATGGAGCGGTATCAGGGATCTAACATAGGACACTGTTTACACTGGACACACAAACTGGGCACTCCACTCCACTAATGAATTAGCCATTAATAATAAATCCAAATAGACTACTGGCCAGCGACACACTCCACAGTGGGGTTAGAAGCTGACCCAGTAGGAAGACAGAAATATAAAACACATAACTTCATATAAATGGATACAAGAGAAAACACAGTGTGAACAGACACATAGCAAAAAGAACATACAAATCCTAAAACCAACTAAACAAACACAGCTTAAAATCTACTAAGAGCATGCCACAACCATTGGCTAAAACCAGAAAATACAAAGTGCATGCTAAGACAGAGAAAGTAGATTAAAAGCTCAAACAAATAGTGTATCACCAAGAGCTCCATGCAGCATGCCCAGCATCTTAGCAAGTCAGGATATAATGAAGCATCACCAGCCCAGAGGCTAGACTGGGCTGACTTTAAATAGACACACCCCAGGAGCTATTGGCTAGCAAGCCAAAGCCTTTTAACTATTCCCTGACCAGGGAACATAAAACTGTTCATACACAAGCAAACCAATAGCTGTGTGTGAACACAGGCCAATACAGACAAGACACTATAACCCAAGAACACCATTTCCACTGTCAAACATGGAGGTGGAAACATGCATTAAAATGGATTGTGAATGCATATTCCAACATGACATTGACTCAAAACACACACGGCCAAGGCAACAAAGGAGTGGTTTCATAAGAAGCACATTATTGTTCTAGAGTGCCCTAGTAAGTCTCCAGACCTTAATTCCATAGAAAATCTGTAGTGGGAGCTGAAGGTTCCAGTTGCCAAAAGTCAGCCTCAAAACCTTAAAGGGGTACTCCAGCGCTTAGACATCTTATCCCCTATCCAAAGGATAGGGGATAAGATGCCTGATCGCGGGGGTCCAGCCGCTGGGGACCCCCGTGAGCTGTCACACCCCCTCCCATAGGCTTTCATTGAGGGTGCGGAGCGTGACGTCACACGGGGGCGGAGCCATGACGTCACAATGCTCCGGCCCTGTGATCGACAGTAATCAGACCCGGAGCGTGGACTGATTTTAACGGGGTGCGGCATGCAAGATCACGGGGGTCCCCAGCAGCGGAACCCCCGCTATCAGGCATCTTATCCCCTATCCTTTGGATAGGGGTTAAGATGTCTAAGTGCCGGAGTACCCCTTTAAAGGTACCTGTCAGATCCCGCAAAAAATAAATAATATGTTACTCAGTACCTAATCCTTACCTTGTACATCTAACATTTATGCCTATATCACATATATTTATTATAAAAATACCTCTTTTCATTAGCTCACCGTGTTAGAAATCCTCCCAGGGGAAGGGGGCGAGTCCCTCTCTTGTGGTGGTGGGAGGTGATTGGGGAGTCTGCTTATGCAGCCATGTCCATGAGTCATCTCTTGTCTATCACTCATGGACAGGCTGATGCTGCTGCAGGACTGGTTAGTGTCCCAGTAGGTATGGGAACCCCTAGTGGTGGGGTTTTCAGGAACCTTTTTTTTAAATTAAATATTCAAAACATTTTATACAACCATATTAAAAAAGGTATTCTAGTACAAAGAACAAACAGTATCCCGCACTCACCGCAAGGCTTTAGCCCAAAGACTCAACTTCATATCCTCCACCAGATCCGGCTAACGACTTCCTGCAGGGCGCTCAGAGGCGACTGCCGGTGGCTTCACGCTGGTATGCACTTCTTCCAGTTGAGGCCGGAAGAAGCGCATACCAGTGAAAACCGCCGGCAGTCGCCTCTGAGTGCCCTGCAGGAAGTCGTTAGCCGGATCTAGTGGAGGATGTGAAGCGGAGTCGTTGGGCTAAAGCCTTGCAGTGAGTGCGGGATGCCATATGTTCTTTGTACTAGAATACTGCAGTGACTTGAATATATTTCAAGTCCTTTATCTCCATAAGTGTGCTAGTAACCAGGGAGGAGGAATCTCTTCAGTGCTGAGAGAAGTAGTGCCACTTTATTTGTTTTTTGTGCCTACTAAATAATAAACAAAGGTCTTTAATTTTCATCAGTAACAACATATAAAAATCATTTGGATCTGGCTGTGCCTATTTAACCCCTTAAGGACGCAGGACGTAAATGTACGTCCTGGTGAGGTGGTACTTAACGCACCAGGACGTACATTTACGTCCTAAGCATAACCGCGGGCATCGGAGCGATGCCCGTGTCATGCGCGGCTGATCCCGGCTGCTGATCGCAGCCAGGGACCCGCCGGCAATGGCCGACGCCCGCGATCTCGCGGGCGTCCGCCATTAACCCCTCAGGTGCCGGGATCAATACAGATCCCGGCATCTGCGGCAGTTCGCGATTTAAATGAACGATCGGATCGCCCGCAGCGCTGCTGCGGGGATCCGATCATTCATAACGCCGCACGGAGGTCCCCTCTCCTTCCTCCGTGCGGCTCCCGGCGTCTCCTGCTCTGGTCTGTGATCGAGCAGACCAGAGCAGGAGATGACCGATAATACTGATCTGTTCTATGTCCTATACATAGAACAGATCAGTATTAGCAATCATGGTATTGCTATGAATAGTCCCCTATGGGGACTATTCAAGTGTAAAAAAAAATGTAAAAAAACGTAAAAGTAAAAGTAAAAAAAAAGTGAAAAATCCCCTCCCCCAATAAAAAAGTAAAACGTCCGTTTTTTCCTATTTTACCCCCAAAAAGCGTAAAAAACATTTTTTATAGACATATTTGGTATTACCGCGTGCATAAATGTCCGAACTATTAAAATAAAATGTTAATGATCCCGTACGGTGAACGGCGTGAACGAAAAAAAATAAAAAAAGTCCAAAATTCCTACTTTTTTAATACATTTTATTAAAAAAAAATTATAAAAAATGTATTAAAAGTTTTTTATATGCAAATGTGGTATCAAAAAAAAGTACAGATCATGGCGCAAAAAATGAGCCCCCATACCGCCACTTATACGGAAAAATAAAAAAGTTAGAGGTCATCAAAATAAAGGGATTATAAACGTACTAATTTGGTTAAAAAGTTTGTGATTTTTTTTAAGCGCAACAATAATATAAAAGTATGTAATAATGGGTATCATTTTAATCGTATTGACCCTCAGAATAAAGAACACATGTCATTTTTACCATAAATTGTACGGCGTGAAAACAAAACCTTCCAAAATTAGCAAAATTGCGTTTTTTCGTTTTAATTTCCCCACAAAAATAGTGTTTTTTGGTTGTGCCATACATTTTATGATATAATGAGTGATGTCATTACAAAGGACAACTGGTCGCGCAAAAAACAAGCCCTCATACTAGTCTGTGGATGAAAATATAAAAGAGTTATGATTTTTAGAAGGCGAGGAGGAAAAAATGAAAACGTAAAAATTAAATTGTCTGAGTCCTTAAGGCCAAAATGGGTTGAGTCCTTAAGGGGTTAATGACTTGAAAAGAATCTGCAAAGAGGAGTGGGATAAAATCCCTTCTGAGATGTGGGTGCAAAACTTGGCGGCAATCTATAAGAAATGTCTGACATTTGTGATTGTCAATAAGGTTATTGCTATCAGTACTAAGCCATGTTCTGCAAAGGGTTCAAATACTTATTTCACTGAGTAATACAGAAATAATTTTATAACTTATTTGAAATGGTTTTTCTGGATTTTTTTTTTGTTATTCTGAATATCACGGTGCAAATAAATCTATCAATTACAGTATAGACTGATCAGTTCATTGTCAGTGGGCAAACAAATAAAATCAACAGGGGATCAAATAATTTTTTTCCTTCACCGTAGTTCAGTAGTCGACTTATTTCAATAAAAGCAATCCTTAGGATCTCCAACACAGACTGTTTCAAGCAACTGAACATAGAACCATGAATGCTAAATTTTTGAGAATCCATAAAAGTATAAAAGAAAGTAGTGATGGATAAGCTTAAAGTTGAACAGATTTGTGAATTACTTAATCCTCCCAGTACTTATCAGTTGCTGTATGCTCCACAGGAAGTTATTTTCTTTTTGAATTTCTTTTCTGTCTGACCACAGTGCTCTCTGCTGACACCTCTGTCCATTTTAGAAACTGTCTAGAGCAGTATAGGTTTGCTATGGTGATTTGCTCTGACTCTGGACAGTTCCTGACATGGACAGAGGTGTCAGCAGAGAGCACATCCTCTGAACACAGCAGTTTCAGTGTGTGAAGTTGTCGGGTGTGTCTCCTTTGAGCTCCAGACTTCCACACAGAGAGAAGCAGCGTTTTTCACCTGCCTTCCCAGGGGTGTGGCAGGCCCCTGGGGAGAGCTTTCCTGCATGGAGCCAAGGGAGTCTCGGGCTTCTACCTCTCGTTCCCGGCTGGCGAGAGGGGGGAAGATAGCATCTACAGCCGGTTCCAAGGTCGGGGTGAGGCGTTCCAGCAGGGCCCGCAGAAATGCGGAGCCCGCTCCCCCGTCCAAACCCGAAGGACGCAAGGCTACAGCCAAGAACAGCGGACCTTCTGCTACCCCTGAACCCCAGCAATGGGGGGTACGGGGTCCAAGGGAGTCTCTGGAGATGTATGGGTCACGGATCCAATCCAAGATGGCGGAGTATGAAGAGTTGGGAAGAAAACTTAGGAGCCTGAGGGAAGACCTGAAGTTTTCACGCTACCAGGCTGACAATGCCTCTGCAGGTAAGAGGCAGAAGTTTACTGCTCAGGTGCGGGCTCTTAAGGCAAAGGTGGCTGAGGTGGAGGAGGCCAGAAGGAACATTGCTGAGGATGCAGGGTTCTTTAAGGAAAAACTTACTAACAATGAAAGATTTAAAAACCCGCATGCATGTGCAGACAGCCATGAGGACAGCAGTGAGGAGGAAGATGGAGAGGAGGAAGGTGATGGAGAGTCAGGTGAAGCTGTGGAGAGTGAGGGGGATGCTGCCCCTGGTGCATGTGACCCCCAGCCCCCCCAAGATAGCTACCCAGAGCCCTATCAAGTGGCGTTACCTTCCAGTGATGGGGAGATGGAGGATAGCTGTGAAGAGGACGCAGCTAGTGGGGGTTTGCTGAGAGCTATTGTGCAGCAGGAGTCACCTACCCGCTTTGAGGATTTTGCCTTTGGTGAAGATCTTGGCAAGAATGATGTAGTGAAAAAAAGGAAGAAGCAGAAAGTTCAGGAAACGGTATCTTTTGTTTTTCATTCATTCAAGCAGTCTGGGCCAGCTGTGAAGTTGGTTCAGGCTGCTGGGCCCCCCAAACTGCCAGACCCCGTTCCTGTCATGGACCGGGGCCAGCAAGGGGGGTACAGCATGGCGTCTGAAAAGGCTGTAGGCGCAATAGATGTGAAGCCCACCCATCCTGCCGGTAGGGAGGGGCAGGATGGGCTCATGGTGGGAAGTGGCGAGGCAAGCTATGCCGCCGCGTGCTCGGGGGGCGGTTCCCCGAGTGCTGTGGGCATTACCGGCGCTGCGGGGCACTCCCCTGTGAGGGGGGGGAGTGTCCAGGCGCCGTTGGCAGAGAATGGTGGGTCCAGGTGCTCAGGGGGCGGTCCTCCGAGTACTATATGTTCTGTGGGCGCTGCGGGGCACTCCTCTGTGAGGGAGGGGAGTGTCCGGGCGTCAGAGTCTGCTGCAGAGCCCGTGCGGACGGGCACAGCTGGCACGGTGGGGATTCCCTGCGTGTCAGAGAGTGTGGGCGGAGCTGGGGTGCGCCCGGGGGGGCAGCTCCAGACTCCAGAAGGGACATCGCCCATGGAGGAGGAGCCCTTGGCGTCAACCCCAGCAACAGCTAAGAAAGCAAAGAACATTATTAAACCAGCTATACTACAAGTCCCAGCCAGCCCAGAATCTGTTAGGCAGGTAATGAGTGGAGGATGTGAGAATGCTGAGTGTAGTAGTGTTGTGGATGAGAGGAGTGCATGTGGGAGTGTAAGTGGAGTGAATGATGGTGGGACTAGTAGTGGTAAGAGTGGAAAGTCGGGTATGAATGGGAATAAAGATGGGAGTAGTGGTGTGAGTGGCTGTACTGACGGTTCTGGGTCTGGGTCTGGTCTGGCTGCCCCCCCGGTAGTGGCTGCTTCTAGGAGCTATGCCAATGTCACTGCCGGGGGTTCAGGGGGGTCCCCATCTCTGTCCGGCTCTGGAGGCCACTTGCAACAGCGCCTCCTGGAGGCTTTACGCAGGGGCGACAGGTTGATCCAGGTAGAGGGAAGGGGTGAGGTCGACCTGTCTTTCTGGATAGAGAGGCACGGTTTGGGGGCTTTCCGAGAGCGGAATGGGGAGGTGGTCTGGTCCCTCCCGACAACCGGGCAGGACAGTAACCGTAGGAATGTGGTCCGTCTGATTTGGAGGGGCGAGGATGCGTGCCCACCTCGCTCTAAAGTGGTTGAGCTCCTCCTTCAGATGGAATTCAGGGCAAGTGACATCTTTGCCCTCATTCACCCCTACGGTTCATCCGAGTTTGATGTCAGTTTCGTACGGCCAGAGGGTCTCGAACTCTTCTGGTCAAACTACGAAGTGGCAAAGAACGAGCCCGGCTGGCGGGATTTTGCCGTCAAGGCGATTTCCCGTCAGAACTCTGTCAAGAAAGTTACCGTTTTGACCCGTAACGAGTCACTTTCTTGTTATGACATTATGACCTGGCTTGGTCGGTATGGGGATGTGACGGATATGCCCAAGAAAAACTTGGATGAGCACGGGATCTGGTCCGGGGCCTGGACGTTTTCCGTCAAACTCAAGCGTTCAGGGAGTACAGTTGCCCACATTCCGTCAGCCGCCTTCCTTGGACGCGATAGGATCCAGGTCTTCTACCAGGGGCAACCCAAGGTCTGTCACAGGTGTGGCAGCCCCACCCACTTTAGCGCAGCCTGTACTGTGCAGGTCTGCGCTTTGTGTGGTGGGGTGGGTCATCTGGCCGCATCCTGTAGGCAGATCCGGTGCCACCTGTGTGGTGTCCTCGGGCACCCTTTTAGCCGTTGTCCTAGCGCCTTCGCCCGTGCGGCGGCCGCTCCGGCTGAGGAGAGCTGCGAAGTTGCCTCGGCTGGGGAGGGTACGGGCAGAGATGGGGGCGCAACAGGGCTAGTGAGGAGGAAAAAGGGCCCCGCCAAACTAAGGCGGGAGGAAAATCGTAGAAGGAGTAGGGAGCTGGAGAGTGCCCAGGTGACGGGGGCAGCTTTAGCCCCTGCTCCTGAAGCTGGCCCTGTAACCGCTGAAGCCCTAGAAGAGAACGTGCTGGATGAGGAGATCAGGAGACTTCACAGAGAGAAAGGCAATATGGCCGACCCTTCCGATTCCTCCCACTATGAAAGTGTGGATGAGGAAAGTGGGGTGAGGCCCAAAAAGAAAGATAAAGGCAAAAGGAAAGGGAGAAAGAAGAGGTCAGAGCCCTCTGAAGTTCCTTGTACTACGGGCCAGGTCCAAAACGGAAGCCTGACTGCCCCCCCTCTGATTGACCTGTCAAACCGATACCTCGTCCTCGATACCATCTCCTCCCCCTCCTTGGAGGGGGAAGGTGAGGACGGGGTGCCTAGGGAGAAGGAGCCTCTGGGGGGAACTGGGCCCTGTCCTGTTGAGGCACCTTCCTCAGAGGGCAGGGCTAGACCGGAGCCGGACAGAGACGGGGACCATATGGATCAATCGGAGTGTAAAAAAAGATCCAAGAGTGGTCCTGCCCTCTCGTCTTCTTCGGGGGATGAGGGGGCAAAAAAGAAGGGAAAGAGAAAGTAAAGGGTGTGGCCGTCTAATTTAATCACCCTGTATGGCGGCACTCACCCCATTGACGCTGGCATCTATTAACTGTGCCAGTATAAAGTCAGATACGGCTAGATTCGCAGCCTTTGATTTTCTCGGCCGTGTTGAAGCCGACATTTTCCTTTTACAGGAGACCAGGTTGTCAGATCTAGCCTCTCTGGTAAAAGCCAGAAGAGAGTGGAGGCGCGGTCCCTCCCACTGGTCTCTTGCGGCTGAGCCGTATAGTGGGGTGGCGGTCCTTTTTACCGCTCCTGTTGAATGCCGACGGGTTATTGAATTAGAAATGGGGAGGTGCCTGATCTTAGATGTCTTCATGAAGGGACAAGAGCTCCGGCTCATTAACATCTACGCCCCGCAAACTAAGCGGGGCCGTAAAGATCTCTTTATGAGGATTAAGCCCTTTCTTTTTACGAGTCGGCAAGTGATCTTTGGAGGGGACTTCAATAATGTCACGAGGTCCCAAGATAGGAGAGGCTCCAATGGTCCGCTGACTTGCGATAGTGTGGCACTGATTAGCATAGCTAGAGAAGCTCGCCTAGAGGACGCCCACATCCGGAGCCCCTCAGGCCACACGGGTTTCACCTATCATCAAGGTAGTCGCAGGTCTAGGATAGATAGGTTTTATTTAAAGGAGGAAGCTGTCTCTTCCGTAGTGTCCGTGGTTGAGGTGGAGTTCTCCGATCACTGTATGATTTTGTTTTCCCTGAATGTTTCAGAGACCCCCCGGATGGGAAAAGGTTATTGGAAGCTGAATTCGTCCCTCCTGGAGGAAGCGGAAGTAAGACAGTCCTTTGAGGATTTTCTTCAGAGCCAGGTACCTTTACTGGGCCTATGTAGTAGTAAGTCAGAGTGGTGGGAGATATTCAAGAAGCGGGTTGCGGGGTTCTTCCGCCAGCTCTCGAGCCTCAGGTCCCTGAACAGGTACCGCCTGTATCAGGGTCTGAGGAGGAAACTCGAGCTTCTCGTCTCGACTGGACGTAGCCGAGAGGATATCTCCAGAGTGAAGTCCTTGCTGATGAGGTGTCAGTACGATAGGCACACATCTTTGGTTTTTGAGAGGGATTTCGGGAAGTACCGCTCGCCCGACCCTTACAGAAACTGTAAGATGTCAGTGAGTAGTAAAGTCATTTCAGGACTGATTGATAGTACAGGATCTCTGAATCGGTCCAGATCAGGGATCTTGGAGGTTGTCAGATCCTTCTACTCGCACCTCTTGGGAAGGAAAGATCTAGATCGAGACAGGATGTCGGTTTTCCTGACTGAAACCATTCCTGAGCCAGGGGTAGACCCCTCTCTTGATGTTTTGGCAGAAGAAATCAGGGAAGAGGAAGTGAGAATGGCGATCGAGGGGCTTGCCCCTAAGAAGTCGCCAGGTCCGGATGGCTTAACATCCGAGTGGTACAGGACCTTTAAGGAGTCTTTAGCTCCCCTCTTGACTGAGGTATTCAATGAGTGTCTCTCCTCGGGCACTCTGCCAAAGTCAATGAGGAGGTCAGCCCTGATTCTTCTGTCAAAGGGTAAAGATCCTAGCCGGATTGAGAATTGGAGACCCATAGCTCTTCTCAATACGGACAGGAAGCTTCTGGCTAAGATATTGTTTAATCGGCTGGTGAAGTTTGCACCCCGGCTCCTTTCGGGGGCTCAGCACTGCTCTTTTCCAGGCCGAAGCACCTTAAGTGCTGTCCTTAGTGTCAGGGAGGCAGTGGAGCGGAGTAGTGCAGGTCTCTGGAAGGGGTACTTGCTGTCCTTGGATCAGGCCAAAGCATTTGATCGGGTGAACCACGAGTACCTATGGTCCGTCCTCCTGAGATATGGCTTACCAACTACTTTTGTTAATTGGCTTAAGATCTTGTATGCAGGGGCAGAGAGTTTCCCGCTGGTGAACGGGTGGTCTGGCCGCTCTTTTGTGGTGGGTTCCGGAGTCCGTCAGGGTTGTCCTCTTAGCCCGCTTTTATACGTGTTCGCAATCGATCCCTTCGTCCGGAGGGTAGATTGTGGGCCGTTGGCGGGAGTCGGGATGAGTCTGGCGGAGCTGGATGTCGCCCAGAGAGTGGTGGCGTACGCTGACGATGTCACTATTTTCGTCTCCTCAAGAGAGGAGGTCGATGTGGTGATGTCGGAGGTGGACCGCTACTCGGAGGCATCCGGGTCTAAGATCAACCGGGATAAGTGTGAGAGTCTCTGGCTGGGAGGGGGAGACCCCACGTTTGATCTCCCGGACACCCTTCCAGGGCCCCAAGAGTCAGCAAAAGTCTTAGGCATCACATTCGGCCAAGATGATTATCCCACCAAAAACTGGGATGGTAAGCTCCAGGATGCCGCTCAGAAGGTGGACCAGTGGAAGGGTTGGTCTATGACCCTCAGGGAAAGGGTACACCTGATGAAATCATACCTGCTCCCCTTGTTTATCTATCTGGGCAGTGTATGTATCTTGCCAGAGGCTTACTACACTAGGATCTACAGCCTGTTTTTCCAACTGTTATGGGGGAACAGGATGAACCTAGTCAAGAGGGAGGTTACGTACCGCACGAGGAGACTAGGGGGTTTATCTATGGTAAACCCTGTGGTGTTCTTTACGAACACCTTCTTGAAAGCTAACATCGCAAACCTCTGGTCAGAGAGGGCTTCTCCGTGGGTACTCTCCTGCAGGGAATGGTTTCGGCCTTTCTTCCAGGAATGGGAGAGAGGAGGGCGAGTGAAGGACCTCCGTACACCCCATGGATATCTTCCGGCTTACGCTACCCCGACTCTGAAGGCGATACGCCGGTGGGGTCTGGGAGTGTGGGAGATCAGGACCCAGTCAAGGCAGTTCCTTGACAAACGGGTTCTGTTGACCCACTTCCAGAAGCCTCTGGCGCTCAGGGACTGCCCAGGTCGGGATCTGAGGGTGGGGTTGTATCTTTTGAACATGAAAAGGATCCCCCAGAAGTTTTGGGACTTGGCCTGGCGCTGCTTTCAGGGGAAGCTATATGTAAGGGACAACCTGAAGTGTAGGAACTCTGATGACCGGGGATGTCCCCGAGAAGAGTGCGGGGACACGCTGGAAAGCATGGACCACTTCCTGCTTCATTGTCCCTTTAATATAGGGGTTTACAACCGGGTGGGCGCTTCCATCAACTGGAGTCAACTTGCCGGCCTTACCTATCCGGAGTGGGCTTATGGGGCATTCAGGTCCCTGGGTGGCCGAGACCGGGGCACTTTATTCTTAGTTAGTTTAGTGGTTAGGTACTACACATGGAATGCACGGTGCTTAGTATCGACCCAACAGAAAGTCCTCTCCGAGGTGGAGGTCTGTAGGAACATCACTGGTGACCTCGGGAAGATCAGGTCTTTGGAGTATGGCAGTCTTGGTACCAGTAGGGCTTCTCTCCTATGGAGAGGTTTTTCTTTTGATGTGCCCTAGGTACTAGGCCCTTAAGGTGAAGTACCTTATTTTGGCCAGGGATAGTGTATATATCTTAGGGTGAGTATAGGGTCAGTTTCATGAAGGGATAGTGATAGGGTTAGAGGTTGATAGGGAGAGGAATTTAAATTTAATTTTATCAGGATTGCCATCCTTCTTCCTGGTGGGGGGCTATGCATGTCACCTTAGCCTTTTGTTTTGTTTTCTATGGATGGATTGTAAAGGGCTTGCAGGCAACCAAACTTGGGCCTTGTGGTTTTGGTGTATTGTACTGTTAATATTGCTTTGTTGTAGACTATGTATATATTGTTTTGTATATATTGTTCTGTTTACATTAGGTGGGTAGGGGTGTATTTTAGGTTGGGTGGGGTTTCTTTTTTTTGGGGGGGGGGTGGTGGTGGTGTGTACCCAGGACTGGACTGTTGCAGTGGGTACTATTTTGGGGGTCTGGTATGGGTCAGTTGTGGACAAAAACTGTGACCTATGGACTCTGACCCATGTCCAGAGGGGGTGGTGGGATAGTTTAGTATAGGTTGTTTTTCTGTGTTATAAATGTATTTTTTTTTTTTTTTTTTTTTTTTTTTTTTTTTGGTATGTATATTCTGTATGGTTTTATGTATAGTGGGAATTTTTTTGTATTTTTATTTACATTTTTTATTTTTTTTATTTTATTTTATTTTTATTATTATTTATATAATGTCATAATTATTTTGAGAGAAAGGCAGTCGGACCAGTTTTCAGTTACTATAGTATTATATTATTTTTGTTAAGGCAGCTAGCCATATTTTTGTTTTTAGGGGGGGGGTGGGGAGTGTGGTTATGTTTCCTAGTTTGGATATTTTTAGTTTTTGATCCAAGCGAGGAAAACTTTATTTATGTTCATTAGGTATGTGTGTGTGTGTGTGTGTTGGACTATAGTAGGTAATGATTTATTTATTCATTTATTTTTGGTTTATCTGGGCTGGCCGGTTAGGAAGGTTTAAGTTGTTATTTTGAGACGGATAGTTTGTTTTTATGTTCAGTTTTGTTAATTTTGTTACAGTGAAATGAACTTGTTTTGTGTTTTGTACTTTTATAATAAAAAAGAGTGTCAGCAGAGAGCCCTTTCCATTGATAATTTTTGTGTTAGTTCATTCATTCAGATCTAGGATGTCTCCTTTATTTTTTTGAGCAGTGTATTTATGAGAATCAGTGGTTTGACACTTTTCAGAACCCCTCGTTAGATATGACTATTTGTGTTTTAATAACATGGCAGGATGTTTCCCATTTTAGCTTACATTATGATCACACATGGCAGCTTTGTTTTATAGCAGTGGTCTCAAACTTTTGCAACATCTGAAGGGCCGCAGTTTGAGACCACTGTTGTATAGGTTTATGGAACTGTCCCATACAACTAAATATGGATTGTAAAATTGTCTGCCATGTGTGAACATACCTTTTGGCATACATTGTTACAGCAGAATTTACCCAGCCTCTAGATTGGTTTAGAGATGATGTTTCGCTTCCTGAACCGGTTTCCAGTGTTAGGGTCTTTAGCGACAAAGCTTCTTCTGTTGCCGTTTCCATGGCATTCTCTTTGTTGTTTAATTCTGAAAAAGTAAATAATGTTTTTTTTTATTAAAATTAAATAGTCTCAAGAATTTCTTTGCTCATCTGCAAATAGAGCTTTCATGGCACAGTATGTCAGGCTATGTAAATAAAAGCATTTGACCCTTGGAGGCCCATTTTGGCCTTAAGGACACAGCCAATTTTTATTTTTGCTTTTTCGTGTTTTCCTCTTTGTGTTTTCCTCTTTTTACTTTCCCAATACAGAGCCATATGAGTGCTTGTTTTTTGCACAACCAATTGTACTTTGTAACGACACCTTTTATTTTACCATAAAATGTACAGTGAAACTATGTGGATATATATATATATATATATATATATATATACAAATAGATATATATATATATATATATGTGAGGCGAAATTAAAAGGAAAACTGCAACTTTTTTTTGGTGGGGGGGGAGGGGGGGGGAGGGGGTTGTTTTTACACAGTGCACTTTATGAACCCCTATAACTTTTTAACAGAGATAGATATATAGAGATTTTTGTGCTGTAATCTGTATTTTTTTTTTATTGTGAATTGACTACTGTATCATAAACACTATATTTTAGTAGTTTGGGCAATTATGCATGCAGCGCTACCAAATATGTTTGTTTGTTTTTTATTACATTTTTTGTTTTTCTGTAAAATAGGAAAAGAACCAATCATGTAAAATCTTTTGTTTATTGAACAAATCTGACTTACATTTAAAATCATAACATAGAAAATTTTAAACAAAGGCACTAAAATGACAGATACAGAAGAGTAGAGATGGCACGGATAGCTGATATACATGGATTACAAGGCAAATTGGTCCATATAAAGGTAGCAGCTAAGTCTTCAAGGGATGCACCAAAGACACGGTGGTATGACCACACATACATTATTACATAAAGGATATAAGAGACATACATGCATAAATGAAACATGGACCAAAGACAGCTGGAAAAAAATCAAGAAAAAAAGCTAAAAACAAAAGAGCCTTCTGCCATGAATACTGCCCGATACCTACCAACTCAAATCCCAACGTACGTTTCGCTTGTGCTTCATCAGGGGGCGTGTCCAAAAACCCCATCTGGGTGGATACATATATCATAAGCCGGACAATCCTCATTATCCGCCTGAAAAATGACAAGTGACGTGTCCAATGGTATCTTAGTACATGTTAGCATCCTGCCCTCATCACCTGTGTAATCAGAGATACCTGTGAGGGTAAATGGCCAAGTGCTGCCGAAAACAGCGTGTGACATCACAGGATGCGTCCGTCGCTCCTGACTGATGCAAGTCACATGAATACAAGCCGAAGAGACGCAACATAGCAGAGGCTGGGTGCCAAAAGAGCGACAGATCACCTGACCATGCACAGGTACCCAAAGTTAGGGAGATACTGTTAAAGAATTGGAGCATACTAATAGCCGATCCAGTATTGAAATTTTATTTCTCTAAACAACCTTGATCACATTTCGGAGGAGTGCTAATTTGAGAGATAACTCGCTACTGGTTTTCGTCCAGACAATACATTAAGAGGTATAGACACATAACAACAAATTAACCCAAAGGGTTAAATAATCCTCTTCTAAACGTATTGACAATAATACTTAACTTTTAATATATGCTTTTAAAAAAATATGTGAGAACATAACATTTAAAAACACACCTCTTATAGTGTCACTGTTTTGACAATTATACCTGCGAACAATAATCACTCTCTAGTACCACTACTAGTCCCAAATAAGGTATGACTAATATAGTATTGGCCCCTTATAATGATACCATAAAGATGGAATTCATTGGTGGGGATGATATATGGGCATACTCTCAAAAAATTCCTTAGGGGTTATGACCTGTAGGCCAATACAAAAAATGTTTATAGTTGATATAAGTTGGTATCCACATCACTACTTATATATGCAGTGGCTGATTAAATCAACCAGCCCCTCACCATGCTGTGCACTGCGGGTGTGGGCTGGATAGTGGTGCAGAGATCTTAGATTTAGTTATTGATACATTGTCTTTACTGTTTCAGGACACAATGAGGTGCAAATTTAAAATATACTGCTGTCACCCCGACATGTTTCGCCCCTTACAGGGCTTTATCAAGGAGACAACCGACAGCAATGAGTGTCTCAGTCAGAATGAGCCTTTTATATGGTTTGCAGGAGGGTCTGATCTAGACCTCTCCAATCAAAGTCACTCTAAATGTCCACCAATGAGGACCTAACTTAGTGGTTGTACCTAGCCAACCACCAAGTCATCTGTCACCACACATCATCAACTATCCAATGTATCACTGACACATCACACGCCGCTGTGCATCAGTCCAATCAGTATCAACATACGCTACTGGTATCCGGCATGAACCGCCCACTTGCCATGTGCATCAGTCCAATCAGTGTCAACATACGCTACTGGTATCCAGCATGAACGGCCCACTTACCATGTACCAATCCAGGACCATATCGTAGGCCGCATCCATCCATGTCACTGCTAGCCAGATCTATGACTGGCCTCGTTCCTATGTGTCCCGATGTTACGGGCGTGCCCGCGATCGATTGGACCAATCACACGCTTTGTTTATTGAGAGATATTCTGGTACACAGTCATCATAAAGGCAAACCATCCACTAACCCAATTGGGACCAGTAAACTGAAATGGGATTGCCAACCATGTGGCAAATGTGTAGCCTGCCCCAATGTTTGTTCTGATATTACATTTACCAATTTTGATGGTACTCGCTCCTTCCACATTAGACACACGATCTCATGTTATACATCTGGGTTTTATATACCATGCTACCTGCCCTTGTGGTTATGTCTATGTAGGCATGACCACTCTTTAACTCAAGAAAAGAACAATAGAACATGACCTTGGGATCAAGGCGGCCAAAAATGAGACGGACCTCACACGTTTGACGACGGTTCCCCAACATTTTAAACTCATCATGACTGTGACCCGAAGGGCCTACAGGTGAGGGGTATAAACCATGTGTTTGTTGGCATCAGGGGAGGAAATTTGAAAATTAAGTTAGCACAGCTGGAAACTAAATGAATCTATAGACTTAAAACATTACAACCACATGGCCTGAATGATCATGCAAACTTTGTTCCTTTTTATACATTTCTAGCCTTATACGTTGCATTCCATGCTCTTGATATAGTGTTTTTAATCTCCCTCTCGGGTGGATTTTATCATATTGGTTTTATAATTCTTACCCTTGTTTTCTGTTCTTTTTTCTTAGTTTTTAGGTTAGTCTTGCACCCCTCCAATATGAACACCTTCTTCTGTACCTGTGTTCTTATACTTTTTTTTACCCACCTCCTGTTATGTATCCTGCCTGATACTATATCATTAGTTTTTTGTACGTTGATCTTTTTAACATTTTTTACATTTTGTATAAAAAGGGAATATATTTTTCTGGGGGGCGTGGCTAGGCATGGCAGAGTGAAGATGTGTTTGCTGGAGCTCCGGTCCTGCACCAGCCATTTGTGAGGACTATACCCTGCATTTATGGGAGGACACCAAAAAACCTAGGAGGAATTCCCGCTCACGTCCCCCTTCTCCTGTGCGGACTTTGGTGCCCTACCTGACCCGCTCGCAGCCCCGCAGGAGCGCCTCCTTGCCTCCAGGCACTAATGCCGCATGTGCTTGCGCCGGTACCGTCCCTGCTCTCACCTCCTGTGAACCCGGCGGCCTGCGATCCTGGGGATGTTCAGGGAATCGCTGCGCCTGGATGACATGCACCGCTGGAGACGGCCTCTGACAGCCCCTCTAAAGATGGTGGCGCCACGCCGCAAACAAGTGAGTGCCCGCCTGCAGTAGCACGCTTCCCTGTCGGGGCGCAAGAGCAGCATCCCGGACCGGCGGCTGGAGGTATGCCTCCCCTCCCCACATATAACTGTGTCCTGCATGGACCTGTCAGCCCTCGGGGTCCGACCTAATTCACTTCTCAGGCCCTCCCTCCTCGTGGCCCTGCGGGCGGTGTGGGGCCCCCCTCCTCTGGCCATGCACTTGCTCCTCACCTCCACAGTGCCTGTGGCTCTCATCCTCTGTTACAGGCCTTTTACAATATGCCGGTCTCTGCACTCCTGCAGAATGCAGTACCTGCCGCCTCACCCTCATGGGCCTCTGGATCACCCTGGGACTCCCCCGTTCATCAGCCCCAGGAAAATGCCCTGTTGGTGCCCTCGCCCTCTACTGCACCCCATGCATCCCTAGGAGACAACGGGCCCCCCATACCATCATCCCAGGGGCCCCCTCCTAGCCTGGCGGGAATTCCAGCTGTGTTTAGGGCTCCTTCCCCCACAGCTGCTGCACCACCCTTGTCCCAAGCTGTATGGGGGACCCCTGTGCAACCGGGACACTCTCCATTCTCATCAATGGACCGTCCAGTTACTTTAGCTGACCTCCAAGCTCTGGTTGCCTCACTCCCTACTAAGACTGACCTCTCATCCTTAGCTAAACAGATAGTTGCAGAGTGCAAGAAGGAATTTACTCAACTGCGCTATGATGTCTCTGCCTTAACTACTAGAGTGGAAGCGATCGAGGTGGCACATGTATCTTCCTCTTCTTCAGTCCAAGCCTTACAAGAGACGGTGAAGCAGCACAGTGATCAGATCTTTACTTTACAGCAGCATATTGATGACGTCGAAAAATCGCAATAGGCGCAACAATATTCGCCTCCGAGGGCTCCCGGAGGAGGTGGGCTCGGATGAACTGTATCCTGCTTTACTGTCCATTTTCAATGATCTGCTGGAACGTCCCCCAGATGTTCATATTGAGCTGGACAGTGCACACAGGGCCTTGCGTCCCCCTAGTCCAGATGACCAGCACCCCAGGGATGTGATTTGCAGGGTACATTATTATGCCCTAAAGGAGGATATCCTTCGTGCTGCCAGAGCCCGCAGACGTGTATACTACAAAGACGTTCAGGTACAATTGTTCCCGGACTTGTCCAGACACACTCTAGCTCAAAGAGCGGCGCTCAAACCCATCTTGGAAGCCTTGAGGGTCAGAGACATTCCCTATCGCTGGGGATTTCAATTTGCCCTATCGGTCCGGAGGAATGGCAATACCTTCACCCTGCACTCTCCTGCTGATGTTCCTGCTTTCCTAAGTGACTTGGACTTGCCTGATATTGCCCTCTTGGACTGGCCTCAGCTGTCCTCTGGAGTCCCAAAACGCCCGATCCCGAGATCTCCCCAGCAGTCCTCTAAACTACCCCGGCCTAATGTGCCTCATAGGGGTGGCCGCCGGCAGCGGCTGGTCACTCGCTGGGAATCGGTCCCCTCTGGTCCCCAGAGTGGACGCCCCCCCCCTCGCTTGAAGTAGCTGTATGCTTTCTTCATTATGACCCTGCCTCGATTCCTCTTCCTCCCCCTCTCCCCCCCTCTTCCTCCCCCTTCAACTCCATTTCTCCTGATTGCCCGCTGCCCCCTGCTTCCATCCTGGCCCACGTCATCGTCCTACCTAAACCCACTAAAGATCCCTGCTCCTGCGGCAGCTATCGGCCCATATCCCTACTGAATGTCGATTTAAAAATCTACTCCAAATTGTTGGCCAATAGATTAAATCTGATTCTCCCCTCTATTGTTCACCCTGACCAGGTTGGGTTTGTGCCGGGTAGGGAAGCTAGGGACAACACGATCAAGACTTTAGATATCATTCACCACGCTCAATCCCGGAAATTAACTCTTATGATCCTTTCCCTTGATGCCGAAAAGGCTTTTGATCGGATATCCTGGTCCTCCCTGGCACAAACCCTACGGAATGTTGGCCTTGGTCCAACATTCATTGGGAAAGTTATGGCGCTTTATTGTAACCCCACAGCGCGACTCAAAATTAATGGTTCTCTATCGGACCCCTTCCCCAAACATAATGGCACTTGGCAGGGCTGCCCCCTATCCCCTCTCCTGTACGCTCTGGTGATGGAGCACTTGTTGGCCAGTATTAGGGCGGACCCTGACATCCATGGGGTGACCATCGGGACTCACACTTATAAATGCTTGGCTTTTGCCGATGACCTCTTGGTCTATATCTCAGATTCCTTGACGTCTCTCCCGAATCTCATGGCCCGCCTTTCTGAGTTTGGCCGCTGGTCGAACTTCAAAGTTAATTACTCCAAATTGGAAGCTTTGAACGTCTCATTACCAAGGCGTACAGGGTCCATGCTCCAGTCCTCCTTCCCCTTTCGCTGGCCCCCGGGTAGTATTTCTTATTTAGGGGCTGTGATCCCGTCGGACCTCTGCAGACTATATACCCTCAACTTTTCCTCGTTGCTGGCCCGTTTCCGTACGGACCTCGCGGCGTGGAATAGCAAGGATTTTTCATGGTTTGGCCGCATAAATATCCTTAAAATTACCCTGATGCCTCGCTTATTATATTTACTCCAAACAATTCCTTTGTATATCCCTTCCTCTTATTGGAAGCAAATTCAGGCATGCTTTGGCTCTTTTGTGTGGGCCGGTGCCCGCCCCAGATTGAATAGGCTCACCCTGACACGTCCTAAATTACAAGGGGGGTAGGACTCCCGGACTGCCGTGCATACTATTTGGCCTGTGTCCATGCCCGAGTATTGGATTATTTTCACAATGTATCCTCTAAAATGTGGGTCCATCTGGTGCAGGACATATGTCCCCTCGCCCTATCTACCCTGCCATGGACTCTGTCCCAACCGTCTCAATACCCCTCCCATTTGTCATTTTCCACTCGCCACACCCTGGCTAGCCTGGCCTGCCCGGGGCCTTCTGTGGCCCTCGTAGATCGTATGGGCCCTCTGCTCCCTATCTTGGATAATCCTGAGATTCCCCCGGGTTCCTCTTCCAATAGTTTTTTCGGGGCATCCCTTTTGGAGCCCCTTCGTTTCCATCACGTATTGACCGGAGCAGGTATCAAAGCCCTGGAAACCCTTCTATGCGATCGTCCTTCCACTAGGCGGGCCCCCTTTTCTCATCTGCAACTGCATCATTTCTACTCTTGCCATCCTGACCGTTTATCATTACACCGCACATTGACTCCTTTCGAACAGCTGTGCATGGCACCGTCGCCCCCCCCCCCCCCCGACACACCATATCCTGTTGTTGTCTCCCAGGTCTGACTCCCTCTCAGAATTCTGTCGAGCCTGGGAGACCAAGTTGGATAAATCCTTCACCCCTGAACAATGGGCCAGATGTTTCTTTCCGACTCATAAGGCAGTAATCGCCACTAAATTTCAAGAAACCAGCTTTAAAATCTTTTCCCGCTGGTACCGAGTACCTGAAATCCTACATCGTTGGTACCTCTCTTTATCGGATTCTTGCTGGCGGTGTGGTGGTGGCGGGGGGACAATGGTGCATATGTGGTGGAGTTGCCTTAGACTGCAGCCTTTCTGGTCCACAGTCTTCTGCGTCATTCGGGACACTACAGGGATCCAGATCCCCTGGTGCCCTGACGCTGCTCTCCTTTATATGTTTCCCTTGGCCCAGGACAAATATAAAAAGTCGCTAGCCCGTCATCTCCTTCAGGCAGCTAAAACTGTTATTCCCAGGAAATGGAAATTCCCCGACCCCCCCTCAGTGGCTGACTGGATTAGCGAAATCGCACAGGTGCACCGCATGGAGGAATTTTTAGCAGTCCAGCCTGCTGACGTGACTAGACTTGGGGTGACCTGGCTCCCGTGGTCTGAGTTCTGCTCCTCCCCGGCATTTCGCTCACTGTAATGTTACCCTGTGGCCCGATTGGGGCTAGTGGGGTTGTAGCTCGCCTCGCTGGTGATGTCTGCCCGGTCTACGCTACATACCGTCTGGCCTCGGCTCTGCCCTTTACTTGTCGTTTGTCTTTTTTATGTCCCCTACCGTTCGCACTTGGTCTCCCTCCTCTTCTTTCCTTCACTCCCCGCTATATTCTTCTTTGGTTCTATCTCGGGTTCTTTACCCGTGCCCTGATCTTTCACTTGTCTTGGCTCTCATTTTTGATTCACATAATTATGTTTTATACTTGCTTATACACAATGTTACGCACCACTTTGGTTGTGCCCTCCAGACGTTAGATTCGGAGCCGAGACTGACAGTTTTTTTTTCTCTTCCATATGTCTGACATTTGATGTCTGCAGTTTTTTTTTCTTTTTGGAATGCTCCTGTTATATGTGTCATATGTCAACTACTTGCCCGGTAGTGTTGCTCGCGAATATTCGCAATTCGAATATTATTCGCGAATATCGCATATTCGCGAATTCGCGAATTTCGCGAATATAGCGCTATATATTCGTAATTACGAATATTCGTTTTTTTTTTTTTTTTTTCTTCACAGTACACATCACAGTGATCACCCCTCTCTGCTTCCAGCTTGTGTGGTGTAAAGAAGGCTGTAATACTACTGTGTGAGACTGGCGTGCGAAAATTAGCATATGCGAAAATTAGCATATGCTAATTTTCGTATATGCGAATTTCCACATATGCTACGCGAAAATAAAACGAGAATATAACGAATATGCGAATATTCGCGAATATATGACGAATATTCGTCCATATATTCGCGAATATTCACGAATTCGAATATGGCCTATGCCGCTCAACACTATTGCCCGGCTATACCAGCCCACATGGCCGTCGCCTCTTTTGATCGATTGTAAGCTACTCTGTTTCCTTCTGCTGTTTCAATAAAATCATTGTTGAATTTGAAAAAAAAAAAGGGAATCTATTTTTCTTACATACACGTTAACTATTATATCACTCTTTATAACTAACAAAATACTATTGTAATACTAATATGTCATTGTTTCCACAGCACGTTGCACTTTATTTCCATTTTGCACTTTAGTATTTTACAATCGCGTTTGGATTGCTTATGATTGTTATATACATACATATATATATATATATATATATATATATATATATACATACATATATATGTGTTTTGCTATCTATATTCACTTGCATATCTATTTATTTCCAAGTCCACTAAAAGTCCCAAAAAGCCTGCAAGTCTCCTAAAGTCACTGGTCATCTCCTTTGGCCTAACTGAGCTGTAAAAACTTTGATGCCTGTCTGCCTCAGTAAAGCTGCCATTGTTCCTTAACCTTGCAACGGAGTGATTATTTGCCCCATGCCTGGACCAGGAACCAGTTGCCATACCTCAGGTGGTGTAGAGGATAACCACGCCCTGGCATCACGAATAAAAGGGGTTAATGTCATCTGACCCTAGGGTAATAACATCTGACCTTTCATCGCACCCTCACCACAACTTACGAACAGGATACTCAGGATACTGAACTGTGTCTGTACTGCAGAAAATTTGCATGCTGGTGCGAAAAGAAATGACACCAGAAAGTGTACGGGACTTTGTCAGTAAAACTTATATGTTGATAGGCGCTTGTTAAACAAGAGGGTGAGGTGAAGAAACTTTTATTGTCTGCCATTGTGAACAGTGTGGAAGTTGTGCAGCCCTGTGTTAAGTCTGTACCTGTAAGGGTTAATCTGGTCTAGTGATTCTCACATGCATGAGTGGTCACAGCTCCGCCCACACCAGTCTCCAGCGGTGACGTCTCTTCAACTCAGTGAGGAGGAACCAAAAGGACCGCCCTGTGTTACACAGGGGAAGACTTTGCTGACCGGACCCAAGCAGGAAGTTCCCTTGGTGCAGCTAGTTTATTGTGTGAGCCTGATTATATTAATTTCAGAGTAGTTGCAGGTAATGTGCAACCAGTCCCCAGACATGGATACTGGGAGCCAACCATCCAATTGGGTGAGCATGAACTTTCACGGCAGGGAGTGATTGTAACAAATATGACAGATAAGGGGTCTGCTGAATTCATATTGGGGATGAACATTATGAGAAATTGCTTTATTGATATTCTAGATGCCTTGTATACCTCTATTCCCCATATGCCCCCTTCAGACCAGCAGGCTGTGCAGCACCACCTAAAAGTCCTACAAGCGGAACGGAAGTTTGCCAACAAGCAAGGCGACATCTGCAGGGTACGTATTCAAGATATCAGGTTGGTGACCTCACAACCCAACACTGAAACCATCATATGGTGCCGTGCATGCCCTGGAGTCAAAAATCTAGATTATCAGGCTCTGCTGGAACCCATGCAGTTAGAACATCATCCATTAGTCCGAGCTACGAGAAGTCTTGTCACTGTATCAAACGGAAGAGCCATAGTATGGTTAGTGAACCTGTCTGATTCCGCTACTGTTTTACCCAAATACACTCAGTTGTGGCTCAGTTATACCTCCTAGAGACGAAAGACATTGTGACTGTCTATTGGCCCGACAGTGTGCGCTCAAGTCACCGATGGATCCAGTGCTAACCCCCCAGAACCCAGGTTGGCGCAGCTCCAGGTTGGGGACGCTACTACTCCACGGGACCAGAACAATGGAGTCATCAACGTTGCCAAGAGGTATCACAAAGCTTTCAGTAAGCATCCAACAGACTTCGGAAAAACTTCAATCATCCAGCATCGTATCCTCACAGGTGACAGCCTGCCCGATCTCAGACTGTCAAGAAAAGTCAGAGTCCCTGGGCGGCACCACTCGTCCTAGTCAAGAAGAAAGACGGAACTGTCCGTTTCTGTGTCGACTACAGGAAGCTGAACAATGTCACACATAAGGACGTAAAAGAAACAAAGCAAGGAGTCAGCTTACCATGTGTAGCAATCAGTCATCTAGTCCTGGAGGATGTTTCTAAAGAAGCAAGGAGAGGAAGTGGGCCGGATCCCAGACAGGCAACAGCAGAGAGAAAATATAGATAATCCAGCTGCCTAAAATTTCAATTCTTTAATCAATCCATTAAAAGTCAACAAAAAAGTGCACGATAAAAGCCAACTGAAACCCTGACGCCTTTCGGTTTACATTAAAACCTTATTCATAGCGATATTTCACAGAGGACCACATCCAGCAAATATAGTCCTGCTCCAAAAATACTGAGCTGACATAGGGCACACCCCTCATAGGGTGTTTGTTCTGGTGAGATAATTTATTCAAGTGATTAACCACGTAGAGACAGGCATATATTTTAGGAAGCTGGATTATCTATACAAGGATACATCAATCTGTACAAGGATACATCAAAGAAAAATGTCTTGAAAAATGTAAGCTTGTATTGTATACATATAGATAAGTTAACATTATGGGGTATATTAATAAATGTATGAAAGATCATTCTTATAGTTCAGTCCCCATGGGTACCTGGTTTCCAGACTGAGGATCCAAAACGCCTCCCGTCTGAACACCAGCTTACCCCAGTCACCACCTCGTCCAGGTGGTTTGCCTCTTTCAATCCCCTGGATGCTCAGTCCAGACAAATCTCCAGCATATTTTTCAACAAGATATTTTGTAAGTCCGGACATGGATCTTTGACGGGTTAAAGACTAGTTTCTGAATGCAAGATGTTCGGCAATTCTCGTTTTTAGTTTTCTGGTTGTACAACCAATATATTGTAGATTACAAATGTTGCATGTGGCAAGATAGATTTCATGTGTAGTATGGCAAATAATGAATGTTTTGATGTTATAACTGGTACCAGTGGATGTGGTTTTAAAGCAATTGGAAATATGGATATATTTACATAGGTTGCATTGTGTGTGGCCACATTTGTAGCATCCCGTACAACTAAGCCAATTTTGTTTTCCCAAGGATTCAGTTCAAAAATCGCTCGGAGACAGTTGGTTGTACAGGGATTTACCCCTGCGAGGGACAACTCTGACTCCTGCACTCAATATTCTAGACAAGGTCTCATCATCATGAAGTACAGGTAAGTGTTTTAGAACAATTCGTTTTACTTGCTCAAAATCCACACTGTAGGCTGTGCTGAATGTAAGGGGATCAATTTGAGAAGTATTATGATTATGATGAGGCTTGTTTTGTAAGTAGTGTCCTTGGGGTTTGGAATTAACAATGTTACTGGCACGTTGAATATCTGTTTGTGTGTATCCTCTATCCATTAAGCGGTTGGTAATATCTGTACAAGCTTTCAAGTTTCTGAACATGTCCTTCTTGCTCGCACAAATTCTCCTATAGGTAGATTCTTAATAACATGCAGTGGGTGGCAACTTTTGGCATGTAGCAGGCTGTTGCCAGCAGTTTGTTTTCGGAACAATTTAGTTTCAATTTTATGAGATTGTGGTTTGCTCATCAGTGTAACGTCCACGAAGTTAGTATTGAGGTTATCGCATTGGGTAATGAAATGTAAGTTACATTGATTATGATTTAAGAATTCACCTAATTAAATAGCTTGTTCCTGTGTGCCAAGCCACACCAGGAGGAGGTCGTCCAGATATCTTCCATACCATCCAATCAGATGGAAAAATGGATTGGTGGTAATGTAGAGGACGACCTCCTCCCAGTGGGCCATATACAGATTTGCCAACAATGGAGAAAATTTAGCTCCCATAGGACATTCGGTTGTCTGCCCTATGTCAGCTCAGTATTTTTGGAGCAGTTATATATGTTGGATGTTGTTGTCCGTGAAATATCACTATGAATAAGGTTTTCATGTAAACCGAAACGCGTCAGCGTTTCATTTGGCTTTTATCCTGCACTTTTTTGTTGACTTTTAATGGATTGATTAAAGAATTGTAGTTTTAGGAAGCTGGATTATCTATATTTTCTCTCTGTACACATAAGGACGCTTATCCTTTGCCAAGAATTGGGGAGTCTCTTATTGCTGTGGGGTCTGCTGCTTACTTCTCCACCCTGGACTTAACCAGCGGGTACTGGCAAGTGCC
This sequence comes from Hyla sarda, assembly GCF_029499605.1. Classification (NCBI taxonomy): domain Eukaryota; kingdom Metazoa; phylum Chordata; class Amphibia; order Anura; family Hylidae; genus Hyla; species Hyla sarda. The sequence goes on from NC_079193.1 coordinate 171,572,263, forward strand.
CATGGCCTCGGAGGATCGGGAGAAGACCCATGGGATTGTTTGAATTCAAAAGGATGCCATTTGGGCTAATGCCCCTGCCACGTTCCAGCGTCTGATGGAATGGTGCCTGGGACATCTGATTTTCCAAAGTGTCTTGTTGTACTGGGATGATGTCATCATGTATTCCAAGTCCTACCAGGAACACCTCAGTCATCTGTCAGATGTCTTTCAAGTTCTGATCACACATGGGCAGAAGATCAAGCCATCAAAGTGTCACTTGCTCAAACTTCAAGTCCATTCCCTGGGCCACATTGTCAGTGTATAGGGAGTTCAGCCAAATTCTCAGAAGGTGGATGCTGTCAAGAACTGGCCTACACCGCGCACGGTGAAGGATGTCAGGACCTTCCTGGGATTTGCCGGCTACTACCGCCGTTTAATCCCACACTTCGCCCAATTTGCAGAACCCTTTAAAGCTCTCCTGTGGGGGACGGCGAAGGATAACTACAATGGAAGACTACCTATTGATTGTGCCGAAGAGCAAGAGACAGCATTCCAAGCTCTCAAGCATCTACTAATACAGCCACCCATCTTGGCGTATTCAGACTACAGTCAGCCGTTCCGGCAATATACTGATGCCAGTCTTGAAGGTCTAGGAGCTGTCCTGTCCCAAGATCAAGATGGACAAGAGAAAGTGATTGCCTACACCAGTCATAATATGTGAGGGGCAGAGAAGAATTATGCTAATTACAGTTTGTTCAAATTGGAACTTCTTGCCCTGGTATGGGCCGTGATTGTAAAATTCAAAGATTATTTTAACACACCATTTACTGTCTACACGGATAATAATCCGTTGGCCCACCTGAACACTGCCAAATTGGGCGCCCTGGAACAGCGATGGGCTTCAAGATTAGCTAATTACAGCTTCACTATCAAGTACCGAAGCGGCAAGTCAAATGTCGATGCTGATGTACTGTCTCGGATGACCCCCAGTGAAGAGCGTGGGTAGACGTGGAGATTCCCCAATTTTATCAACGGTTTGTGAACTAGAATGTTGTTAGCGCCCTCATGGATGGTGAACTCAGGTTCGAAAATGTTAAAGAAGAACTGTACACCTGGAAGACTCTCCAAGATGAAAGTCGAGTTATGGGGATCTGTTGAAAAAGTTACCAACCCGTTTACGACGGGCCTATTGTGATTACGAGCTGAAGCGTCTGTGGCAACAGAGGAAGCGACTGTTTGTGCACAAAGGACTGTTATACCGAAATTCTTTGGATCTGGTCTCTGCTGATCGACTTAATCAGATTCTAGTTCCCCAAAGAGACACGTCGATGGTCCTCAATGCATATCATGACCAGTCGGGACACTTTGGAGTCCACAAGACTAAAGTCACTGTCCGTTGAAGATTCTATTGGATTGGAATAAGGAGTGACATTGAAAAATGGTGCAGTGAATGCTCTGTCTGCAACGTCACAAAGAAAGTGTGCAAGGACGCAAGAGCACCCCTCCACTCCATCCAGAGTGATAGACCCAACCAATTGGTCATGTTAGACCATGTGAAACTGTCTCCTATCCGGTTCGGTATACTTATGCACCATGATGGATCACTTCTCCAAGTGGGTTGTTGTTGTCCCCATTAAAGATCTCACAGCCAAGATGACAGCCCAGATGTTCTACTCTAAGTGGGTGCAAACCCTTGGATGTCCTGAATCTGTCTTAAATGACCGTAGAATGGCTTTTGAGGCCCAACTATTTAAAGAACTCTTTCAATTCCACGACTGCAACTCAGAACCACCGACTCAGTGAACAGGTCAATCAGGTCTCCATCCATATGTTGCGAGCAGCCTCAGTGTCAAGACAAGAAGAATGGTCCCAGTTACTACCTGAGTTGCCGGAGATTTATTACAATACTGTGCACTGTTCTACTGGGTATACCACTTTCTACATGATGATGGCTCGACACGGGCAACTACCTAAAGACCGGACGTTTGAGTTGCAAGCCCCGATCAACAATTCTCCTCAAGCATCTCATGAGTGGATTTCTGATCATCAGCGGCAGATTCAAGAGGCCAAAGAGATCGTCAGTAAAAAAATGGGCGAGGCCCGACAAGGGCAACAGGACGACTACAACCGACATGCCCCAGCCAAGGCAATGCAGGTGGGTGACAAAGTCTGGTTAAGAAAATTTACGAGAATAGACAAGCTGGATTCCATCTGGGAGATGGAGCCCTACACAATGACGGATATTCCCCACCCTGAATCCGATGTCCATGAAGTCCAGAAGCCCAGGTACGAGCCACAGGTCGTCTACAGAAACTGTATCAAAATCTGTCTAAAAGAAGATCTTCCTGCGGCCCCACAACCGCCTCCTCCAAGTGTCAGACCAGCATGAGAGTATGTTCCTGGCGAAGGGGTACATCCATTAATGGACTTCCCTATGTTCTCACTGACTCAGCCAGCGTTTATCTGTTTACCTCCAGCACCGGGGTTGACCCCCACAGCTTTAGTCAGTGCACGGGCTCCTGGCGTATCTCCTCTGGCTCCAGTTTATGCACCAGCTCCCAAGGTTCCAGAGGTAGCCCCTGCCTCTCCAGTCCATGCACCGGCAGTTCCTGTTCAACTGATCCCAGATCAAGTTCAAGCTTCAGTGTCTGATGAAGAAGTACCTGCGGAGCTTCCAGAAGTCCCTTAAGCCCGCTAGATACCGTGAGCAAAGCACTTAAGTATATAATAGTCAGTAGTCAAAAAATATACTATTATTGTCTAGTCATTAGAAAGTATATAATTTCATGTACAGAAAGTCAGTAAAGATATAAAATAGTCAGTAATTTACATACTATGTATTGTGTACATAAAATGTTCATAGGTCATATCCAGTCAGGACTGTTGCCTAATAGTTAGTGAATATCAGTCCACAAAATGTGTCAAATCTAATGTCTATTATTTCCTGTCCACTGTGCACAGGATTCTCTTGTGGCCAGAGAGATCACCTGGAGGTCATAAGTAGCACATAAGAGTGGCAGAGCTATCGTATACATATGTATTGTTGTCATGTATTGTACAATGTCAATATCACTTCTTATCAAATGTTACGAGGAGAAGTAGCATACATGCCGATGGGCCCCATTAGCACAGGCATCAAGGTAGAGAGCCTCAGGAAGCTGATCCATACTAACTATAACCAAGCAGTTGAAAAGTCAGAAGAACCCCATATAAAATTGTTGTTGATTTCACCCTAGTTCAAACACCCTATTATTTGAGTATGTATGGACGTTGTTCAAAATGCCACATGAACTCTTTTCTTCAGTTCACCAGCCCTGTGCAGGACATTCACTAAAAATGCCCCAGGAACTGTTTACTCTTGTTTTGGGCCAGTGGCCTAGTCCCTCACCCATCTTCAAGAACTTTATGTAGATGATGGCTTAATTTAAGAGGGGGAGTTTGTGGTGGCCCAGTACAGAAGTGGCCCTTCTGTACACTGTTTGGTCCTTTCAGTCCTAGTCCCCTGGCCCCACACTCCCCAGGACTCTTGTCACACTATGGTTCATATAAAGGGTTAATGTGTTGTATTTAAGTGAATATGTCTTTAAGTCCTGTTGTTAAGTCATGTAACCAGGGAAGGTGTCAGTGACCAGGTGACTTTTGGGTGACCTATGGGAGTCCTCCAAATTGCTCCCTTAAATACTAGGGAGGAGCTAGCTAGTTCAGTTCTGTTCTGAGGTGCAGGACAGTCAAGACGTGAGAGTGTCTGGTGTCCTAAGGGAGACCAAAGTCTAACCACGCAGCCACGCTTCCATCAACTGTGTACCCCTTCAGGTGAAAGTCAAAACCTGGTAAGCAACCACAGTGGAGAAGTCTAGTCAGTTATAGTAAAATCTATCAAGTCTGCTAAAGTCAGCATGGAATTGCATAATTACGTCCAATTCCACTACAAGTCCCAGCAAGCCAGCAAGTCTCCTAAAGTCACTGGTCATCTCCTTGGACCTTACTGAGCTGTAAAAACTATAACACCTGTCTGCCTCGGTAAAGCTGCCGTTTTCCGTAACCTTGCATCGGAGTGATTATTTGCCCCGTGCCTGGCCCAGGAACCAGCTGCCATGCCTCGGGTGGTGTAGAGGATAACCACGCCCTAGCATCACAAACACAAGGGGTTAATGCCATCTACCCCTAGGGTAATAACAACTTCAACTTCATCGCACCCTCACCACAACTTCACACTATGTACATATTTCATCTCATTAATTTAATTCATTCTCTCACTTTTTCTTTTTTTTATCTATTTCTTTTCACCATACACATCTCATCATTTATTATCCACACCATTCATACTCCACATATTAATTTTCATTCAACCCTCATATTTATTATTATATTTTGTATCATTCACTCTATTGGTCTCCATATACACCATGCAATTTTTATGTCTTTTTCACTCTATACACACGCTTCACATTCGTACATATTCACATCATTATTCCTTTTCATTCCCCCTTTTTTATGTTTTTTTTTAATATGTATTCATCTTGTCATTTTCTTTCCCTTCATTAGATGTGTTGGTGGTAGTAAGTATTGCGCACTCGTGCACTGTTTAATTTATTTTGGTCACTTTTAGTGTCTGTATTTGTTCTCTGTCTTCTTGTTTTTGTTTGTCCTGTATGTTTATGTGAGGCCCTTGTTACCATGGCAACCTCCCGGCATGCTACTTGCAGTCTGTGGGTGGATCACTAACTACTGTGCACTCCCCTTGCTTCTCTACCGCCTTACCCCTGTCAGGGAAGTTCCTCCCATTGACTGGGCGTGATGCGGTGGTGTTCATGCTCAGTGAATGGTGCAGCCTTTCCTGGCCCTGCCCCGCTCACTGATGGAGATCGCAATCTACGGTCACATGACTTTGGTCAGTGATCTGTCGCTCTTCCGGTGCCTGGCCTCCTCTATGCTACGTCTCTTCAGCTTGTATTTAATAGCCGTAGCATTGCGGTTTGCACCACATGACTATATCATGTTACGTGCATCAGTCAGGAGTGACAGACGCATCCTGTGTGATGCATCCTGTTTTACATAGCACTTGGCCATTTACTCTCACAGGTATCTCTATGATTACACAGGTGATGAGGGGAGGATGCTAAAATGTACTAAATGACCATTGGACACTTCACTTGTCATTTTTCATGCGAGTAATGAGTATTGGCCAGCTTATGATATATATATATATATATCCACCCAGATGGGGGTTTTAGACGCCCCCCTGACGAAGCACAAGCGAACCGTACGTTGGGGTTTGAGTTGGTAGGTATCGGGCAGCAGATATGGCAGGAGGCTCTTTTGTTTTTAGGTTTTTTTTTCTTGATTTTTTTCCAGCTGTCTTTGGTTCATGTTTCATTCATGTATGTACGTCTCTTATATCCTTTATGTTATATTGTATGTGTGGTCATACCACCGTGTACCATGGGGTTTGAGTTGGTAGATATCGGGCAGCATACATGACAGGAGGCTCTTTTGTTTTTAGCTGTCTTTGGTCTGTGTTTCATACCACTCTTATATACCACCGTGTCTTTGATGCATCCCTTGGAGACTTAGCTGCTACCTTTGAATGGACAGATTTGCCCTGTAATCCATGTATATCTGCTATCCGTGTCATCTCTATTCTTCTGGATCTGTCATGCCTTTGTTTTAAATTTTCTATGCTATGATTTTAAATGTGTGTCAGATTTTGATAAATGTTCAATAAATTAAAGATTTTACATGATTGGTTCTTTTGTTGGTGTTTACCACTCAGGTATCTCGTTGTGCTTCTAAGTCTGCAGCAATTTAAGAGCTATTTAGTCATTATTTTTCTTCTTTTTCTTTTACTGTTTATTGTGCAATATACATTTTTTTAATTTCTTCTATGGGGTATAGTTATGGTAAATCACTAAATCTGTGTATTTTTTCTCCTCTTCGTGAATATAATGTATTTCAATGAAAGTGAGATTCCTTTCAAAATGTAAAATGATTTACTGTCATAACAATTACATAACAAGTAAAGGACTGTGTATAAACAAAGCAGAAAAAGCAAATAAAATTTATGGCTGTAAAAAAAGTAAGACGAGGACCCATGCTTTAAGTATAATTGAAGAGGGTACAAAGGTGGGTGACTAGAGTAATGAAATGATATTGATGTCTCCCAGAAAAAGCAGAAAAGTAGAAGTAGAAAAATAAAAAATGAGGCTTGGTCAGCTTGGAAAGGGGATACCACAGATATATAAGACATAAAGGGGTTATCCAGGAAAAAAAACTTTTTTTTATATATCAACTGGCTCCAGAAAGTTAAACAGATTTGTAAATTACTTCTATTAAAAAAAATCTTAATCCTTTCAGTACTTATGAGCTTCTGAAGTTAAGGTTGTTCTTTTCTGTCTAAGTGCTCTCTGATGACACGTGTCTCGGGAACCACCCAGTTTAGAAGAGGTTTGCTATGGGGATTTGCTTCTAAACTGGGCAGTTCCCGAGACAGGTGTCCTCAGAGAGGATTTAGACAGAAAAGAACAACCTTAACTTAAATGGGCACTGTCACCAACTTTATTTTTTTAAATGTTTTAGTACTTATGTACTACAACATATGTCTAATATACTTTTATTATTTTGGTTTTCATTAAAAAGGTTTAATTTACATTTAAAAACCGGCTATTGAAAAAGGACTGATTTTGGAGTGGCAATCAGTCCTTTTTCAGTTAGGCTGCACTCGCTCCCTGCATGTCAATCAGACAGGCGGGAGCGAGAGCATTGGCTCCCCGGCCACTCCTCCCGCACATCACCGCCGCCTCGTTGCCTCCGCTGTCCCTGCACACCCGCTGCCAGACTCTGCAGTGACTGCAAGTGTAATGAGGGAACGGGTATGCGGGAGGAGGAAACGGGCTAGTGCCGCAGCGGGGGGGGGGGGGGGGGGAATGGGGGGGGGGGGGAACGGGCTAGCAAAAAAAAAAATAGGATGGTGGGAGCTACCCTTTAACAACCTCATAAGTACTGAAAGGATTAAGATTTTTTAATAGAAGTAATTTACAAATCTGTTTAACTTTCTGGAGCCAGTGGATATATATATATATATATATATATATATATATATATATAAAAAAGTTTTTTCCTGGATAACCCCTTTAAAAGTCCAAGTAGATGTGGTGTCAATACAAAGGACTGGTTCTTTTTAAGAATATATTAAGGGCTAGGAGACATTTCTCACAAGTGAATTAAAGGAGATTTTGATAATAATATAGGCAGATAATATACCAATATAATGGCAGGTATTATAACAGTATAAAAAAATGAGGCTAGATGCTTGTCTAATTACAAATGACATTGAGGGGTAGAATTAGTTTACCTGTAACACATTGGGGGACCATTTATCAAAATCTGTGCAGAAGAAAAGTCAGTTTTTTTTTGTTTTCATTTTTAAAAAGCCCTCTGGAAAATAAAAGAAGCAATCTGATTGGTTGCTATGAGCAACTGCACCACTTTTTCTCTGTACAGGTTTTTTTTCCTAATCTCCCCCAAATATATATGTGGGAGTGGAGTAATCACTACTTCTATATCTGGATAAATAAACAGGACATTGTACCCTTTGGTTCACAGAACCAATCTAAACAAAAAAGTGATTCAGGCTCTCAGGAGCAAATCGTGGTATACTTGAGACTTTAGGTTGTGACAATTTAGGGTGCTCTTAGGCTATGTTCACACAACAGAATGTCCGTGCAGAATTCCGTATGAATATTCTGCACAAACATTCTGCGGCAGCAAAGTCAGATTGTTTTCAATGGGATTCTATTAAAGAAATCTTAATCCTTCCAGTACTTATCAGCTGCTGTATGATTCACAGGAAGTTTTTGTCTTTTTGAATTTTCTTTCTTTCTGTCTGACCACAGTAAACTGTAACTGTGGTATTATGCATCAGGTCCCACGTACAACCAGAATAGCCATAATTAATTATCCAGCATCCAAAATTATAATAGTGGGAACAAGTGTTCAGGATGGTCCATAAAACGTAACATTTAATATATCACAATAAAAAGCTAAGAACTAAGTGATGTATTAAGGTGAAATTGTATGACGTGAGACGCCACTGCTTCGCTGTACTCGGTGAGAGAACCAGCAAACTCCGGCTCCCTGCATGAAGCAGGTTGTTCCTTGTGGCTCCGGTAACCAACGGAACCTTGGATCGCCAGGACCTGGCATTGCTTTCTGGGACCAATCATATATGTTCTGCATTCGCTGTCTTTTTCCCTTACAGGGCACATGTGCATTATAAGGCTTTAAACTAAGCATTAAGCATTCTCTCAGGTTGCAGACATATTTGGAATACCTCTCCTACATAGGTCCTATGAGTAATTTACCTCTTGTGTACTGTTTTATCAGTCTATAATTTATCGGTCTTTATTGTTTAAGTTGATATACCTCCCTGATGACGCCACCCTTAACAGGATGGTAGAAACGCGTCTGCGGTTTTTGTGACCCTGCATATGCAACTAAATGTGGATTTGCTGCCTTCCAGGGTCTTGGCAGCTCAGAGTTGACATATTCTGGTAAACTCTAGATTGAGCCTGGTTCCTATATAATCTAGACCAAGCTTTTTTCATACAATTTCACCTTAATTCATCACTTAATTCTTAACTTTTTATTGTGATATATTAAAGGTTACGTTTTATGGCACATCCTGAACACTTGTTCCCACTATTATAATGTCTGACCACAGTGCTCTCTCCTGACACCTCTGTCCATTTTAGGAACTGTCCAGAGTAGCAGCAGATCCCCATAGAAAACCTCTCCTGCTCTGGACAGTTCCTGACATGGACAGAGGTGTCAGCAGAGAGCACTGTGGCCAGACAGAAAGGAAATGCAAAAAGAAAAGCACTTCCTGTGGATCATACAGCAGCTGATAAGTACTGGAATGATTAAGATTTTTTAATAGAAGTAATTTACAAATCTGTTTAACTTTCTGGCACCAGTTGATTTAAAAAAATCTGTTTCCAGCGGAGTACCCCTTTAATCTAAGACATTCAATATTGAGCTCTTTCTGTTAGCCAGGCATGCAGTTACTAGTTTTTTCATTAAACCTTACAAATATAGACATATACCATGTTTAAAACAAACAAGATAAGCAGAATGCAATAAAGATTGGTAAAACTACTAAAACGTTTCTATTCGCCACATATAATGGGATAAACTATGAATAAACCATCTAGCTATTAGACCCTTTAACTCCTTAACGACACAGGACGTATATTTACGTCCTGCGCCAGCTCCCGCAATATGAAGCGGGATCGTGCCGCGATCCCGCATCATATCGTGTCGGTCCCGGCGCTCATCAACGGCCGGGACCCGCAGCTAATACCACACATCGCCGATCGCGGCGATGTGCGATATTAACCCTTTAGAAGCGGAGGTCAAAGCTGACCGCCGCTTCTAAAGTGAAAGTGAAAGTGACCCGGCTGCTCAGTCGAGCTGTTTGGGACCGCCACAGTGAAATGGCGGCGTCCCGATCAGCTTGCAGGACACCGTGACTGAGATCCAGGCAGGAGCAGTCAAGCGCCGATAACACTGATCACAGGCGTGTTAATACACGCCTGTGATCAGGATTAGAGATCAGTGTGTGCAGCGTTATAGGTCCCTATGGGACCTATAACACTGCAAAAAAAGTTAAAAAAAAGTGTTAATAAAGGTCATTTAACCCCTTCCCTAATAAAAGTTTGAATCACCCCCCTTTTCCCATAAAAAAAATAAAACAGTGTAAAAAAAAACAATAAATAAACATATGTGGTATCGCTGCGTGCATAAATGTCCGAACTATAAAAATATATAAGTAATTAAACCGTACGGTCAATGGCGTACGCGCAAAAAAATTCCAACGTCAAAAAAGCGCATTTTTGGTCACTTTTTATACCATTAAAAAATGAATAAAAAGTGATCAAAAAGTCAGATCAAAACAAAAATCATACCGATAAAAACTTCAGATCACGGCGCAAAAAATTAGTCCTCATACCGCCCTGTACGTGGAAAAATAAAACGTTATAGGGGTCAGAAGATGACATTTTTAAACGTATACATTTTCCTGCATGTAGTTATGATTTTTTCCAGAAGTGCGACAAAATCAAATCTATATAAGTAGGGTATCATTTTAACCGTATGGACCTACAGAATAATGATAAGGTGTAATTTTTAATGAAATATGCACTGTGTAGAAATGGAAGCCCCCAAAAGTTACAAAATGGCGTTTTTTCTTCGATTTTGTCGCACAATGATTTTTTTTTCCGTTTTGCCGTGCATTTTTGGGTAAAATGACTAATGTCACTGCAAAGTAGAATTGGCGACGCAAAAAATAAGCCAAAATATGGATATTTAGGTGGAAAATTGAAAGGGTTATGATTTTTAAAAGGTAAGGAGGAAAAAACGAAAGTGCAAAAACTGAAAAATCCTGAGTCCTTAAGGGGTTAATTCACATTTGTGGGCATCAATGTCAACGTATTTGTAAACAAAGTATACTCCTCATGTTTGCATTGTTCGAACGCAACATTGTACCCGAGTATGGTTGCTGACTATGTCCATCCATTTATGACTACAGTGTACACATCTTCTGAAGGCTACTTTCAGCAGGATAATGCACCTTGTCACAAAGCTCACATTATCTAAAACCTGAACTATGAGTTCACTGTACTCCAGTGGCCTCCACAGTCACCAGATCTCAATCCAATAGATCACCTCTGAGATGTACTGGAACTGGAGATTCCCATCATGGATGTGCAACTGACAAATCTACAGAAACTGCCAGATGCCATCATGTCCATATAGACCAAAATCTGAGGAATGTTTTCAGAAGGTATGCCACGAAAAATGAAGGCAAAAGGGGATTTAACCAAAACTAGCAAGGTGTCCATAATGAAATAGGTTGCCTACAAATAGTCTGTTTGGGTGTGATTCTTGTTTGAACTTGTGATCAAGGTGGACGCCATCATAAATTTGATAAAATTCACAAAATCATCAATGAAAAGGGGAAAAAAAGAAAAGTCGAGAAAAGTGATATGATAAATGAATTAAATATAACTTGCCTCCATATACGGTATCTATATGGGAGAGCCGAAGATGGCCAAAAGGCTCTCCCATAGAGATATATGGAGGGGGCCTAGTAGGCCCCGCTTCGGGTGGGGGTAGTGACCCGCCACTCTAGATTGGCCATTTTGTCTGCTGAAGGAATGAGACCTTTGGTGGTCCACTGAGGGTCCGATAAGCCTTCCCGAAACTCAATTTTCATTATAGATGCGGTGATCAGCATTGCTCAGGGCATCTATAGGGTTAACCTGCTATGTAGCAAGTACAGTTCCTGTGCTCGCTACATAGCCATGCTGTAGATGTACGACGTTGTGCACGAAATTACTCGCTGAAGCGTTGCATGTCATTAAGGGGTTCAATGGACAGATATATCCTGTCAGCTGTACACAGTGTAATGTGGCTCAGCAGAACTTTCATAGTCATAGCCGCCCCTCCCAGCCTCAGACTCAGACTTAGGGTACGTTCACACATGTATTTTTCTGTCGCTTTTCGTCAGCTGATTTTGCTACCTCTTGACCTAAATAGGTAGCAAAATCAACTGCAGAGAATCTAGATGTGTGAGCAGACCCTCAAGCAGGGGAAGGCAGGTAGTTTGGGTGACACTGATGATAACCATACCCGAGCCTGCTGGCCAAACGGAAGGAACAGAGGAAGGTACCGGGAGAAGAGGACCACTGATCACGGGCAGGTATGTTTGGTTATCATCAGTGTCACCTGCACTACCTGCCCCTAGAAACAGCTTAGTGTGGTGACACTGTGACACATAATATTACATTATGCTACATTAAGTTGTCAAAGCATATCTTCTCCACTTAACCACATTCAGCACCTGAAAGCCAGTTTTACTTTTAATAATTTGTTAAGCAATAAACCGAATTTATCTGAGACAGGTTGTACCTTACAGATATGTTTTTTCAGTCTAAGTAACTAGGTCATAAGATGTGAGATGAAGAAAGATCAGATTTCTTTATTTTTTAAAAAGAAGAAAAATGAAAGAAGCGATCTGATTGGTTGCTATGGGCAACTGCTCCACTTTTCCTCTGCACAGGTTTTGATAAATCTCCCCTAAGTTTTCATACCAGACTTGAAAAAAACAAAAAAAAGAAAGAAAAAAAAAGTTAATGGAAAAATGCTTGTACCTGGCTGCTTTTCTGCATTACTTCCATGACTCATTTGTTCTAATGGATGAGCAGAGCCAGAGTATTCCATCTCTTCGATGTGGCTTGAAACCGTAGGAGGTGCCTTTACTGGTCCATGTATTGCTTTTGGCTGAAAGAAAAATATTGGTTATGGTTCTTCTTCTTCATCAACCCTTAAAATGTTGTGACACAATGGAAAATACTTTTAGATATGTTTTATAATGGAGCATATAATCTGTTATATAATATAGCATAATTAATCAGATTTACATAATTATTACATGACTGCATGTGGTGCAATATATATTGTAGCTGGAATAGCTAGAGGTTATTGTTGTTTTGTGATAATAAGTGTATGTACACTGGAGATCAAAATTTAAGAACAACACATAATTTCCTAAATGTCAATGTCATAGTGTAGTCCTAATATGAATATATAATAACATGAGTAAAATAGCAGTATGTTAAGCTTATTTCATAAATTGTATTTATTCCAAAGCACAGAATAAAAATGTGATGTAAAAGAGATAATTGAAAAAGAACACTGATCAAAAGTAGAAAACACTTTATACCTGCAAGTTATCGGTGTTAATATGGCAACTAATACTAATTTCCTTAATGATCTGACAAACCCTATTTAACTGGTGTGCCGTTCCAAAGTGACTGAAACCCTCCGGCAACAGGTTTTCCAGATGAAGGCCAAAGGGGTGACCCTATCAGCCATAGCAAGAGAAGTTGGTCATTCCAAGTCTGTGATTTCTAGAATATTGCATCTTTACAACATCACAAACTCCTTCAAGTCAGCCTTGAAAGACAAATGCAAGAGAGGACAGAATAATTCGGAGAATCTCCATAGGTAATCATTTCAACACTGCGGCTGGAATTGCTCGCCAGTTCAGCACTGAACAGGGTAAGGATCTGTCTCGTCATACAGGGTCTTAACGTTTAAGAGCATTTGGGCTGAAAGCCCACTCTGCAGTGACCAAACCTCTCATTAGCAGTAAGAATCAAAAGGCTAGACTCACCTATGCTGAGGAGCATGTTGAATGGACAGATAAGTGCTCCAGAGTTCATTTTAGTGATGAAATAAAAGTTTAATTTATTTGGGTCTGATGGGAAACATTATGTTCATCGACAAACTGAGGAAAGACTGAACCCAAAGTGTGTAAAGAAGTCAGTGAAAGGTGGAGGAGGAAGTGTCTTGGTTTGGGGAATGTTTTCTGCAGCAGGAGTTGGACCTCTCATACAGCTACATGGACAAGTGAATGCAAGTGTGTATCAGAACCTTCTTCAGCAACACATGGTTCCTTCCTTGCGTTCATCACTCGATCAGCCAGCAATATTCATGCAGGACAATGCCCCGTCACACAGCAAAACGGGTAAAGCAGTTCCTTGAAACTGAATACAGTGAAACAATGAAATGGCTGCCCAGAGTCCTGATCTAACCCAATAGAAAGCCTCTGGAAAATCCTTGGTGACAAAGTTATGGCCAAGAAACCGACAACAGTGTGGATAATGAAGATTACATTATTTCTGAAAAAATCAAGTGTTCATAAATTGTTCTCTAATTTTCATCTCCAGTGTACATATGAGGTGGGTACACTGCTGTTTTGTTTAGTTTTTTAGCGCAGAATTGTGGTTAGAAAATCTGCAGCATAGTATTGTTCTAGCAAAATGATTTCTGACATCCACATGCTAAAGAAAGAAACCACCTAGAATTTGTGCAAAAAAATTAACTTCAGCAGGGGCATCAAGAAACCTTGCCATGAAGAAAACAAGCCCTTGTGAAGGAGGCCTTAGGGTATGTTCACACAGCGTAAAATGTGCAGAATGTCCGCCCGGAAAACATGGGCAGACATTCCGCACATTTGAATAATCTGGCAGGAACTAGGACAGCATGGAATGTCTGTGCAGAATTCCACCAGCATATTCCAAACAGACATTGCGCTGCAGCAGAGTCCCATTGATTTCAATTGTATTCTGCTGCACAGTTTGCCGTCCGCAAAAACAATAGCCTAGCCTTGCTCGGAAATGCATTGCCGTCTATGAGGCGGCAAAATTCCAAGTGGTCTTGGCGCCTGATGGATTATTCAAATGTAAGGAATGTGCACCCATGTTTTCTGGGCGGACAATCCACATATTTTATGCTGTGTGAAGACTCACATTATAGCTAAGAAAAACTGTACTTAAAGAATGATATAGTGTGGAATAGGTTATTATTAAAGGGTACCGCTCATCAAAAAAACTTTTGATATATTATAGATTAATGTATGCAGAATAACTTTTACAATTACATGTTATTAAAAAATATGTTTCTTTCTATTTAATTTTCCTCTTTGAAGAAATGACCACTAGGGGTCTCCCTACCAGTCCTGGCAGCAAGCATTTCAGACTCATGCTGGAGTCCTAAACACTACGAGCTGCCAGTCTGCTTTGTTCACAAAGGAGAACACTCAGAGCTGCCAGCCTGCTTTGTTCACAGCCTGTTTGGCTGTGAACAAAGCAGGCTGGCAGCTCTGAGTGTTTAGGACTCCAGCATGAGTCAGAAATGCTTGCTGACAGGACTGATCGGGAAGAATACAATAGAAAGAAGCATATTTTTCATTAACATGCTATTGGAAAGTTATTCAACATTCATTAATTTAAAATATATCAAAAGTTTATTTGATGAGAGGTACCCTTAGGGACCAAGGGTGTACAGGTACGCTTTCGCTCCCTGGCACTTAAGGTCCAAGGGCATACCTGTACGGGCATGGAAATTTTGGTCCCTGCCGCGAGCCGGGTAGGGACCGGACCGGGATGACTGCTGACATCTATCAGCAGGCATCCCGTGCCAATGCCCAGGGGGGTCCTGAAACGCAATTTCCCATATGTGGGCGTAAAATGCTCTGCGGACGCATAACAAGGCTTTTCATTTACACATCTGACTTTAACAAAAAGTCGTCAAACACCTGTGGGGTGTTAAGGCTCACTGGACCCCTTGTTACGTGCCTTGAGGGGTGTAGTTTCCAAAATAGTAAGCCATGTGTTTTTTTTTTTTTGTTGTTTTTGCTGTTCTGGCACAATAGGGGCTTCCTAAATGCAACATGTCCCCCAAAAACCATTTCAGCAAAATTCACTCTCCAAAATCCCATTGTCGCTCCTTCCCTTCTGAGCCCTCTGCTGCGCCCACTGAACACTTCAAATACACATATGAGGTATTTCCTTACTCGAAAGAAATTGGGTTACACATTTTGGGGGCCTTTTTCTCCTATTACCCCTTGTAAAAATTCAAAAACTGGGTCTACAAGAACATGCGAGTGTAAAAAATGAAGATTTTGAATTTCCTCCTTCACTTTACTGCTATTCCTGTGAAACACCTAAAGGGTTATCAAACTTTCTGAATGTCATTTTGAATACTTTGAGGGGTGCAGTTTCTATAATGGGGTCATTTATGGGGTATTTCTAATATGAAGGCCCTTCAAATCCACTTCAAAACTGAACTAATCCCTGAAAAATTCCGATTTTAAAAATGTTGTGAAAAATTAGAAAATTGCTGCTGAACTTTGAAGTCCTCTGATGTCTTCCAAAAGTAAAAGCATGTCAACTTTATGATGCAGAAATAAAGTAGACATATTGCATATGTGAATCAATGTATAATCCTTACAAGGAGAGAGCTTCAAAGTTAGAAAAATGCTAAATTTTCAAATTTTTCATGACATTTTTGAATTTTTCACCAAGAAATTATGCAAGCATCGGCAAAAATTTACCAATATGTTAAAGTAAAATATGTCACAAAAAAACAATCTCGGAATCAAATTCATAAGTAAAAGCATCCCAGAGTTATTAATGCTTAAAGTGACAGTGGTCAGATGTGCAAAAAATGCTCTGGTCCTTAAAGGGGTACTCCGGCACTAACACATCTTATCCCCTATCCATAGGATAGGGGATAAGATGCCTGATCGCATGGGTCCTACTGCTGGGGACCCCGTGATCTTCCACTCCGCACCCTGTTAGAATCAGCCCCGGGAGCGTGCTCACTCCGGGTCTGATTACTGGCGATCACGGGGACGGAGCATGGTGACGTCACGGCTCCGCTCCCATGTGACGTCACGCTCCCCCCTCAATGCAAGCCTATGGGAGGGGGCTTAACAGCAATAGTTGCATTGGTTGTCTGTCATCTTGATTCCTATTTCTCTTTTCTGAGATATTGTTGACATAGTGCAGCGTATATTTCCCATGATATCAATGGTTTTTCAGAGATAGAGGTAACAGAGTTTCATTGCTGTGAGTCCTTCACACAGGAGATTGGCTGCATCACACAGGCCACACCATGCTTACAGAAGAGACAGACAGAGTGATCAGGGTATAACCTTAATGGTCATTACTCTATGCAGGGCCATTTTTGCCATTAGGCACCCAGGCATATTAGTTGAATCCATATGGGTCAGAACTGCATTGAAACCTACCTGCAGATTTGCAGCAGAATCACTGTGTTGTGAATTTGTGTTTTCACCGCGTTCTGTTTATAGAAGTGAGATCCACAGTGAATTCATAGCAAAGTCTGTATGCATTTTTTGCTGCGTATTTGTGACATCAGCATGCATGTATTCAGTCCAAATGCCTAGGGCAGCTTGAGCTGTAAATACAACCCCCAGTATGGGCACACCTTATAGATTTCTCTACCCCTTGTCACTTAGGGCAGATATAAGATCTTCAGCAGTAGGCTACACATAAGTAAGACACAGGGAGAGATTTATCAACATTTGTGTAGAGGAAGAGTGGTGCAGTTGCTCATAGCAACCAATCCGATAGCTTTTTTTTATTTTTAAATAGGCTTTTGAAAAGCAGTCTGATTGGTTGCAACTGCATCACTCTCTACACATCACTCTCACTCTCTACTTTCTCTACACAGGTTTTTATAGGAGGGTGGCGTTTGGTAAGAAGGGTTCTGTGATCCGCCAGGAGGGGTCGATAAGCAATGTAATCCTGTAGTTTACAGAAAGTCAGAAACACAGGAGAGGCTGACCTCCTGTCTGCACATTAGTTTATGTAATTTTCAGACTATCGGACTGTTTGTCACATGACTGGGCTCCAGCAATGAAATGTATGAAAGTAGTTGAGCTGGAATAACAAATGAAACAACAATGAACATTGGCACAAAGTTATATGGGCACTACCAGTGGTGGCAAGTTTGTATGTTGAGAGTACTCTCTTTTTCCTCCATTTAATCCTCTATTTATGTATTGCAATTGTATGTGTACTGTGAGACAGTAATGGTGATCGGGGATCACTACATTTCCCAAAGATACCAGGTGTTTTTAACTACTAGGTTCCAGGAGACGCATATAGCATCCAGGGAAAGCTGCATGAGATATGGGGAATTCAGGAAATAGTTAAATCCTTGGCAAATCTTAGCTTGCTTGAGAATTTGGTAATTCCTGTTATCGGGTCTGTATTTTTATGGGATCAAAGGCAAGCTTGCAGTTTTTCATCCCCTTCCTAGGCCACTCCAGCTTTTCAGACTAACCCAGATCAGCACAGGTGCTGAAAACAGCTAATAACTGTGCCTTAAATATAGGTAAGACATGACGTCCTAAGGTGCTTACCTCTCCGGGGACAATCACCGTTTGTATGAAGAAATGTGAAGTTTTGTTTTAATAGGATGGCCGATTGTATGCCACTTGTTCATTGAAGGCAAGTTAACAAGTTTAGTTAGTGCCAGTACATCTTCTAATCTGAATTACACAGTTGTTTATTTTTAAATGTTAAAAAAGCTAATTTAAAAATTGATGCCCAGAATCTGGAAAAACATTGGAGATTATATTCATTTTTGCCACCATTTCCAGATTAAATATAATTGTTTTTAAAGGAAACAACATCACCCTAACCTGAATATACAGATTGAAAATGTGCATAATGCTGTTTAAAATGCACGTTAGCTGGGGAAAATGTGTTCAGCTGTCCTGAGCATATATGTCATTTCTTTTTCCGAGTAATAGAGGTGGTCTCCTTTACTTTTGAGCAATACTTCTCCCACTGGGCTGATATCACTCTAAGTGAAGCTGGGATGCATGTTTATGAAGGGGAGGTGATATCGGGAAAAGCATTGTTCAAAAGTGAGGAGACCAGCTTAATTACTCAGAATAAGAAATTACATATATAAAAATATACAGATTGCTTAGAAACGGCTGCACTTTCTTTCCCAGGTAAAGTGCTTTTTTTATCCGCATCACCCGCACTATCAATCTTTATATTTAGGATAGTGGGGGTGATGCTGCTGTCAGTCTGTCAATTTTCCTTTTATCATTTTTCATTATTTTGTTCTTTACTTTTAACTTGTGAACTTCTGTATCTGTGCTTTATACCAAGGATCTACCAAGCAAGAAGCCAGACAAACATAAAACTAGGACATTTACACTTTTTATCACTTTGCCCGAGTTTATACCTGGTATTCTGTGTAACTGCATATTTTCATCCAAGGATAGGGGATAAGATGCCTGATTCCGGGATTGGGTCCAGCCACTGTGATAAGAAGTCTAGGGGATTCTATCTGGCTCCCCTTCTTCCTTCCAAACATTTTTTTAAACAGCTCCTTAGCACTCTGAGATCCTTCTACTGGCAGGGTAAACCTCCTAGACTTGGTCGGGCCCTCCTCAAGGCGCCTAAACGACATGTTGGGTTGGTCTCTCCTGACCTATCTTCCTGCCTCCCAATTGGTGAATGCAGCGTGGTGGATCGACTTGGATCTCTCAAATGCAACTACTGCTTTGGCTTGAGCACTTATGCGGTCCTACGAGAGCCTCACCAGCACATTATACAAGAATTCTTCTGCTTCCTCTTACCCTATCGCAATCTAGACGGTGGCCAGGGTTTGGTCCATGGTGTCGGGTCAGTTTCCACAGCCGCTGGTATCTCCTAGAGCACCCTTGTGGGGAAATACTCACCTTCCTCACCTGAGTTACAGGATGCTTGCTTCTGGGGAACTCATGGAGTCAAATTTGCTGTCCATCCCAGATGATTACTGCTGTTTTTTCTGAGGTGGAGCTTCTCCTAGGTACCATGGACTTCTCCAGGCCCCTTACTCAAACGTATGCTCTCTTACAGACTTTGGGGCCTAGCCCCTTTGAGTTGGCCTTTGTTAAGTGGGTGGAGGATATTCCTGATCTATCTGAGGACCAGTGGCGGGAGGTGGAGAGGACATACTACTCTACTGTGGTCAGTGCTAGGGACATGCTGATTCAATCTAGATTTGTGCTACGCCTTTATTACACCCCAGAGAAATTGAAGCACATTGGTGTTTCTCCCTCTGAGACTTGCTTCCCTTGTTTGCCAGAGGTGATGACTCTACTGCATGTGGTTTGGCATTGTTCTAGTGTAGCTCCATTTTGGAGAGAGGTAATGCGTTTTTTAGCTCATAATTTGGAATTCACCTTACTCCTCAGGTGTGCCACCTGGTTGTGATGTCATGTAAGGATGCTTCACCTCCTCCTCTGTCCAGGTGGATTAGCTTGGTGAATAAATATGTAGCCCCTCTATCATGCAATGTATGTGAGTCGCAAATGTCCAAATTAATTTGATAAGGTGAGACCCCTAGGCTTCTCCTTGAGGTCTCGACCGACTCTCCATGTCGGTCATCTCAGCTGGCCTGATTTAACACGGTTGTTGCTTTTTCAGTGGCGGTGTGGAGGAAGGGAGTGCCAGGGTGTGTGATGTGTGACTATTGGCGTTGTTTGTCGGGCCTATTTCGCTCCCGGGGTTCCTGGTCTCTACCCCTCATGTTTTGTGGGTAGTTTATAGGCTATTGTCTGTTACCCAGAGAATTGTATTGGATTCCACTTACTGTTATGTCCCCTGTTTAGTCTGGCGAATCTGTTCCCAGGGGCCCATGGAGTGAACTCTGTGTTTGTTGTTGTATTGTTTTTTATTTCTTGCAAAACTGTTATAAAGAAATACTTTATAAAAATAAAAAAAAGCAGTCTAGGGGCGGAGTACCCCTTCGAGGCTTATTCCCCCTGTGCAGAATTTCCACAAGGAAAGGCTATGATCTCAACGTGATTCTGCTGCTCTATTCACATGCTGGAAGTTCTGCGACAGAACCTTCAAAATTAGATTCTGGCAAAAGATTAAACATGTTCAGTCTTCCAACGGAATCCGCCAGAAAAGTCCCAAATGGGACAGACCTGAATCATTTTTGCTCTAAGCAAGGAGATCACTGATCCAGTGCAGAAATTCAGAAATTCTTCACTGAAATTGTGTAGTGTAAATGAGCCCCTACTGTCAGTAGTTTCATTGCAGAAAGTACTGTAAGTACAGGCAGCCAAGGCTTATCTCTTGTTTCCAAGTGGGTCAAGTCATAAATGTATTAATGTGGCTACACAGGGCCAATCTAAAACGTGTGTGTGTGTGTGTGTGCGTGTGTGTGTGTACTTTTGTAATAAATGATTTAAACAAAGCACAACCTTTTCTGGAACTGAATGTCTTGGATATCGACCAATGCAAAACATTACGTTGCCAAACGAAGAGACGTGCACATGAACTTAATTTTAAGTACAGTTCACAGATGTGTCTCATCTGTATTTATCACAGCTGGGAAGAAAACAAGACTGAAGCGCACATCTAGGAATAGCCCATGTGTATGCCACCATTGCAATTGGACAACAATTTTATGATAGATTTTTAACAACAACTTTTATTCAATGGTTTATTTTTTTATTTTATTCATCATCTAATATCATCCAAGAGAGAAATAAACAAGTTTGTACTAAAACACAAAAGTTACAAGGGCCGGTACAGTAGGGGAGATTCATTAACACCTGCGAAAAAGTTGACCAGTTGCCCGTAGCAACCAATCCGATTTTTTAAACTGTGAAGAAATTAGTTTTTGCCCATAGCAACCAATTACAGTTCAGTTCAATTTTAGCAGAGGTTGTTAAGAGATTAAACCTGATCTCTGATTGGTCGCTATAGGCAAAATTGGACAGTTTTTGTTTTCACAGTTTTTAATTATTTCCCACATGGTTTACGAAATAGCTGGACATTTTGATTTTGGAATATTAATATCGAGGGACATTTATCAATGTTTGCTTATGTATTCTTTTTTTTAGTAACTTTTTCCTTACTTTTTTTTTGCTTATGTGTGACTTATTTATCAACTGCTTTCAGCCTGTTGATAATTTTCTTTCACGTAAGCAATTTTTCCTTTTTCACTTTGGTAGTAGCTTTTTCTGCTCCATGTTTGAGCTGGAGTAAATTTAGTAAATTTTTAACCCTGTTGCGACTGTCGCAGTTAATAAATACCTGACTACTCGAAGTCCATTTTAAAATTATTACTACGTAGTAAAGTTTTGGAAAACTTGCTTTTCTCGCTTTCCAGTCAAAATGTCGCATGAAAAATCGTGTAGTCGCAGTTGCGACAATTTTGCTACAATTATAGTAAAGAAAACCTGACTAAACCCGTTGATAAATGTCCATAATTGAGAACAAAATATAGGATTACTTTGTTATTTAAATAAGGAACCTGCATGTCTAAAGCTATGTTCACTCAGTGTAAAATTTGCAGTGTATTTGAATGTAAAAAAATTGCGCCCACATTTTTAACCGATCATGGATGAATATGCACGTATAAAATAAAATATGCAGCTAATTGTTACACTTTGTGAACATAGTCTAAAAGTGCTAATTAGTCTGCAGTTTCAAGAGAGCGTGCTTACAGACTTATGGGACTTTGCCAATTACAGAATAGTGATGAGCAGCATAAGCCATATTCAAATTTGCAAAATATCATGAATATATGGACGAATATTCATCCTATTTGCGAATTTAGCATATTTGTTACATTTTTTTCCATGCGAAATTCGTAATGAAATTCTCAAAGTGCACATGCGCAATTATATCTTTCAACTTACTACTTTCCTATTGGTTGCTAGGGATGTTGCTAACCTCTGATAACTGTATTTGCATCCTTCTCATTGGCCCACAAGCTAAAAGAAGGGAGGGATCAGTGTCCTACGAAATATTTGTGCTCCACAAATGTTGGAGCCTTCTTTCGACCACAAGCTTGAAGCAGGGAGGGACGATCACTTTTTATTTACACACTACACATCATTGTGATGTGTACTGAGAAAAAAAAAAAAGAATATTCGTCATAATGAATACAGTCATGGCCGTTGGCACCCCTGAAATTTAGAAAATGAAGTATTTCTCACAGAAAAGGATTGCAGTAACACATGTTTTGCTATACAGATGTCTATTTCCTTTGTGTGTATTGGAACTAAATCAAAAAAGGGAGGAAAAAAAAAAAGCAAATTGGACATAATGTCACACCAAACTCCAAAAATGGGCTGGACAAAATTATTGGCACCCTTTCAAAATTGTGGAAAAATAAGATTGTTTCAAGCATGTAATGCTCCTTTTAACTCACCTAGGTCAAGTAACAGGTGTGGCCAATATAAAAATCACACCTGAAAGCAGATAAAAAGGAGAGAAGTTCACTTGGTTTTGCATTGTGTGTCTGTGTGCTACACTAAGCATGGACAACAGAAAGAGGAGAAGAGAAATGTCTGAGGACCTGAGAACCAAAATTGTGGAAAAATATCAACAATTTCAAGGTTTCAAGTCCATCTCCAGAGATCTAGATTTGCCTTTGTCTTTGTTGAAGTTTGCAACCCATGACACTGTAGCTAATCTCCCTGGGCGTGGACAGAGGAGAAAAATTGATGAAAGGTGTCAACGCATGATGGTGGATAAGCAGCCCCAAACATTTTCCAAAGATATTCAAGCTGTCCTGCAGGCTCAGGGAGCATCAGTGTCAGTGCAAACTATCTGTCGACATTTAAATGAAATGAAACGCTATGGCAGGAGACCCAGGAGGACCCCACTGCTGTCACAGAGACATTATAAAGCAAGACTAAATTTTGCCAAAATGAACTTGAGCCAAAAGACAAAATCCTTCTGGGAAAACGTCTTGTGGACAGATAAGACCAAGATAGAGCTTTTTGGTAAAGCACATGATTCTACTGTTTACCGAAAACGGAATGAGGCCTGCAAAGAAAAGAACACAGTACCTACAGTGAAATATGGTGGAGGTTCAATGATGTTTTGGGGTGGTTTTGCTGCCTCTGGCACTGGGTGCCTTGAATGTGTGCAAGGCATCATGAAATCTGAGGATTACCAACGGATTTTGGGTCGCACTGTACAGCCCAGTGTCAGAAAGCTGGGTTTGCGTCCGAGATCTTGGGTCTTCCAGCAGGAAAATGACCCCAAACATAAGTCAAAAAGCACCCAGAAATGGATGGCAACAAAGCGCTGGAGAGTTCTGAAGTGGCTAGCAATGAGTCCAGATCAAAATCCCATTGAACACCTGTGGAGAGATCTTAAAATTGCTGTTGGGAAAAGGCGCCTTCTAATAAGAGAGACCTGGAGCAGTTTGCAAAGGAAGAGTGGTCCAACATTCCGGCTGAGAGGTGTAAGAAGCTTATTGATTGTTATAGGAAGCGACTGATATCAGTTATTTTTTCCAAAGGGTGTGCAACCAAATATTAAGTTAAGGATGCCGGGCTGTCCGGGCATGCTGAGAGTTGTAGTTTTGCAACACCTGCAGGTTGAAGGCCACTGCTTTATACCATATTTGGGATTTGGATACTTGCTACAAAGTGAAAACTCAACATGCTCAGGAAAAATCTTCGTGAACATCCTCAGTGCTGACCCCATCATTTCTGCCAGGAGTTGTAAGTCTATTTAAGCAAAGGCTGAGAGGGGACTAAAGAGCCCAAATCTTAGTTTTGTAATTATATACCTATGTATTGTAAGGATCATTGTCTGAATGTCCCTATAATCAAACGGAATCCTCATTTCTTTGTGTACTAGGAAAAGGAAGTAAAAATAATTCTCCTCCTTTGATCTTTTACCGTAAAGGCTGGAAATACACCCCAAACCAGCAATTTCACACAAGTAGACTGTTGTGTGCCTTTGTGCTGCACTCTACGAAACCAGATCTGACTGTAATAAACATGCATTACATCCTAAAGACAGTTTTATCAATCTTGGAATAGAAAGTTTAAAAACATCATTGTCTTTCCCTTATGTAGGGATGATGAAACCACTTTAAAGGGGTATTCCAGTAAAAAGCATGTTTTTTTTTTTTCATATTAACTGGCTCCAGAAAGTTAAACAGATTTGTAAATGACTTCTATAAAAAAAAATCTTAATCCTTCCAGTACTTATCAGCTGCTGAAGTTGAGTTTTCTGTCTGACAACAGTGTTCTCTGTTGACACCTCTGTTTGTCTCAGGAACTGTCCAGAGTAGGAGCAAATTCCCATAGCAAACCTCTCCTGCTCTGGACAGTTCCTGAGACAGACAGAGGTGTCAGCAGTGAGCACTGTTGTCAGACAGAAAAGTACAACTCAACTTCAGCATTTACTGGAAACATTAAGATTCTTTAATATAAATAATTTACAAATTTGTTTAACTTTCTGGGGCCAGTTGATATGAAAAAAAAAATATGTTTTTTTTTTCTTCTTTTTTTTACTGGAATACCCCTTTACCCCTTAAGGATGGACCCATTTTTTACCTTAAAGGGGTACTCCGGTATAAACCTTTTTTCTTTTAAATCAACTGGTGGCAGAAAGTTAAACATATCTGTAAATTACTTAAAAAAAAATCTTAAACCTTCCAGTACTTATTAGCTGCTGAATGCTACACTTTGGAACACTGATGACATCACGACCACAGTGCTCTCTGCGGACATCTCTGTCCATTTTAGAAACCATGCATAGCAGATGCATAGCAGATGTATAGCAGATGTATGCTAAGGGCAGCATGGTGGCTCAGTGGTTAGCACTGCTGCCTTGCAGTGTTGGGGACTTGGGTTCAAATCCCACTAAGGACAACAATAAATAAAGCATTATTATTATTATAATAACGTCAGCAGAGAGAACTGTGGTCGTGATGTCATCAGAGAGCATTCCAAAAAGAAAAGAATTTCCTCTGTAGTATTCAGCAGCTAATAAGTACAGGAAGGATTAAGATTTTTTAATTGAAGTAATTTACAAATATGTTTAACTTTCTGCCACCAGTTGATTTAAGAGAAAAAAGGTTTTCACCGGAGTACCCCTTTAATGAACGGACTCTTTTTTTAAAAAATTTGACATGTGTCTCTTTAAATGGTAATAGCTTTAGAACGCTTTTACTGAGCGGGGCGATTCTGAGATTATTTTTTCATGACATATTGTACTTTATGTAAGTGGTGCATTTTTGTTGACACGTGAAGCATTTTTTATAAAAAATATACAAAGTTTTGTGAAAAACTGGAAAATTTGGGGCATTTTTAAAAATGATTTCTTTTATTATGTTCACTGTGCATTAAAAGTGATGTTATATTTATTCTGTGGGTTGGTACAATTATTGCGATACCCATTTTATATAGCTTTTTATGTTCTTTTTCCTTTTTCTGAGCAAAATTCTTTTTTTCCCTTTTTTGTGTTATCATGTTCTGACAGCCGTAACTTTTTTTTATTTTTAGTCCGATGCCATTGAGTGAGGGCTTATTTTTTGTGGGACAAGCCGTACTTTTGGTATATTTTTTTTTGAAATATGAGCTACATTTGAACTTTTTTATTCCGCTATTGCATTGTGCATTGTTCGTGCAAGTGATGCAGTCTTTTTAATGTTTACATTGGCTGCAGGCCTGTTTGTTCTTGCAAACACCATACTATTTGTAGAGGTGATGCAACATATTGGCAGTGTTGTCCTGTTCAGTGGAAATAGTGCTGTCCCATACATGCTTAACCCCTTAAAGACCGGGGTTTTTTCCGTTTTTGCATTTTCGTTTTTTGCTCCTTGCCTTTAAAAAATCATAACTCTTTCAATTTTGCACCTAAAAATCCATATGATTGCTTATTTTTTGCGGCACCAATTCTACTTAGTAATGACATCAGTCATTTTGCCCAAAAATCTACGGTGAAACGGAAAAAAAAATCATTGTGCGACAAAATTGAAAAAAAACCCGCTGTTTTGTAACTTTTGGGGGCTTCCGTTTCTACGTAGTAAATTTTTCGGTAGAAATGACACCTTATCTTTATTCTGTAGGTCCATACGATTAAAATGAACCCCTACTTTTATAGGTTTGATTTTGTTGTACTTCTGGAAAAAATCATAACTACATGCAGGAAAATGAATACGTTTAAAATTGTCATCTTCTGACCCCTATAACTTTTTTATTTTTCCATGTATGGGGCGGTATGAGGGCTCATTTTTTGCACCGTGATCTGAAGTTTTTAAGGGTACCATTTTTGCATTGATAGGACTTATATAAAAAGTGACCAAAAATGCACTATTTTGGACTTTGGAATTTTTTTGCGCGTACGCCATTGACCGAGCGGTTTCATTAATTATATATTTTTATAATTCGGACATTTCCGCACGTGGTGATATCATATATGTTTATTTTTTTATTTATTTACACTTTGTTTTTTTTTTATGGGAAAAGGGGGGTGATTCAAACTTTTAATAGGGGAGGGGTTAAATGATATTCATTCACTTTTTTTTTTTCACTTTTTTTTTGCAGTGTTATACCTCCCATAGGGACCTATAACACTGCACACACTGATCTTCATCATTGATCACTGGTTTCTCATAGGAAACCAGTGATCGATGATTCTGCCGCATGACTGCTCATGCCTGGATCTCAGGCACTGAGCAGTCATTCGGTGATCGGACAGCGAGGAGGCAGGTAGGGGCTCTCCTGCTGTCCTGTAAGCTGTTCGGGATGCCGCGATTTCGCCGCGGCTATCCCGAACAGCCCACTGAGTTAACCGGCATGGTTTCCCTTTCGCTTTTAGCCGCGCGGCTCAGCTCTGAGAGTGCGGCTAAAGGGTTAATAGCGGCGGGTCCCGGCTTCACTATGACCAAGGAGTAGGACGTACAGGTACGTCCTTGGTCCTTAAGGGGTTAAACTCCTTCAATGTATTTGCAGCGACCACTTCTGCAGGAAGGATATTCCATGCATCCACTACTCTCTCAGTAAAGTCATACTTCCTGATATTACTGCATAAACCTCTTCCCCTCTAATTCAAAACCCCTTGAGTGGTGATCAGAATATTGTGCTTTGCACCTTATAAATCCCTTATCCAATGGATAGCCGTAGATAGTTGAGAGTTTAGCACTGTAGATAATAATACAATCCACTAACGCACATGCAATTGTTTATGGTACCTATGCACTACTATTATGTACAGTAATTGTATGTCTATGTATTTATTTATTTATTTGTTTATGTTAATGTTGTTGAGTTTCACTATTTCTAATGAATAATCACTAATAAACTTTGTCATTTGATAAAATGATGATTGTTGTGGAGCTTCTATTATTACTTAGTTGTCCCAATCTGCACTGTTGTAAAGCTTTCCTCTGACAAAACTCCTTTTGATCCGAGTGGCCTTTGCAAGTGCTTTGTTTGTTTTTTCCTCCCACTGTATTCCAGAAAGGCAATGGTTAACCTGACCTGTCTGTGTTTCTTGGCTTCTTATTGCTTATCAGATTCCGCTATACAAACCATACTAATGTATTCAGTCCTTGCTTGAGTGACAGCATAGTTCACCCATGTTCTGATTCTGTCTAGGTCCGTTTCTGTTTCATTCTGCCTCGCGTCATCCTGGTTTAAGTCTGGTCTGTTGCCAAGTTGCCATCTGGTTCTGACCTGGCCTGTTCCTCTGCTCCCCGACTGTCACGATGCCGGCTGGCAGGTAGTGGATCCTCTGTGCCAGAGAGGGATTGGCGTGGACCGTGCTAGTGGATCGGTTCTAAGTCACTACTGGTTTTCACCAGAGCCCGCCGCAAAGCGGGATGGTCTTGCTGCGGCGGTAGTGACCAGGTCGTATCCACTAGCAACGGCTCAACCTCTCTGGCTGCTGAAGATAGGCGCGGTACAAGGGAGTAGACAGAAGCAAGGTCGGACGTAGCAGAAGGTCGGGGCAGGCAGCAAGGATCGTAGTCAGGGGCAACGGCAGGAGGTCTGGAACACAGGCTAGGAACACACAAGGAAACGCTTTCACTGGCACGATGGCAACAAGATCCGGCAAGGAAGTGCAGGGGAAGTGAGGTGATATAGGGAAGTGCACAGGTGAACACACTAATTGGAACCACTGCGCCAATCAGCGGCGCAGTGGCCCTTTAAATCGCAAAGACCCGGCGCGCGCGCGCCCTAGGGAGCGGGGCCGCGCGCGCCGGGACAGGACCGACGGGGAGCGAGTCAGGTACGGGAGCCGGGGTGCGCATCGCGAGCGGGCGCTACCCGTATCGCGAATCGCATCCCGGCTGGAGGCGGTATCGCAGCGCCCCGGGTCAGTGGATCTGACCGGAGCGCTGCAGTGAGGAGAGTGTAGCGAGCGCTCCGGGGAGGAGCGGGGACCCGGAGCGCTCGGCGTAACAGTACCCCCCCCCTTGGGTCTCCCCCTCTTTTTAGAGCCTGAGAACCTGAGGAGCAGACTTTTGTCTAGGATATTGTCCTCAGGTTCCCAGGATCTCTCTTCTGGACCACAACCCTCCCAATCCACTAAAAAAAAGGTTTTCCCTCTGACCTTTTTAGATGCCAAAATCTCTTTGACGGAGAAGATGTCCGAGGAGCCGGAAACAGGAGTGGGGGGAACAGATTTGGGAGAGAAACGGTTGATGATAAGTGGTTTAAGAAGAGAAACGTGAAAGGCATTAGGAATACGAAGAGAAGGAGGAAGAAGAAGTTTGTAAGAGACAGGATTAATCTGGCACAAAATTTTGAAAGGACCAAGATATCGTGGTCCCAACTTGTAGCTAGGGACACGGAAGCGGACATATTTAGCGGAGAGCCATACCTTGTCTCCAGGGGAAAAAATGGGAGGAGCTCTTCTTTTCTTATCCGCGAATTTCTTCATGCGTGATGAAGCCTGTAAGAGAGAATTTTGGGTCTCTCTCCATATGATGGAAAGATCACGAGAAATTTCATCCACAGCGGGCAGACCAGAGGGCAAGGGGTAGGGAGGGGGGGAAGAGGGTGACGGCCGTACACCACGAAAAATGGGGATTTGGAGGAAGATTCAGAGACTCTGAAGTTATACGAGAATTCGGCCCATGGTAGAAGATCTGCCCAGTCATCCTGGCGGGAGGAAACAAAATGTCGTAAATAATCACCCAGGACCTGGTTAATTCTTTCTACTTGTCCATTGGATTGAGGATGATATGCAGAAGAAAAATTTAATTTAATCTTGAGTTGTTTACAGAGAGCCCTCCAGAATTTAGACACGAATTGGACGCCTCTATCCGAGACGATCTGCGTAGGCAACCCGTGAAGACGAAAAATGTGTACAAAAAATTGTTTAGCCAACTGAGGCGCTGAAGGAAGACCAGGAAGAGGGATGAAATGTGCCATTTTGGAGAATCGATCAATGACCACCCAAATAACAGTGTTGCCACGGGAAGGGGGTAAGTCAGTAATAAAATCCATACCAATCAGAGACCAAGGCTGTTCGGGGACAGGCAGAGGATGAAGAAAACCAGCGGGCTTCTGGCGAGGAGTCTTATCCCGGGCACAGATAGTGCAGGCTCGCACAAAGTCCACAACATCCGTCTCCAGAGTCGGCCACCAATAGAAGCGAGAGATGAGTTGCACAGATTTCTTGATGCCCGCATGACCTGCGAGATGGAAGGAGTGACCCCATTTGAGGATTCCGAGGCGTTGGCGTGGAGAAACGAAGGTCTTTCCTGGAGGAGTTTGCCTGATGGAGGCTGGAGAAGTGGAAATCAGGCAGTCAGGAGGAATGATGTGTTGCGGAGAGAGCTCTACTTCAGAAGCATCCGAGGAACGAGAGAGAGCATCGGCCCTAATGTTCTTATCGGCAGGCCGAAAGTGAATTTCAAAATTAAATCGGGCAAAGAACAGAGACCACCTGGCCTGGCGAGGATTCAGCCGTTGGGCAGACTGGAGGTAGGAGAGGTTCTTGTGATCGGTGTAAATAATAACTGGAAATCTTGAACCCTCCAGCAGATGCCTCCATTCTTCAAGTGCTAATTTAATGGCTAGAAGTTCTCGATCCCCGATGGAGTAGTTCCTCTCCGCCGGAGAGAAGGTCCTGGAAAAAAAACCACAAGTAACAGCATGCCCGGAAGAATTTTTTTGTAGAAGGACAGCTCCAGCTCCCACTGAGGAGGCATCAACCTCCAATAGGAAGGGTTTAGATGGGTCAGGTCTGGAGAGCACAGGAGCCGAAGAAAAGGCAGACTTGAGCCGTTTAAAGGCGTCTTCCGCTTGAGAAGGCCAAGACTTGGGATCGGCATTTTTTTTGGTTAAAGCCACGATAGGAGCCACAACGGTAGAAAAATGAGGAATAAATTGCCTATAATAATTGGCGAACCCCAAAAAACGTTGGATAGCACGGAGTCCAGAGGGGCGTGGCCAATCTAAGACGGCAGAGAGTTTGTCTGGATCCATTTGTAGTCCCTGGCCTGAGACCAAGTATCCTAGGAAAGGAAGAGATTGGCATTCAAACAGACATTTCTCTATTTTGGCATAGAGTTGATTGTCACGAAGTCTCTGAAGAACCATACGGACATGCTGGCGGTGTTCTTCTAGATTGGCAGAAAAAATCAGGATATCGTCCAGATATACAACAACACAGGAGTATAAGAGATCACGAAAAATTTCATTAACAAAGTCTTGGAAGACGGCAGGGGCGTTGCACAGGCCAAAGGGCATGACCAGATACTCAAAGTGTCCATCTCTGGTGTTAAATGCCGTTTTCCATTCATCCCCCTCTCTGATGCGGATGAGATTATAAGCACCTCTTAAGTCCAGTTTGGTAAAGATGTGGGCACCTTGGAGGCGATCAAAGAGTTCAGAGATGAGGGGTAGGGGGTAGCGGTTCTTAACCGTGATTTTATTAAGACCGCGGTAGTCAATGCAAGGACGTAGAGAGCCATCTTTTTTGGACACAAAGAAAAATCCGGCTCCGGCAGGAGAGGAGGATTTACGGATAAAGCCCTTTTTTAAATTTTCCTGGACGTATTCAGACATGGCAAGAGTCTCTGGGGCGGACAGAGGATAAATTCTGCCCCGGGGTGGAGTAGTGCCCGGGAGGAGGTCGATAGGACAATCATAAGGCCTGTGAGGAGGTAGAGTCTCAGCTTGTTTTTTGCAAAAAACATCCGCAAAGTCCATATAGGCCTTAGGAAGACCGGTTACAGGAGGAACCACAGAGTCACGGCAAGGGTTACTGGGAACCGGTTTTAGGCAGTCCTTGGAACAAGAGGGCCCCCAACTCTTGATCTCCCCAGTGGACCAATCCAGGGTTGGGGAATGAAGTTGAAGCCAGGGAAGTCCAAGGAGAATTTCAGAAGTGCAATTGGGGAGGACCAAAAGTTCAATCTTCTCGTGATGAGATCCGATGCACATTAGAAGGGGCTCCGTGCGGAAACGTATGGTACAGTCCAATCTTTCATTGTTTACACAATTGATGTAGAGGGGTCTGGCGAGACTGGTCACCGGGATGTTGAACCTGTTGACGAGAGAGGCCAAAATAAAATTTCCTGCAGATCCGGAGTCCAAGAAGGCCATAGTAGAGAAGGAGAAGGCAGAGGCAGATATCCGCACAGGCACAGTAAGACGTGGAGAAGCAGAGTAGACATCAAGGACTGTCCCACCTTTGTGCGGAGTCAGCGTACGTCTTTCCAGGCGGGGAGGACGGATAGGACAATCCTTCAGGAAGTGTTCGGTACTAGCACAGTACAGGCAGAGATTGTCCATGCGGTGTCGTGTCCTCTCTTGGGGTGTCAGGCGAGACCGGTCGACCTGCATAGCCTCCACGGCGGGAGGCACAGGAACAGATTGCAGGGGACCAGAGGAGAGAGGAGCCGGGGAGAAGAAACGC
The DNA here is from genome assembly GCF_029499605.1 of Hyla sarda. Lineage (NCBI taxonomy): Eukaryota > Metazoa > Chordata > Amphibia > Anura > Hylidae > Hyla > Hyla sarda. The sequence goes on from NC_079193.1 coordinate 171,604,326, forward strand.
CTTGTGCGAACAGAGTCCATATCCTGGCGGAGCTCCTGACGCCTTTCGGAAAAACGCATGTCAATGCGAGTGGCTAGGTGAATGAGTTCATGAAGGTTAGCAGGGATTTCTCGTGCAGCCAGAACATCTTTAATGTTGCTGGATAGGCCTTTTTTAAAGGTCGCGCAGAGGGCCTCATTATTCCAGGATAATTCTGAAGCAAGAGTACGGAATTGTACGGCATACTCGCCAACGGAAGAATTACCCTGGACCAGGTTCAACAGGGCAGTCTCAGCAGAAGAGGCTCGGGCAGGTTCCTCAAAGACACTTCGAATTTCCGAGAAGAAGGAGTGTACAGAGGCAGTGACGGGGTCATTGCGGTCCCAGAGCGGTGTGGCCCAAGACAGGGCTTTTCCAGACAGAAGGCTGACTACGAAAGCCACCTTAGACCTTTCAGTGGGAAACTGGTCCGACATCATCTCCAAGTGCAGGGAACATTGGGAAAGAAAGCCACGGCAAAACTTAGAGTCCCCATCAAATTTATCCGGCAAGGATAGTCGTAGACCAGAAGCGGCCACTCGCTGCGGAGGAGGTGCAGGAGCTGGCGGAGGAGATGATTGCTGAAGCTGTGGTAGTAGCTGCTGTAGCATCACGGTCAGTTGAGACAGCTGTTGGCCTTGTTGCGCTATCTGTTGTGACTGCTGGGTGACCACCGTGGTGAGGTCAGCGACAACTGGCAGAGGAACTTCAGCGGGATCCATGGCCGGATCTACTGTCACGATGCCGGCTGGCAGGTAGTGGATCCTCTGTGCCAGAGAGGGATTGGCGTGGACCGTGCTAGTGGATCGGTTCTAAGTCACTACTGGTTTTCACCAGAGCCCGCCGCAAAGCGGGATGGTCTTGCTGCGGCGGTAGTGACCAGGTCGTATCCACTAGCAACGGCTCAACCTCTCTGGCTGCTGAAGATAGGCGCGGTACAAGGGAGTAGACAGAAGCAAGGTCGGACGTAGCAGAAGGTCGGGGCAGGCAGCAAGGATCGTAGTCAGGGGCAACGGCAGGAGGTCTGGAACACAGGCTAGGAACACACAAGGAAACGCTTTCACTGGCACGATGGCAACAAGATCCGGCAAGGAAGTGCAGGGGAAGTGAGGTGATATAGGGAAGTGCACAGGTGAACACACTAATTGGAACCACTGCGCCAATCAGCGGCGCAGTGGCCCTTTAAATCGCAAAGACCCGGCGCGCGCGCGCCCTAGGGAGCGGGGCCGCGCGCGCCGGGACAGGACCGACGGGGAGCGAGTCAGGTACGGGAGCCGGGGTGCGCATCGCGAGCGGGCGCTACCCGCATCGCGAATCGCATCCCGGCTGGAGGCGGTATCGCAGCGCCCCGGGTCAGTGGATCTGACCGGAGCGCTGCAGTGAGGAGAGTGTAGCGAGCGCTCCGGGGAGGAGCGGGGACCCGGAGCGCTCGGCGTAACACCGACTATCCGTGCCACTGGGGAATCCTGCTTGGCAGTCCTTTTTTCTGGTGATTTTTGCTCCACAGTCTCTTTTTCCTGGTGAGTCCTGTTTGTCTTGTTATCCTTGTGGTGTCCTACTGCCTTCTGATGGCTATTCTGGCAAATGTAATCTGGGGTTACGTACCCTTAGATTCCGTGCCCCAATGTGGTGAGCACCAAACCAGTAGCAGTTAGGAGAATCCACATATTGGGGCCTGTGGAAGGTTTTGCTAGCATGTCATAGTAGTGGATTGAGTTTTGAAGATGACAAATTGAAATCCCTGACTATATTCAAGGAAACGGAAGGGTGGACACATCTGTATTATGGACACTGCTGTTTTCACATTCTCTGCCGAATATATAGATGGAAGTTGAATATAAATAGTAAAATATATGTCTAATGGCTGTGGAAAGGCTCATTCTCTAGGTATGTCAACACCAAGGGTAATAAAACATGTAAATGGGACAAAATTACAAGGACAAAGCAGGTAAATATTTAAAATAGATTGGTCACTAAGGTTTTTATTATTCATAGTATCTGTTGAATAGTACCGTACCATATTGTGTTAAGTCACACACAGAACCTTATCAGACAAGGGTTTACTTACCGGTGCTGGTGTTCCAGGGAGAGATTCATGAGTTTCTGAAGCTCCAATTTGTTCCCTTATGCTCTCATCCCCACTGCTTTCTCCAGAGGCCTATCAAAAAAAACATTAAACTGAACCTAAACAAACATGGTACATGTAAGTGGCTGGTTAGCAGACACAGGTTTCCTATACATTTCTTGTGGTAGTTTTTCATGATGTGCATTCTTGTAGGTAAAGATACCCATTCATACTAGAATAAAGTGAAAAAAAAAACAGACAATTTGTTCAACATCAATCCACTCTGATCTGATGTGTATGGCCACCTCCAAACCTCCCTAAGTCCTATTCTGCCTGTGTTTGTGGAATTTAGGTGAAAAGTGAAAGTGTCTGAAGACTTTCTGAATGCATTGCACATGGTTATAGTAGTCATGATACAGTGCAATTGTGTCCCTTGTATAGTGGGGGTGTCGGTGATATTAGTCTGTGTCTAATGGTTTGTATTTTATAACAGAATGGTAGTATTGCACTAGTGATATGTCGTCCTAGTGTGGAGGTATTTTATTAAACCCCAGCCCTTGAGAAAATCCTGTGTGCACCCCTAGTGAGTGCCAATGCATACACTGTATGCATCATCACTCTTACATTGGGTTGGGAGGGGAGGGGGGTACAATACTTTATCTTGCCTCTATGCTTCATTTAAACAAAAAGTTTTAACATTCCTTTCAACTTTAGCCCATACCCTTTATGCGGTGTTTATGTGAGCGACAAAATGGCAACTGCTGCATGTAACTAAAACCAACATTTTTCCGTATTCCCTTTTACCACTACTTTTTTCAAGTGCCTTCTAAATGAAAACAGATCATTAGATCATGTAAACTTGTTCTAATTACAAAGATGTTCTGCCCTGAAATGCACATTTATATAACAGCAATAAAAACACACACAAAAGTATTAAACTATATGTAACCGTTTTATTTCTATCACTTGCACACAAATTAATAGTTGTAATAATTGAAAATTAGTTTTTTTTTTTTTTTAGCTCTAATCTCTCATGATCTATTACTGTTATGAAAACTTACATAGGGATCATCATCTTCACACTGATCCTCAGCTGCTCTTGGGTTTGGCTTCAATGACAATTGTTGAATAGAACCCTACAGAAAAAAAAGAATATTCGTAGATGTTCAGATAAATATAAGAATATATATATAGTTATATATGTACTAATGTAATCTGTTTTAACACATAAACATTTCGTATAACATATTCTAAGCCATCAGTCTGCTATAACTATAAATGATATATTAAGCCTGACCATTCACCGGGAGTCTCATATTCCCTCAGTTAGATGTGTAATAGTCACATAAGAATGGATGCAGTGCTAGGTAAAGGACCATAAACGTGCAGCATGAGAATGCATGAAGATCGCAGCTTCTAGCTTTTGGAAGATGACATCTCAAATGCATTTTCTGATCTTCAGTTGTATCACATATCCCAGTGCCAAAGTCCAGAGGTGGACCCTACAGACAATCTGTGCCAGGCACCATTGGGGGCATTTGCAGCAAGAACAGTTTTATGGCTACTCCAATTATAAGGGCATCTGTTGCCCCTAAATTATTGAAGGCTACCACATATTCCCATCGTACCATTGTGACTTCATTATAAACATTGTAGACAGAGATGATCTAAATTGTATATTTGGAGTGTACTTGAACAGATATATTTAATCCTGCCATATAAATTTTTTTTTCACATTTCCAGCACTTATATATCATATAAGTGTTTAATATTATCATATTAAACACTATGGGGGAAACCTATCAAGCTGTCAGTAAGACAGTAAGATTCTCTTTATGATTTTTATCTAACTCTTCCAGACTAGACTCTTTGTGTAGGGAAATGTAGGCCCTATCCAAAGGGTAGGGCATAAGTGTCAGATTGCGGGGGTCTGACCACTAAGCCCCCCGCGATCTCCTGCACGGCACCATGGTAATCCCCAGGAATGGAACGCATCAACCCCTACATGAAGCGGTGGCAGACAGCCCCCTGCATGTATCACTGTGGGAGAGACTGAGATACCCGAACACTGTATTTCCAGCTCTCCCATAGAGATACATGGAAGGGGCGTGTTGACCAGCGCTTTGTGCGGGGATTGACAAGCCCAATTTCTAGTGAAAGCCAGGGTGCTGTGTAGGAGATCTGCCACTTATTTTCCTGCACGATAGTACTCCTTTAAACTAGTTACCAGTTTTTATGGATTTTATGGATCAGCACATAATGTGTTACTTGAGTCTCACTTCTGTTTGTCTGCAGGCTTATTTTATACCACTTCCAAGTCTCCAACATCCATTTTTTGTTTAAAGTGCTTATTCACTAGCACACTGAGAGAATGGAAACCATGTGGAAGTTTTTTTTTTTTAAATTCGTTTTATTGAAAAGTAAATAACTTTAGACCACAGGCCCATTAAAGTGAACATGAAGCATATCTACAGTACATAGAAAAGGGTCATGAGACCATACATCAAGTTACAGAATGCAAGCGACAGGATACTCCAGGTTACATCACATGGTAAACATCGAAGTCATAAAACACTACCCAACTGAGGTAGGTAAACTGAAAACAAAATAGAACAAGAAGGCGAACATTCGCCAAAATTAGCAATCGTATACCATCCCGCGAGGAGCACCAATACTATCACTAGTTAGTGGTACTATCAAATAACCCATGATAAATAATCCCGAAAGGCACCCACGCATCCAAGGAGATAGAAAAAGAATCGACAAACGTACACAGAAAGAGAAACAAAGGTTAGTAGAGACCACAGATAGCAAGCATAGCATCAATGTATCTTACATTGTCCCAGAGGGGGTCACAGAATACGAGCATTGAGTCAATGGAGAGGAACACCAACCACCCCACACAGAATAAAATTTACCCGGACACTTCCTATTTTTGTACACTATGTGTGAGAAAGGCAATGTAGCATTTACCATAGCTTTCCATTGAGTCAGGGTAGGAGAGCTGGGGTCCATCCATTTAAGAGCAATAGCCTTCCTGGCCAAGAACAGAGTTTCCCGCAAAAACGTACGTACGTGATGTGTCCATATCTCTTCATCTAAGATACCAAAAAGGCAGATCAAAGGATCAAGAGATAGGGAAGGTTGAGCCAGAGTAGCTAAAAAAGTGAGCACTGCATGCCAAAAAGCTGCGATATATGGGCAGGCCCAAATCAAATGCCAAAAGTCTGCCCTGGCAGCGCTTCAACGATGACAAGCATCGGAGTCTGAACGACCCATTCTATTGAGCCTTAAAGGAGTGATATAACTATAGTGTATAATGTTCAATTGGATCAATTTATTATTCGCCGCCGGGGACACTAACATGTGGGAGGAAAAAATGTCCTCCCATACATCCTTAGTCAAATTAGGGATATGGGATTCCCAATGCCGGACCGCCGGTACTGGATTGCGGGAGTTCTTGGCCTGAATAAGGTGCGTGTACAGGATGGACACCAGCCCCCTGGGACCCTGTGACTTCAGAACCCCAATGAGGGGAAACGCTGATATCAATGGGCTCCCCATTGGGAACTGGGCATTCAGGGCGTGTCGGAGCTGGAGGTATTTAAAAAAACTGTTTCTGGGAAGAGCATGACTGGATTGCAACTGATCAAATGAACAGAGCACATTGTCACGATAAACATGCCCCAAGGTGAGCACCCCCGCGTTCTGCCAGAAGACTGGGTCCAGAGCATCGCTCACTTGAGGAAGTTGAGGATTATGCCATAGAGGGGTATCCTCAGCGATGTCAGTATATCCATATATCCCCTTAACAGCCCGCCATACCTTTATAGCCAGCTTATGCAGTTGGAGATAAGCTCTACCACCCAGGACAGGACTATCTAGCAGCATCCTAAGGGTCATTATCGGGACAGACCTAGCTAGGGACTGTTCGGAGTCCGGCACCACATCCCCAGAGATCCAGTGCCTGATATACCGAAGTTGACCGGCCAAATAATATAAATAAAAATCAGGGAGTGACATTCCCGCCGCCAACTTGGGGCGTTGTAACGTGGTTAGCCGAATTTTAGGTCTGTTGGGGCCCCAAATAAATGGTGAAAGAAGGGAGTGAAGAGAATCAAAGAAGTGTCTAGGTACAGGCACTGAGGCATGCTCCAGCGCATAAAGGCACTTAGGTAAGACAATGAGTTTAATAAGATTGATACGGCCAGCAACCGACAATGGGAGCGTGGTCCACACCCGGAACTTCGCTTTAACATAAGGAAGTAGAGTGAGTATGTTGGCGGACAGGTCAAGCAAAGGATCTCTGTGAATGTGCACCCCCAAATACTTAAATGAGGAAACCACCGGGAGGCCATTCATTACCGGGGGCCAATCCCTAGACAGAAGCGGCATCACTGCAGACTTAGTCCAGTTGATGAGTAGACCAGAGAAATACCCAAATCGGTCCATGAGTGTCATGACATAAGGAAGCATCAATGTAGGGTCAGAGAGGAATAACACCATATCATCGGCATAGAGGCCTATGCGCTCCTCCCGGCCCCCCGTAGACATACCTCGGAAGCCAGGATCCTGCCGAATGCGGAGAGCGAGGGGCTCCACTGCCACCGCAAACAGAAGCGGGGACAAGGGACACCCCTGACGTGTGCCCCGGCCGAGAGCAAATGGGGAGGAACACACACCATTCACCAGGATCTGGGCCTGCGGGCATCTGTACAGGAGGGACACCCATTTTCTAAAATTAGGACCAAAACCAAATTTAACAAGGGTAGCCTGCAAATAACCCCATTCCACGGAATCAAAGGCCTTGGCGGCGTCCAGCGACGCCAAAGCCCAATCTCCCCCCAGAGCGTTTCCCACCTGGACAGCCGCCTGTACCCTACGGATGTTATCGGATGTGGATTTGCCAGGCATAAAGCCGGATTGATCTGGGTGAATTATGGATAGGATTACCTTGTTCAATCGGTTAGCTAAAACTTTCGTAAGCACCTTATAATCCAGATTCAGCAGCGAAATGGGTCTGTAAGAACCGCACTCCACAGGATTTTTATCAGGTTTTAGGAGGACAACTATGGTTGCCTCATACATAGAGGCAGGTAGAATACCATCCTCAAATGCCCGTTCAAACATTGCAAGCAGGGAAGGAAGGAGCATGTCGGAATACCGCAAGTAAACCTCCAGTGGAAGGCCATCAGGGCCCGGAGATTTACCCTTAGTCATGTCCCCCATGGCATCCTGAATCTCCAGTAAGGAGAGGGGGGCCTCCAACATCATCCGATCACTATCCGATAGTACCGGAAAGTCAATACCGTCCAGGTAGGTGTCCAACTCCTCAGCACCATATTGCACCTGTGAAGAATAAAGATTAGAGTAGTATGTGGCAAAGCAACGCGCAATGTCCGCAACCCCCAACAGCTCGGACCCATCCGAGGCCACTATCTTAAGAATCGCAGGGGCAGAAGAGTTCTGCCTGACTATATGTGCTAACAGCTTACTAGATTGATTGCCGTGTTCAAAGTAGAATTGTTTTGTGAAAAACAGCTTTCTATTGGCCTTCTCTGAGAGGTGCAGCATATATTGCCGCCCCGCACACAGCCATTCAACCTTATTAGCCTCGGATGAGTCCGCAACGTATCGGGCCTCCAGCTCCGCACATCGTCCAGCCAGCTCCTCCTCCCGCCTAGACGCTGACTTTTTGAGAAAGGAGATAGTGGAGCGCAAGCACCCCCTCAAATACGCCTTCAGTGTCTCCCATACCAGGATGGGGGAACTCCCAGGGGAATTAGCCTCAAGAAAGACTCGAAGCTGGTCCGGAATACGGTCGCAGGAGCCTATCTGTTCCAGCCAGAAAGGGTGGATTTTCCACCTCCGCGGTGAACCAGGATCCACCATGGAGACATCAAGCATTAGGGGGGAATGGTCTGATATAGCCCGCGGTTCATAGGAAACCGCTGAAACTTGGGGAAGAAGGAGCGAGTTGCCACATGCAAGGTCAATCCTGGACAGCGCATTTCTGCCCAGAGTGTGACAAGAGTATTGCCTAGCCTGAGGGTGCCTGGCCCTAAAAATGTCTACCCATCCAACCTCCTCCAAAAACAGCGATAAAGGGCCACCCCCAACTCCCACCGGGACCCCCCTGGGGCTATGACGATCTAGGGACGGATTCGGTACCATGTTGAAGTCCCCCATACAGAGGACACGGGCAGAGGGATAACTAGCTGCGAAGGTAACCGCCTTATGGAGTATATCCATAGAGGCAGGGGGAGGGTTGTATATGAATAAGAAGACAAAAGGCACATTATTTAAAAATGCGTATACAAAGATAAAACGACCCTGTGAATCCTTACGTACTGTAACCGGGTCCCACCTTACTCTCCGACTAACCAGTAGGGAAACCCCCCTTGAGAAGGACGTGTGATAGGAGTGCAAGGACCATTGGACCCAGGGTTTAGAAAACTGTCCAGCTCTATCTGGAGTAAGATGTGTCTCCTGCAGTGCCACAATATGAGGCTGATACTTCCTAATATGGGAGAATATCATAGTGCGCTTGCGCGGGGTGCGTGCTCCTCTAACATTCCATGACATTATCTTAATATCAGCCATAAGAAGAGACAACACACAAAACAGCAGGGGGAGAGGTAAAGACAGAGAAGACATACATGCCCCAGCCGGGGTGAGAAATACCGACAGGGATGCGCGGGACCATATATAGACCGTAGTACTGAAGTGGTTAGACACAAAACCCTACTAATAGGCGACCTCGCGGGTAGGTATCTTGGAGGCAAAATGAAACCCCAAACTAAGTAGGGGAACAGTAAATAAATCAAACAGTAAACATATCTATACCAGTGTTGCATAAGCATCAGTGGAGCAACAGCTCCATCTAGTGGGGAGAACCTGCTCATACATGCTAACAGTGGAGAACCCTGAGTATGTTCATCTATCAGTAGGAGAATATTAGTCCAACTGGGACCGAGAGAAGAAGTGGAGGAGAATACAGGAAGAAAAAAAAAATAAAAAACGAGGGGAGGGGAAGGGAAAAGGAGGAAGAGAAAAGGAAGGAGAGAGGAAGGAGAGAGGAAGGAGAGAGAGGGGGGACGGGAGGGGGAAGAACAGGGGGTGGAGGGAGGGTCTTACGAAGGAGAGAAGGATAGGGGAAGCAGGAGGAAGAGAGAGGAAATAGAAAATGAGAAAACACATATGATCAACAGTAAATCCCATCCCCTACTCAGGAGATTGTCCACCCGCCACCCCGACCCCCCCACAAATGGAAAAAAGATTAAAAAAAAAGGAAAAAAGTAAAAAAACAGAAAAAAAAATAACCCCAGCAAACAGGAGTCACACAGCAAGGGACAGTCCAGGTAGTCGAGGAACAAAAGGCCTAAGGCACTAAAATGGGGGGGGGGGCGTTGGTTAGGAAGGGAGAACGGGAAGGGGGGGGGGAAAATGGCACATCAGGGAGGGGGGAAGGAGACCAGATAGAGATCGTGTACTAGTAGTCCAGCGGCCGACGTCCTCCAAGTCTGTGACTCAAAAATAAAAATAAAAATAAAAAAAAAAGGGGAAAAAAATGAACCGACCCAGGGAAAAAGGGACAGGGTGACGTGGAAGGTAGACTGCAATGATCGGGATCAAGTCCCGATCATTGCAGTTGAGAAAACTCGCCAATAGAGGACGAGGAGGCGCACCAGGGATCGGAGGCTTAGATGGTACTCGGTGTGCTCTCTCCACGGCGTAAGCAGCTGAGAAGGGGGCATCCGGAAAGAGCTCTTTGATCCAGGACTCCACATAGGCCCCCGGGTTCTGACCCTCCGCCCGCTCAGGAAGACCGATCACTCTAATGTTATTCCGGCGCAGCCGGTTCTCAAGGTCGTCATTCTTCTGACGGGCCAAATCCAGTTGCTCCCGGACCTCACGGAGTGAAGAGGGTAGAGGCTGTACCGTGTCTTCCAGGGTGGAGATGCGTGTCTCAGTCTCCGTCACCCGCTCCCTCAAGGTCTGAAAGTCCTGCCGTAGGAGGCCCACGTCCACCCTGACCTCTTCAAGCTTGCCGGTGAGAGAAGTGCGGCATGTCTGGATCGCCATCAGGAGGGTATCGCTCACCTCCCGAAGGGTAAGGTCAGTAGAATCAGCGCCCTCTTCACGATGTGAAGCCTCTCCTTCCTCCGCAGCCGTTGGTGGAACACGCGCCCCGGCCTGAGCGGCGCCATCTTGCCTGACAGCGCGGGCATAGTCCCGGAGCTTTTCCACGGCCGGTCGATCCTTGTTTCTCGTCGGGTCTTGTTTAGAGGCCATAATGCGGGTCCTCAACCGAGTCTGTGGGGTCAGGGACTCCAGGATTCACCTCAGGATAAGTTAAATGCAGGTTCTAAGCGGGAGCACTCACAGCGTGCGACCGCTCATCTCAACCGCCAAGCCACGCCCCAACCATGTGGAAGTTTTCTCCACATATTAAGTAGTATTTAGTTTTGCTAATGCAAGACACAGTACAACCATCAGACTTTAAAATGCTAAATCGTGATAATGCTCTAAATGGATTGTGACACAATGGCAAAGTCGCTTGTTCTGTCTGCAAAGAGTCATTGGGGGAGATTTATCAATGTCGGTGTGAGGTAGAAATCATTTAAACCATGTCAGTGCTTTCTATGTTTTGCATGTTTGTGCAAAATTCATCAACCGTGCGCAAGCTTGTTGATAAATTTTGCTCAAACATAGACATTCCTTCATGTTTCTACCGTCTGACATATTGGTACACTCCTCAGTGTTCTATATTTGCGCAAAATCTGTTGCCTTTGTGCAAAGTTTTAATATCTAAACAAAAAATGCGCAATGGTAAATTAGTGTGTAAAGCATTTTTCTTTCTACGGTACACGAGCACATAGAGAACATTGGAAAATATTCTATCAAAAAAAGACACACAAAAAAGACACAATGAAAGTCACTGTGCAAATTTTTGCGCAAAAAAATTCACAAGAAAAAGGGGTAAACTCAATGATAAATGCCCCCCATTGTGTATGAAGCATTATTTTAATAAAACATGGAACAAAACAGTTATTCAAAAGGTGCTAGTCCCTACACGTCTCTGATTGGAACCACCCCAACACAATTGTGGGGTGCCAGTCAGTTGTCATGGCAGCCGAGGCCCTTCAGAAAGCCCCTGTGGCTGCCTCAACAGATCTCAAGTTACATAGCCAGGAGAACGGCAGCTTAACAGGTCTTTTGGAAGCTAAGGAGTAAAAAATAAAATTCAAAAACAAAAATTGGCTTAATACTTGGAGATTAATACTATGTCACTTCCTGGATAAGTTTTTGCTATGTCGATAGAGTAATTTTGTCAGACCACATATGGAAAGTCTGAATATCACTGATACCAGGTGTGACCAAGGTTGTAAAAATATTACCCATCCTTTAAGTTTTAAATTCTGTGAAACAACCCATGGCAGAAATTACTGGGGCTGAAAAGTCCCATGCATCTATAAAGTTTTTATTTTTTATTTTTTTTTTATTACATCTGCCATCTGAATCTTGTCAGGGACAAAACAAAAGACCCCAAAAGATGAAAGTTGTTACAATTTTATTTTTGTAATATATATATATATATATATATATATATATATATATATATATATATATATAGACAGTGACAGGAATGGTGGTAGAAAATTTCCTCAAGGTAGTTGTCATATGTAGCAACCAGGTTATCCCGTCCATGAAAAGTTCGATGAGATATGGGAAATGGAATAAAATTGTATAGGTTGTGAAGCTCACATTAAAAGACACAAGGTTAACTGCAACTTCTCTCACTCAAAGAGAAAAAAAAGAGTAGAAAACTGTATATATAACAAAAAGCAGTCCTCAGTGACCCACTCAATCTAAGAGCTTAGTGTGTGGCGGATAGATGGTCATAAAAATAGAGCCAGCTAAATATAATTTTAATAATAAAATATGGAGAAAATGGCCAGCATTAATATGTGTACAAGTAAATCAGGGCTCCAATGATGGCACCAATATTAAGTGGGCTGACCTGCAGGAGAAAGCTTTATGTTGCTGGCATTATGTGCCTCTCACCACACTCGGTTTGGCTCCTTCCTCTGGCTGTGTGTCCTCTGCCTCAAGCTAGCAGAAGCCAGTGATGTTCCATGCAGCCGTCCTCGTTAGCGAGCTTGCCGGAGGGTGCAGTCAGCTGACTGCAGACCAGCTGCCCTAGGTTGGGGTGCGCTCTCTCCCTGAAGTTGATTTAACTTCCGGGGTATGAGATTAAGACATCAGGTCGGTGACCTTACAACCCAACACAGAGACTATCATTTGGTGTCGTGCAGGTCCCGGAGTCAATAATAGGGACTATCAAGCCCTGCTGGAACCTATGCAACTAGAAGATCATCCTCTTGTCCGAGCAGCGAGAAGCCTTGTCACTGTCACCAACGGGAGAAACCTAGTGCGGTTAATCAACCTGTCTGATGCTGCTACTGTCTTTCCCAAATATACCCCAGTAGCCCAGTTGTACCTCATAGAGTTGAAGGACATTTTGACAGAACGTCTGGTGGCCCAACAGCATGCAGCTCAAGTTACCGGTGGATCCAGCACAAATCACACAGAGCCCTGGTGAGCACAGCTCCAGGTGGGGGACGACACTACCCTGGGACCAGGTCAATGGAGTCATCAATGTTACCAAAAGGTATCATGAAGCTTTCAGCAAACACCCCACAGACTTCGGGAAGACTTCGATGATCTAGCACCGCATCCTCACAGGTGAAAGCCCGCCTATCAAGGAAAGGCACCGTCCGGTCGCACCAGGCAAGTATCAAACTGTCAAGAAGATGCTGGCTGACATGAAAGAGGCAGACGTGATAAAGGAAAGTCAGAGTCCCTGGACGGCACCACTTGTTCAGGGAAGAAAGACTGAACCATCCGCTTCTGTGTTGAAAAACTGAACAATGTCGCACATAAAGATGCTTACCATTTGCTAAGGATCGAGGAGTCACTCACGGCCCTCGAGTCGGTCGCTTACTTCTCCACCCTTGACTTAACCAACGAATACTGGACCGGGAAAAGACCGCCTTCGTTACACCCATGGGGCTGTTTGAGTTTGTAAGTATACTGTTTGGGCTGTGCAATGCCTCTGCTATGTTCCAGCGTCTTATGGAAAGATGCCTGGGCCACCTGAATTTTCAGAGTGTCTTGTTATACCTGGACGATGTCATTGTGTATTCTAAGTCTTACCAGGAACACCTCAGTTATCTGCCGGACATCTTTCAAGTCCTGATTAAGCATGGGCTGAAGATTAAACCATCAGAGTTTCACCTGCTCAAACCACAGGTCCATTACTTGGGTCATGTCGTCAGCGCAAAGGGAGTCAAGCCCAATCCTGAAAAGGTAGAAGCTGTCAAGAACTGGCCTACCCCGCGCATGGCGAAAGATGTTAGGAGCTTCTTGGGATTTGCTGGCTACTACCGACGCTACTTTCACACTTTGCCCAGATTGCAGAACCCCTCACAGCTCTCCAGCTACAGCTAAGGAGAATTATAACTGAAGATTACCCAATGAATGGGCCGAAGAGCAAGAGACTGCGTTCTGAGCTCTTAAATGTCTGTTGACAGAACCACCCATCCTGGTGTATCCAGACTACAGTCAGTGGTTTCGACTATACACTGATGCCAGTTTTGAAGGTCTGGGAGCTATCCTGTCCCAAGTCCAGGATGGACAAGAGCGAGTAATGGCTAATGCCAGTCATAACCTGCGAGGAGAAGAGAAGAACGATGCCATCTACAGCTCATTTAAATTGGAACTGCTTGCCCTGGTGTGGGCCGTGACTGAAAAGTTCAAAGACTATTTGGCTGCCATGCCATTTACTGTCTACATGGATAATAACTTGTTGGCCCATTTGAACACTGCCAAGTTGGGTGCCATTGGTCAGCGATGGGCTTTAAGACTGGCCTATTACAATTTCCCCATCAAGTACAGAAGCGGCAAGTCAAATGTCTCGGATGACCCCCGGCAAAGAACCAACTGTCGAAGATGTGTGGGTAGACGTGGAGATGCCCCCCTTTTATTAACGGTTTGTGAACCAGAATGTTGTGACCACGCTGATGGATGGGGAACCCAGGTCCGAAAAGGTTAAAGAAGACCTGTAGTCATTGGAGATCTGTTGGACTAGCTCCTGGCGAAAAAGGTACTAAACCGTCTATGCCAAGCCCAGTGTGATTATGAGTTGAAACGTCTGTGGCAACAGAGGAAACAACTGTTTGTGCACAAAGGACTGTTGTACCGGAATTTTTTGGATCCGGTCTCTGGTGTTCGACTCTGTCAGATTCTGGTTCCCTGAAGAGACGCGGCGATTGTCCTCAACGCATACCATGACCAGTCGGGACTCTTTGGTGTCCAAAAGACCAAAGCTATTGTCAGGCAAAGATTCTATTGGCTCAGAATGTGGAGTAACATTGAGAAATGATGCAGTGAATGTGCAGCCTGTAACGTCACCAAGAATGTGCGCAAGGAAGCAAGAGCACCCCTCCATTGCATCCAGAGTGAAAGACCCAACCAGTTGGTTGCGCTAGACCATGTCAATTTGTCTCCTACCCGGTCCGGGTATACTTATGCTCTCACCATGGTGGATTATTACTCCAAATGGGTTGTCGTTGTACCCATCAAATATCTCACAGCCAAGACAGTGGCCCAGATGTTCTACTCCAATTGGGTGCAAACCCTTGGGTGTTTGGAGTCTGTCCTAATGGACCGAGGAATGGCCTTCGAGGCCCAACTCTTCCAAGAGTTATGTCAAGTCCGTGCCTGCAAGAAACTCCAGACTACCGCTTACCACCCCCAGGGGAACAGGCTCTGTGAGCGCATCAATCTATCTTTATCCACATTGTGCGAGCAGCCTCTGTGTCAAGACAAGAAGAGTGGCCCAGACTGCTACCTGAATTACTGGAGATATATAACACGGTCCAGTGTTCTACGGGGTGTACCCCTTTCTACTTGATGATGGGGCAACATGGGCAGCTGCCTAAAGATCAGACATTTGGGCACCAGGCCCCATTCAACAACTCTCCACAAGCCTCCCTGGAATGGGTCTCTGACCACCAGAGAAGGATTCAAGAAGCCAAAGAAATTGTCAGCAAGAAGATGGGCGAGGCACAACAGAGACAACAAGAGGACTATAACCCTCATGCCTCCGCCAAACCACCCAAATTGGGCAATAAAGTCTGGCTATGAAAGTTTCCAAGGACCAACAAGTTAGATTCTATATGGAAGATAGAACCGTACACCGTGACGGCCATACCCTATCCTGAGTCTGATGTATACGAAGTGCAAAAACCTGGGTATGAGCCGCAAGTCGTTCACCAGAATCAAATCAAGTTATGTGTCAAAGAACATCTACCAGCGCTCCCAACACTGCCTCTTCCAGCTGTCAGACCTGCGAAAGAGTATATCCCAGGCAAAGGAATCCACCCATCTATGGATTTCCCCATGTTTTCTCCAAATCAGCCTGCAATCTTCTGTGTCTCACCAACCCTGGGGCTGGTTCAACCCACACTAGTCTCCACGCCAGTCCCAGTCTTGTCACCGTTGGCTCCGGCCTATATACCAGTCTCAAGAGTGCCAATCCTGTCTCCAGCCTCTCCAGCACAGATGCCAGCGACTCTGGCTCCAGCTAGTCCTGAACTAATACCAGCTCCTGAGTTCACTGAGGAAGTACAAATACCAGTTAGGTACCATGAATAATAGTACCCTATAAAAGTTGTCAGTATAGTATGTCATCTATTTCAGTCAGTCTAGCATAGTCAAATGCTAATATCATGTAAATAAGTGTATTGTGTATAAACTAGCCCGGTATAATAGCTAGTTAGGACTGTAGCCAGGATGTATATTACCAGTCCACAGTTGTCTAATGTACACATGTCTAATCATTTTTCCTTTCCACGTGTACAGGGTGCTCTACTAGCCAGAGGGTTCCCCTGAGATATGAGTAAGGCACGTATAGTGACAGAGTTGCTGTATATAAAGGTAACAGTGGTATGTTGTATAAAAACATTATAGAGTTCTGGGGAGAAGTAGCTAGTGCTAATAGGCCCCAGCAGCTAAGGCATTGGGTAGAGAGCCTCCGGAAGCCCAATCCGCACCAAATGTGTTTATATATGCTAAATTGTATTGAGTCTGCAGTTGTAAGGTTTATAAATTCCCATATGTTTACAAATTTATTCCCAAAGAAGCATGTATGGACAATTTCACAAAGTGCTACATGGACTCGTCCCTTGATTTTGTTACTCATATTCAGACCTGTGAAGGACATTTTACAATAAGACCCCAAGAACTGTTGTCATCACCAGGCCCCAGTGGCCACTTCCCGTCGTCCACACTTCAGGACTGGATGCTAAGGACAGCTGTGTTTAAGAGGGGGGGGGGGGGGGGGTTTGTGGTGGCCCAGTACAGGAGTTATACCCCTGTACCCTTTCTGCAGGCCCCCGACACCTATCCCCTTATGTATATATCTTTTCTGCCATGTGTTATACTGTAAAACGTATATAAGAGTGTTATTGCTTTAAGAAATGTTAACATGTGATCACCAGTTGTCATGTGAGTGTAACCCTGTGAGGTATCAGTGACCATGTGACCTAAGGGTGACCTATGGGACCCCTCCTAGTCTCCCTCATATAAGCCCTGGGTGGGGCTAGCTCTTGCTCTCCTATGCTCTTAATTTCCAGTTAAGTCTTTGCTGAGGTCCAGTGGAGTCAAGTCCTAGAGTGTGTCTGGAGTCCATAGGAGGCCTTAAGTCCGTCCTGCAGCCACAAGCCTTCAAGTCTACAAGTAAGCTACAGTCACAGTGTGGTATGGGGTGTGATGCAGGGCAGATGGAATTACCCTAGGGGCAGATGGCATTAACTCCTTGTATTCGTGACGCCTGGGCGTGGTTTATACTCAATACCACCCGAAGGTATACCGCTGGATCCTGGGCTAGGCAAGGGGGCAATAATGACAAAGACGCCAAGTTATGGAAAATGGTAGCTTTACTGAGTGA
This sequence comes from Hyla sarda, assembly GCF_029499605.1. NCBI lineage: Eukaryota > Metazoa > Chordata > Amphibia > Anura > Hylidae > Hyla > Hyla sarda. The sequence continues at coordinate 171,621,425 of NC_079193.1, forward strand.
CAGATGGTACAGTCTATACAGTGTAGCCGGGCCCATGGAGGTGACCAGTGACTTCAGAGACCTTAAGGGCTTGCTGGGACTTGCAGTGGTTCTGGACAATTTAGTGCAGGCCATGCTGACTTGACTATAGATGACAGTGACAGACTTGACTTGACTTGAGGTAGACTAAGCTGTGACTATAGCTAACTTGCAGATTTGTAGACTTGAGGCTGCAGAGTTGACTTGAGGCCTCCTATGACTCCAGACACACTCCTAGATTCGACTGCACTGGACCTCAGCAACAAGAGCGAGAGCAGAGGCTCCACCCAGGGCTTTTATGGGGGAGATTCTGGTGAGATCCCATTGGTTAACCTTAAGTCACCTGGTCACTGATACCTCCTGGGTAACAATCACATGATAACTCACATGACAACTGAAGATCACATAGGAACATTTCTTAAAGTGATAACACTTCTTTACACACTTTACAGCATAATAAATGGCAAAACATATATGTACATGAGGGGACAGATTTAAGGGGGCCCAGGGGACACTGCAGGGAGGCTGCCTGACAGGGCAGCAAGGGTACGGGGTAACAACTCCCGTACTGGGCCACCAAAACCGCTTAGTAAGTCTCAAATCAAGTCAGTCACAGTCATCTATTGTCAAATCAGAGTGGCCTGCACTAAAATTGTCCAAATCTACTGCAAGTCCCAGCAAGCCCTTATGGTCTCTGAAGTCACTGGTCACCTCTGTGGGCCTGGTTGAACTGTAAAGACTGTTCCATCTGTCACTCAGTAAAGCTACAGTTGTCCATAACTTGGCGTCAGAGTCATTATTGCCCCCGTGCCTAGCCCAGGATCCAGCGGTATACCTTCGGGTGGTATTGAGGATAAACCACGCCCTGGTGTCATGAATACAAGGGGTTAATGCCATCTGCCCCTAGGGTAATTCCATCTGCCCTTCATCACACCCTCTACCCCAACATTTTATCCCCTTCCCCTGGAATGCCTTTTTGGCTTAATACCCAAGCAATTTTTTTCATTTTATGGCTTCCAAGCACTGTAACTTTTTTATATTTTTCATCGACAAAGCCAAATAAGGTTTTTTTTTTTTTTTCTTGCAGGACAAGTTGTAGCTTTTAATTCCACCATTTAGGGGGTAATATATCTTATTAGTTATCTTTTATCAATTCTTTTTCTGCTGGTTAAATAAAATTAAAAAAAAAAAATATATATATATATATATTTTCTTTTTTGTCATTTACATATGGCAAAAATAACATGATAGCTTCATTCTGTGGTTCATTAACATTACCGCAATACAACATTTATATAGGTTTTTTCTACATATAATAAAAACTGTTTAAAATATACAGTATATATTAGTGTTTCCTCATTACAAGTTCCATAACTTTTATTTTTATCCTTTGCTTGACTGTGCTAGATTAGGGCAAATTATTTTCCGGGAATATTTTTAGTTTTTATTGGTACCATTTTAAAATGTGTATGTTTCCCCCCCCCCCCCCCCCCCCCCCTTTTTTTTTTTTAAGAGGTGGATTACCAAAATACAACAGTCAGTGCATTTTTTTATTACTACAGTGATCAAGTTGCGGGAAAAATAATGAAATTTAAAATTTTGGGGTTGTTACTGACATGGTGATACCAGATATGTTTATTTTTATTTTATTTTTTGTTTTAACATAAGAAGTATAAAGGGAAAATATGTGTTATTTTTTGGAGGTGGGTGGGGGATTTTTATTACATGTTTTAGTTCTCTGGTGCAGTGTATGGAGCCTGTAAGCATAACGCTGACAGGGAATGTACCCGACTTGGTACACGGACACCCATGGCAGGCCTGATGGCCTTCATAAGACCCCTGTCTGCCATTGAAAACAGAACTGAATATTGTCAGGGCTGGGGATCGCCGAGGCTTTTGCTGCAGGTAAGGGGCGTACATAGGATCCTCACATGCAGCGTTCATGATTTGACCACGGCATGTGAAGTGTTAAACTACTCGGTTTGTCAGCTTCAGGAGCCCAGCTATCATCAGCCGAGCTCCCTCGATCCGTTCCAGAGAAAGTTCCTAAATCTTATTCTAACAGTGCAGTGGAAATAAGGTGGGCTAGGATAAGTACCCTTAATGACCACTGTAGAAAGTGGTCATTTGGTGGTCATTAAAGGGGTATTCCAGGGAAAACATTTTTTTTATATATATATATATCAACTGGCTCCAGAAAGTTAAACAGATTTGTAAATTACTTCTATAAAAAAAAATCTTAATCCTTTCAGTACTTATGAGCTGCTGAAATTGAGTTGTTCTTTTCTGTCTAAGTGCTCTCTGATGACACGTGTCTCGGGAACTGTCCAGTGTAGAAGCAAATCCCCATAACAAACCTATTCTACTCTGTACAGTTCCCGAGACAAGCAGAGATGTCAGCAGGGAGCACTGTTGCAAGACAGAAAATTACAGCTCAACTTCAGCAGCTGATAATTATTAGAAGGATTAAGATTTTTTAATAGAAGTCATTCACAAATCTGTTTAACTTTCTGGAGCAAGTTGATATTTCAAAAAAAAGTTTTTTCCTGGATAACCCCTTAACGACAATGGACGTACTCCTACGCCCCCCGTTTCCGAGTCCTTAAGGACCGAGGACGTAGGAGTACGTCCTGTCCATTCCCGGCCCCCCACCGCTAGCCGGAGGGGAGCCGGTGCCCGATGCCTGCTGAAATCGTTCAGCAGGCATCGCGGCATATCGCCCAGGGGGGTCATTATGCCCCCCCATGTCGGCGATGGCTGCAGATCGCTGGACAATTCAGTCCAGCGATCTGCGGCGATTCCGGGTCAATCGGGTCTCCAGTGACCCGGTGACCCGGAGTTACTGGCTGATCGGGGCCGTCAGAGACGGCCCCGAACAGCCAGAGCCTGCAGGGGTGAGGTGGCACTGGTGCCACCTCACGATCGCCCTGATTCATCGGCCGGATTACCGGCCGACCAATCAGGGTGCCTGCTGCGGGTGTCACTCCCGCACCCGTTCCGCCCCTCTTCCGGAGGACGTGAGCGGGTGCGGGACGTGCACCCCTGGTGCTGGGGACCCTGATCCCCGGCGTTAATGTTGGGATCGGGGCCCCAGGAGCGACAACGGCGTCGGCGGCGGGACTGACCTGTGCGGCGATCAAGCAGCAGCAGGAGGTGAGTGACAGCCTCCTGCTGTTGCTTAGCAACAGCTCCCAGCATGCAAAAAGGCCATGCTGGGAGCTGTAGTTATGCAACAGGAGGAGGCAGACCACCACAACTCCCAGCATGCACTTATGGGCATGCTGGGACTTATGGTTTTGCAACAGCTGGAGGCACATTCTTTCTATGGAAAAGTGTACCTTCAGCTGTTGTATAGCTACAACTCCCAGCTTGCACAAACAGCTAAAGTGCATGCTGGGAGTTGTAGTGGTGCATCTGCTGGTTGCATAACTACAACTCCCAGCATGCCCGTTGGCTGTCGGTGACTGCTGAGAGTTGTAGTTTTGCAACAGCTGAAGGCACACTGAGTTAAGTAGCAAACCAGTGTGTCTCCAGCTGTTGCATAACTACAATCCCCAGCATCCCCAGCCAAAGTAGTATGCCTCCCGCTGTTGCATAACTACAACACCCAGCATGCCCTTCCGCTGTCCGTACATGCTGGGGGTTGTAGCTTTTGCAACAGCTGAAGGCACACTGGTTGCAAAACACTGAATTTGTTGCCAAACTCGGTGTTTCACAACCAGTGTGCCTCCAGCTGTTGCAAAACTACAACTCCCAGCATGCACTGATAGACCGTACATGCTGGGAGTTGTAGTTTTGCAACAGCTGGATGTTCCCCCCCCCCAATGGGAATGTACAGTTTACACTCACATGGGCGGAGGATTACAGTAAGTATCCGGCTGCAAGTTTGAGCTGCAGCAAATTTTCTGCTGCAGCTCAAGCTGCCAGCGAGAAACTACTGTGAACCCCCGCCCGTGTGACTGTACCCTAAAAACACTACACTACACTACCACACAATAAAATAAAAAGTAAAAAAACACTACATATACACATACCCCTACACAGCCCCCCTCCCCAATAAAAATGAAAAACGTCTGGTACGCCCCCGTTTCCAAAACGGAGCCTCCAGCTGTTGCAAAACTACAACTCCCAGCATGCACTTATAGACCCTACATGCTGGGAGTTGTAGTTTTGCAACAGCTGGATGTTCCCCCCCCCCCCCCAATGTGAACGTACAGGGTAAACTCACATGGGCGGAGGATTACAGTAAGTATCCGGCTGCAAGTTTGAGCTGAGGCAAATTTTCTGCCGCTGCTCAAACTGCCAGCGAGAAACTACTGTGAACCCTCCGCCCGTGTGACTGTACCCTAAAAACACTACACTACACTAACACAAAATAAAATAAAAAGTAAAAAACACTACATATGCACATTCCCCTACACAGCCCCCCTCCCCTCCTCAATAAAAATGAAAAACGTCTGGTATGCCACTGTTTCCAAAATGGAGCCTCCAGCTGTTGCAAAACAACTACTCCCAGTATTACCAGACAGCCACTGACTGTCCAGCATGCTGGGACTTTTACAACAGCTGGAGGCACCCTATTTGGGAATCACTGGCGTAGAATACCCCTATGTCCACCCCTATGCAAGTCCCTAATTCAGGCCTCAAATGCGCATGGCGCTCTCACTTTGGACCCTGTCGTATTTCAAGGCAACAGTTTAGGGTCACATATGGGGTATCGCCGTACTCGGGAGAAATTGTGTTACAAATTATGGGGGGTATTTTCTGCTATTACCCTTTTTAAAAATCAAAATTTTGGGGAAACCAACATTTTAGGTAAAATTTTTTTTTTTTTTTACATATGCAAACGTTGTGAATCACCTGTGGGGTATTAAGGTTCACATTACCCCTTGTTACGTTCCCCGAGGGGTCTAGTTTCCAAAATAGTATGCCATGTGTTTTTTTTTTGCTGTCCTGGCACCATAGGGGCTTCCTAAATGCGGCATGCCCCCAGAGCAAAATTTGCTTTCAAAAAGCCAAATGTGACTCCTCCTCTTCTGAGACGTGTAGTGTGCCAGCAGAGCACTTCTCACCCCCATATGGGGTGTTTTCTGAATCGGGAGAAATTGAGCTTCAAATTTTGGGGGGTATTTTCTGCTATTACCCTTTTAAAAATGTGAAAAATTTTGGGAAACCAAGGATTTTAGGTAAAAATTTTTTTTTTTTTACATATGCAAAAATCGTGAAACACCTGTAGGGTATTAAGGTTCACATTACCCCTTGTTACGTTCCACGAGAGGTCTAGTTTCCAAAATAGTATGCCATGTGTTTTTTTTTTGCTGTTCTGGCACCATAGGGGCTTCCTAAATGCGGCATGCCCCCAGAGCAAAATTTGCTTTCAAAAAGCCAAATGTGACTCCTTCTCTTCTGAGACCTGTAGTGCGCCAGCAGAGCACTTCTCACCCCCATATGGGGTGTTTTCTGAATCGGGAGAAATTGGGCTTCAAATTTGGGGGGTATTTTCTGCTATTACCCTTTTTAAAAATGTAAAAATTTTGGGAAACCAAGCATTTTAGGTAAAATTTTTTTTTTTTTAACATATGCAAAAGTCGTGAAACACCTGTAGGGTATTAGGGTTCACTTTACCCCTTTTTACGTTCCCTGAGGGGTCTGGTTTCCAAAATGGTATGCCATGTGTTTTTTTTTTGCGGTTCTGGCACCATAGGGGCTTCCTAAATGCGGCATGCCCCCAGAGCAAAATTTGCTTTCAAAAAGCCAAATGTGACTCCTTCTCTTCTGAGACCTGTAGTGCGCCAGCAGAGCACTTCTCACCCCCATATGGGGTGTTTTCTGAATCAGGAGAAATTGGGCTTCAAATTTGGGGGGTACTTTCTGCTATTACCCTTTTTAAAAATGTAAAAATTTTGGGAAACCAAGCATTTTAGGTAAACAAATTTTTTTTTTTAACATATGCAAAAGTCGTGAAACACCTGTAGGGTATTAAGGTTCACTTTACCCCTTTTTACGTTCCCTGAGGGGTCTGGTTTCCAAAATGGTATGCCATGTGTTTTTTTTTTTTGCGGTTCTGGCACCATAGGGGCTTCCTAAATGCGGCATGCCCCCAGAGCAAAATTTGCTTTCAAAAAGCCAAATGTGACTCCTTCTCTTCTGAGACCTGTAGTTCGCCAGCAGAGCACTTTTCACCCCCATATGGGGTGTTTTCTGAATCGGGAGAAATTGGGCTTAAAATTTTGGGGGGTATTTTCTGCTATTATTCTTTTTAAAAATGTAACATTTTTGGGAAACCAAGCATCTTAGGTAAAACATTTTTTTTTTTTTACATATGCAAAAGTCGTGAATCACTTGTGGGGTATTAAGGTTCACTTTACCCCTTGTTACGTTCCCTGAGGGGTCTAGTTTCCAAAATGGTATGCCATGTGGGTTTTTTTTTTTTGCTGTCCGGGCACCATAGGGGCTTCCTAAAGGTGACATGCCCCCCAAAAAACATTTGACGCTCCTTCCCTTCTGAGCCCTCTACTGTGCCCGCCGAACAATTAACATAGACATATTAGGTATGTGCTTACTCGAGAGAAATTGGGTTTCAAATACAAGTAAAAATTTTCTCCTTTTTACCCCTTGCAAAAATTCAAAAATTGGGTCTACAAGAACATGCGAGTGTAAAAAATGAAGATTGTGAATTTTCTCCTTCACTTTTCTGCTATTCCTGTGAAACACCTAAAGGGTTAATACACTTATTGAATGTCATTTTGAATACTTTGGGGGGTGTAGTTTTTATAATGGGGTAATTTATGAGGTATTTCTAATATGAAGACCCTTCAAATCCACTTCAAACCTGAACTGGTCCATGAAAAATAGCGAGTTTGAAAATTTTGTGAAAAATTTCCAAATTGCTGCTGAACTTTGAAGCCCTCTGGTGTCTTCCAAAAGTAAAAACTCATAAATTTTATGATGCAAACATAAAGTAGACATATTGTATATGTGAACCCAAAAATGTTTTATTTTGAATATCGATTTTCCTTACAAGCAGAGAGCTTCAAAGTTAGAAAAATGCTAAATTTTCATTTTTTTCATCAAATTTGGGGATTTTTCACCAAGAAAGGATGCAAGTTACCATAAAATTTTACCACTAAGTTAAAGTAGAATATGTCACGAAAAAACAATCTCGGAATCGGAATGATAACTAAAAGCATTCCAGAGTTATTAATGTGTAAAGTGACAGTGGTCAGAATTGCAAAAAACGCTCTGGTCCTTAAGGTGTAAAATGGCCTGGTCCTTAAGGGGTTAAGGACTCAGGGTTTTTCCATTTTTGCACTTTCGTTTCTTCCTCCTTACATTTTAAAAATCATAACCCTTTCAATTTTCCACCTAAAAATCCATATTATGGCTTATTTTTTGTGTCGCCAATTCTACTCTGCAGTGACATTAGTCATTTTACCCAAAAATGCACGGCGAATCGAAAAAAAAAAACGCCATTTTGTAACTTTTGGGGGCTTCCGTTTCTACGCAGTGCATATTTCGGTAAAAATTACACCTTATCATTATTCTGTAGGTCTATACGGTTAAAATGATACCCTACTTATATAGCTTTGATTTTGTCGCACTTCTGGAAAAAATCATAACTACATGCAGGAAAATTTATACGTTTAAAAATTTCATCTTCTGACCCCTATAACTTTTTTATTTTTCCACGTACAGGGCGGTATGAAGGCTCATTTTTTTATCGGTATGATTTTTGTTTTGATCAGACTTTTTGATCACTTTTTATTCATTTTTTTAATGGTGTAAAAAGTGACCAAAATACGCTTTTTTGGAATTTGGAATTTTTTTGCGCGTACGCCATTGACCGTGCGGTTTAATTAATGATATATTTTTATAGTTCGGACCTTTACGCACGCGGCGATACCACATATGTTTATTTTATTTTTTTTTACACTGTTTTATTATTTTTTATGAGAAAAGGGGGGTGATTCAAACTTTTATTAGGGAAGGGGTTAAATGACCTTTAACACTTTTTTTTTTACATTTTTTTTGCAGTGTTATAGGTCCCATAGGGACCTATAACACTGCACACGCTGATCTCCTATGCTGATCACTGGCGTGTATTAACACGCCTGTGATCAGCATTATCGGCGCTTGACTGCTCCTGCCTGGATCTCAGGCACGGAGCAGTCATTCGTCGATCGGACACCGAGGAGGCAGGTAAGGGCCCTCCCGGTGTCCGGTCAGCTGTTCGGGACGCCGCAATTTCACTGCGGCGGTCCCGAACAGCCCGAATGAGCAGCCGGGTCACTTTCAGTTTCACTTTAGAAGCGGCGGTCAGCTTTGACCGCCGCTTCTAAAGGGTTAATACCGCACATCGCCGCGATCGGCGATGTATGGTATTAGCCGCGGGTCCCGGCCGTTGATGAGCCCCGGGACGGACGCGATATGATGCAGGATCGCGGCGCGATCTCCTCTAATTTACAAATCTGTTTAACTTTCTGGAGCCAGTTGATATATAAAATGAAATTTTTTCCTGGAATACCCCATTAATCCTTTCAATAATTATCAGCTTCTGAAGTTGAGTTGTTTTTTTTCTGTTGGGCAACAGTGGTCTCTGCTGACATCTCTGCTTGTCTCGGGAACTGCACAGAGTAGAATCGGTTTGCTATGGGGATTTGCTTCTACTCTGGACAGTTCCCGAGACAGGTGTCATCAGAGAGCAGTTAGACAGAAAAAAAACAACTTAACTTCAGCAGCTCATAAGTACTGAAAGGATTAAGATTTTTAATAGAAGTAATTTACAAATCTGTTTGACTTTCTGGAGCCAGTTGATCTAATTCCAGCTAAACTCCTACAATAAATCTATCTGAGAAGAGCCGCACAACCAGAGAATTGTTTTCCAAAAGATGATGAGGGGTGCTTCAGGGGCACACCGATCGTACAGCAAAAGACCACTGCAGCACACCAGATTTCCAGTAGTAAAAGAAGTATTGGTGATTTTACATGGCAGCCGTCTCTGCCTTTTCGAGCTTGCAAATAATGCAAGAATATGCATGACTTCTATTTGTTTGCATCATTGGGAAAGACAAAGAAGCGGTATGGGAATTTAGTACAGAATGATCTTTCATGTAAAAATAAAGAACAAGCAATGCATTGGTCCAGTCCTCTTCTTTTGCACATAAAAACAGAATTGATATGTCATGTTGCATTGCAGTGTCTTTTTAATACAAATGATGAATGAACTGACTGCGAGAATGTTAGTCTACCTACATTTTTAACCTGTGAACTGTCAGACTTGGCAGCCTCTCTCTGTACAAGTGTGGCTTGGCATCTGTTCAATACCACGCAGTCTCAGCAGGAGCGCATTTTAATGATGCTGATAAGAGTCTTAATGTGTTCACTGTAACTGAGGCATGTGTGTCTATCTAACAGCAGACTCGGCATGTGACTAGACAGCGCTGGCCTGCTGTGTTGGCTCTCAAAAAGAAATGGCTCAACATCATCTGTATTTCATATCATAGCTTTAATACAGGCAGTGGTGTTGCTAGGGTTGGTGTCACCCGGTGCGGTAGAAAATGGTGTCCCCCACCACTCATCTGTAGTTTTTACCAGTACCACTTTTGCTCATATTTAACTTTTTGTAAATTTTTTACCCATTTTTTGGGAATAAAATGTACATTTACGTCAATTGTCATTAAGGGGTTAAGAGGCTAACACATTCTCATACAATACACCAGTGGTCTCCAAACTCTGGACCTCCTGCTGTAGCAAAAACTACAACTCCCAGCATGCCAATGGCTTTCCAGGCATACTGGGTGTTGTAGTCTGCAACAGCAAAAGGTCTATAGTTTGGAGACCACTATAAGTAACTAACCTCTTGCAGTCTCCTTACATATGTCACTCCCTCCATTCAGGGGCAACTGTGAAGGGGGGGGGGGGAGAACACCAGAAATAATGAAAAGTAGGAGGGCACAGGACAAACGGCACAGGCAGGCTCCTGGTTTTGATAGCCTTTGACCTCTCCAGACTTCAGTGTTGCTTCTGCCCCTCCCCCACCTCTCTGACTTGATACTTAGTACAGGAAGGAGACTGGAGGTGTGCAGAATAGAAGTACATGTAAGTAATGCTGCACACCTCCAGTCTGTATTTAGCCTAGTGTCACTTACTGTGCAACTGCCAGGCCCCTGACTACAGTAGCACAGTGTGTGCCAGGGATGGGACGGATGCACCGGAGTCAGAATGTCACCCCACCAGAGGGTGTCAGCCAGTGTGGTCCGCCCAGCCCCCCCCCCCATAGCAACATCACTGGCTACAAGAGTGATATACTTTAATGGGCATGATGATGGGCTAAGTTTTCATCCCAAGAAGGGTTGTACAATCTGTGCATCCGCACAAGGGTCCAGTAGGCAAGAGGGGCTAATGTTACCTTAAAGGGCTACTCCAGTGAAAACCTTTTATTTCTTTTAAATCAACTGGTGGTAGAAAGTTAAACATATTTGTAAATTACTTCTATTAAAAAATCTTAATCCTTCCAGTACTTATTAGCTGCTGAATGCTACAGAGGAATTTCCTTTCTTTTTGGAACACTGATGACATCACGAACACAGTGCTCTCTGCTGACATCTCTGTCCATTTTAGCAACCATGCATAGCAGATGCATAGCAGATGTATGCTAAGGGCAGCATGGTGGCTCAGTGGTTAGCACTGCTGCCTTGCAGTAATGGGGACTTGGGTTCAAGGACAACAATAAATAAATAAAGCGTTATTATTATTATAATAACGTCAGCAGAGAGAACTGTGCTCGTGATGTCATCAGAGAGCATTCCAAAAAGAAAAGAATTTCCTCTGTAGTATTCAGCAGCTAATAAGTACAGGAAGGATTAAGATTTTTTAATAGAAATAATTTACAAATATGTTTAACTTTCTGCCACCAGTTGATTTAAAAGAAAAAAGGTTTTCCAGTGAAAAACTATTTTTTTTATATCAACTGGTTCCAGAAAGTTTAACCCTTTAAGGAGCGTTTTTCAGTTTTTGCATTTTCGTTTTTTCCTCCTTACATTTTAAAAATCATAACCCTTTCCACCTAAAAATCCATATGATGGCTTATTTTTTGCGCCACCAATTCTACTTTGTAATGACAGTCATTTTACCACAAAATCTTTGGCAAAACCCTCCAAAAAAAATCACTGTGCGACAAAATTGAAAAAAACAAACAAACGCCATTTTGTAACTTTTGGGGGCTTCCATACGATGTAGGTCCATATGATTAAAATGATACCTTACTTATATAGGTTTGATTTTGTCGTACTTCTGGAAAAAAACATAACTACATGCACAAGAATTATGTTTAAAATTGTCCTCTTCTGACCCCTATAACTTTTTTATTTTTCTGCATATGGGGATGTATGAGGGCTCATTTTTTCACTGTGATCTGAAATATTTATCGGTACCATTTTTGTTTTGATCGGACTTTTTGAGCGCTTTTTATTAATTATTTTGTGGCATAAAAAGTGATAAAAAATATGCTATTTTTTTGCGCGTACGCCATTGACCGTGCGGTTTAATTAATGATATATTTTTTATAGTTCGGACATTTACGCACGCAACGATACCACATATGTTTATATTAATTTTTATAATGGGAAAAGGGGGGTGATTCAGACTTTTATTAGGGAAGGGGTTAAATCACATTTATTAACACTTTATTTTCTAAAATAAAGTGCCATAGGGGACTATAACATTGCACACACTGATTTCCTACTCTGATCCCTGCCATGCAATAGCATGGCATTGATCAGTATTAGCGCTGCTCGACTGCTCCTGCCTAGATCTCAGGCACGGCACAGTCATTTGGCGTCGTCAAGGAGTTAACAGATTTGTAAATTACTTCTATTAACCCCTTAAGGATGCAGGGTTTTTCTGTTTTTGCATTTTCACTTTTTCCTCATCACCTTCTAAAAATCATAATGCTTTCAATTTGGGACCTAAAATTCCATATTTTGGCTTATTTTTTGCGCCACCAATTCTACTTTGCAGTGACATTAGTCATTTTACCAAATATCCACGGCAAAGCGGAAAAAAAAAATCATTGTGCGACAAAATTGAAGAAAAAATTACATTTTGCAAATTTTGGGGGCTTCCGTTTCTACAGAGTGCATTTTTCGGTAAAAATCTTATCTTTATTCTGTAGGTCCATACGGTTAAAATGATACCCTACTTATATAGGTTTGATTTTGTATTAATCCTAAAAAAATCATAACTACATTTATACGTTTAAAATTGTCATCTTCTGACCCCTATAACTTTTTAATTTTTCTGCGTACGGAGCGGTATGAGGGCTCATTTTTGTGCCGTGATCTGATGTTTTTATCGGTACCATTTTTATATTGATCGGACTTTTTGATCGCTTTTTATCTATTTTTTCATGATCTAAATAGTGACCAAAAATACGCTATTTGGTTTAATTAATAATATATTTTTATAGTTCAGACATTTCCGAATGCGGAGATACCACATATGTTTATTTTTATTTACACAGGTTTTTTTTTTAAATGGGAAAAGGAGGGTGATTCTTACTTTTATTAGGGAAGGGGTTAAATGATCTTTATTCACTTTTTTTTTACACTTTTTTTTGCAGTGTTATAGCCCCCCCAGTGGTTATTACACTGAACATACCGATCTCATACACAGATCATTGCCCTGCATTGACACGGCAAAGATCAGTGTTATTGGCGGTCGATTGCTCAAGCCTGGATTTCAGGCTTGGAGCAATCAATTGCTGATCAGAGACGCGACGGAGGCAGGTGAGGGGACCTCTGCTCACATTCTAACTGATCAGGGCATCGCGATTTCACCGCGATTGTCCCAATCAGCCCGACTGAGTTGCCGGGAAACTTTCATTTTCATTTTAGACTCGGCGATCAACGTGTCTAAAGGGTTAATAGTGGTGCCGCACGCAATTAGCCCAGGGCCCCGGCTCTCATTAGCCGCTGGGACCAACCTGGTATGATGCGGGGTCACGCCGTGACCCCACGTTATATACCGTGACTGGGCGCAGGGCATATAGGTACACCCTGCGTCCTTAAGAGGTTAAACAATCTTAATCCTACCAGTACTTATCAGCTGCTGAAGTTGAGTTGTTCATTTTCTGTCTGACAACAGTGCTCTCTGCTGACACCTCTGTCTGTCTCAGGAACTGTCCACAACAGAATAGGTTTGCCATGGGGATTTGCTCCTACTCTGGACAGTTACTGAGACAGACAGAGGTATCCGCAGAGAGCACTGTTGTCAGGCAGAAAAGAACAACTCAACTTCAGCAGCTGATAGGATTAAGATTTTTTTTTTTATAGAGGTAATTTATAAATCTGTTCGCTTTTGGAGCCAGTTGATATAAAAAAAAAAACAGTTTTACACTGGAATACCCCTTTACATTTGGCCTAAAATGGGGAAGAGGGGGAAGTTAGGGCTGGCAGTTGTCAAGCAAAGTGATTAGGCTCTGTCCACATCTGTTTTATTGGTTACGTCTGAGGTATATTTTAGGAGTATACGCCTGATCCCAAAGAAAAATTTAGTATATGATTGTATAATTTAATGGAATCCGGTTTTGTCCAATTTTACTGTCTATTAATCGGATGGTAAAATCGAGACTTGTACCCAGCCTTACAAACAAACAAGCTTTATTCTCTTCCCCTCTGCATAGAAAAGTGCAGAGAAGATTGTGGGGAAAAAATCGCGTGCCGCTATGAGCGAAGCCTAGAACAGATATTAGTGTTAATGCCGACAAAGATCAAAAGACAGTCAGAAAACCCTTTAGGTCATATTCATAATAGCAAACACCTTTACAAATAAACAGGAACCAAGGAATCTGGTTGCTCAGGCATGGAGTGACAGTTCTGAGGTGATCGGATTGATCATGTGACTGGATGTAGGCTGCGTGTGAGTGGATGTTCATTAGTGTTTGACACCTTTGGACTTCCATCATGGCACTGTGGCTTTCCTGTAAGACAGTGGCTCCCAACCTTTTTCGGCTCGGGGCACACCTACCGAATAATATTCGACGTGCGACAAAACATGGCTAAAAAGAAGCAATATACAACACTTATATATCTGTTAGCTATGTAGATTACAGTGCTGCTATATGCTGATCCCCCTCCCACCCCCCTAATACCATGCTGATCGCCCCTCCCCCTAATACAATGCTGATCGCCCCTCCCATCCCCCTAATACACTGCTGATCCTCCTCCCATCCCCCTAATACAATGCTGATCCCTTCTCACCTAATACAATGCTGATCCACCCTCCCCCTCTTACCATGCTGATCGCCCCTCCCCCTAATACAATGCTGATCGCCCCTCCCCCTAATACAATGCTGATCCCCCCTCCCCCTAATACAATGCTGATTCCCCCATCTCCCTAATACAATGCTGATCCACCCTCCCCCTAATACAATGCTGATCCACCCTCCCCCTAATACCATGCTGATCCCCCTCCCCCTAATACAATGCTGATCCACCCTCCCCCTAATACCATGCTGATCCCCCCTCCCCCTAATACCATGCTGATCGCCCCTCCCCCAATACAATGCTGATTTCCCCATCCCCCTAATACAATACTGATTTCCCCATCCCCCCTAATACAATGCTGATTCCCCCATCCCCCTAATACAATACTGATCACCCCCTCCCCCTAATACAATGCTGACCCCCCTCCCCTTCCATCCCCCCAAAACACTGCTGCCATCCCCCCTAATACACAGTTCCCCCACATTAGGTGTGCAGTACAGTTCCCCCACATTAGGTGTGCAGTACAGTTCCCTCACTTTAGGTGCAGTAAAGTTCTCCCACATTAGGTGCAGTACAGTTCCCCCACATTAAGTTGGCAGTATAGATCTCCACATTAGGTGCAGTATAGTCCCCCACATTATGTGCAGTATAGTTCCCCATATTAGGTGCAGTATAGTCCCCCACATTAGGTGCAGTATAGTCCCCCACATTAGGTGCAGTATAGTCCCCCACATTAGGTGCAGTATAGTTGCCCACATTAGGTGCAGTATAGTCCCCATATTAGGTGCAGTATAGTTCCCCCACATTAGGTGCAGTATAGTTCCTCACATTAGATGCAATATAGTTCTACCACATTAGGTGCAGTATAGTTCCCCCACATTAGGTGCAGTATAGTCCCCCACATTAGGTGCAGTACAGTTCCCCCACAGACATACAGCCTTCAGCCATATACAGTGTATGGCTGGAGGCTGTGTATGCCTGTTTACTGCCCCACTTCAGCATTTCGACCACCGCTCCGGGGTCACGATCTACTGCTATGGCCTATGGGTCATAGCAGTACGTCCCGGGATTGGAGGTGGGGTGGTCGGAACATTGAAGATGATGTGCCGCTGGTCACTTACCATGCGCAAGCGTCTTCCTCACTGCTCCGCTCTGCTCTGTTACTATGGGCGCACGCACGGGACGTCAGTGACGTCCCTGCATTCGTTACCTCCCGGTGGCCCCAGCATTTCTAAAGTTAACGCGGGGCAGCAGAGAGGTAACCGGGGCATCCTTGTGTCCCAAAAAGATTTTTCGGGACACAGGGATGTCCCTAATGTGATGGGGGCCCCCTGCGGGCATGGGGCCCGGAGCAGGCGCTCCATGAGCGACAATGATGATCTGGCCCTGGCGGCCGCTGGAGGTGAAGCCACATCTCAAAGCGGCCCCAGGGCTGGCGGCCCACCGGGAAATTTTCAGATATCTCGGTAGGCCAGTCCAGCCCTGGCTTCCAGTAGCCTCACACACACAATGCCTCCAGCAGCCTCACACAATGCCCCCAGAAGCCTTACACACACAATGCCTCCACAGCCACACACACAATGCATCCAGCAGCCTGACACACACAATGCCTCCAGCAGCCACACACACAATGCCTCCAGCAGCCTCACACACACAATGCCTCCAGCAGCCTCACACACACAATGCCTCCAGCAGCCTCACACACACAATGCCTCCAGCAGCCACACACACAATGCCTCCAGCAGCCACACACACAATGCCTCCAGCAGCCTCACACACACAATGCCTCCAGCAGCCTCACACACACAATGCCTCCAGCAGCCACACACACAATGCCTCCAGCAGCCTCACACACACAATGCCTCCAGCAGCCACACACACAATGCCTCCAGCAGCTTCACACACACAATGCCTCCAGCAGCCTCACACACACAATGCCTCCAGCAGCCCCCCACACACACACACAATGCCCCCAACAGCCTCACACAATGCCCCCAGTAGCCTCACACACACAATGCATCCAGCATCCTGTCCAATCATCTGAATTTACCACAGGCGACACCAATCAGGGTGTAGAAAAAAAGATGATCAAGAGAAATGGGAGGCCCTCAGAGCCAAATTACAAGTGTCCTAGCAAAGGATCTAAATACTTACTTACATGGAAAATGTTTTTTATTTTTAATACATTTGGAAAAATTTCGAATTCTATTTTAACATTCTTAGAGTGGGATTTTGATGACAAAATGATGGGAAAAAAAGGTTTCTTTTTTATTCATTTTATTTTAGCAGTAGGCCTTAAAGGGGTATTCCAGGATTTTTTTTTATTTGATGATGCTACAGGGGCTGTAAAGTTAGTGTAGGCCATAATATAGTGTCTGTACCTGTGTGTGACGGTTTTCTCACAATTCTTCTGTGATTTTCGCCCTAATATTTATTTTTAACAGCATACAAAATTACTCAGGTCTCTGGTTTTGCCAGGTTGCAATTTGGCCGATACATAACATCACTAGTCAGGTGATGACAGGGAGCCTGTCTGCTTCAATGGGTGGAGTGACCGCTGAGTGGGAGAGAGATCATTTTGCAACAGTTGTAGGCACCCTGGTTAGAAAACACTGGTCTTTTGAATGGAATGCAACTCATGTGTGTTTCAATGGGTGGGGTGGTTGATGTGTGGGAAGGAGAAAAGTGACCTTAAACTTACAAGCATGGAACTATGGGATGTGTAGTTTGAGAATGAAATCCAACAGGAAATACCCAGTTCACAAATAGCTAGCCACAGTATTATGGTAATCTCATAACATAGCCATTTAGCCCCAAGACAAGCGCAGATCCTTCCTAATCATATCCATTACTGTCTGACAGGTACGTACTAAAATCACCTTATGGTGGATAACCCCTTTAACAATACAAAATGTAAAAAAAAACAAATAAAATGAGAAAGTGTCTAAAACATTATAAAATGCATTGTATTACCGCGAAATGTGCTCTGAATAGAACATTCAATTTAAAAAGAAACATTTTCAGAGGAGGTTAAAGCAGTTAGTGTTGAAGTGGTTGCATGTCTTTTATAGTACTGACGAACAATCAGTCTCACAAATACATCCACATATCCAAAATCCCGATATTAGTTACCTGCTATGCTAATAAAATAAAAAGAGCCAAGCAAGAACAGATTCTTACCGCAAAACCTTTTGTATAAATGTCAAGTCAGATGTTTTATTTCAGTGCAACTAATACTAAATAACTCGAACACTTCTAGGTTTGTGTTTTATAAAATAAGTAATTTTCTTCCGGAGTAAGAGCTCCTGACACAGCTAGTGTTGAGCAAATTGAAGCTGTAGAAGCTGGGTTCAGTCAGAAGTTTTTTGTGACGGTGAATATTGCCCGCTTTGCTTTGGATGAAGCTGGTTACACGGCAAAAACTCAATGTGAAAATGGATGAGGATTAAACCCAAATGGGGAGATTTATCAAAACCTGTGCAGAGGAAAAGTTTACCAGTTGTCCAAAACAACCAATAAGATTGCTTCTTTTATTTTTCAGTCTTTTTATTGCCATTTTACCATAGGAAGAGGAAGCAGGAACACGTATGTGACATCAACATAACCCAGAATTATATCTAGTATGAGGAAAGAAAGAAACTCACGGCACTCGTTCTGGATGCACTTGGATATCTTTATTCCCGATGGAGGTACATGAAGATGTTGGGAGGGGGAGAAGAGACGGGAAACGGACGTTGTGCTGTCTCTTCTCCCCCTCCCGACATCTTCATGTACCTCCATCGGGAATAAAGATATCCAAGTGTATCCAGAACGAGTGCCGTGAGTTTCCTTCTTTCCTCATTTTATTGGACTTCGTTTTTCACTGTTATCACTGAGCCCCATAGAAGCAAATGCCTCCATAGCACTAAGTAGTGGACACGAGCAAGCTGATTCTTAGACGCAAGGTGTATACACCGGGTGAAGTGGCAGTGCCGACTGTGCTTCTCTCTATTATTGATTATATCTAGTATGCCAACCTGACATGAATGGTCATCAAAGGGATGTTCACCACCCCAGAAAAACCAGCTTGATTCATACCTGAGCTGTGCCTTCTCTCTGGCAGGCACCATTAGACCCCATAGACTTCTGCACCACAAGGTTAGACATTGGCCAGAATTTGTCCAGTTTGCCATGGGTGTTCTGTCTTGTCCACCCTCCAGGGTAGCATCAGTGAGAGTGTTCAGTGCTGCAGGTGCAGTTGTTACCCCTAAGCGAACAAGATTGTCTGCCAGCAATCTGGAAAATGTTACCTTTGTTAAAATGAATCAGGTATGGATCAGTGAGGAATGTAGACCTCCTGTACCAAATGCCACTGATTACATAGTACTCCCACCACCCCTGCTGTACGCTGGATACTACAACCCCCAACAGTGAACCACTTCCTGCTGTCCACTGCCTATTAATACCTCCAGTACACTGTCCCCACTGTCCACTTAATACAACTACTACCAGCCCACCACCCCTTGCTGCTGCTGCTACTACCAGGCCTACATATGCACAGATTCCATTCCTGTCCTGTATTTTATGTTTTACTGTACTGCTGCAGTTACTTTTACCACAGCCCTTGCTGCTGTTGCTACAAGCAGGCCTACACAACCAGAGGATCCCAAAAAGGGAATAATTCTTTTATTTATTTTATTTTTTAAAAAGCCATTTCTTTTTCACTTTTCAGGATGCCAATCCTGTTGTTACTCCCCAAAAAGGCCATTGCCTCTTTACTTTCCAGGTGAACAACCTTTTGCTACTCCCAACAAGAAATACTTTTTGGAACACTTTGAACACTTTTGGTAACTTCAATTATAACTTTAAAAAGCATACAACATCCGCTACTGCAGTGTGTTTTTAAGCTGTTAGTTAAAGGGGTACTCCGGTGGAAAACACTTTTTTTTTTTAATCAACTGGTGCCACAAAGTTAGACAGATTTGTAAATATTTTTTATTTATTTAATCCTTCCAGTACTTATCAGCTGCTGTATGCTCCACAGGAAGGTGTTATTTCTTTCTGGAGTTCTTATCAGTCTGACCACAGTGCTCTCTGCTGACACTTCTGTCTGTATCAGGAACTATCCAGAAAAGGAGAGGTTTGCTATAGGGATTTGCTTGTACTCTGGACAGTTCCTGAATCCTGACATGGACTGATGTGTCAGCAGATAGCACAGTGGTCAGACTGAAAATAATTCCAGAAAGAAATACAACTTCCTGTGGAGCATAAAGCAGCTGATAAGTACTGGAAGGATTAAGATTTTGTATTAGAAGTAATTTTACAAATCTGTTTAACTTTCTGGCACCAGTTGATTTAAAAAAATTTTTTTTCCACGGAGTACCCCTTTAACAGTATATGTCACTCTAACTTTGACATTAACTTGGCCTAAGGCTATGTTCACTCGATGGAATTTCTGTGTAGAATTCCACAGCATGGAGATTCCACAGCAGCAAAGTCCCATTGATTTCAATGAGAATCTGCTGCGCTGTGCACATAGCAGAATTTCCACACCGGAAACATCTGGCACAGAAATTCAAATTCCTGTGTCCGCAGAAAGAATAGACATGTCTATTCTTTCTGTGGAATCTGCACGGAAGTGCATTGCTGTCTATGAGATGGCGCATTTCCGAGCGGTCCTGGTGCCAGCATGTTCAGCTGGCACCCCGATGTCATGAAAATGTCCACACAGAGATTTTCCGAGCACATAGTTCCCCATGTAAACATAGTCTTACAACAATTCCTAGGTGAATTAGAAGTGTTCTGCAGGCCTTTCAGGTTCTTAGGCAATGTTATAAACAAATGATAAAGGTTTTTGTTGAGTTCCTGCTTCGGTCTGAAGTTATTCATTTAGAAAAACTTTTGCAAAACATTTGGCAAAGCTGCCACTGCAAATTTTTTAAACTTTGCTCAACACTACACACAACAAAGACTGTGTGTGCCGCTGTACAGGCTACATGGGAAAAAGGTGCACATCTCCAGCTGGAAAGTTAAAGACTGATTGATAAGGATATGTTCACACATACTGGCCCTGATTTATCAATCTGCCTGAAACTCAGAATGTCTGATATATAGTATTGCACATAAGTGAGTAAACCACCACATTTTAGTTACTATATTAACACTCACAAAGTAAAGTAGTGAGTGCACAGCCTGTATAACAGTTTTTAAAGGGGTGTTTGATGTATGATCGCCAGGGTCCATCCGCTTGGACCCCCCCCAGTGATCTCTGAGCCTGAGACCACAGTGTCCAGAACACGGAAGCTTGCAGCTTTAGTGTTCATGACGTTACGCCATGCTCCCTTCATTCATGTCTATGGAAGGGTAGTACATAGCCATCATGCCTCCTGCCACAGACATGAATGGAAGGGGCATGACGGCTGTGGTCGCCTATCATCCGGCACAGAGCAAAGTTTGCTCCGCGCACTGGATAACCAGGGTGCTGCCCTGGAGATCGCAGGGGGTCCCAGCAGCCAGCCCCCTGCGATCAGACATCTTATCCCCTTTCCTTTGGATTGGGGATAAGATGTTTAGCAGCAGAGTATCCCTTTAAGCCTCTAGGGCATGAACTTTATTAGAACTTCACAGGTTGCCAGTGGAGTCCTCCTTCACTCCTCAATGACAACATCATGTAGCTGGTGGATGTGACCTTGCACTCCCCTACCTATCATTTGAGGATGCTTCATAAATGCTCAGTAGGGTTTAGGTCTGGAGACGTACTTGACCAGTCCATCACTATTACCTTGAGCTTCTTTAGCATGGCAGTGGCCGACTTGGAGGTGTGTTGGAGGTTGCTATTATGATGGAATATTGTCCTCTGGCCCAGTCTCTGAAAGGAGGGGATCATGCTCTGCTTCAGGATGTCACAGTACATGTTGGCATTTATGTTTCCCTCAATGAACTTTAGCTCCCCAGAGCCAGCAGCACTCATGCAGGTACAGAATTATGCTTGACTGTAGATTGCTCATAAGAAAATCTCTATTTGATTGAACGGTGAAGGATACATAAAACAGGATACAGGGAAAAGCAGTAACAGGCATACTTAGCGACCTTAGTTGTACAGTCGTATGGTCTGAGCACTGACCCCTACTCCCCCCCTCAACCCTTTAACCTCTGAAGCAATGCTGGCAGCACTCATACGTCTATTTCCCAAAGGCAACCTCTGAATATGACACTGAGCATGTGCACTCAACTTCTTTGAATTGTTCTGAATGGGAACCTGTTCCATGAAAGTGCCGTTTCAGGGTCTTAACAATGTTTTTATATCATAAGCTATCCTTATGTAGAGGAACAATTTTTTTTTTATTCTGAGAGAGTTTTTTGCCATAAGATGCCCTGTTGAATTTTCAGTGACCGGTATTAGAGAGTGTGAGAGCAATAACACTGCATTTAAGACAGCTGCTCTCCATTCACACATGATACTTTGTAACACTAATGAATCACATGACACTGGGGAGGGAAATGGCTTATTGGGCCCAACGTGGACATTTTCACTTAAGGGCGTACTCACTTTTGTTACCAAGGTTCAGACATTAGAGGCTGTGTTTTATTTTGAGTGGACAGCAACAGTAAACACTGTTACACAGACTGTTCACTCACTTGTGTGAGATACTGAATATATCAGTATGTGTTTGTGTATGTATATATATATATATATATATATATATATATATATATATATATATATATATACATATATATATATATATATATATATATATATATATATATATATATACAGTATATATCACTGTAGTTTTTAAATAGCAGTCTGTTCTAGCTGTAAAAAACCATGGGCTGGCCAAGACTTGAGGCCGTGGTACTTAAAAGTGTTCCCATATTACTAGTGTGAACCTGGTTTTCTTGAGCACACCAGTTGCAGAGATATCCACATGTACAGTCATGTGTGACTTTGTACCCTGATTGATGCTACTTTAATGTAACAACATGTAGTAGGGGGAGAATCTATGAATGACAACTTATAAAAAGTATTATACTTCCTAACTGTTAAACCCAAAGAATTCAAATAAAAACTAGTCCTGAGGAAGCTGACAAAGAGTAATTACATGGTTACACGCAATGACACATATTAAGCACGTAATGGCTTTAGCACAGATTTATACATTAAGTGGTAGCTATTTCATATTATGAGTATTTTCCACCTTTTATAATTGGCTCAATACCTGAACTGTCAAATTTTCCGCTAGCCTATTAATGGAAAATCCCTCACATACACCCCAGCTATCATACATTGCTATATTTTATGTTATAATGGAGAGCTACATTTAAACCTCTAAAACTTTCCAAAAATAATGGTCACATCTGCCTTTCTGGAATACAAATACAGTCCAGATATAAAAAAATAATGATCTGCCATATGACCGCACCCAGTAAATATACATATTTTACTATTTCAGGATATGAGAAGCAGGAAAAGCTGACTGGAAATGATAGTAAGAATCAGCTATATTGTGGTTTATGCTTTCTCCCATTGTTAAAGAAATGTTATATTTAGATATACATTTTATTCGCTAGGGTCCCTACCTATCTTGTGCCATAAGTGGCCGGTATATGGATTAGTTATCAAACTGACACAGTAAATCTGTACATTGCCATCAAAGGTACCAGGTATTTGCAGACACACTTGCAGTTATTTATTTTAGTGGAGAAGTATTTATAATGTCCGGCTCAGTGCTCAGGTCTGATTTTTCAAAAATAAAGCATGCCCAATGGTCCTGAGTTCTTGGAATAAAAAAAAATTACATGCAGATTCCTTGTATTGACCATCCATATATGTATGTCACAGTTAAATCTATAAAATGGAGCGAAAACTATTTTTAACTGAACGTCTTTGTGAAAACTAGAATTGACTGCTTTTTCCTAGTTAAAACCAGTTTTACTAAACTCCTTTGTGGAAACACCAGTTTTTACTAAACACCTTCTTACAAACTAGAATATTTACAGAATGCCTTTGTACAAACTAGCATTACCTACTTATCAAAAACCGAATGTCAATTGAAACTGGTTTAAGGTAGAGAAAACTAGTTTTAACAAAATGATTCAGTTCAACCGGTTTCCACAGAGGTCAAAGTTCACACGTAGTGCTTCAGAATGATTCTTATTGGTTGTGCGACGTCGCCTGACCTGTGGTGGGTTGACCACGCCGCCTCTGCATAACCATGTACCCCTCTGCTAAGTACGCTCATGCGGGTTTACCACACTGCCTCCACATAACCACGTACCCCGTCCGCTAGGCATGCTGGTGCGGGTCGACCACTTCACCCTTGCATACCCGTGTACCCCTCCGCTAAGCACCAAAACAAAATTTTTGATATGCTGTACATCTTGGCAAAACAATTGTTTTTCTAATATTCTTCTTTCAAGAAAATTCACATTTTATTAAAGAAAACTGTCTTTGAAAATCACGTCACTAGGGGCCCCCAAACCTCTTGGCACACTGATGAGTCCTGCAGCAGCATAAGCTTGTTCACGAGTCATGGGCAAGAGATGGCTGATGGACAAAGCTACAGATGGGATTAGCTTTCTGCTGTGCTCGCTCCCAGCCTGTCACTTTACCTGGGGAGCACGCGGCTGCCAGGAGCGAGCGTGCATGAATTTACAGCATTAGTGCTAGGAGCCTCTGAGGATCGCAGCACAAGACCAGGAGTTCATAAACTTTTATGGAGTTTCACTTAAAGGGACACCATTATATTTTTCTGTAAATATTTCTACTTTGCTACAGTTTTTTTCTTTTTTTTTTTCTTTTTCTTTCGGCACAGGGGAAAAACAGCTGATCGGATGTGGGATATTACAGAGCTACGGGCAGGACTTTACAAGATATGTGACTTTGACTTCTGTAATATGTTGACAGCCAAGGGCGTCACTGGATTAAAACATTCGGAGTCTGTTCCCCAAATAAAAAGACATGTGGCCCAAATGTCAAATGTCGTCATGCCCCCTCCCATAGACTTGCATTGAGGGGGTGTGGCCGTGACATCATGAGTGGGGTGTGGTCATGATGTCACAAGCCTCCATTGCTGCACCCAACGCTCTAAAATGCCTGGTGCAGCAGGGAGATCGTGGGGGTCCCCAGCGGCAGGACCTCCGAGATTAGACATCTTATCCCCTATCCTTTGGATAGGGGATAAGATGTCTAGGGGCAGAGTACCCCTTTAACACTCTTCTCACATCTATTAGCAAGATTACATGAGATATATTAGAGCCTACGATATGCCTACACATTGCAAGCAAAGAGAAACTTGCACATACATCCTGGCCAAAAGCCCTTCTGGAATATTTATGCTTATGAGGTAAAGTCCAGAATGGCATGCAGATGTGCCTCATAGTTACTGTCACAGTATGTTTTCCCCCAAAAAACACTTACCGTATAGAACTTGTGTGTTATTACTGTTTTGCATTTTCATTTTATCTAAACTGGCTGTGTTCAGCTAATCTCATACTAAACACTGAACAAAATGCATACATTCACCTTAAGAAGTTTAAAATACCTGTCTTGCTCATACATCCTGGCCAAAACCCCTTCTGGAGCATGTATGCTTATTAGGTAAGATCAAGAATGGCATGGAGATATGCCTCTGGTAGGCTGGCATACTAAAACTTATGTCCTATGATACAATTATCATATTTTATGTTGCAAAAGACAACCTTTCCTTTTTTACATCTTTGAAAAGACACAAATCCATTTTGTAATCAGGAATTCCATTTTATAGGGTCTCAATTTTATATTTTTTAACTACATTGAGGACCTTAAACTATGGGATAAAAAAAGGTGTTTCCCCTCATATAAAATATAAGTATTAAAGTACTTACTGTGAATTTCTCTAGTCCGGTCGCCCCAGCATTTCCAACAAATATACCAGAACTGGCTTCAAATGTCAATGGCTCTGCTGACCTTTGGAATGGGACTCTTTGATACTCCTCACAATCCATATAAAGAACCATCTCATATCCCACCACAGTTACTGTAAAACGATTCCATTTGTTTGTCATTACTGGCACTTTAAAGGACGCGGCCTCTTTGGAAATATGGGAACCTGGTTCTGTGTAGTATATATTTATCCTTTGTGTACCATCTTCCACTGATGATAGCCTAAGTCCCAAATAAATGATCTTCTGGAAGGCATCAGTTATAGCAAACAAAACACCTCCATGGTTACTGTTAGGCTTTAAAGTAGCAATAATGGCAAAATCTCGAAAAAATGGCTGTGGAATGAATGTGCGTGTAAGGCGGCCAATGTTAGAATCTGGGCCAAAACTGTAAGCTGGAAACCCTTCATATCCAGTGATAAAAGACACGGAAGGAGGCAGAGGCACTCCAATTAACTCTAGGAGATCAAGATGTCCTCTGCTGCCCCGATCTGTAAAATACAACCAAAATAAAGTTAGTGTTTGAATGACATATATAATGGGAACAATGTGTCAGTGAGGAGACAGTGATTTTTGGCTCAATATACTTCTAATGAGTGTAAGGCTTTATTTACACAGTTGTATTACAGCTCCATGGCAAAATTAGGATCAGATCCTCTCCTGACAGAATTTGACCCTGACTTTTGGCACTGAACCTACAGCATTCTCACACACAGCTGTGAGACCATTTTTTTTCTGAGAAAATACAATATTTATATAACTAACCTAAATGAGTTCAATCTTCACTTTGACCATAGAGACCCTGAGGGTTGTCCATACTGTAGTTATGTATGGACACGTGTTATCAAATAAAATAGGGAGATAAACAAAAATGCATGCACCAAATATATGGAGTAATTGGCTTCCCAGAACTGGTTTTCATGACATGGACACTTATTTGTGGACACTTAGGGGTGGGATTATCAGAAAATGGCTGTGGCTTTGCTAGAAAGGGGCATGACATAAATACACCGAACATGCACAAAATTTTAACACAGATCTGTGGCATAAAACTAACCTCTAATAGATGGTGCAGGCTTAGAGTAGACAGTCTAAAGAGGTGCCACATTTTAAACCAGCCTTAGCCACTGTTATAAACGTGGCATATTGTTAGAAAGACCACTCTAATTTGACATTAAAGGGGTACTCCGCTGAAAACATTGTATCCCAAAAGATAGGGGATAAGATGTTAGATCACGGGGGTCCCGCTGCTGGGGACCCCAGCAATCTCCGGGCCGGCAGCGGCAGCGTTGAGAACACGGAAGCTTGCAGATTCCGCATTAGTGATGTCACACAATGCCCCCTCCATTCATGTCTATAGCCACCATGCCTCCTCCCATAGACATGAACGGAGGGGTGAGTGGTGGCTGGCCCCCTCCATTCATGTCTGTAGCTGTCATGGACATGAATGGAGGGGGCATGGCGGCTGGCATCCAATAAGATGTTAGATCACGGGGTGGGGACCCCCGGGATCTATGGGCTGGCAGCGGCGGCATCCAGAACACAGAAGCTTGCAGCTTCCGCATTTGTGACATCACACATTGTCCCCTCCATTCATGTCTATAGCCGTCATGCCTCCTCCCATAGACATGAATGGAGGGGGCATTGTGTGACATCACGAAAGTGGAAGCTGCAAACATCTTATAGGGGATAAGATGCTTTCAGCAGAGGACCCCTTTAAGAACTAGACAGATTTTATTCATTTATTTACCCTAATTTTGTCAACAAAGTTTACATGCTCTCCCCTGTGCATTCTTAAATTAAATAATGAAACCATTTTCTACTACATAATATATCACATAACATATGTTACATAATATATCACTGGATAATAACATATACACATTTTAATACAGCATAAAACAAAACCAAGATTTTCTCTAATCTCCGTTTAACGGTAGGGTCACATGTGCTAGATTTTGCTGCATATTTTCTGCAGCTGGTTTGGCTAACCATTGACCCCAATAAATAGTTTCCACAATTTATATGATGGTTACATTTAACAAAGATGCAGAGGATAAAAGAACATATGTGTTGTTCTATCTGTATATTTGTGAGATGTAACCTGTGTGTTTTCTGCTTATGAGCTCAGAAATACTTTTGACGATTCCCAAAAGCTTGTCTTTAGAAAATACTTTTAGTCCAATAAAAAAGGTATTACAAGATTCTGCAACATTTTATTATTTTGCATTTGCATCACAGGACTAATACCGCTACTCCAAACTACCATATATGTATGTAGCCAATGTAACCAATTCAGGGGTTGTCACTTTAAGAGGCATTTGTCAAACATATGCAATGGTTAAATTTTCCTTCTTTATAGCTCTAACTGGTATATAACTTTACGATAAGAGCAGACTTGTGTCATATGCTTTCTGGTACTACAGTCAGTAAGAACTTCAGATGATGAAAAGGGGGATAAGGACAAAGTAAGTCATTTTTGTATATTTATGCCACAATCTAGACAGACTAATGCAAGCAACTGATCTGATTATTATTATGTGATTATTATGTCTGTCAGTAATGTAACTATTTACACCAGAAGCCTACACATTGTAAAGCAGCAGCAATGAGACATAACACATAATGGAAATACACAATAAAATGTGATAGACAAAAGTGTTGCACAAATGCCAAGGCTAACTCTTCTGCTGTTCCATACCCTTTACAGCTTGCATACAATATTTTCTTTTCATCAATTCATGGACATTTTTTGAGAGGTAGTCAATTAGATAAAAATAATTCTATTCATTCTGGTTGTTATTAACCCCTTAAGGACCGATCCCCTTTTCACCTTAAGGACCAGAACTGTCACTTTAAACATTAATAACTCTGGGATGCTTTTGTAATGTCCCAGTACAGGATGTAACCCTGTACACTAACCTTAGGCCCTGTCAGTGTCCTGGGGGCTCTCCTGCAGTGTCTCCCCCATAATGAAGACGTAGGAAAGTGGGAAAAAGAAAACGTTTACATATAACGACATAGTGTGACCCTCCACCTAACCTAAGTGATATACTCACCAGATCGGATGGCAAGCCTTAGTCCCAGGTTTCCTGGGATCAATACTTGCAGTGGACCGGTGGGAGTATGGTTTTAGTAGGTAATGGCTGCCGCCCTCTGACCGGGACAGGACCCTTGCGCAAGGGGGTGGGTCTCACGCCAGCACCGCTCATCACAGGAACCCCACAAGTGCAATCTTGCATCTGATCTACTCCAGAATTTGCACTGTATGTTTGGACCTGAGGAAGGCACTCTCTGTGTGCCGAAACGCGTCGTCCGTTGTGCCAGATAAAATATTAATTGTCATGTGCTGGCTCGAGTCTTTCCATGTGTGACCACGTTTTGCGCAGCGCCTCTAACACCTTTTTTCTCCATTTTTCCATGGGTCCCATAATGAAGTTGGTATTACTATGTCTAGCCAATACAAGGTTATGTACTATGTGTATAGCCAGTATAAAGTTATGTATTTTGTATATAAGGTGTTAAGGACCTGTGGAGGTCACATGATATGTTCACATGATGTTATCACGTTACCCAGAGAGCAACAGCTTAACACATGACCCGCAGCTTGACCTATGGGCTTCTAGTACAGCCCCCCTTTTTAAGGAAAGGAGGTACTGCAATCTGCCTCTTTTGGCTCTATTGCTGCTGAGGAACAGAGAGACCAGATGTCCCAGTGCTAGTGTCCGGCATACTTAGAAGGCCTCTATATCTACAGCCACTTCCAGTAAGTCAAGTCTATGTCTGCTGTCACTACCTACAGTCCAGTCAAGCCTAAAGTCAATGATCTAAAGTCCTTTACAACTATAATTGGTCCCAGCAAGCTGCGAGGTCCTTCTGTGTTCCTGGCCACCTCTCTGGGATTCTGGCCGAGCTGTAGAGACTATAACAACCATCTGACCTCAGTAAAGCCTCTGTTAAATGATAACCTGGTCGTGGACTCTCATTTCACTGCCTAGCCATTAGGATAATGGAGATATCATTTGGGTGGTTCCCGATACCCAAAAACCACTCTGGCGTCACGAACAATAGGGGTTAATAACATATTACCCCCTGCTTTAATACCAACTGCCTCATCCACCTACACCGTTGCACCCCGTGGTCTCGCCATTCACCATGCCTCACCTCAATCTTGGCTTCACAAACAGGATACGGGTGTGTGCCTTAACCACCAAATCACCGTTATCAGGAAACGGGTGTGCGCCATATGCAATGCACCGTGAGTCCTTCCCCCCCCCCCCCAGTCTGAATTGTGTCCAAGAGAAAATCGCATGCAGTTGTGAACAAGTTTGCGCCAGAAAAGTGTGCAGGACTGTGTTACTAAAATGTGTCTTTACCGTGGCGCTGAAAAAGTAAAGGGGGAGGGGAAGAAAACTGTATTGTCTGTTGTGAGGAAGTCTGCAAAAGTTAAATTAACTATGTGCAAACAGTAGGCCGTGTTGCGCACCTAAATGTCTGCTGTACCTGCAAGGGTTAACCTGATGGTCAAGAAGCGCGTGAAAGGTTCTTGCCAGAGCCAGCGTCCTGCCCCTGGGTGTGGAGATCATGTTGCTGTGTCAAGTCCGAGGTGGAACATTGCCAGGGGGCGGATGAAGAGGATGCACAGCGATCCTCCTGCACCAAGAATCCCAAGATGGAATCGGAGCC
Source organism: Hyla sarda (assembly GCF_029499605.1). Lineage (NCBI taxonomy): Eukaryota > Metazoa > Chordata > Amphibia > Anura > Hylidae > Hyla > Hyla sarda. The sequence continues at coordinate 171,651,298 of NC_079193.1, forward strand.
CATTGCCGAGGGGACCAAAGCAGGAATCCCGGTGGCTGCGTTAGGCTCCATAAGTCCTGGTTCAGCACCCGCTGCAGCGCAGACTCTGCAAAAGCTGACAGCGGAAAGAGATTAGTTGCTGATACCAGGGGGGCCATTGTATTCACCCTTTAGTGCCCAACAGTGCCCAGAAAGACTCACACCCTAGGGGGAAAGCACTAGAAGGGGGGTCCCACCTAGTCCAATCCAGGCCGGTGCAGCGCCAATTATCCAGGCCACTGCACCCCCACTCTAGGCCTCTCAAAGGGCCAGTAGGCCACAAGCTATCAAGGGGTCCAGTCATAAGAAGAAAACGGTGGGCCAAAATTGAAGCACATGCTGGCGTGCTGACGGCAGATGGCTGCCTTCTCTGTCTCAGCTGCACTGCATCCCTAAAGAAGCGCAGCAATCAGGGCAAGAAGACATCCCCTGCCCAGTATTAACAAGTCTGTCAGCTCCGCAAAAAGATTATGGAAATCCTGACCCGAGAGGTGCTAATAAATGTCCTGAAGGAAGTTGTTAACAAACTGATTCCAGGCAGCATAGGCCTAAACATTGAAAAGGCCTGTCAATCTACCTACTCTATCCAAAATGTTTATGTTCGTAAAGTCAAAATGCTAACACAAATGCCCAAGTGCCTGACCCGGCCCACTCTACCAGCCACAGAGATGAGGCCAGGTCTACAGGCCTCCACAGGCGTACCCGAGGGGCTTGCCATGGCTCACCATACTTGTCCAAGCCAACAGATTCCTCAGCGATGGATCCCCAGTATCTGTGTCAAGGGTCCTGTACAGATGTGCCCAGGCCTACTCCTAAGAGCGAGGAGGTGTGGCCTGACCTTGGGAACCAACAAAAGTACCCTAGCCTACTGCAGCTGTTAAGGAGGTTTGGCCTAACTAGCGGGTACCTACACATGTGCCTCGGCCTACTCCTGCAGTTGCGGAGGTTTGGCCAGATCAGCAGGCACCAACAAGTAATCCCTCATTGATGCAAGCCGCTGCAGTACAAGTAGTGGTTACAATCAGTCTCACCATTACTAATTCCAGATTGTTCTACGTGTCTTGGAACACTCACGTAGACCCCGTGCAAGAGGCCCAGTCTCGTAACCCCAGGTTCATCTCACAACCTAGGGCCCAGCCTGATAGGCGAGACTGTGAAAGGAAGTGACTTATGTACAGAAGTACATAAAGGAAGTGATTTATGTACAGGAAAGTTTAACCAGACTTAGTTGCCAGACTATTTGACTGTCGTGCACCAGCACACCTTTGTTGTTTCAGGTTATTGCAACGTTCAAGTATTGTGCCTGACAGACTTGTCAAGAAAAGTTTCACTGCAACCAAGACTAGCAAGTATTGTGCCCGGCTTCGGCTGAGAGACTCTTTGGTGGAGGAGATCTGATATTAACTTTACATTGGCAAGCAAGTCAGGAGGGGACACTGACCTGCCCCTAGCTCCTGAGTTTATGTCAGAACCGCTGTAACGATCAGCCACCCCTGTGCAAATCACCTCAAATGTACATGGCGCTCTCACCCCTGAGCATTGTTGTGCGCCTGCAGAGCATTTTACGTCCATATATGGGGTATTTCCGTACTCAGGAGAAATTGCCTTACAAGTTTTGGGGGTCTTTTTTTCCTTTTACTTCTTGTGAAAATAAAAAGTATGGGGCAACACCAGCACGTTAGTGTAAAAAATTTAATTTTTTACAATAACATGCTGGAGTAGACCCCAACTTTACCTTTTCATAAGGCGTGAAAGGAGAAAAAGCCCCCCCCCCCCAAATTTGTTAGGCAATTTCTCTCGAGTACGGAAATACCCCATATGTGACCCTAAACTGTTGCCTTGAAATATGACAGGGCTCCAAAATGAGAGAGGGCCAGGAGCATTTGAGGCCTAAATTAGGGATTGCATAGGGACGAACACTGATGCAAGAATTACACTTGCCTCTGATTCCAAAATTACCCTACGGCAGTGTTTCCCAAACAGGGTGCCTCCAGCTGTTGCAAAACTCCCAGCATGCCTGGACAGTCAATGGCTGTCCAGCAATACTGGGAGTTGTTGTTTTGCAACAGCTGGAGGCTCCGTTTTGGAAACAGTGCCGTACCAGATGATTTAAAATTTTTATTATTGTGGGGTGGGGGTGGGGGGGGGGTTGGTTGGGTGTAAGTATGTAGGGGTATGTGTATATGTAGAGTTTTACCCTTTATTTTGTGTAGTGTAATGTTTTTAGGGTACAATCACAGGGGCGGGGGGTTTCCGCTGGGAGTCTGAGCTGCAACAGAGAATTTGCTGCATGAGTCCTTCCATGTCAATGGGGCTCTCCTGTAGGACTAACCCCTAGTCTCCTCATATAAATGGTATTTAATGTGTATATATATATATATATATATATATATATATATATATATATAATATGTTATATAGGAATACCTCTAAATTGTACTATGGTTTAAGGACCTTTAGGTCATGTGATACCCAGAGTTCACTGGGTCAGGATTTACAGGTCTGCTGACCAATGAGCTTTGTCCCACCCCCTTAATATATAAGGGGCTGCTGCCACTAAATTCTCTCTCTTAGTTCCTGCTCTTATCTTCTGGACACTAAAGAAGCAAGCACATCTCAGCACAAATCTCAAATTGAGCTAGGCCTCAAGCCTAAAGTCCAGCAGCCACAAAACCGTGAGTTACTCTAAACTCAATCCTACAAATTCTGTGTGACTACTAGAAACTGAAATCTCCTAAATATAGTAGCACAGTGGCTAGCACCAAAGTTAATTGATCCCAGAGTCCCAGCAAACCTGTGAAGAACCTGTACCGCGGTTCTCTCTCGCAAAGACAGTTATGTTCCATGCCGTTGCATAAAATATGCAGTAAAGTTACTTCAAGTTTACTTCATAAAATCTGCTGTGGACATTCTGTTATTTTTCCCTGCCATTTGTGGGACAGTTGGCGGTAGGATTATTATATTGAGGAAACCGCACCCTGGCGTCACGACAATTGAAGGTTAATACCAATATACCCTACACTATGACCGCAACACCCCAGACACCATTACCCTCCCAGGTACCACAAATGTACCCGTGCAAACCTTCAGCTGTTTGCAAACTACAACTCCTGGGGATTGTAGTTATGCAACAGCTGGAGGCACAGCGGCGGGACCCCCGCGATCAGGCATCTTATCCCCTATCCTTTGTATAGGGGTTAAGATGTCTAAGCACCGGAGCACCCCTTTAACATTACAGATCCAGGTCACTTACCCTCCTCCCTGGTGTCGGGTTAGTGCTCTGAGAGGTTAGTGCACTGACTATACAGGCTTCCTTTGCAGGCTCTGTAAGCAGATGTTAAAAGTCATTGTAATTGAAAAATTTGTCCCCAAAGGGCACTAAAAAATTGTAAAAAAAAATTATAGAAAATTGCATTATTAAGAGGCATGTCTTCTTGTAAGTTTGTGTTGTTGCTGGCAAAGTGGCTACTTAATTTTTGAAGGATCCCTGCTATATGTGATGGCACAGAGACATGGACCTAGGTGCTTTGAATGTTCAGAATGCTGGGGTTCCGGGCCGGAGACTGTGACTCCCTGAGATCACACATCTTATCCCCTTTGGATAGGGGATAAGATGTCTAGAGGCGGAGTACCCCTTTAAACTTTTTGTTAAAAAAATTTCTAATGTCAGCTGTTAGGTGAAAAAGTATTGGTTATGTTGGATTTTAGTAACTTTAATTGAAAATGAATGTCACCAAAAGTTGGGGTAATGATCTGCTTTGATCTTCCTGTTACAACTATAGTTCTACTTAAATAGGTTTTAGAACTCATTTATCAAATAATCCATGTCAGGCTGGGTTCACACTACGTTTTGTCCCATACGGGAGCGCATACGGCAGGAGGGAGCTAAAAGCTCGCGCTCCCGTATGTAACCGTATGCGCTCCCGTATGCCATTCACTTCAATGAGCCGACCGGAGTGAAACGTTCGGTCCGGTCGGCTCATTTTTGCGCCGTATGCGCTTTTACAACCGGACCTAAAACCGTGGTCAACCACGGTTTTAGGTCCGGTTGTAAAAGCGCATACGGCGCAAAAATGAGCCGACCGGACCGAACGTTTTACTCCGGTCGGCTCATTGAAGTGAATGGCATACGGGAGCGCATACGGTTACATACGGGAGCGCGAGCTTTTAGCTCCCTCCTGCCGTATGCGCTCCCGTATGGGACAAAACGTAGTGTGAACCCACCCTCAGAAGGGAAGACATTGTCAAGAATCTCTAGTCTTTTTATGACTCATTACCATGCTTTAACTGACACTATATAAAGCAGCTTGTACTTGTCTACATTTAGATGGATGGTCATTGTGAATCTTTTGAAATACCGTATAATAGGACTTCAATGAGATCCTATATCCGGGAAAGCACTGAAAACTAAGGATCCAAACATCAATAGCACCTTTTTATACTGACTATACCTTCAATCGCGTTGTTTCCTCACCATAATACAAAGGCTCAAGGTAAGCTTCCACTTTACACAATGCTACTTATGTATTCTTTCCCTTACAATACTATTTTACAATTTAACATATTAGAAAGAGCTGTTTTGTCTTAGCTTACTTCTGCTTCTTTGATGTAAAGGTGTGGGGGGGGGGGTGTAACTGCATATACCTATGGGAAAGAGGGGGGGTGTAACTGCATATACCTATGGGAAAGAGGGGGGTGTAACTGCATATACCTATGGGAAAGAGGGGGGGGGGGTGTAACTGCATTTACCTATGGGAAAGAGGGGAGGTGTGTAACTGCATATACCCATGGGAAAGAGGGGGGGGGTGTAACTGCATATACCTATGAGAAAAGGGGGGTGTAACTACATATACCTATGGGAAAGAGGGGGGTGTAACTGCATATACCTATGGGAAAGAGGGGGGTTAAATCTGCCTATACCTATGGGGAAAGGGGAGGAAAGGGGGTGGGGTAACTCTGCCTATACCAATGGGGAAGAGGGGAGGGGGGAACTCTGCCTATACCTATGGGGAAATGGGGAAAGGAAGGGGTGGGTAACTCTGCCTATACCTATGGGAAAAAAAGGGGTTTAACTCTGCCTATACCTATGGGGAACGCGGGGGGGGGGGGGTAACTCTGCCTATACCTACGGGGAAAGGAGGTGGGGGGACTCTCCTGCCTATACCTAAGGAGAAAGGGGGGTTAACTCTGTTCCTATACCTATTGGGAATGGGGTTTAACTCTGCTGCCTATACCTATGGGGAAGGGTGGGAGGTTGGGGGGGCTAACTCTGCTGCCTATACTTTGGGGGAACTGGGGTTTAACTATGCTGCCTATACCTACAGGGAAGTAGGGATACCTAACTTAACTTGTCACCTACCTACATGTCTGGCTTCCTGATCTACCTACCTAGTTACCTATTTACCTGGCTACCTACCTCCCTGCCCTTTTACTGTGCAGGACACCAAGGAGGGCATTATTACAGTTTGTGGGCCTATAGATGGAAAGATTGTGTAGAGGAGGGAAGAGCACTGGAAAAATGCAGAGTCTGACATGTTTTTCCTGCAGATGTTAAGAGATCTACATGGCGGTCTACGCTGATCAGAAAAGACGTAATTGTAGAGTGCCAAAATGTAACTGTAATCACTTATATGGTATACACATCCTGTGTACAGCTGTTATCTACTGCCATATGGTCCTGTATATAATAACTTATACAGATCCTGTATAGTATACTGGTCTGAGTTTAGTGGTTTTATTCAGTACAGTATGGTGGTATTATCCAGTTATTGTGTGGTGGTATATATTTACTCCTTGTATACCAGTATTATTGGTCATGGAAATTTACCTACGTTAAAGTGTTTCTTACATATATCAATTTTAGTTTATTGTGTGTGGGGGATTTGGGTGGAATAGGAGCGTGGAAGAAGATTGATGAGCTGCAGAGCCCAGCAGGGGCCCTTGCCTTTTTTTGGTCCTAGGGCCCCTAGTGTTGTCAGTCCGCCCCTGGAGGGAGGTGAGGGAGGGGGTGTAATTAAGGGGGGGGAGGAGAGGGTGTAATTAAACGGGAGGAGGGAGGCGGGTGTAATTAAGGGGGGGTGCAGGTGGGGGGGGGTGCCAAAAAAAGGGTCCGCCCTGGGTGCCAAATGCTCTAGGTACTCCCCTGCACAGAGTGACTGCAGAGTGAGCTCCCTGTGGCTCTGTGTGTCCGCTAGGTAGCAGCCATAGGCGTGCGCATAGGGTGTGCCGGATGTGCTTGGGTACACCCTAATTAAGCCCTGAGGGGGGATCCGTGGACACCACTGAGCAGCCCGCAAGGGGCCCCCCGTCACATTCTGGACATCCCTGTGTCCCAAAAGATCTTTTCGGGACACAAGGATGTCTCGGTTACCTTTCTGCGGCGTTAACCCTAAAAACACAGGGGCCGCCGGGAGGTAACACACGCAGGGACGTCACTGATGTCCCGTGCAGGCGCCCATAGCAACGGAAGAGCAGAGCATTGGGAGGAGGAGGACGCGCGCCGGCCGGCATGGTAAGTCACCAGCACCAACTGGCAGCACATCATCTTCGGTGTTCCCACCACCGCTCCTCCGGTCCCGGGACCTACTGTTATGGTATATAGGAGGAGGAGGAGCGGTGGTCGGATCACTGAATTGGGGCAGTACACAGACATACAGCCTCCAGCCATACATTGTATATGGCTGAAGGCTGTATGTCTGTGGGGGAACTATACTGCACCTAATGTGGGGAACTATACTGCACCTAATGTGGAGAACTATACTGCACCTAATGTGGGGGAACTTTACTGCACCAAATGTGGGGGAACTATACTGCACCAAATGTGGAGAAACTATACTGCACCAAATGTGGAGAAACTATACTGCACCTAATGTGGAGAACTATACTGCATCTAATGTGGAGAACTATACTGTACCTAATGTGGGGGAACTGTACTGCACCTAATGTGGGGGAACTGTACTGAACCTAATGTGGGGGAACTGTACTGCACCTAATGTGGGGGAACTATACTGTACCTAATGTGTGGGAACTGTACTGCACCTAATGTGGGGGGGAACTGTACTGCAGCTAATGTGGTGTACTGCACCTAATGTGGGGGTGAACTGTACTGCCAGCCTAATGTGGTGGAACTATACTGCCAAGCTAATGTGGGGGAGCTATACTGCCAACCTAATGTGGGGGAACTGTACTGCACCTAATGTGGAGAACTATACTGCATCTAATGTGGAGAACTATACTGTACCTAATGTGGGGGAACTGTACTGCACCTAATGTGGGGGAACTGTACTGCACCTAATGTGGGGGAACTATACTGCACCTAATGTGTGGGAACTGTACAGCACCTAATGTGGGGTGAACTGTACTGCAGCTAATGTGGTGTACTGCACCTAATGTGGGGGGGGGGGGGGGGAAACTGTACTGCCAGCCTAATGTGGGGGAACTATACTGCCAACCTAATGTGGGGGAACTGTACTGCACCTAATGTGGGGGGAACTGTACTGCACCTAATGTGGGGGGGAAATGTACTGCACCTAATGTGGGGGGGGGGGGGGGGACTGTACTGCCAGCCTAATGTGGGGGAACTATACTGCCAACCTAATGTGGGGGAACTATACTGCCAACCAAATGTGGGGGAACTATACTGCCAACCTAATGTGTGGGGACTTATACTGCACCTATATGAGTGCAGGTCTGTTTATGTATGTGTGCATGCAAGCCAGAGTGTATTTGTGTATGTATGTGTGTATATATATATATATATATATATATATATATATATACACACACGCTTGCGGCGTGAGTTTGTGCATTAGGGTGCACACCCTAATGCAATAGGCTGCGCATGCCTATGGTAGCAGCAGCACAGAGCTACCCAGCTGCTGCAGGGAGCATGCACTTGACTGCCAGCAGCACATCTGCAATGCCAAATACATGTCATCCTATCTCTAACAATGCTCATATGTCCTAGTGGGGCATATCGTCAGGTATTCTTATGGTAAGACAACCCCAATAGCACAACATGTTTTATCAGATGCATTCTATAATAATATCTCTGTAATATAGTGTTGTTTGGATGTACAGTATCCCACGACAGAATACAGAACCCTTATTTAGCCTGTATACTTTAAATCTGTTGTAATAAATCTAATCCATACAATATTATTCACTTTTTACTACATTCTGTAAATATTGGGGAAGTGGGTGGAATTATACTTAAAGGGGTACTCCGCCCCTAGACATTTTATTCCCAAAGGATACGGGATAAGATGTTTTGATCTGTCGGGCCTGAGGGTTTAGACCGTAAAGCCAGGACTAGCTAAGAGAAAGAGCGCTAAGTGATACAAACTTACAAAGTAAGTCTATGGGATTGTCTCGGTCAGCTGTATTTTTCTCCCTACTTGTTCTGAAAATGAGACCGATCAAAACTTTTGACATGTCTCTAGGACATGTCAAAAGTTTTTGAATCCTTTCCCGCATATGGACGTATATTTACGTCCACTGCGGGCTCCCACTGTATGACACGTGCTCTGCAGGTGAGTGCGCATCATACCCGATGGGTCCCAGTTGCTATCAGCAACCAGGACCCACGGCTAATGCCAGACATCACCGATCGGGCTGATGTTAACCCTTTAGACGCTGCGATCAAAGTGGATTTCAGCGTCTAAAACTGGAAAAAAACTGTTGCCGTTCAGCTCAATGGGCTGTTCGGGACTACCACGGTGAAATTGCGGCGTCCCGAACAGCTGAGAGGACAGCAGGAGGCTTTTTACCTTGCTCCTAGCTGTCCGATTGGTGTTCTATTGCTTCAAGTCTGCCATGCAGTCTGGAGCAGCAGAGCACCAATAACACTGATCATTGCTATGCTATGGAGAAGTATTGATCAGTGTATGCAATCTAAAAATAAAGTAAATAAATATGCATTAACCCCATTCCTAATAAGTTTAAATCACCCCCCTTTTCCCATTTTTCACATAAAAAAAATGTAAAAAAAGATAAAACCCTAAACATATATGGTATTGACGCGTGCATAAATGGCCGAACTATTTAAATATAATGATAAATAAACCACACGGTCAAAGGCGCAAGCGTAAAAAAACTCCAAAGTCCAGAAATGCCTATTTTTGGTCACTTCATATACTAGAAAAAAAATGTATAAAACGTGATCAAAATGTGCCATCAAAATAAAAATGGTCCCAACAAAAACTTCAGATCATGGCGCAAAAAATGAGCCTCATACATCCCTACATATGGAAAAATAAAAAAGTTATACGGGTCAGAAGGTGAGGAGGAAAAAACAAAAGGGCAAAAATGAAAAATGGCCCAAGAGGGAAGGGGTTAAAGTGACAGGTACACTTTAAAAAGCCTATCATGGGTACACCACATTGTTTATACACATACCTGTCTGCTGATATTCTGACAAATACTGGGAACATATCCCAAAATTTTTTATGTGAATGAAGCCTAAGGCAACTGAATGTTTTTAATTTTAACCAAAAGAGTTAAGAGAAATATACAGCGAATACAAAAAAATATTGATTTTTCTTTCTTCTGTACCTGATAATATGTACAATTGACAAGTATCTTTATAGTTCATGATATTACAAGTCCACTTTCTACATCAATAGCTTCCAACATTTTTCATTACATACCAGTGAAATCTGAATTGGATGTATCAGATAAAGAATACACCATAAAAGTGTATGCTATGTTATTGCAAGGCAAAATTGTTCTAACACACTTGACTCTTCCACGTTACCTGTTTTTCTAGGAGTGTATTTCCTTTTCTTCCCCTTACTCACTCTACCAGACTTGTCTGCAATAGAAGAAGGTGATCCTTTCTGCAGGTACCCAGTTGTAGGACTCTCTGCAGTTACCAGGTAGGTGTCCGGAATATTTGTTGCAACAGTAAAGGGAATCTCTTTGTTTGCCTGGTTGTTTAAATTTGTAGTAGCCAAGAATCCTATTGATATATTTGGCAGATTGTCTGTAGGGGGAACAGTGGTTTTTGTGTCTCCCCACCACCACCACCATTGTGCCTCCACATTTCGACATCTGGTAAGAATGCAGCAGCAAAACAATATCCAATTCATTATACTCTGTAAATGACTGTCAAAAAAGTCTGGCTGTAAAGTTCACCAAGTTGCACTCTCAATAGAATCTTTAGAGTTTGTTTCCTGCTCCACTGTCAGCAATTCAGAGTCAGTTACCTCATGGTAAAAAAGTTTTAAAGTTTGGAGAAAATCAAAAATCATCTGCATAAAATCAGCTATTCTCTATATCCTCGGTGTTCTCTTGTGTCATGTAGATGTGAAGCCAGTTAACGACCCACATCCTTTCTCATGTAAACTAAAGGAAGGCTGCCCAGTACCAAGAGGAGTTCCCTTTGTACACCAATCAACAGGAGACATTAATCTGTAGACCTTGCAGCAACAAATACGTTTTTATCATACAACTAAGCTTTGTTCTGAGGTCTAAAGAGTATTAGGGCTTGTAAATACTTACAGTGCGCCTTGAAGTAAGAATATTATGTCTAATTAAGAAAGCTGCACAAATAAGAAGAAAGCTGGCTCCTGTGCCCTCAGTCCTGTTCAGACACGCAGGGTTCAGCACCACTACACCAACACTAGCTATATAGGCTGACTATTGATGCCAGTCTTAATTCCTGACTTTTAGGATCTATTGGTTAACAGTGTAGAATTCACCGCCAACAGATGTGATCCTAGTGTACCATAGAAAGCAAATCACTGAAAAAGCACTAAAACTTAACATTTCATTTACCTATTAAAAAGAATCCACAAGCAGTCCTATTGCCATCAAACAACACATAGCAGAAATTGCTGCCCAGAAACCACGGTCAGAATCCAATTTGCAGACTTCTACAAAAAATGTTATAAAAAATCCACCACTCTGCCAGTCTGAAACAAAATACTTAGGCAAAAAACAAGAGGAGAACAAATCTAATGACAACTCCTATCTAAAGGAGGGATGTAGGTGAGGAGAAATTGGGGGGAGGGGTCCTGGGGGGGGGGGGGGGAGGCCTGCAAGATGTAAGTGGCCTCTACCTTACAATAGCCCTGATTTCTTCCTGATTTTGGGATATATGTATATATGAAATGGCTTATTTGGATTTGCTGTGTTACCCATGCTCTGTTATCTCACATCTACCTTTCTTAATGTATTTGACCAGCTTGAGGTTAACTGGTTGTTGAACCATCATTCAGTGATACCTGGCAGTGGTATACTATGTTCTGAGATATACAGTACAGACCAAAAGTTTGGAAACACCTTCTCATTCAAAGAGTTTTCTTTATTTTCATGAGTAGGAATATTGTAGATTCACACTGAAGGCATCAAAACTATGAATTAACACACGTGGAATTATATACATAACAAAGTGGGAAACAACTGAAAATATGTCATATTCTAGGTGGAAAGTGTCCCCAAGTGCAGTCACAAAAACGATCAAGAGCTACAAAGAAACTGGCTCACATGCGGAGCGCCCCAGGAAAGGAAGACCAAGAGTCACCTCTGCTGCGGAGGATAAGTTCATCCGAGTCACTAGCCTCAGAAATCGCAGGTTAACAGCAGCTCAGATTAGGGACCAGGTCAATGCCAAACAGAGTTCTAGCAGCAGACACATCTCTAGAACAACTGTTAAGAGGAGACTGTGTGAATCAGGCCTTCATGGTAGAATATCTGCTAGGAAACCACTGCTAAGGACAGGCAACAAGCAGAAGAGACTTGTTTGGGCTAAAGAACACAAGGAATGGACATTAGACCAGTGGAAATCTGTGCTTTGGTTTGATGAGTCCAAATTTGAGATCTTTGGTTCCAACCACCATGTCTTTGTGCGATGCAGAAAAGGTGAACGGATGGACTCTACATGCCTGGTTCCCACCGTGAAGCATGGAGGAGGAGGTGTGATGGTGTGGGGGTTCTTTGCTGGTGACACTGTTGGGGATTTATTCAAAACTGAAGGCATACTGAACCAGCATGGCTACCACAGCATCTTGCAGCGGCATGCTATTCCAGCTGGTTTGCGTTTAGTTGGACCATCATTTTTTTTTAACAGAAGTGTTTTTTTTCATAGGCGGTGACTTTCTATCATAGGGTTACCCTCGATACCCAACCAGATATTCAGGGCACCCCAGTAGATAGTCAGCCTCTTTCCTACGGGACAGAACAGGACTAGGTTCCTTATCAGGGTGTACAATCTGCCTAGGAGTAGGTGTAGTGAGAGGGAAGAAATCAGGGCTATTGTGAGGTAGAGGCCACTTACATCTTGCAGGCCTATCCCCCCCAAGACCCCTCCCCCCCCCATTTCTCCTCCCCTACATCCCTCCTTTAGATAGGAGCTGTCATTATATTTGTGCTCCTCTTGTTTTTTGCCTAAATATTTTGTTTCAGACTGCCAGAGTGGTGGATTTTTAATCTAATTTTTGTGTAATTCTGCAAATTGGATTCTGACCATGGTTTCTGTGCCAACATTTCTGTGATGTGTTGTTTGATGGAAATAGGACTGCTTGTGGATCCTTTTTAATAGGTAAATGAAATGTTAAGTTTTAGTGTTTTTTCAGTGATTTGCTTAATAGTGTACTAGTAATGCGATAATATCAGTTTTCTAAACAATTCTTCTGATCAAAACCTCAACATTTCTAGGACTGGCAATGGTTTATGTATGGATCTTGCTGCACAGTTTAGCAACATATTCTAACACAATCAAAGTGTAACAAGTGAAGAAACAATGTGGAAAAAAATCACTAATTGTATTCCATACTAGGTCAAAAAGAATTATAGATTACCTTTTAGATTAATGTGCTATGTAAACTTCCGGTGTCCAGTCGTTAAACAGAGAACATCCAGTTACTTTTTCCCACCCTCAGTATTTTGTTTTATGCCTGAGGCCCCAACAAAAGGTCACTTAAGAGCTTCTTTCTGCTTGTTAAGTCACACTTTCCATTTCCTAGGAAACCAGTGTAATAAGATTTGGCTGATATATAAAAGGCACTGCTCTAATGATGGCTTTCAGCTCTTTTACAAGTTTACTAAACTTATTGAAGTAACCAATAAATGTTAGAATTAGTGAACTGTGATCAGAATTATATTTACATAAAGTAATTAAATGTACAATCAGCTACAATTATAAGACTACTGACAGGTGAAGCAAATAAGCTTGATTATCTGATTACAATGGCACCTATCAAGAGGTAAACAGTCAGTACTTGAAGTTCGTGTGTTGAAAGCAGGAAAAATAAGTCTATCGGGTTGGAGTATCTTGAAAGTTGCACGTGCTCTATTTGCAGTGACTCGTATCTACTTAAAGGAGTACTCCGCCCCTAGATATCTTATCCCCTATCTAAAGGATAGGGGATAAGATGTCTGATCGCAGGGGTCCCAACCCCTCCTGCTCTCCATGTCATCTTCTGCATGGAGCGAACTTTGCTTGATGCCTAATGACGAGCGATACAGGGGCCGGAGTATCATGACGTCACGGCCCCCTCGTGATATCACGCCTCGCCTTAATGCAAGTCTATGGGAGGGGGCGTGGCGGCCGTCATGCCCAGGGACGTGCACACATAGGGTTCAAAGGGGGCTTCAGCCCCTGCCCTGACCCTGCCCTGGCCCTGCCCTTTAGCCAAGCATCTCCCTGCCCTTCATTTAGAAGTGAGCCTCTCTGCTGGGGTCACTGGTATAGCGCTGCACTCTTGGAGATGCTCGGTTCCTTTAACAACCCCCACCCAATCCTCCCCAGCTCCTCCGTCTTCCTCCTCCTGTTGCTGAACGATCTCGCACAGTGTAACTTCCTGTCTGCCGATGAGTGAACGAGTCTGCAGGCAGCAGGAAGCACAGAGTCCCGCCTGAACATCCATTTACTGAAGTATAAAAGTGAGTGCAGATGTATTGCGTGAACATGTCTGTGTAATGTGTACGCAGATGTATTGTGTAAACATGTGTGTGTGTAATGTGTATGCAGATGTATTGTGTGAATATATGTGTGTAATGTGTACGCAGATGTATTGCGTGAACATGTCTGTGTAATGTGTACGCAGATGTATTGTGTAAACATGTGTGTGTGTAATGTGTATGCAGATGTATTGTGTGAACATGTGTGTAATGTGTATGCAGATGTATTGTGTGAACATGTGTGTGTAATGTGTATGCAGATGTATTGTGTGAACATGTGTGTGTAATGTGTATGCAGATGTATTGTGTGAACATGTGTGTGTAATGTGTATGCAGATGTATTGTGTGAACATGTGTGTGTAATGTGTATGCAGATGTATTGTGAGAACATGTGTGTGTAATGTGTACGCAGATGTATTGTGTAAACATGTGTGTGTGTAATGTGTATGCAGATGTATTGTGTGAACATGTGTGTGTAATGTGTATGCAGATGTATTGTGTAAACATGTGTGTGTAATGTGTATGCAGATGTATAGTGTGAACATGTGTGTGTAATGTGTATACAGATGTATTGTGTGAACATGTGTGTGTAATGTGTATGCAGATGTATTGTGTGAACATGTGTGTGTAATGTGTAGGCAGATGTATTGTGTGAACATGTGTGTGTAATGTGTATGCAGATGTATTGTGTGAACATGTGTGTGTAATGTGTATGCAGATGTATTGTGTGAACATGTGTGTGTAATGTGTATGCAGATGTATTGTGTGAACATGTGTGTAATGTGTATGCAGATGTATTGTGTGAACATGTGTGTGTAATGTGTATGCAGATGTATAGTGTGAACATATGTGTGTAATGTGTATGCAGATGTATTGTGTGAACATGTGTGTGTAATGTGTATGCAGATGTATTGTGTGAATATATGTGTGTAATGTGTATGCAGATGTATTGTGTGAACATGTGTGTGTAATGTGTATGCAGATGTATTGTGTGAACATGTGTGTGTGTAATGTGTATGCAGATGTATTGTGTGAACATGTGTGTGTAATGTGTATGCAGATGTATTGTGTGAATATATGTGTGTAATGTGTATGCAGATGTATTGTGTGAACATGTGTGTGTGTAATGTGTATGCAGATGTATTGTGTGAACATGTGTGTGTAATGTGTATGCAGATGTATTGTGTGAATATATGTGTGTAATGTGTATGCAGATGTATTGTGTGAACATGTGTGTGTAATGTGTATGCAGATGTATTGTGTGAACATGTGTGTGTAATGTGTATGCAGATGTATTGTGTGAACATGTGTGTGTGTGTAATGTGTATGCAGATGTATTGTGTGAACATGTGTGTGTAATGTGTATGCAGATGTATTGTGTGAACATGTGTGTGTGTGTGTAATGTGTATGCAGATGTATTGTGTGAACATGTGTGTGTGTGTGTAATGTGTATGCAGATGTATTGTGTGAACATGTGTGTGTGTGTGTGTAATGTGTATGCAGATGTATTGTGTGAACATGTGTGTGTGTGTGTAATGTGTATGCAGATGTATTGTGTGAACATGTCTGTGTAATGTGTATGCAGATGTATTGTGTGAATATATGTGTGTAATGTGTATGCAGATGTATTGTGTGAACATGTGTGTGTAATGTGTATGCAGATGTATTGTGTGAACATGTGTGTGTAATGTGTATGCAGATGTATTGTGTGAACATGTGTGTGTGTGTAATGTGTATGCAGATGTATTGTGTGAACATGTGTGTGTAATGTGTATGCAGATGTATTGTGTGAACATGTGTGTGTGTAATGTGTATGCAGATGTATTGTGTGAACATGTGTGTGTGTGTGTGTAATGTGTATGCAGATGTATTGTGTGAACATGTGTGTGTGTGTGTGTAATGTGTATGCAGATGTATTGTGTGAACATGTGTGTGTGTGTGTAATGTGTATGCAGATGTATTGTGTGAACATGTCTGTGTAATGTGTATGCAGATGTATTGTGTGAATATATGTGTGTAATGTGTATGCAGATGTATTGTGTGAACATGTGTGTGTAATGTGTATGCAGATGTATTGTGTGAACATGTGTGTGTAATGTGTATGCAGATGTATTGTGTGAACATGTGTGTGTGTGTGTGTGTGTAATGTGTATGCAGATGTATTGTGTGAACATGTGTGTGTGTGTGTTATGTGTATGCAGATGTATTGTGTGAACATGTCTGTGTAATGTGTATGCAGATGTATTGTGTGAACATGTGTGTGTAATGTGTATGCAGATGTATTGTGTGAACATGTGTGTGTAATGTGTATGCAGATGTATTGTGTGAACATGTGTGTGTAATGTGTATGCAGATGTATTGTGTGAACATGTGTGTGTAATGTGTATGCAGATGTATTGTGTGAACATGTGTGTGTAATGTGTATGCAGATGTATTGTGTGAACATGTGTGTGTGTGTGTAATGTGTATGCAGATGTATTGTGTGAACATGTGTGTGTAATGTGTATGCAGATGTATTGTGTGAACATGTGTGTGTGTGTGTAATGTGTATGCAGATGTATTGTGTGAACATGTGTGTGTGTGTGTGTAATGTGTATGCAGATGTATTGTGTGAACATGTGTGTGTAATGTGTATGCAGATGTATAGTGTGAACATATGTGTGTAATGTGTATGCAGATGTATTGTGTGAACATGTGTGTGTGTGTGTGTAATGTGTATGCAGATGTATTGTGTGAACATGTGTGTGTAATGTGTATGCAGATGTATTGTGTGAACATGTGTGTGTGTGTAATGTGTATGCAGATGTATTGTGTGAACATGTGTGTGTAATGTGTATGCAGATGTATTGTGTGAACATGTGTGTGTGTGTAATGTGTATGCAGATGTATTGTGTGAACATGTGTGTGTGTGTGTGTGTGTGTAATGTGTATGCAGATGTATTGTGTGAACATGTGTGTGTGTGTGTGTAATGTGTATGCATATGTATTGTGTGAACATGTGTGTGTGTGTAATGTGTATGCAGATGTATTGTGTGAACATGTCTGTGTAATGTGTATGCAGCTGTATTGTGTGAATATATGTGTGTAATGTGTATGCAGATGTATTGTGTGAACATGTGTGTGTAATGTGTATGCAGATGTATTGTGTGAACGTGTGTGTAATGTGTATGCAGATGTATTGTGTGAACATGTGTGTGTAATGTGTATGCAGATGTATTGTGTGAACATGTGTGTGTGTGTGTGTGTGTGTAATGTGTATGCAGATGTATTGTGTGAACATGTGTGTGTGTGTGTAATGTGTATGCAGATGTATTGTGTGAAAATCTGTGTGTGTGTGTGTGTGTGTAATGTGTATGCAGATGTATTGTGTGAACATGTGTGTGTGTAATGTGTATGCAGATGTATTGTGTGAACATGTGTGTGTAATGTGTATGCAGATGTATTGTGTGAACATGTGTGTGTAATGTCTGTTACTTACTAGCCTTTGTGTATAGTGTGGTGTGTATGTACTGCATGTATATACACATGTATGGTATATGTGTGAGTATGTGTATGTGTGTATATGTATAGTATTTTATGTATGTTATATGCAGTGCTGTATCTGTCACTAGGCCAACAAGGCCCAGGATTGATACAGCCATACAAAGACCAAAATATATAGCGGGTTAATGCTCAATATCAATTCCTATAGATCACCTGCGTGATCAAAAAAAATAATAATTTACCAAATATCCCAAAGCTTTATTATTAATTATTAACAAACATAATGTTAATAATTAATAATAAAGCTTTGGGATATACGGGATCTATAGGAATTGATATTCAGGATTGATACAGCACTTATCGCAGTGGTGGTTGCAGTGGTGGTTGCAAATCGCATGGCGCCCCTAAAGTACACTTATGTTTGTATATAAGTTTTTATATTTGTCTGTAATCAGTGTTTCCCAACCAGGGTGCGGACAGCTGTATAGGCTGTCCGGGAATGCTGGGAGTTATAGTTTTGCAACAGCTAGAGTCACCCTGGTTGTGAAACACTGATTTATGCATGTGTGTGTATTTATCATTGTCTCACAACCAGAGTGCCTCCAGCTGTTGCAACTGCTGAAAGCACTCTGGTTTGGAAACACACACACACACACACACACATACATATTTATATTCAGGGATGTGGGACTCCTATCACCCGACACCCGGGACATACTACTGGTGGTTGTAGTAGTTCTATGTTCCTTTACATACTGGTGGTTGTAGTAGAGCTATGTTCCTTTACATACTGGTGGTTGTAGTAGAGATATGTTCCTTTACATACTGGTGGTTGTAGTAGAGCTATGTTCCTTTACATACTGGTGGTTGTAGTAGTTCTATGTCCCTTTACATACTGGTGGTTGTAGTAGTTCTATGTTCCTTTACATACTGGTGGTTGTAGTAGTGCTATGTTCCTTTACATACTGGTGGTTGTAGTAGTGCTATGTTCCTTTACATACTGGTGGTTGTAGTTGAGCTATGTTCCTTTTCATACTGGTGGTTGTAGTTGAGCTATGTTTTCTTTACATACTGGTGGTTGTAGTAGAGCTATGTTCCTTTACATACTGGTGGTTGTAGTAGTTCTATGTTCCTTTACATACTGGTGGTTGTAGTAGTTCTATGTTCCTTTACATACTGGTGGTTGTAGTAGTGCTATGTTCCTTTACATACTGGTGGTTGTAGTAGTGCTATGTTCCTTTACATACTGGTGGTTGTAGTTGAGCTATGTTCCTTTTCATACTGGTGGTTGTAGTTGAGCTATGTTCCTTTACATACTGGTGGTTGTAGTTGAGCTATGTTCCTTTACATACTGGTGGTTGTAGTTGAGCTATGTTCCTTTACATACTGGTGGTTGTAGTTGAGCTATGTTCCTTTACATACTGGTGGTTGTAGTTGAGCTATGTTCCTTTACATACTGGTGGTTGTAGTTGAGCTATGTTTTCTTTACATACTGGTGGTTGTAGTAGTGCTATGTTCCTTTACATACTGGTGGTTGTAGTTGAGCTATTTTTGGGTGGGGCCGGGGAGGGAGGGGGTTGATTTTGAGGAGTCTCCAGCTGATGCAAAACTACAACTCCCAGCATGCCCAGACAACCATTGGCTGTTCGGGCATGCTGGGAGTTTTGCAACAGCTGAAGGCACCCTGGTTGGAAAACTCTGAATCAAACATTCCCAGAAGAAAATAACAGAAGAATAGAACTACAGAAGTAATTTTTTTTTCATGTTCGTGTTTTCCTCCTCACATTCTAAAAATTATAACATTTCAATTTTCCACCTATATACCCATATAAGGGCTTGTTTTTTGCATCAGAAATCGTACTTTGTAATGACTTCAATCATTTCACCGCAAACTCTATGGCAAAACCAGAAAAATATTTGTGGGGCAAAATTGAAACAACAAAACAGCAATTTTGTAACTTTTGGGGGCTTCTGATTCTACACAGTGCACTTTTCATTAAAAATGACACTTTTTTTATTCTGTAGGTCCATACGGTTACAAGGATACCTAATTTATATAGGTTTTATTTTATGTTTCTACTTTGAAAAAATTATATCTACATGCACCAAAATTTGTGTTTAAAATTGTCATCTTCTGACCCCTATAACTTTTTTATTTTTCTGCATACAGGGCGGTATGAGGACTCATTTTTTTGCACCGTGATCTGAAGTTTTTATCGGTAACATTTTTGTTTTGATCGCTTTTTATAAAAAATGTTATGGTATAAAAAATACGCTATTTTTTATAGTGCCCTTTTTTTATTTGAGCCCCTGCCCTCCAAAATGTCTGTGCACATCCCTGGTCATGCCCACTCCTATAGACACGCACGTCTGCCAGATGGAAGCTAGTTGTAAGGGCAATATTGCTGCATATTTATTTTAGTTTTAACTATATATTAAAAATCTGTGAAACAATCTCTATCATACGTAAGACGCTAAATATAAATTTAAGAAGACCACATTTTATAAAATTGCTACTTTTCCCAAAAAGATAAACCACGTATTATATTCTCTGTATTTAAATATGGTATTTAAATAAAGCTTCTACTTCGATTAATCAGAAATCTCTTTGACTAAATCCTTCTTCCTGCCCACAATTAGAGGTTGCATTGAACATCTTGATCTTGTAAGCTGACATCTGGATATCACTCTTAGAAAACCATCCTACAAATTTCCTGAATAAAGCAATGAAAATGCATAGTAAGTACACTGTGTATCCCCACTGCTTGTTTTTTTGTTACTTCTTATTGAGAAAAAGAGAGCATGTTTGTATTTGATGGATTATAAAATGAGACTGGAATAGTTTAGTGAAAGAGAACTAATATGCATCATTCCACATACACAAGCTATGCTGGATTTATTAATGTATATAATGGACAGGCAGTAGAGATAGTGGGAGATTTATCAAAAATATCAGGTATCTCTCTGAACTCTGTATGTATGCATGTGTACAGGTTTTTTATGAATGTGCATTTATAACTGAACATGGTTAAAATTTTGGTTTTGGGCACCTGTAAATAAAAAGGACATGGCAGAACTGGAGAGGGTGCAGAGGAGGGCGACAAAGATTATTAAAGGGGTATTCCAGGGATTTTTTTTTTATTTCACTATGCTACAGGAGCTGTAAAGTTAGGGTTGTTCATAATATTATGTCTCTACCTGTGTGTGATGATTTTCTCATAATTCTTCTGTTCATTTCACTCCAAGATTTATTTTTAACAGCATACAAAATGAGGTTGCAATGTGGCCGAGACCTGACTCACTAGTCAGCTGATGACAGGGAGCCTGTCTGCTTCAATAGATCAATCTGCAACTAATGCAACAGCTGTAGGCACCCTGATTGAAAACCACAGGTCTTTTGAATGGTTGCAGCTCATTTATGCTTCAATGGGTGGGGTGGCTGATGTATGGGAGGGAGGAAAATGGAATTATGGGATTTTTAGTCAAAAAAAGAAAACTCAAAAAGGAAATACCAGTTCACATAAAGCTAGCCACAGTGTTATGATAATCTCACAACATAGCCATTTAGACCAAAAACAAGCGCAGATCCTTCCTAAGCATGTCCATTACTGTCTGCCAGGTACGTACTAAAATCACCTTATGGTGGATAACCCCTTTAATGGAATGGGTGGATCAGATTATTAAGACAGATTATCACGTTTAGGGTTATTTAGTCTGGAGAAAAAACGTCTTAGGGGTGATCTAATCCAAATGTACAAATATATGAAAGGTCAGTACAGAGATATTTCTAGTTATCTTTTTATACCTAGGCCGATAACCATGACAAGGGGGCATCCTCTACGTCTAGAGAAAAAAAGGTTTCACCATCATCACAGACAGATATTCTTTACTGTAAGAGCAGGGAGACTATGGAACGCTCTGCCTTATGATGTTGTGACGTCTGACTGGATAAACAAGTTCAAGGGGGGCCTGGATGGTTTTTTTTGGAAAACTATAATAATACAGGTTATGGATACTAGATTTATGTGGATAGAATGTTGATCCACGGATTTTTATTGATCGGCATATTGGAGTCGGGAAGGAATTGTTCCTCTGTGATGGGGCAATTGGCATCAGCCTCACAGGGAGTGGTTTGCCTTCCTCAAGCCAATAAAGCCTATACAAGGCAATATTGGTCTGTTTAGCCCATAATCCCCCAGTGTAATAGAGCCCTTGGAGAGGATTAAGGCATGGCAAATTTGTTGCTCATTTATAGGACAGATTCGGTACTAAATATCCACAACAAAATAAGGTTCATTGTATGTAACTTGGGTTTAAAAAAATCCTTACACATAGAAAATTTCTGTATTTTTCAGTTTCAAGACATTTGGGTATTTTTACACGGTGCACCCTGTGCAATGTTACACATGTAGATTTTGCAACATATTTTATGCAAATCTACAGCTGATATTTTTCCAGATCAACTATCCTACTTTTAGAACATATTGACTTGTGTTCTTTTTATGTGTTTTTTTAATGCAATTTTTTTACAGTCCTGCTCTGCCTCCATTCTGTCAAATATCTATTGCTTTCTGCATTTCTTTAGCTGTTAATACATAGACAATAACATTTGACAAAGCCGATAAGACTTCAGAACCTCCCTAGTTGTTTCTAGAATTGAATGCCAGAATGTAAACATTTTGTTAAATGTATTAAGATTCAGAGACTTGTAGGAAATGATGAGTTATGGCAATTTCTGCTTCATTGAAAACAACTGTTATTTCCAATAATTATGCATGCTTTTGGCAGGAATGATTTAAATACGAAAAACAGTTGTGGTCCAGATTTAGACAAGTGAACTTTATCTTTCCCACAATAATTGCAGCGTATGGGATACGGTTGGCTTTCATCTTGCTTTAGTTGGTAGAATGCCCTACCACATAAGAGTTACTTGTTGTTTCATCTATATGCAGAAACTGACTGTTTAAAATTGTTAGAGTTTCTTCCAAATGGTACAAAGTCTTTAATTTGGATATTGCTATCTCTTTAGGACAAATCAATATGTGGTGATGATACAGTATGAAAATAGTCTGTGCCAGAGGCATATGTAGGTAATTGTTCATCCAGAACAAAGGCTGTCTGGATTGACCACTGTCTTCGATGTCTACTTGCTTCTTAAATCTACCCCCTACATGGCCAAGTTCTTAAGGGGCATGGCCTTGATCTATTATGCTGTTTATTAACTTATAAATATTGCAAATAAATTTTTTTTTTCCTGACAGCAAAAATGTATTGTTCTTAGCCTATTGTCAGAAAACAAATTGTTTTATATTTTAGCTCCAAAATCAAAATCCTGCCTTCCCAGAGATCAGTAAGAAATGTATGTAGTTTCTGTCGACAAGCTAAAAGAGAAAAAGAGACTTGTTGCACATCAAGATAATGGGATGAAAGTGGTTTGGATTGCATTCCACTCACAAAGAAAACCAGACACCTACTCATGGGCATCTGTAAAGGGGAGAGAGTGTGGTTGCAGCTACCTCACTCCTACTAAGAGCATCAATGTAATAGGGAAAAATTACCTACCTACTGGTGTCAGCTACCTAATTCAAGGGGAATTACCGTAATGGCGGGGATTCTCTACACATCACCATTCAATCTCTTTACCTATTCCCCAACACACGTAGTCACTCATACTATGCTGGGCACCAAGAGAGGCATTATTTGGGGCACTGAGGGAAGGGAATAAGTGGGAAATGTGGTGAAATTATGTCAAATTTGGTAGAGATGAGTCATGGTTGAAAGCAGTTTTCATGGCGTTCTGGGCCAGACAGAGAAGAGCAGTAAATACCAACACCAAAAAGACACCAACTGCGAGTCACTGGATGTAACTGCACTGTTATCACTTATATGGTTTACAGTGCCTGTGTTGAGCTGGGATCACCACTATATGGTCCCTGTTTGGGGGATATTGGCCTGTTTATAATGGGTTTTATTCAGTATAAGTATGGTGGTATTATTCAGTTACTATGTGGTGGTAATATTAGTGTTCATGGTGTAACACAATTATTTGTTCCTTGTACAGTTGTGTTCTTGGTTATTGGTTTGTGCACAGTTTGTTGGTATTATTTGGTCACTGGAGATACCTTTAACTTTGCTGATCGCTGTTTGTAAAGTTGTAAAATGCAGAGCTCCCTTTTGTGCCTCCTTCCTCCACCTCTTACTCCATTTTAACTGACTGACATACAGGGCTGGAAGCCAAGCCCTGTACATCAGTCAGGCAGGGTGGGGGAGGGTGATGCTGCAGCTCAGCACCACTAGTTTCACTGTACAGCATTTAACAAAAAAGGCACTCATCTCTTTACAAGCAATGATTAGCAAAACTAAAGTTCTCGTTTGTTAGCAGCTGAAGATTGAAACTGGTGTTAATGAGCTGCAGCAGCATGCTTCCACCCTCCACCTCCCCGCTTTATTGATACAGGACTTGGCTTCCAGCCCTGTATGTCAAGTGGGAGGAGATAAAAAAAGGCACTTAAAAACGTAAAAACTGCAATTATGAAAACTAAACATTTAGGTAATTTTATCCCTCTACCAACTATCTGCTGGGATCTGCAGCTCCATACCTAGTGAAGAGTAGATTGATTCCCTTTAAGGCCATATTCACACCTCAGAATTCTGGACAGAGATTCAATGGTATTCTACTGCACTGTGCACACGGCTGAATTTCCATGTTATATGTTTCTGGCACGGAAATTCTAATTTCTGTGTCCGCAGAAAGAATAAACCTGTTCATTCTTTCTGTTAACTCTGCACGGAATGCATAGCCATCTAAGAGACGTCGCATTCCTGTGCGGCATGATATCCCGGCGCCCAAAGTATTGTGTTAAAGCAAAGCAGAATACACTGCAACAGAATTCACTTGTGCAAAATGGGCAGCCTGAATCAAAACTATGAAAATAGCTCTATTGGCAATAACAATTCTAATTCAGCTTTTTCACCCTTTAAGGACTAAGCACGTACCGGGTTGCCCTTGAGTCTTGGTACTTAAGGACCAAGGGCATACCTGCAAGCCCTGGTCCCGGTTACTGGGGTCTGAAATATGCTCACGAGGTGAGCAAACTGCATACCTGGTGGGTCCTGGTTGCTATTGGCAACCAGGACCCACGGTTAATGTTGGACATCGCCGATCGGGTCAGCATCTAGCTAACCCTAAATTCAGGTAAGCTAGATGACGATTAGCTCAGCAGAGCTGATCAGGACATCCGCAGTGAGATCAGCCGCTGAGTGGATGACGGGTGGGCCCTTACCTGCCTCCTCGCCGCTCATGCCAGGCTCTGCAGGCTAGAGCAGCAGAGCACTGATAACACTGATCAATGCTGAGCCAAAGCTCAGCAATGAACAGTGTGTGCAATCAAAAGATTGCATGTTATACATTTCTTTACACTTTTTACTTAGGCGGCCTATGAGAACTAAAAAAAAGTTAAAAAAAAAAAAGTTTATAAAAGTTAATTAACCCCTCCCTTAATAAAAGTTTGAATCACTCCCCTTTTTCCTTTTTTTTTAGAATAGAATATTGTAATACAAAAATAAATATAATCATATGGTGTACTGCCGCGTGCGTAAATGTCTGAACTATTAAAATATTAGGTTAGTTAAACCAATAAAAACTACAGATTACGGCACAAAAATTAGCCCTCATATTGCCCCGTATGTGAAAAAAATATAAAAGTAGTAAAATAAAATAAAACCTATGTAAATTAGGTATCCTTGTAACCATATGGACCTACAGAATAATGCTAAGGTATCATTTTTACCAAAAAGTGCATTGCATAGAAAAGGAAGTATCCAAAAATTACAAAATATTTGTTTTGCCGTAGATTTTGTAATGAAATGATTGATGTCATTACAAAGTTCATTTGGTGAAGCAAAAAATTTTACTGACTAAACGAAAATTGGCCTGGTCCTTAAGGTGTTAAACCTACAAAAGTAAAAAATAACCATCAGCTTTAGTTGGTCCTTATCAGCAACAAGGCCTCATTTCCTCTGAAACAGTATTCACATATAAGGCCTTTCCCCCACATGTGGTTGAAGGGGTATTTCGTCCAAAGACATCTTATTCCCTAGCCAAAGGATAGGGGATAAAATGTCTGATGTTATCACTCCCCCTCCCATAGACATGAATGGAGGGGGCCCGGCGTGATGTCACGTCTCCAGTCCCTGAAACACAGAGGTTTCTGAGACTGGAGAAGCAGCTCCGCATAGAATGCGGGTGCTGCACAGAGATCGCAGGGGGGCCCAGCGGCGCCCCCAAACCCCCCCCCCCGTGATCAGACATCTTATCCCCTATTCTTTGTATAGGGGATAAGATGTCTTTCGCCGGAATACCCCTTTAGGGTCTATTCACACGTACAGTATTCTGCGCAGATTTGATGTGCGGGATTTGAAGCTGTATTCAGTCATTTAGTTTACATTGGAATCTGCAGAATAAATCCTGCACATCAAATCTGCGCAGAATAGTTTACGTGTGAAAACACCATTAGGGTACGTTCACACAAACAGGATCCTGCGCGGAATTGATGCGCAGGATTCGTAGCTGCAGATTAGAAGTTGTGCTCAGTCATTAAGTTTACATTGAAATCTGCAGCAGAAAATCCTGCGTACATGTGAACGTACTCTTAGAGTATATTCACACATACAGTATTATGCGCAGATTTGATATGCAAGATTTCAAGTTGCGTTCAGTCATTTTGTTTCCATCGAAATCTGCAGCAGAAAATCCTGTGCATCAAATCTGCGCATCAAATCTGCGTACATGTGAATAGACCATTAAGGAGAATTTTACACATGCCTTTTTGCAACCATTTTTGCTGTCAACACTATGGGTGGATTAAAAAAATAGCAGTAGTAGATTTTTTTCTTTCTATATTTTTCCTCCCTTCATGATCCACTTCTGGTAATGGCTTTAAAGGCAAAAAAAAAAAAAAAAAGTACATTATTTTCTACAACAAAATTCTGTAGGTACATGTTAGGTCAACTTTTATATGTTTTTTGAACATGCAGCACACTCTTAGTATGCTATTTTTGTTGCATTTTTCTGTTGTAGAGTTTTTCTGTTGTACAGTGGGGCAAAAAAGTCTTTAGTCAGCCACCAATTGTGCAAGTTCTCCCACTTAAAAAGATGAGAGAGGCCTGTAATTTTTGTCATAGGTATACCTAAGAGAGACATAATGAAAAAAAATCCATAAAATCACATTATCTGATTTTTAACCCCTTAAGGACCCATGACGTATGCATACGTCTACGCACCCTGGGCTTTAAGTACCCATGACGTATGAGTACATCATGGCATTTTCCTGTCCCTGCCGCACGCCGGGCAGAGATCGGAAGCGGATGCCTGCTGAAATGCTTCAGCAGGCATCCAGGGCAAACGCCAAGGGGGGCCATGTAGGCCCCCCGTTTCGGCGATTGTCGCAAATCGCGAGGGAAATCGCCCCTGTGATCTGCAGCAATACCGGGCTGATCGGGTCTCTGGGACCCGACCTCCCGGTAATTTTGCATGATCCCGGTTGTCACAGACAGCCAGGACCATGCTGAAGTATAGGAGCGAGGTGGCAAGCCTGCCACCTCCTCCTATCCCCTGCGATTCTTCGGTTAGCTAACTGACCAATCGCAGGGGGGGTGGTTACTTCCTCCCGCCCTGCCCGGCCCCTGGAAGTCCGGAGAGAACGGGAGGAAGACCGGAGGACGCGGCGGGGGACATGGGGAGTGCTGGGGATCGGCCCCGGTACTTACCTCGTCCCTGAAGACCCGGATCCCGGCGATGGAGATGGCGGCAGCGGCGACAGGTGAGTGGATCTTCGGCTGCGGCGCGGATCCTTTGCAGCAGTCCAGACCGCCGTGAAGCGATCTGGACTGCTCCATCTGGTCCCCTTACACTACAACTCCCAGCATGCCCAGACAGCCCTTGGCGTCCGGGCATGCTGGGAGTTGCAGTTTTGCAACATCTGGAGTTCCACAGTTTTGATACCACTGTGCCCTTCCAGATGTTGCAAAACTACACATCCTCAGCATGCCCTTATTGTCCAGGCATGCTGGGAGTTGCAGTTCTGTAACATCTGGCCCTTCAAATGTTGCAGAACTACAACTCCCAGCATGCCTGGACAGTTTTGACAAACTGGGAGTTGTAGTTTTGCAACATCTGGAAGGGCACAGATTGGGAACCACTGTATTAGTGGTCTGCAAACTGTAGTCCTCCAGATGTTGCAAAACTACAACTCCAAGCATTCTGGGAGTTGTAGTTCGGTAACATCTGGCTCTAAAGATGTTGCCGAACTACTACTTCCAGCATGCCTGAGAATGTTTGGGAGTAGTGGTTTTGCAACAATTGGAGGCACACTGGTTGGGAAACATTGTCTGTTTTCTAACTCAATATTTCCCAACCCGTGTGCCTCCAGCTGTTGCAAAACTATAACTACCAGCATGCACTGATAGACTGTGCATGCTGGGAGTTGTAGTTTTGCAAGAGCTGGAGGTTCCCCCCCCCCCTGGGCAGGGGGCTTACAGTGAGTATCAGGCAGCAAGTTTGCGATGCCGAAAATTTTGCGCGGCAGCTCAAACTCGCAGCGGGAAACTTGCTGTAATCCCCCGCCCGTGTGACTGTACCCTAAAAACACTACACTACACTAACACAAAATAAAAAAAGTAAAAAACACTACATATACACATACCCCTACACAGCCCCCTCCCCTCCCCAATAAAAATTAAAAACGTACGGTACGCCCCTGTTTCCAAAATGGAGCCTCCAGCTGTTGCAAAACAACAACTCCCAGTATTGCCGGACAGCCGTTGACTGTCCAAGCATGCTGGGAGTTTTGCAACAGCTGGAGGCACCCTGTTTGGGAATCACTGGCATAGAATACCCCTAAATGCGACATGCCCCTGAGCAAAATTTGTTCTCAAAAAGCCAAATATGACTCCTTCTCTTCTGAGCATTGTAGTTCGCCCGTAGTGCACTTAAGGTCAACTAATGGGGTAACTCCATACTCAGAAGAGATGGGGTTACAAATTTTGGGGGGTATTTTCTGCTATTAACCCTTGCAAAAATGGGGGGGAACACACATTTTAGTGACATTTTTATTTTTATTTTTTTTACGTATGCAAAAGTTGTGAAACACCTGTGGGGTATTAAGGCTCAATTTATTCCTTGTTACATTCCTCAAGGGGTCTAGTTTCCAAAATGGTATGGCATGTGGGTTTTATTTTGCTGTTCTGGCACCATAGGGGCTTCCTAAATGCAACATGCCCCCCAAAAACCATTTCAGAAAAACGTACTCTCCAAAATCCCCTTGTCGCTCCTTCGCTCCTGAGCCCTCTACTGCGCCCGCCGAACACTTTACATAGACATATGAGGTATGTGCTTACTCAAGAGAAATTGGGCTACAAATACAAGTATACATTTTCTCCTTTTACCCCTTGTAAAAATTCAAACATTGGGTCTACAAGAACATGCGAGTGTAAAAAATTAAGATTGTGAATTTTCTCCTTCCCTTTGCTGCTATTCCTGTGAAACACCTAAAGGGTTAAAACGATGACTGAATGTCATTTTGAATACTTTGGGGGGTGCAGTTTTTATAATGGGGTAATTTGTGGGGTATTTCTAATATGAAGACCCTTCAAATCCACTTCATACCTGAACTGGTCCTTGAAAAATTGTGAGTTTGGAAATTTTGTGAAAAATTGGAAAATTGCTGCTGAACTTTGAAGCCCTCTGGTGTCTTCCAAAAGTAAAAACTCATAGATTTTGTGATGAAAACATAAATTGGACATATTGTATATGTGAATAAAAAAAATTATTTGGAATATCCATTTTCCTTACAAGCAGAGAGCTTCAAAGTTAGAAAAATGCAAAATGTTCAAATTTTTCATCAAATTTGGGGATTTTTCACCAAGAAAGGATGCAAGTTACCACAAAATTTTACCACTATGTTAAAGTAGAATATGTCGTGAAAAAACAATCTCGGAGTCAGAATGATAACTAAAAGCATTCCAGAGTTATTAATGTTTAAAGTGACAGTGGTCAGATGTGCAAAAAATGGCTGGGTCCTAAGGTGTAAAATTGCTGGATTCTTAAGGGGTTAAAGAATTTATTAGCAAATTATGGTGGAAAATAAGTGTTTGGTGAATAACAAAAGTTAACCTCAGTATTTTGTTATATACCCTTTGTTGGCAATGACAAAGGTCAAATGTTTTCTGTAATTCTTCTCAAGGTTTTCACACACTGTTGCTGGTATTTCGGCCCATTCCTCCATTCAGATCTCCTCTAGAGCAGTGATGTTTTGGGGCTGTCGCTGGGCAACACGGACTTTCAACTCCCTCCAAAGGTTTTCTAAGGGGTTGAGATCTGAAGACTGGCTAGGCCACTCCAGGTCCTTGAAATGCTTCTTACAAAGCCACTCTTTCATTGCCCGGGCTGTGTCTTTGGGATCATTGTCATGCTGAAAGACCCAAAAAGTTCTACTTTGGTTTCATCTAACCATATGCCATTCTCCCAATACCAATAATTAATACAGGTAACGAGTGGAGGACAGAGGAGACTCTTAAAGAAGAAGTTATAGGTCTGTGAGAGCCAGAAATCTTGCTTGTTTTGTAGGTGAGCAAATACTTATTTTCCACCATAATTAGCAAATAAATTATTTAAAAATCAGACAATGTGATTTTATCATCTTTTTAAGTGGGAGAACTTGCTCAATTGGTGGCTGACTACCGTAAATCCTTTTTTTCTCCACTGTATATGACGAATGACATAAAAAAAACATGTTAGAAATGTAAGGAATTGAAAAAATAAATAAAAAATAAAATGCTACCAAAAGCTCTGCAATGAGAAATACTTAATATCCATGATATTAGGGGAGATTTATCAAAACCTGTGTAGAGGAAAAGTGGTGCAGTTGCCTATAGCAACCAATCAGCTAGTTTCTTTCATTTTTAAAGAAGTCTGTAAAAATTTAAAAAGCAATCTGATTGGTTGCTATGGACAACTGCACCACTCTTCCTCTACACAGGTTTTGATAAATCTCCCCTATTGTGTAAAAGGATAGGAACCTCAAAAAAGCGTAAAACCATTAAATTATCTATTCCTTCTATGTTTGTTTTAATACTAAAATAAATCTGGTGCATTAATGCATGGTAAAGTACAGCCAATAGTAAATATAGCTGTAAGCTATAGAGACTCTACTTTTTAAAGTGCACTCTAAACCATTAAATTGCAGGAATGCTCTATGCTCTTCTCTTGTTTTCCTTTTTTTCGTTATCATTTACCTTATATCCTGTGTTAGTGACTTTGCTTCATCCAGTCAGAAATAGACAATACAAATGTACAAATATGTACAGTTAACTGCTAAGAAAACGAATACAAATAAATAATCATAATAATAGTTAAGAATTTTTTTCATGATTTGCGCAGACTAGTTCTGTGTTTTACAAAACTGTGAAGAACTATGGAAAACGATAATTGCCCACAATGCAGTAAGACACTATGAATTTTATCTAGAATAACGTTGTTAATTTCTTCAACAAGTTTTAACATGTAAGTTATTTCTAATCTCAAGCACTTTTCAGAAAAATAAATCATTACCCTGAGATTAACCGTTCATTGCCTGTGTTATTGTGTGTTTAT
Organism: Hyla sarda; assembly: GCF_029499605.1. NCBI lineage: Eukaryota > Metazoa > Chordata > Amphibia > Anura > Hylidae > Hyla > Hyla sarda. The sequence continues at coordinate 171,682,353 of NC_079193.1, forward strand.
ATGGAAATGAATGATCTATTGTTCAAAGTGTGCGAACATGTAGAGTGGAAACCATCATCTCAGGTACTAACAGCAAGTGGTGCTACAACACTGGAGGTGAAAGAGTGATCCTGAACACAAAAGGCTACTGCTCATGATGTGACAATAATACAACATCCTTTCCCTGTGTAAAGTGTGTAAAGTGTACATACTATAATGTCAGAAATGTCAAAAGTATCCATTTCCAATCTTGTCTTGTCTGTAAGTTCAAACATTCATGCTCCCAGTTAAAGGGGTTCTCCCTTGTTTATACTGTTTTTTTGTTATTATGCTTGTGTGTTATGTGTGTATAAGTATATGTTTTTTTTATGTGTGTTGTGATTATGTATATATGTATTTTCTTACCTTTTGTGAAGATCCGGAAGCTGGCCCCTTTTTCTTCCAGTGGCTTGCTGTGTACCTCGGCCTCCGCCATGTTGTGTTCGGTAAGTGGGATGTCGGGGGTTGTGTTCTTGCTTCTGTCTTTCCTATCTTCTGAGGTCCGAGGCAAATCTTTTCTTCCTGTTTCTTCTGTGGCTCAGCGACGAATCTGCGGGCTCTTCCGGCGCATGTGCAGGTAGTATTTTTTTTTTTTTACCAATAAAGTTTTTTTTGTCTAATTGACAAACTGTCTGCGCTTGCGTGAAGCTACGCTATTAGCGTAGACCTAACGTACGCTACGCTGTTAGCGTAGCACTTGCGTACTCGCGCATGCGCAGACAGTTTGTCAATTAGACAAAAAAAACTTCATTGGTAAAAAAAAAAAAAAAAAAACTACCTGTGCATGCGGCGGAAGAATCCGCAGATTCGTCGCTGAGCCATGGAAGAAACAGGAAGAAAAGATTTGCCTCGGACGTCAGAAGATTGGAAGGACAGAAGCAAGAACACACCCCCCGACATCCCACTTACCGAATACAACATGGCGGAGGCCGAGGTACACAGCAAGCCACTAGAAGAAAAAGGGGCCAGCTTCCGGATCTTCACAAAAGGTAAGAGAATACATATATACATAATCACAACACACATAAAAAAACACATACTTATACACACATAACACACAAACATAATAACAAAAAAACTGTATAAACAAGGGAGAACCCCTTTAATTTGTAAAAAAAAATGTTCACAGGGTCAAGACCAATGTCATAAATATCTTCACTATATAAATATCTTCACTATCTATATACATATATATAAAATTCAATGTGTGTGTATGTTCCAGCATCACGTCCAAACGGCTAGAGATATTGACATGAAACTTGGCACACATGTTACTTATATGTCAACAACAAACATAGGATAGGTCATTTAACCCTTACCCACTCCCGTTTGCCAGGGGTAGGGTTTTTGTTTAAAGTCCCATACAAGTCTATGAGAAATATATGTTACTGGATAACTTTCAAACGGCTGGAGATATTTCGATAATACTTGGTCACATGTTACTTTCATGTCCACTTAAAATATAGGATAGTTAAATTAACCCTTAACTACCCCCATTTGTGAGGGTCAGGGTTTTTGTTTAAAGTCCCATGCAAATCAATGGGAAATGTATGTTCCTAAATAGCTTCCGTACGGCTGGAGATATTTCAATACCTGGTACACATATTACTGGTCAGGATAGGAGGTCGGGATAGGAGGACGGGATAGGAGGACGGGATAGGAGGACAGGATAGGAGGTCGGGATAGGAGGACGGGATAGGAGGTCGGCATAGGAGGTCATGATAGGAGGTCTGGATAGGAGGTCATGGTAGGAGATCGGGATAGGAGGACTGGATAGGATGTCGGTATAGGAGGTCGAGATAGGAGGATGGGATAGGAGGACGGGATAGGAGGTCGGAATAGGAGGACAGGATAGGAGGACGGGATAGGAGGTCGGTATAGGAGGTCGAGATAGGAGGATGGGATAGGAGGACGGGATAGGAGGTTGGGATAGGAGGTCGGGATAGGAGGTCAGGATATGAGGACGGGATATGGGGTTGGGCTATGACAACAATATATGAGGATGGGATATGAAGTCAAAAGCTTCCTCCTTTGTTTATTTTCATCCCCAACAAGGATTAGGAAGTAAAAACCGGGAAATGCTGGGTACTCAACTAGTATTACTATAAAATACGTAGTAGCTGATCCACTTGAGTACAAAATAGTAAGATTAATTATGTGTATTTTCGATACTCCAGTGGTCAAATACACAAGTATTTTGGTTTGGACACATGTGCTTCATGTACTTAAAGGGGTAGTCCAGGATTTTTTTGATTATGCTAAAGGGGCTGTAAAGTTAGTGTAATTCATATAGTGCCTGTACTTGTGTTTTATGGTGGTCTCAACATTTTTCTGAGATTTTTGGCTCAATGTTTATTTTTAACAACATATAAAATGAGTCATCTTCGGTTTTCCCAGGGTCCAGAAGACATTACATCACTAGTCAGGTGTTCAGAGGGAGCCTGTCTTTGCTTCAATGGGTGGAGTGATCGCGGGGTGGGAGGTAGATCATTCTGCTGTGAATTGTAGGTTTGCTACAGCTTGAGGCACCCTGGTTAGAAAACACTGGTCTATTGCATTGAAGAGAGCACAGGTATGCTTGAATGGGTGGGGTGGCTGATGTGTGGGAGGAAGAAAAATCACCTCACACTTACAAACAAGGAATTATGAGACAAGTAGTTCAAGAGAGGGGACTCCAACAGGAAATAGCTATGCTTGTCTTGGGGCTAAATGGCTGTGTTGTGAGATTACCATAAAACTGAGGCTATCTTTTTGTGAAATGGCTATTTCCTGTTGGAGTTCTTTTCCTCAAACCACAAATCCTATAATTCCTTGTTTTTAAGTGTGAGGTCACTTTTCTCCCTCCCACACATCAGCCACCCCACCCATTGAAACACACCTGTGATTCCATCAGTGCAATAGGTCAGTGTTTTCTGAACAGGGCTTTTCCAGCTGTTGCAAAAAACTAATGATTTCCCCCCCTACCCAGTGTTCGCTCCACCTATTGAAGTAAAGATAGACTCCCTCTGATCACCTGACTAGTGATGTAATGTCTCAGGCCTTACTGCATTTTGAATGCTTTTAAAAATAAACCTTGGGGCAAAAATCATAGAAGAATTTCGAGATCACCATGAAACACAGGTACAGACACTATATCATGAACTACACACTATGACACTTAAATACCTCCTCACTGAGGAATGGGGGACCTGTGACTAGTTGTGGGGGTTTCAGTGGGGAGCCCAACAGGGATGACAAATTTACATATTTAAAGTATATAAGTGATAAATGTAATTTGATGGCAAACACTTCTAACAGTGAACATATCAAAATTAAAGCACATGTATAGCGATTCCTTTTTTCTACTCTTTATTTATATATTTGTTTATAAAATGCTTTCAAATCTAGATTCAGATTTACAGACTTTAACTTTTTTATGAAAATGTAAGGTCGATATTTAGGTTACAAGTATCATGACCCTGGTGGGAGACATAAGTTATTCCCATGACTCCAACAATAGTAACCATAATAAATTCATTTTGGGAAGGTGCGCTTAGGGCTTGTTGACATGGCCATCTGCACCTGTAAATTCCTGCCCGTTATGCAATCCGTTTGTTACTTTTGCAAATGGGTTGAAAACCATTGTAAAAGGATCCCATTGATGTCAATGGGATTTTTTTTATAGTCCTTTGTCACCCGTTTGCATCCGTTTGTTTCCTATGTATGCTAAGGGCAGCATGGTGGCTTAGTGGTTAGCACTGCTGTCTTGCAGTGCTGGGGCCTTGGGTTCAAATCCCACCATGGACAACAATAAATAAAGACTTATTATTATTATAATAATGATGTCAGCAAAGAGCAGTGTGTTCGTGATGTCATCAGAGAGCATTCCAGAAAGAAAATAATTTCATCTGTAGTATTCAGCAGCTAATAAATACAGGAAGGATTAAGATTTTTTAATAGAAGTAATTTACAAATATTTTTAACTTTCTGGCACCAGTTGATTTAAAAAAGAAAAGAAAAAATAGTTTTTCCACCGGAGTACCCCTTTAACCTCATTCAACTTTCCCATATAAGATTTTATTGGAACTGATTATGATAAGAAAAATAGATGACATTACAAATGTATTATAAAATTTTCAATTATGGCTTAAAATAAATAAATGATTTTGACATGTCGTAGGTCAGGTCCGGGTGCTGAGACCTTACTTATTGCTATACAAAAAAGGAAAAGCACTTAGCTGTTCTCACTTCTCTCTCTGTCTCTCTTTTTACTGCAGAAGACTGATTCTATAGAAAATCCATATTGCCAGTCTCTGCCACTCAAAACTTTTAACATGTCTTAATGGCATGGCAAAACTTTTTTCTTTGTAAATGACAGGGACACATTAAATGCCTATTTAGAGTTTATATAAAACAATAGCCTGGCTATACTTTGGTCATCTTAACATCTGCATATTATGTATTATCAGCTTACAGATGTTAGGCCATATGTCAATCAGCTAGGTTATTCATGCAGGTCAGGAGACGTCATAAACATGGGAAATGAAATACTGTATAAAATATGTAATAATTACAGTGGTTTGCACAATGTACTGAACAATATCTGCTGAATGTATTTATATATTTGCTATGTGGAGGCCAAGCACAGCTATACCTGCAACTACACCAAACTTAGCTTGGGTGGCTTGCCTTGCATAAGTATTCACTCCCCTTTTCTACATTTGTCATGGTATAACTAAGGATTCAAATGTATTTTATTGTGATTTAATGTAATTACACACAAAAAATAGTCCATTTACGAATAAAAATCTGAAGTGTTGCGTGCATATGTATTCACTTTCTTCACAAGTCACAGTTGCAAGTCACATAATTGGTAAATAGGATCAATTGGTCTGCAATTTAATGTAAGTGCAAATATACCTGTTCTGTGCTAAGAGTTTGCCAAGGAGCATTACTAAACAAACAGCAGCTTAATGGCATATGGGATAAAATGTCTGATCACGGGGGTCCCGCCGTTGAGGACCCCCGCGATCTCCAAGCTGGCCACAAAGGCGCCCGGAACACGGAAGCTTGGAGTTTCCGCATTGTGACATCACGCTCCCCTCCATTCATGTCTATGAGAGGGGCGTGATGGCAAGTACGTAGTCGTCATGCCTCCTGGCTAGTCATCTGGCACAGAGCAGAGTTCGCTCTGTGCACCGATGACTGGGGTGCTGCGCCGGAGATCGCGGGGGTCCCGCTGCTGCTGATCGTACATCTTATCCACTATCCTTTGGATAGGGGATATGATGTTTTTTGGCGGATTACCCCTTTAAAGACCAAGGGTCTCACCAAACAGGTTAGGGATAAAGTTGTGGATGTCATGTCTATATTGGTCTGTATTCACACACAGCCTATAGCTATTCCATTGGGTGTGTGTGAACAGTTTTAATTTTCCTAGTCAGGGAAGAGTTAATTCCTCTGGCTGTTTTAGCCCAGGCCTCTCTTAGCCAATAGCCTTTCTGGCGTGTCTATTTATTGTCAGCCCAGGTTACGCTCTATGCTGGTCATACACCATTATACCCTGACTTGCTAACATGCTGCCATGCGGTTAATGGAGGCTGGGTGAAACGCTTTGTTTGTGCTTTTAATCTACTATATTGTCTGCATGCACTTTATATTCCTGGTTTTAGTCATGTTGTGCCATGCTCTTAGTAGATTTTAAGCTGTGCTTGTTTAGTCGGTTTTGGGATTTTATTATCCTTTCTGTTATGTGTCTGTTCACACTGTTTGCTCTCATATCCGTTCTTCTGCTATTCCCTGAATCTCCTGTATTCTGCAGTATACTCATATCATGCTTAGTCTTGTTCATTTTAGCATGTCTGCCGTTAATCTGATATCCGGTTTATGAACTGTTTGCTAATTCACTATATTCTGCCCTCTTAGCGATATATCCCTGTTTCTGGTCCTTGGATTTGGAGTCTATTGGACGTTCTGGGGGATTATGCTATATTTCGGTCTGTTCCTGAAGTCTGCTGACTTATCCGTTTTCCCGTCTGGTGTTTTGAACTCTATATGTTTTTGTTTTTGTACTCTGATCGCTTGAGTTTTGTACATGTCTACTTTATCTATAGTGACCTCTGTTCATGACCACAGACCTATAGAGTCCTCTGTTCATGACCACTGTGCCCCTGTTCATGTCCAATGATCTAGTGTCCCCTGTTCATGTCCGCTGATGGTGTCCACTGTGCTGCTCACTGAACTGTTTCCTTTGAACTTATATATCATAGAGTTGTATGTTCCTGTTAGTTTTCTGGTTGGTGACCGACTATTTATTAGTGTGTGTTTTTAATTTAGGCCCCAGCACTCTAGTTCAGGGAGGGACCGGCGCCCAATTGTTGACTCACCGTTTAGGTTGAATGGACAATTAGGCAGGGAGAGCGGTTTTAGGGTCAGTTTAGGGCTCACTATCCCTGTCCCCCGGTTGGTCCCTAACAGTGGAGAAGTAAAAGGCAGGTGTCATATCGACCAGCTGTGCTCGGTGCTGAGCTGCAGATCAGTGCTGTGGCTCCAGTGCTCACACCTCCTGAGGACAGGATCTACATACTGGGCAGCTGCTGCAGTCAGACATAAAATCCATCATCAGGAAATGGAAAGAATATGGCACATCCACCAACCTACCAAGACTAAGCCTTCCTACCAAACTGAAAAGAAGGGGGGAAAGGAGAGGTGGTAACTCATGGTAACTCTGGGGAAGCTGCAAAGATCAAAGCTGAGGTAAAACAAAAGGGATAAGATGTCTGATCGCGGGAGGCTTGTCGTTGGGACCCCCTACAATATTCCTTGTCGGGCTGCTGCTCCAGTCTCAGAAAACCTCTGAGTTTCCGGGACTGGAGATGTGACATCTCGCCACGCCCCCTCCATTCTTGTCTATGGGAGAAGCGGGCCCCATCGATTAGACATCTTATCCCCTATCCTTTGGATAGGGGATAAGATGTCTGTGGGCAGAGTACCCCTTTAATCATGTGCCCATGTGCAGAGAATGGCAGCATAAACATGTAGCTTAAATTAACTAACTTGCCTGGCTCTGTAAATATCTCTTGTTATCTCCCCTCTTGTTGACAACTGGTAGTCTTGCTTCCCGTCCACCAGCTCTGTTTTAGAAGAAGTGGAGACATTACTCCCAGAGTGACCATGAGCCTTTGAGCTGAGCATGCATCAGGCTCTCTTCTTTTTCTACTTGGGACTATCTCAGCCCATTCAACATGTCTGACAGTTTCAGGTATAGTACAGCTTTTACACTGTCAGACTACAAAGCACAGAAGCAGATGACCTGCCTCTGAGCCCAGCTTCGTCCACAAAGAGTGTGAGCAGATGTTAGCAAAGAGTGAGAGATAAACAGGGGAGAATAAGGGAAGATAAGACCACACCTTTAAGCCCATGTGGTTTCAGGACATGTATGAAGAAAATGAATATGTTGAGTCCCTAAGGGTTGAAGGGGTACTGCAGCGTAAGGCAACTTATCCCCTATCCAAAGGAAAGCAGATAAGTCTGACTGTTGGGGTCCGACTGCTGGGATAGGGGATAAGTTGTCTTACTCTGCAGTACATAAGAGGGGGGGCGGGGAGAGAAAAACAAATTATAAAATACTGATTTGAGTGTGTTTAAGTCTCAATGTATAATGAAAGTAGACAACCAATCAATGAATCAGAATGAATTACTTATTGCTGGGGATTTTAAGTACCCCAATACTGAAAATTGGGATGCAGAGCCCTGGAGGTCACAACAAAGGGAACAGTTTTTCTGAAAACAACAAAAACAATCATCATTTACAACTAGTGCAGAACAGAAATCGAAGAGGGACATTTAGATCTAATTTTAACCAATAAGCCAAACAAAATAAGAAAGGGTTTGGAGTTACCTTGGTTATAGAGACCACAACATAATTTTGCATCTATCCCTTACTAAGATGTTTAGTAGAGAAGCTACAATCTTACTAAACAAGAGCTAAAAGAAGATATAAGGAGCATAAAATTGGTCTATGTCCTCAAAAAATAGCAGTACACAAACTAAATGGGACAGTGGCAGGATGCAATAGAAAAACACATGGGGGGACATTTATCATTGAGTTTACCCCTCTTTCTTGTGGGTTTTTTTTGCGCAAAAATTTGCGCAGTAACTTTCATTGTGTCTTTTTTGTGCGTCTCTTTTGATAGAGTTTTTTCCAATGTTCTCTACATGCTCATGTACCGTAGAAAGAAAAATGCTTTACACACTAATTTACTATTGCGCATTTTTGTTTAGGTATTACAACTTAGCGCAAAGGCAACAGATTTTGTGTAAATATAGAGCACCGAGGAGTGTACCAATGTGTCAGACGGTAGAAACATGAAGGAATGTCTAAGTTTGAGCAACATTTATTAACAAGCTTGCGTACGGTTGATACATTTTGAAACATAGAAAGCACTGACATGGTTTAAAGGATTTCAACCTCATGCTGACATTGATAAATCTCCCCCTTAGTGTATAATATATTGAACAGAAGAAGAAGTTTAATGTATTGTACTAGTTGTCAAATTCCATAGTAGGAGTAAAAAAATTTTTGGGGCATCTCTTTTCTGCAAAAGAAAATAAATAGAAAGAGATAAAAAGCTGTTTGTAAATAAAAAAAAAATAATACAATTAAAAAATTGAGTAACAGTTCAAAATACCTATTTCCCTATTGAGTAAAAACATTTATTGTAGATTTTATTTTTAATATTTTTCCCTTTAACTTCTAGAAGTTAAGCGGACTATAATTTATAGTAAATGGCTGGAGCAGACAGAGTTTAAGAGATCATGTTAAGTATGTTTACCACCTTGGCACGTGGAATTTGTAACAATGACAGAATCTGGTTCTTTTTACCGAACACATGTTTCAGATTGAATATCTTAAGAGAATGGAATATAGCATTCATTAAGTCCTTTTATTTTCTCACTTCAATATTTCAGGGTCAGAGTTAGATATAGAATTACCCTGATGATTTAAGGGAGTAAGTAGGCAGAAAAGAAATGGAAATAAAAATTAAGCCAACCACACAAGAAGGTTCCACGGTGTCATTTTAGAAGCAAAATGTAAAAATGGTTACAGATATTCTGTGTGGTTATAAAAAGATTATAAAGTGCTACTGCAACTAAAATCATATTATTCCCACTTGTGCCTATAGTGAAACTAGCGTCTATAGTAAAAAAAATAAAAAAAATAAAATTGGTACAGTAGATACCAGAGTTGCACCTTTTTTATTAACTCTTTCCTATTAGGAAAAAAAATTCTGCTCATGTCATGAATGGAGGTGGACAGGGAGAGTGAGCCCTAAGCTGTCCTAGAAACACTCTCCCTGCCTACTTGCCCATCTGCCCTAAATGGTGGATCGACAACTTGCAGCCGATCCCTCCCTGCACTTAAGTGCAATGGATGTAAAGGTACACAAATAATACTGTACATAGTCGGGGACAGGTCAGAAACATAACGGGAAAACAACCAAACAACCAGATAAACCAGACACAATGTAAATATACAAACAGGACAGGATATAGCGTACTAACATACAGTTCAGGAACCGGAATCAAGATAAACGGCAGATTTGAATAAATGAACTATACTAGAAATGGAATAAGTATACAGCAAAAACCAGGATATAAAGGGGATGAACAGATGAACTGAATGTCAAACACTAAACAGGTCAGGAAACAAAGAACACAGTTCTCACTGAACAAAGAACAAACTAGACTCCCCACTCCAAACATGGAGGGACATCAATACCAAAGCCAAATAGCCTACTAGCCAGTGGACACACTCCACCGTGTGATCAAGATATTGGCCTAGAAGGAAACAGGAAATATAATACATGGAACACTAGACTGAGAACGGATCATCATAATAAACAGTATACAATCCAAACTCCATAACATGGAGGAATACGGGTCAGGACTCTACACAGGAATACTAAATACAGAGCATGGGTACAAGTAAGACTCACAGTGTGAACACAGGCTAAGATACATAATCCTAAAAACCGACAGATGTACTAAAAACCAAGCAGACTAAAATCAACCATGGTAAAACTCAGATATTAACCGACAGACTAAAACAGTCATAGTCAGAATCAGAACTATTCAAACAGCCATAGCAAAGATAAAACTAATAACCAGCCCAGAGAAAAAGAGCTAAGAGCTCGGGAATACATAGGCCCACCCGAGTTCCCATTGGCTAATAGCATAAACTATTCCCTATCCAGGGGGAATAGCACAGAAAACTGATCATACATAAAAACAAAGTCTGAACAGGGCCTAAAATGGAAAAATGCAAAAACACAAAAACAGACATTACAGCTCACTGCTGTATCCATGAGGTGGCATAAGGAAGAGAAGAATATAATGTTTCACTATTGAGTTTTTATTATCAATACTTTTAATAAATAAGCTCATAAACATAAGGAATCAGAAACAGCATGGACTTGATCTGAAAACTAACACAGATAAAAGTGGTAGAAATTCCCATAGCAGTCAGTCAAGGGGCTTGCATTTTGGGATGGGGATGAAGCACATATGACAAAGTCTTGTTGTTCTGGACACTAAAGCTGAAAAAGTTTTCCAGAGGTTCACCTCGCTCCCTTATTTCTAAATAAAATATGTTGATTTTTTAGGCTTCTAATATCCGTTTCAGTTGGTAGTGTTGAAATTTCTTTTCAGCCGAGGTTTTGGTACCTGCTGTGTGTACCTGCAATTCAACTGTAACCCACTATTCTATATCTAAACACAACAGAAAGCAGTTTCATGCAATTTAATATATCTAGTAAAACTTTGTTCAAAGTACAATATGTTCTCAAAATAAAGGCAATATATAAAATATATTTTTGGAAAATTGTTTGTGTGGAGATGTAATAAAGGATGACTTAGTTTCTTATATGACAAATGTCACAAACTAAGTTTAACTAAAGCAGATATACACCATGATGGTTTATTAAATACTACTGGAAACTTTATTTATAAGTATACTGTATATTGTTGAGATCTGTTATCTAATTATGTAACTTTTTTTGTATAAAGTTATTAAGAGAGATATTGGCAATTGCCATCTTCTGAATTTTTTTTTTACCACAACATATAAAGCAATTTTCACTAACAACAATAAAGAAATTGAATAAAAATGCACAAAGTGAAAACACTGGATCAGAAACAGGTAATTAATCTTATTGTTCTTAGGGTATGTTCACATTGAGTATTGCGAGCGGAGATCCAACCTGGTGGCCACCGGCAAAATACTTCAGCGGTAGGACCGCGCGGCACTGCGCCATCACCGTTGACGGCTATGCAGTGCTCAGGGACTTCTGCGCAACATGTTCTTTCTTTGCGCGGATCAATTCCGCAGTGTGAATGGTTCCGCAGAAGACCCATTCACACTAATGTTAGAAGTTCACACCGCGGAATTCCAAGGTGTAATTTAGCATGTGGAATTCCACGCTAATTACTCAGTGTGGACATACCCTTATTGTAATGGGTGTGTCTCTTGCTATCTCTGACAGCAGCTCCAGCCCCTCCCATTCATCTGCAGCATCACGTGTCCCTGTGACAATGTCTGGCCCAACTATTCTGCACTCAGACTTCATGTTCTTGCCTGTGATAAAGGATCTTTCCCTTTTCTCTGGCTCACTATTCCTCTGTGTATCTTTTGTATATTCTTAACCTGGTTTCCTAACCACTCTATTGCATTCTGATTTTGTACCACACCACTCTCTCTGTCACCGATTTGGTGTAAAGCCATGTATGTCTGAGAACACTTGAAACTCCTAACTCTATTGAGCTGTACCTTCCAGTCACGGTTTCCTGTTCCCTCATCTATTCTGTTCACATATTTTCCCCTTGTCTCTAATCTTTTTCTGGCACTCACAATGTCTCACCATTTCTCTCTTGTACGTGATTCTGATGCTGCCATAATTTTTGTGGTCTCTATTTTTCAGTTTCTACCTTTTCTTGTCCTCCCATTTACAAAAGTGTTTTGGTTACAGTTCTTGGCTACATTATCTGGTACTTATTCTAATGTCTTTTGGCATTCATGTGGTTCTGCTTGGAAAATATTGGAAACTTAGTTTATTAATGAAAGTACATAACAGTTAAAGGCCACTATGGCAAAAAGTAATGGATAAAAGCCACACAGATTAACATAAATAGGTAACTAACTACTAAGTCTGTTAGGTCTGAAACAGTCAGAGTATTCCAGTTCATTAAATGGAGTATTACAGTTCATTAAATATTATTCCCTATCTATAGTATAGGGAATAAGTGTTCGACCTCTAGAACCCCCCACAATCTCCTGAAGGTGACCTACCCTCTTCATGGAGTGGTGGGTTGGCAAGTGCTCCATGAAACTTCTATGGTAGTGTTGGAAATACCCAAGTACAGTGCTCTAACATTGCTATAGACAATGAGATTCAGAGATTCGGAGCCCCATTATGAAAAATGCCATGGAGATCAGACACTTCTCCCATAACCTGTGGATAGGGAAAATGTTTCTAGGGACTGAAATACCCCTTTAAGTCTGTGGCGGTATTTCTTTGTTATTAGAATGTTTTTTTTTGTTCTTTTTGTTTGTCATTTTCCATTCTGTAATACAGTGCTAGTAGATCTGAATGAATGAACTAATCGTATGAAATACTTTCGTCTTTACATAGTTGAATGTGCTGACAACAAAATCAGACAAAAATTATCAATGGGAATCAAATTTATCAACCCATAGAGATCTGGATATGGAGTCACATTCAAAAACAAAGTGGAAAACCACACTACAGGCTGATCCAACTTTGATATAATGTCCTTAAAATAAGTCAAAATGAGGCTCAGTAGTGTGTGTGTGTGTGGCCTCCATGTGCCCAAATGACCTCCCTACAACACCTGGGCATGCTCCTGATGCGATGGCATCCGGCAACTCCTTGACAGTCTGTGGTGCAACGTTGTGTTGGTGGATGGAACGAGACATGATGTCCCAGATGTGCTCAATCGGATTCAGGTCTGGGTAACGGGCGGGCCAGTCCATAGCATCAATGCCTTCCTCTTGCAGGAACTGCTGGCACACTCCAGCCACATGAGGTCTAGCATTAGGAGGAACCAAGGGCCAACCGCACCAGCATATGGTCTCACAAGGGGTCTGAGGATCTAATCTCGGTACCTAATAGCAGTCAGGCTACCTCTGGCTAGCACATGGAGGGCTGTGCGGCCCTCCAAAAAAAATGCCATCTCACACTGATTGTCAATCAGTGTTGCTTCCTGAGTGGACAATGTGATTTCACAGAAGTGTGATTGACTTGGAGTTACATTGTGTTGTTTAAGTGTTCCCTTTATTTTTTTGAGCAATGTATCTTGCAATTTTTTTTACTTTTACAGCTAGTTCAACCCAAGCCTACTCTTTTTGATTTTTGAGCTTTGGTTGACGTGTATACCTCTTATTAAGTGTTACGGAGCTAGATGTGGATCCTCTAACCTGTGTGGCTGATGACTCAGACCCTATCAGGGAGCGGAGTATAAGGTGCCGCTGGTCTTCACCAGAGCCCGCCGCAAGGCAGGATGGGCTTGCTGCAGCAGGCGACACTCAGGTCGCTACCCCCAACACAGCTCGACCACACGGGTAGCTGGACAAGGCAAGGTACCAAAGGATAAGGCAGTAGCGTAGTCAAATGTAGCAGAAGGTCAAAGCAGGCGGCAAAGGTACGAAGTCAAATAACGTAGCAGGAAGGTCTGGATACACAGGTAAGGCAAACAGGCAATGTGAAACGCTTAGTCTCAGGCTAGGGACACTGAAGATCTGGCAGGGAAGTGTGGAAGGTGCAGGGACTTTATAATGTAGTGTCAGCTGCAACAACTAATTATGGGCGCACTGGCCCTTTAAATTTCAGCGCTCCGGCGCGCATGCGCCCTAGGAGATGGGGACTCCCGGAGCTGAGACACAGAGGAGGAGGCAGCAGCGGAGCGTGGTGAGTGACGGGCTGTGATTCGCATGCGGGCACGTCCCGCGATGCGAATCCCAGCCCCGTCGGCAGACTGGGACACAGGGTCACCGCGCTCACGGCCGCAGCGCAGAGTGTAACAATAAGCTTTTTAATATATCACCATTACTGTAGACAGAAATATTGTTCTTTTAACTAGAATTTATTCACTGGAAACAGGACACTGACCACTTAACCTCAATTAATATCTTAAAAACAAACTGACATGTTACACAACACAGCTATTTAGTTGCATTTCATAATACAAAAAAGGCCCTCTTTAACCTCATGGGGTTGTAAACTATAGCATGTCATCACTTTTAAAGGGACATTTATGAACTGGTAAAAATACTGAACACACACTACTCTCTAAAAACTGAAATGCTAATCGTTCAGAAGTAAATATGGTACTTATTAACATGTATGCTAAAAGTGTTCCTATCAACAAACCTTTGACATTTCATAGCGACATTTCAGAAGTTTGTATAGGTGGGGGCTCAGATGTGCCAGACAGCACAAGCTGTGCCCCTTCATGTTTGCTCTACACAGTCTTTGAGACTTCTGGCAATTCCCGATACGAGACATCCCATAGACTTCCATTGTAATGGTAAACTGCTCACTGAGCAACGATAAAAGGGCATAGCACATGCAGCTGCCCCTTCATTCTAGTAATCAACATGTCAGAGATTGGTTCATATAATAGGAACCCCCTTTCATTGATGACCAAATACACAGAGCCACCAGGATAACTAGAAACCAATTACTCAAGTACAAGGACAAATTAAGCAACAATCTTATATTACTAGTGGTGACCTACAGCCCTCGATTAGAGGTTCTGAGAAAAACTGCAAAAAATGTCAACATATCCTGCATAAGGATGACTGTCTGAAAATTATGTTTCCAAACCGTCCCTGCTTTGTTACAGAGAACCCCAAAATCTGAGGAATATTATAATAAGAAGCTCAGTTCCAGTTCTAATAACCACATACAGGAATCATATCTACAATAGGACTATAAAAATCCTGGGACAATAAGTTGCTTTACATCAAATGTGGTCTACTTGATTCTCCGCACTAAGGGGGAGATTTATCAAAAGCTGTGGAGAGGCAAAGTTGCCCAGAGCAACCTATCAGCTCGCTTCTTACATTCTTAACAAAGCCTCTGAAAACGACAGATCACAGTGTAAAAAATGAGCCCTCATAAAGCCGCGTATATAGAAAAATTATAGGGGTCAGACTAGGGCAATTTTGAACATACTAATTTTGTTTAAAAAGTTTTTTTTTTTTTTTAAAGCAGTACAATGTAAACATGGGTATCACTTTAACCCCTTCATGACCCAGCTAGTTTTGGCCTTTATGACCCAGTCCGTTTTTCAAATCTGACATGTCTCTCTTTAAGTGATAAAAACTTTGAACTGCTTTTACCTGGCATATTGATTCAGAGACAGTTTTTTCGAGACATATTGTACTTTATATAAGTGGTAAATTTTTGTTGATGCATGAAGCGATTATTGTGAAAAACTCTAAAATATTACGTTACGTTACGGGTGCCGGATCCGGCTGGGGGAGGGGCAAACCAGGCTCTCCCATACCCCAGCCGGACCAGCGCTGAAATCCATTTACTTTAATGAGCCAACCAGAGTCAAACGGTGACTCCGGTCGGCTCATTTTTGACCCGTATCCGGTGTTGTGACCGGACCTAAAACCGTAGTATACGGTTTTAAGCCCGGTCAGGAAACCGCATACGGGTCAAAAATGAGCCGACCGGAGTCACCGTTTGACTCTGGTTGGCTCATTAAAGTAAATGGATTTTAGCGCTGGTCCGGCTGGGGTATGGGAGAGCCTGGTTTGCCCCTCCCCCAGCCGGATCCGACACCCGTAATGAAAAAACGAGGTGTGAATGCAGCCTGTGTTTGAAACTCTCTACTTGTAAGAGAAATAGTCATGCCAAATAAATTTTGTTATTAATTCACATCCACAACATGTCTACTTTATGCTGGCATCATTTATTAAATATTATTTTACTATTTTACGACATTGAAGGCTTATAATAATAAGAAAGACACATGTATGTATTTATAATAATAAGAAAAATCAAATTTTTTAAGGGAGCACTTGAATTCTGTGTATGTATATATATATATATATATATATATATATATATATATATATACATACACATTTATATTTGTTTATTTATTTTTCTTTACTTCTGTACAACAGCTCATTTACAATAAAAAAAATTACTGCACTCGCTTCATCCGGAAGTGAAGCATGCAGGAGGGCACATGGGTCGGGAAGGGGTTAATCATATTGACCAACAGAATAAAGAAAATGTCAGTTTTACAGTAGAAAGTTGCAAAATTGCAGTTTTCTTATCAATATACCCACACAAATAATATTTTTGGTCAGCGCCATACATTTTATGCCGTATGTAGCACACTCTCCTTTCAGAGACCCAGGGTCTAATTCAGGAGATTGTGGAGGGTCCCAGCAGTCGGACCCCCCACAATTAAGTTTCCTTTTTGCTGGACCACCTCTTTAAGACCAAAATGTGCTGTGTCCTTAAGGGGTTAAGAGACAATAAAACTCAGGGGAAGATTTCTTAAAACTTGTGCAGAGGAAAAGTTGACCAGTTGCCCATAGCAACCAATCAGATCGCTTCTTTCATTTTGCAGAGGTCTTGTTAAAAATGAAGCGATCTGATTGGTTGCTATGGACAACTGGTCAACTTTTCCTCTGGACAGGTTTTGATAAATCTTCCCCCTGTCTACTTATGTGTGAACTCAGGAAGGATGTTTTATCTTTATATGTTTTGTTTGTTTAATATGTGCTTTGATAGGTTGTGTATATACTTACATAGTTATTTTGTCATATCATGCCAGAAGAAGAACCCTAAGCATGCCATTTAGTTAGCCATTTTTGTTAGCCATTAAAAGTCATCATAACATGAAGACTACAATTCTCTTCTGTCTCTGGGAGCAATAACACCCTATACTCAGTACTGCTCCAGATTTGGATGAATGATGCTTAACCTAGGATTAGCTAGTTTTATTCTTTGCTTTGGCTGGGAAAAATTCTTAAGCAAAATCATATCCGGACCTGGCACTCACAGTCATCGCTACAGATTTCTGCAGTTAAACCTGCTTTTTTCTTGGATTTGTGCACAATAGCATTACTTCCATCTAAAATGTAGGCTATTGATGCTAAAAGCAGATTTCCTTCTTTGACATTCAGCGTAGCAATAAGAAAGACCAATGTGATATTCCATGGACATCAAGAAGAAGAAATCATAGGAGATTAATCAAAACCAGTGCGTAGAAAAAGTGGAGCAGTTGCTCATAGCAACCAACCAGATTTCTTTTTAGATTTTAGTTCTGAGAGGCCTTTTTAAAAATAAAAGAAGCAATCTGACTGGTTTCTATGGGCAACTGTACCACTTTTCACCTATGTAGGTTTTGATAAATCTCCCTATATACCGTATATACTGAGTATAAGCCGAGTTTTTCAGCACGATTTTTTGGGTTGAAAACACCCCCCCCCCCCCCCCCCCTCGGCTTATACTCGAGTGAACTCTCCGCCTGTCAATCCCTTCTCAGTGGTCTTCAACCTGCAGACCTCCAGATGTTGCAAAACTGCTGGGAGTTGTAGTTTTGAAACATCTGGAGGTCCGCAGGTTGAAGACCACTGCGGCCTTCGTCATCATCCAGACCCCCCCCTTTAGTTATCTACTCACCTCCCCTCAGTGGGAAGGAAGGGTGAGCTGGTCCGGGCCATCTATGCTGCAGGGACCATCCGGTGGGGAGGGTTAGTAGTTCCAGGCTGTCCATTTTCACCGGGAGGCCCTCTTCTCCGCTCCGGCCACGGCCTAGTGACGTTGCCTTGATGATGATGCACAGGGACGTCCGTGCACAGCAGACGTACCTGCGCATGAACGTCCCTGTGCGTCGTCGTCAAGGCAACATCACTAGGCTGGGGCCGGAGCGGAGAAGAGGGCCTCCCAGTGAAAATGGACAGCCTGGAACGACTAACCCTCCCCACCAGACGGTCCCTGCAGCATAGATGGCCCGGACCAGCTAACCCTTCCTTCCCACCGAGGGGAGGTGAGTAGAAAACTAAAGGGGGGGTCTGGATGATGACGAAGGCCGCAGTGGTCTTCAACCTGCGGACCTCCAGATGTTTCAAAACTACAACTCCCAGCATGCCCGGACAGCCGATGGCTGTCCAGGCATGCTGGGAGATGTAGTTTTGCAACATCTGGAGGTCCGCAGGTTGAAGACCACTGATGAAGGGATTGACAGGCGGTGATGATGAAGGGGGGGGGGAATGATGATGGGGGTCTGGATGATGACAGGGTGATGATGACGGGGGTGAAAATGACAGGGTGATAATGACAGGGTGATGATGAGGGGGTGTTAATGATGGGGGTCTGGATGATGACAGGGGGGGTGATCACATGGGGGGGATGATGTATTTCCCAACCTAGGCTTATAGTCGAGTCAATAACTTTTCCTGGGTTTTTGGGGTGAAATTAGGGGCCTCGGCCTATATTCGGGTCGGCTTATACTCGAGTATATACGGTATACTTCCTAATTTTCCTGCTGTGGAATTTTACAAGCTATTTGTTTACTGTTCTATTGTTTCATACAAAACTTACGTAGCTCTTTTGGCGTACCTACACAGAACCTTATATTGAAATTTACTACAAAAGGTGCAATTATAGGGATTTCTCAGTTTTTTTTAATTGTTTCTATTGCTTGGGATTGTGTTAAATAAAATAAAAAATAAATAAAAAAGACTCTATACTGGGCATGCTTTTTCTTCTCCATGGTCCTTTCCAGCTCCAAAATATAAGCATTTTTGTTAATATGTAAAGTGCCAAGGGGGCTGTCCCCTGCACGGCAGGAGTCCAGACTTTCTTGATCATTACCTCTTTGTCTGCTTGCTTACCCTTTCCCCCTTGATTGACAATAAGCACAGTCCAGGCCATGTCGGCACATATTAAGGAAAATACATATATTTTGCCACAGGAAAGGATCATGCAGATAAAAAGGTATGCCTAGAACCCTGATTAGAAGCCCTACCTAGCCATGGTCTTACTTTTTTTTTATGTTTTGCTGTTGATGGGTCTGTTTAACCTCTTCAGGACGCCGGGCGTATGCATACGCCCTGCATCCCGAGTCCTTAAGGACATGGAGCATATGCATACGCCCGTGGGAATTCCGGTCCCCGCCGCTAGCCGGTGAAAGTGAAAGTAAAGTGATCTTTACTGTGGCAACCGCTAGGAAGGCCAAACTGCAACTCCCAGAATGCCCAGACAGCCAAAGGCTGTCTGGGCATGCTGGGAGCTGTAGTTTTGCAACATCTGGAGGGTCACAGTTTGGAGACCACTGTTACAGTGGTGCCCAAACGGTAGCCCTCCAGATGTTGCCAAACTACAACTCTCAGCATGTCTAGACTGCCAAGGCATGCTGGGAGTTGTAGTTCTGTCCCTTCAGATTTTGCAATTTTCATGAAATTTTTTAAAATTGCTGCTCTACTTTGAAGCCCTCTAATTTTTTCAAAACGCAAAAATATGTCCATTTTATGATGCCAACATAAAGTGGACATATTGTAATTGTGAATAAAAATTAAATTTATTGGGAATATCCATTTTCCTTACAAGTAGAGAGCTTCAAAGTTAGAAAAATGCAAAATTTTCAAAATTTTCATAACATTTTGGGATTTTTCACCAAAAAAGGATGCAAGTAACGCCGAAAATTTACCACCAAAATAAAGTAGAATATGTCACGAAAAAACTCTCAGAATCAGAATATTCGGTAAAAACATTTTCGCGTTATTAATTTGTAAAGCGACGGTGGTCAGAATTGCGAAAAAGGTCTCAGTCCTTAGGGTGAAAAACGGCTCCGTCCTTAAGGGGTTAACCTCCAAATGACACAACGCATTTTTTGGTTTAACAAAACTAGATTTTTCTCCTCCTCTATTAAAATTTTAATTTTTCATCTACAGGACCATTTTTGTTTAGATGGGACTTTTTGATCACTTTTCATGTGATGTGACCAAAATGAAGCAATTCTGGCATTTGATATTTTTTTTATATTTACGCCATTCAGCATGAGGGATCAATAATATTAAATTTTAATAGTTTGGACAATTCCGCACTCAGTGATACAACATATGTTTATTTTTATTTTGTTAATTTTTTTTTACGGGAAAATGTTAATGTTTAGAATGAAAGGGGTTAGTTTGCACTTGTAAAAGCTTTACTGGGTTGTTGTTTTTTTTTTGTTTACACTTTATTAGTTTACCTAGGGGATTTCTAGTAGCAAGCTTTGGATTGCTCATAGAGATCACTGCTGTATCTGTACAACATTCATCCCTTACATCTATGCTTATTTATTTGGTAGAATAGTTTATCAATATAAGAGTCCCAGCAGTTACATAGGCCTAGCAGAGGCCCTGGGCTACCAGGAATGTGGCCGCCCCAACCAACCCCCTCCGATATCGTGCTGCCTGTGGGGAAGTTGGGGCATTTTGGACCACTGCTCCACCAATGACAGGTAAAAAGTCCATGCATCTTAAAAGCACTGGACTCTTTCATGTTCCTTGATCTTTTTTCCCCCCTTGTCTCTTTTATCATTTTCTTTCACACAATCTCTGACTTTTTCTCTCTCAAATCGCCAGATTCTGACACTGCTCTGACTTGTGGCCTCTATTATTCAGTTTCTGCTTTTGCTTGTCCTTCCATTTATACCAAAGTGTCTCCGTAGCTCCAACAGTTGTGTCAGTAATAAAGGTGCCGGAGCTTGTGAAACCCAATGTGTGACCAAGTGTGGCACATGACCTTTCTCTCGAGAGCGGCAGCAGTAGTCTCTTTTTTTACAGTCTCTTTCTGTTGATATAACAACCTGCTTGTGGCTAGAATCTTGGAACCCTTATATAACAGGGCTCCTGATGAGCTCTCCCAGTGCCATGACTACCAATGATTGACAGGAGCAATGACAACAGAGGCAAGGCACACATCAACATCCACTTGACCAAGTTGTATGGATTTTCTGAATAGCAATGCAAATAGATTTACATAGGGATCTTTGACTTTTACACTTTCAACAATAGTCTACATTAAGAATGTAAACACTAGAGCTTGTTCTTTTGGAAAGGAAATAGGATAATACAAATCTTTCTAATATGATACAATAAAGTATGGCAAAGCCCTGGGTGGCAAAATCAGCAGCAAAAAATATGCCGCAAAATGTGCAGCAGATCCATTACATGTGAACGTACCCTAATATTGTAAAAGCTGGGACTTTCTACATAAAAATATATGGTACTTTTATATTGCAAAAAACAAACAAAAAACTTACAAATACAAAGTATACAAAACATACAAAGTATACAAAAAAGAAGGTTGCAGCAGCACTCGGTCAAAATGGAGGCTCTTAGTGCACTTTTTGATCAAAACTTTCCTCCTTCCACCACGCAGAGGTGGCCTTTCTTCGGACGGGACCCTAACACGCTCATTCCACTCACCTCTGTTGGGCATAAAGCCTCTGACTGGGTGACATGCGGGATCCACTATCAATTTAAAAAAGACCTCCTGTGAACAGGGAGGGGTGCATGGCTAAAGAGGGTACCACAACCCATAACTTGCACAGCAAAGATACAAACTAAAAATAGCCAGCACTACTACCTAACACACGTGTGCACGCTGCTGTGCCATTTTTTCACCAAGAGTGCTACTGCAACCTTCTTTTTTTGTATACTGACACAGCAGTGTACTAAGTAGTTGTGCTGGCTACGTGTATTAGGTAGTTGTGCTGGCTACGTGTATTAGGTAGTTGTGCTGGCTATTTTCCTTTTTTTGCTGTGCAAGTTAGGGGGATTGGCATCCTTTGTAGCCGTGCTCCCCTCCCTGTTCAAAGGAGTTTTTTTTCACCTAGTCAGAGGCTATATGCCCAATAGAGGTGAGTGGAATGAGCATGTCAGGGTCCCATCCGAAGTGAAGCCATCTCTACATTTTGAGCCAAAAGTGCGCTGAGAGATTCAATTTTTTGACCAAGAGTGTTGCTGCAACCTTCTTTTTTGTATACTTTTATATTGGCTCATTCAGAAGGCTGGCAGTAAAAATACTTTCCATACTAGTGGTACATGAAAAAAAGGAATTGGGGTATAGATGATCTATAGATTATCTATAATGAAAGTAATGCATACTTCTTCTAGGACTCACATGACCAGCCCCAGCAGCCACTTCTCTTAAAGCGGCAGAGGGCAGCAGGGGCTGGTCAGATGCAGCAGCACGGCCCGCAGGCACTGATTCTTTAACATAAGTTGTGGTGGTGGGGGCCAAAGCGAAGCCCCCACCTGCGTGAGGCCTTAGGCAGTGGCCTAAGTGGCCTTATGCTAGAGCCGCCTCTGCCGAGTTATAGTAATGAATAATATATTTTATCATATATGTTCTTCCAATAATCCCTCTAAAAGCTTTAGAGAATAGTTTTCTAGGTATATTGTATGTCAATTACAAGCCACGACATTTAAATAGATTTCAATTGATGATTTCTTATCTGTAGGGTCACAACTCCTTCATTGCCTACCCAGGCACTGTGAAGAGTGGCAGTGCTGTATACCGGAAATCACCCCATTCAAGTGAATAGATCCATGTTGGTATTAGAGTCCTTTTACATAGGCAGACAAATCCATGATTCAGGCACCTATCGAGTATGTACAAGTCTCCTAGCTTTCCTACCTTCAGTATATTTGTCTATCTTCAGTCAAGTGCACCTGAATAATACATTTTCTCTTTGATGAACTAGTGTGGAAATATATTTTTTCCTGTGTGCAGTCTTGTAAGTTGCGCTATACTTATCAGCTCATAAATGTCCTCCACCATATCAGAATTCTTTATACGGTGCATTCCATTGAGCTGACCAAGCTGCTACAAAACTCTAAAATAAACAGCAGAGTAAGATCTGGCACTCCTGGGAATCACAAGTCCAAAAAAACAAAAAAATAAAAAAAACATTTATATCTTTATATGTTTATATCTTTATTAAAATATTATAGAATTAAGTACTGTACATCTTTGATATGGACTGATCTTTTGATGGATATTGCCAGTCCCAGGTTTTTCTAGAACTACAATAACGTTTTTTAGTAGGCAATATTTTGTCCCTCCCAGGATAGCCCTTGCTTCACGTCAGCATTTCTCACTGCTGTCACAGAGCAGTAGGAGGCAGGGAAGAGGTCATTTTGTGACACTGACACTATCCATCTGTGGAAGTTGTTTTTATGAATTAAAATTCTTTCAACTGAAAAAAACACATTAAACAGAGATCTGTATGTTACAATTACACTGATAGTTACTAGGCTTTTCTGCTGCAGCTGTGTATGGGTTTCGCCTTGATCATGTATGGTGAAGGTGTAATGGAGGGCAGATGTTATTACCCTAGGGGCAGATGGCATTAACCCCTTGTGTTCGTGACTCCAGGGCGTGGTTTTACCTCTACACCACCTGAAGGTATGGCCGCTGGACCCTGGGCTAGGCACGGGGCAAATAATGACTCTGACTCCAAGTTACGGAACAATGGCAGTTTTACTGAGGTAGTCAGGTGTAATAGTCTTGACAGCTCAGTTAAGCCCAAGGAGGTGATCAGTGACTTCAGAGACTCTAGGGCTCGCTGGGACTTGTAGTGGTTTTGGACAATTTGCTGTAGGCCCATGCTGACTTTACACAGACTGATCTTGACCGATTTGACAAGCACTGACTAGGCAGACTTCACCCTGTGTAGCTTACCAGGTTTTGACTTTCACCTGTGGGGCACCGGATTAGTAGAAGCGTGGCTGTGTGGTAGGCCTTGGGTCTCCTCAGGACACCGGACACTCTCTCCAGGTCTTGACTTTACTGTAGCTCAGATACGACTCTAGACTGACTAGCTAGCTCCTCCCAGGGTCTTTTTTATGGGGGAGACTCATGAGGGGTCCTATAGGTCACCCACAAGTCATCTGATCACTGGTACCTTCCTTGGTTACAACACTTAGTAACATTTAAAGGTACATAGATTTATCAAAACCTGGGCAAAGGAAAAGTTGCCCAATTGCTCATAGCAACCATTTAGATCGCTTCTGTCATTTAGCAGGGGCCTTTTCAAAAATGAAAGAAGCAATCTGATTGGTTGCTATGGGCAACTCAGCAACTTTTCCTCTGGACAGGTTTTGATAAATCTCCCCCTTAGTACTGTTTATATAACATAGAAGAAAGGGAGGCCCAGGGGTCACTGAAATAGAGTCCACCTGACAGGGAAGCAATGGTACAGGGGTGCAACTCCTGTACTGGGCCACCACAAATGGTCAGTCCCAGTATATTTAAATTGACTGGATATCAATATGATAATAGAGATGGTGAATAGCTGCCGTGGCCTACTCCTATCCTCCTTCTCAACTTTGTCCTCCTCTACTAGTGAATGCTTCTCTTCTCATGCTGGCAGATGGAAGTGCTCATTGCTTGATAAATGCATCCATCTGTCTAAAGAAGGTGCTGGTTGGTAGGGACCAGAAGTAAATTTTTATTTTCATTAAAATGTGCCCCTTCCCTTCTGCTGCAAGGTGGCGTTCTAGGCTGTTGCCTACTCTGCATACCCCTTATCCTGGCCCTGTTAGCAGCAGTGTTCTAGATTAAAGTAGAGACGGGCAGAGTAAAGGTTTCTGTCTAAAATCTCTTAATAAAGCAATATACGTGGTGTCCTGGCGACTGGGCACTGTATAGAAAAAAATAATATTAGTCACTCACCACCATCAAACATAGAGAGGGCAGTGATATAAAAATGTCACTTAGGTTGAGTCGTGAAATGTTTTTTTAAACGTTAAACAGCCCCTCTCTATTAGTCAGAATTTCTTGTTTGGAAACCAATGTTTTTGTATTTGTCGTTTCTATGCAGAACTATTGTCCTGGCTAGCTGTACTAGGTGGGACTAGGTTACCACCAAACACTATGAACTCTGGCCACAAGCACTTTCCAGGAGTTCTGAACACCGTCTTGGCTGGGAGTCATGGTTCTGTTTATTTGAATTGCTCACCTAGAGTTTGTGCCAGGAGTTCCCTACAAGAGATGATCTGGGTTATTAGTCAAGGAGTGTGTCCATATTATTGCTGGTTGTCTTGCAAGATGAAACTAGATTTTCTTGTTAAAACCAAGCAATGGCTCTTTGGGAATCCAGGCACCTTGCCAGTTCATATTTTTGGAGAGGTTATTTCTGCCTCTACAAGTAACTGCTTATATATGCAGTGAATGTAAGTTTAGACACTTCAGCTCAGATCTGCATGGAAAGTAAATGAATAAAGTTATACAAAAAACCAAAGGATTTAATGTCAGAAATGTGAAAATCAAAACTGAATAAAAAAAAAAAACTGTCATTGTTGTCCATAGCAACCAATCACTACAAAGCTTTTATTTATGCTCTGGTAAGGCTGGGTTCACACTATGTTTTGTACTTACGGTTCCCGTATACGGCTGGGAGGAGGGGGGGCACTCAGCCGTATACGGGAACCGTATTTAATGCATGTCTATGAGACGACCCGAGTGAACCGCAGCCTCCGATCGGCTGCATTTTCGGCCGTATGCGGTTTCCCGACCGCAGGCAAAAACTTGGTCGACCGCGTTTTTGCCTACGGTCGGGAAACCACATACGTCCGAAAACGCAGCCGACCGGAGGCTTTGGTTCACTCCGGTCGGCTCATAGACATGCATTAAATACGGTTCCCGTATACGGCTGAGTGCAGGCGCCGCGATTAAACCCGGCTCCCCTGTATACAGGAACCGTAAATACAAAACGTAGTGTGAACCTAGCCTAAGATGAAAGTTGAGCTGTGATTGGTAACTATGGGCAACAAGGAAAGTTTTTCTTTTGGACAGTTTTGATTATGTCCCCCAGTGTTCTCAATTTTGGGGGCAGTGTGTTGCCAGGCATTGGCCCCAATGTAGGAGAATCCCTTCTATAGCTGATACATTATTTCTTATAAGCAGAAATAATGGTGGTCCATTAGCAACCATTGATTGTGTTTGTAGGGTACCCACTAGGTGACAGAGAGCCCTCTCCCTCTGTCTTAAAACCCAGATGCTGTGGTCACTATTGGCCACAGCAATTACGGGGTTACAATGGAAGCTAGGCCTTATATAAGAACCGGTTCCTCCTGCAGATGGTTTGGGCACGGCTCCTGAGCGTGCACCATCCACACTACATAACTGTATATTAAGTTGTGGTTACAGTACAGTTATGCTGTTTTAGGCTTGGAACTGGGGAAATAAGTCTTTTCCTATTGTAAAAATGGACACAGAAATATAGTTTTAGGATGGATAAATTGTTTCTGTTCTGACATTTATCATTTTCTGTAGTAATATTTCATTAAAAAGGTTGCGTGTCATGAGCATGGACTTTTGCAAGCCCCATTCCGGTGTACTGTATGGGACAAATGTGGCACGTGTGAACTTGTATTCATGTAAGTGGGACAAACCACAGAAGGGTGTTGTTTTTTTGTAAATGTGGTATTGCCGATTAGCAAACACTACAGTTATATACCATGCAGACAGCTTCACACATGCTTCCCAATGTTTGCACAGCTGCTGCATATTCACACTCCCATGACAACATTGGGCTTAGTATTACAATCAGATCTTAGTGGAGAGGATAATTATCATACATATTATGTTCTTCAATGTAAAATTAGACTAAAAGTAATCCTATGATGTAATGATGGCTATAGACATTCAATTTAACATTTTCTCTAAGGCTAGGTTCACACTACAGAACTTCTGCCTGCAATTCCGCTGAAATTGCAGGCAGAAATTCCGCTTGCTAAAATGTATAGTGTAGTGAATGGGTTTCCGTTCACAAATTCACACTTCAGCATTTGTGAAGCAGAATTTGTGAACGGAAAATCAGCTTGGAAATTTCCGCCTGAAGAATGGTGTTGCTCATTCTTCAGGCGGAAATACTCGCGGAACACATTGCAGTCTATGGGAGACGGCAGTGTTCGCACGGTCCTAGCGCCGACTGATTCAGCCGCACTCAGAATCTCCAAGCAGAAACTTTCTGCCCGGAGATTCCATAGTCTGAACCTAGCCTAACTGTCCACGTGCATGCCTGATGAAGCTGCGCATGCGCATCGAAACGCGTTGCATCTAATAAATCCATTGATTTTACTTGGCTGCCTGATGGTTCCTCTCTGCGCCAGACAAACTCCTGACTCCCTGGTCATTCGTTTTTGATTTTAACTGTCCATGTAGAACCTAGGTTATACGACAACTCAGAGAAACACGGATCAGACAGGTTGAACTTTAAGGCTAGGTTCACACTGTGGAATTTCTGGGCAGAATTTCTGCCGGAGATCAAGCTGGCAGCACTAGGACCGCGCGGACTACATTGCCATCCCCATAGATGGCAATGCCTTTCTGAGCAGGTCTCCCAAAAGATCCACCCAGAAATGCATTGCAGTCTATGGGGGCAGCAATGCAGTCTGCTTGGTCCTAGAGCCGTCGACTCAATCTCTGGCAGAAATTCTGCCCAGAAATTCCACAATGTGAACCTAGCCTAATATCCAGGTAAAAATCCTGTGATTCTATCTTGACTGAATTGTTACCAAATAAATAAAATAATTCAGAAGCCACCATATAGACCCTAAAGCAACATATTCACTGGTTGCCACAATATCCACAAATGTGTATATAGTATACGACGCACCAGACACAAACTTGCCGTCAGCAGATGAACTATATAAGTCTCACCCTCCTCCATCTGTCCAGAGATTTAAAGGGGTACTCCGGTGAAAAACTTTTTTCTTTAAATCAACTGGTGCCAGAAAGTTAAACAGATTTGTAAATTACTTCTATTAAAAAATCTTAATCCTTCCTGTACTTATTAGCTGCTGAATACTACAGAGGAAATTCTTTTCCGTTTGAAACACAGAGCTGTCTGCTGACATCACGAGCACAGTGCTCTCTGCTGACATCTCTGTCCATTTTAGGAACTGTCCAGGGTAAAAGGAAATCCCCATAGCAAACAAATGCTGTTCTTGACAGTTCATAAAATGGACAGAGATGTCAGCAGAGAGCACTCTGCTCGTGATGTCAGCAGACAGTTCTGTGTTTTAAAAAGAAAAGAATTTCTGCTGTAGTATTCAGCAGCTAATAAGTACGCGAAGGATTAAGATTTTTTAATAGAAGTAATTCACAAATCTGTTTAACTTTCTGGCACCAGTTGATTTAAAAAAAAAAAAAAAAGTTTTTCACCGGAGTACCCCTTTAACATTATGAGCCTGCCAACACAGCCATATAGCTGTAAGTAAAAGGATACAGGTCCCACCTTTTATATTTGATGTGTGTGCATATTTTATGGGGGCCAGCAGTGTCGAAGAGTTCAGCTGTACCCTTGGGCCGCAATACCTCTCCGTTTTGATTCCCCACTCAGTCCCCGTATAAAGGACACATAGGGATCAGCTTCCAGTGCTGAGCGGAAATACCGTGCATATCTGTATATTTGTATGACTTTCTCAAAATGATGTAGTCCTCTACTTGTGTACCAACCTCCCACAAAACACGCTAAGCTGTCCCTAGAGGCAGGGAATGGGCTCTCTGCCTCTAGCAATTGCGATGCATGAGTGGTGAATTTTCCATGTTATGAATCAGCAAGTACGGGAACCCAAATTTTAGTGCCTTGGGCCCTGGCGTGTGGGTACACAGGACCAAATTTAACAAGAAGTCACATGTCACATGGCAGCACAATGAGAGAGCCTTGAGGTGGCAGCAGCAGCATGGGGGCCATGCCAACTGAGGGTTGAGTCTGAGGAACCCACCGACTGTTGACTGGGGATTTCGGATGTCACTTGGGATGAAGTGGATGACCGAGTGAACCGATCAATCACGGCTGCTGGGTTGCTGGTCGAGACATGACTGCTAGCTGACATTGGGAGCTCAGACCTCTTGCTGCAACTCCAGCTGCCACACACCCCTACTCTGCTGCGACCTCTGCCTGCGCCTGATGAATTTAGGCCTCTGCCACTTCACTGTGCATGTCCTGGCACTACTCTGCCTGACATACTTATTGCGTATATGAGGGGAGTACAATACGCTTCACTACGCTTAAAACAGTATTTGTCTAGAACAGCAGCAGATGTGTACTATTGGCTGTCCTTTCACAGTATATAGACCCTTGACAGATTAAAAGGTACAAAATAGTACACTACTTAGATGTAGGTATGTGGTATGCACTTATAAGGGCAGAAAAATGGGCTACAGTACGCTTAAAAGTACTTATTTTTGCCTGTTTCCC
The DNA here is from genome assembly GCF_029499605.1 of Hyla sarda. NCBI lineage: Eukaryota > Metazoa > Chordata > Amphibia > Anura > Hylidae > Hyla > Hyla sarda. Next base: position 171,711,663 of record NC_079193.1, read on the forward strand.
AGATTCCAAAATTCCTTTATAATCAGAAAATGTCAGAATACCACCTGACATTCAAAATAATAAAATGATAGATACGTTCTCTGAAGAAAAGGATCCTTCATTAGATGACTATATGAGTATTGTGTGTTCCAGTGACATTTGCTCATCGGAGGAACAGGAAAACATGATACAACTTAATTCTGCAACTGAAGAACCACAACAAAGAATGATAACTTAAAGCCTGCTGGAACTGAGGTACTTCAAAATGGTAAATCTACCACCTGGGATAGTCAGTCAATTCCAACAGCCGGTGGTCAATATCCACAGTTCCCTGTTTCTACTAGTCCTTGGCAATATTCATTTTATGACTGGTCTGGTATCAACACGTCAATAATGCTGGGAGAGTAACTCAAGGATACCCACATGTTTCCTACAATACACAGTCAACCAATCCTTATAATCAGTCATCTACATTTGCAGTGCCAAATTCCTATAATACAAACCAGCCTTACTCTGATTTTAATGGACAGATTCAAGAACAGATGTGTTACGCCGAGCGCTCCGGGTCCCTGCTCATCCCCGGAGCGCTCGCGGCGTTCCTCTCTCTGCAGCGCCCCGGTCAGACCCGCTGACCGGTAGCGCTGCACTGACATTGCCGGCGGGGATGCGATTCGCCCGCTCGCGAATCGCATCCCAAGTCACTCACCTGTCCCGGTCCCTGGCTGTCACATCCTGGCGCGCGCGGCTCCGCTCCTTAGGGCGCGCGTGCGCCAGCTCTCCAAGATTTAAAGGGCCAGTGCACCAGTGATTGGTGCCTGGCCCAATCAGCCTAATTAGCTTCCACCTGCTCCCTGTCCATATTACCTCACTTCCCCTGCACTTCCTTGCTGGATCTTGTTGCCTTGTGCCAGTGAAAGCGTTAGTGTTGTCCAAAGCCTGTGTTCCAGATCTCCTGCTATCATTATTGACTACGAACCTTGCCGCCTGCCCCGACCTTCTGCTACGTTTGACCTTGCCTCTGCCTAGTCCTTCTGTCCCACGCCTTCTCAGCAGTCAGCGAGGTTGAGCCGTTGCCGGTGGATACGACCTGGTTTTTACCGCTGCAGCAAGACCATCCCGCTTTGCGGCGGGCTCTGGTGAAAACCAGTAGCAACCCTAGAACCGGTCCACCGACACGGTCCACGCCAATCCCTCGCTGACACAGAGGATCCACATCCAGCCTGCCGAATCGTAACAGTAGATCCGGCCATGGATCCCGCTGAGGTGCCGCTGCCAAGTCTCGCTGACCTACCCACGGTGGTCGCCCAGCAATCGCAGCAAATTGCCCAACAAGGACAGCAGCTGTCGCAGTTGACCGCCACGTTACAGCAACTTCTGCCACTGCTACAGCAGCAACCATCTCCTCCGCCAGCTCCTGCACCTCCTCCGCAGCGAGTGGCCGCTCCTAGCCTCCGCTTGTCCCTGCCGGACAAATTTGATGGGGACTCTAGACTCTGCCGTGGCTTCTTGTCTCAATGTTCCCTGCATATGGAGATGTTGTCGGACCAATTTCCTACAGAACAATCTAAGGTGTCGTTCGCAGTGAGTCTTCTATCTGGAAAGGCTTTGTCTTGGGCCACACCGCTCTGGGACCGCAATGATCCTGCCACAGCCACTGTCCAGTCCTTCTTCGCTGAAGTCCGTAGTGTCTTCGAGGAACCAGCCCGAGCTTCTTCTGCCGAGACTGCCCTGCTGAACCTGGTCCAGGGTAATTCTTCAGTAGGCGAGTACGCCATCCAATTTCGTACTCTCGCTTCCGAATTATCTTGGAATAACGAGGCTCTCTGCGCGACCTTTAAAAAAGGCCTATCCAGTAACATCAAGGATGTGCTGGCCGCACGAGAGATTCCTGCCAACCTGCAAGAACTTATCCATTTGGCCACCCGCATTGACATGCGTTTTTCTGAGAGACACCAGGAGCTCTGCCAGGAAAAAGACCATGATCTCTGGGCACCTCTCTCACAGTATCCTTTGCAATCTACCCCTGTGCCTCCCGCCGAGGAGGCTATGCAAGTGGATCGGTCTCACCTGACCCATGAAGAGAGGACTCACCGTAGGGATAACAATTTATGTCTGTACTGCACCAGTACCGAACACTTCTTGATGGATTACCCTATTCTTATAGTCTTATAGTCTATAGTCTTATAGTTCTACTGGAAATACAGGATGGCCATGGAGTTCTTGGCAATAATGAAGAAAACACGATGATAGATGAAGCAAGATGAAAAGATGAAACAAGACAATGATCTCTGGATTCAATATCTGAATTTTTAATTCAAAAAATTTGCATTGCAGTTGACTAGTTGCAGTAGTACTATTTATGCCAATGACATTTGTAGTTTTTTGGCACATTTCTTAACTGTGCTAACTTTTTTTTTATGTTTTTGCATTATATTATCTAAAATTAACATGTCTCACCAGTATTTCATTTTTATAAGCAAAACACTTATTTTTATATATGTTTTCCTCAGGGCACTTGCTTAAAGTGTCTATAACTATTTTATATATTTGTTTGTTAGGAGTCACAATATCTGATTGTGTTGTTTTGTAATTGTTATTTTATATTTGAAAGATTTTGTGATTTAAATAATTATGTGTTTGCTGTCTTGTATTAGAAAACTGAATTGACACTTTTCAGCTCTTAAAGGGGTATTCCAGGCAAAAACTTTTTTTTATATATCAACTGGCTCCGGCAAGTTAAACAGATTTGTAAATGACTTCTATTAAAAAATCTTAATCCTTCCAATAGTTATTAGCTTCTGAAGTTGAGTTTCTGTTTTCTGTCTAACTGCTTTCTGATGACTCACGTCCCGGGAGCTGTCCAGCTCCTATGGGGATATTTTCCCATCATGCAAGGGATATTCTCCCATCATGCACAGCTACCGGGACGTGACATCATCATTGAGCAGTTAGACAGAAAACTTCAGAAGCTAATAACTATTGGAAGGATTAAGATTTTTTAATAGAAGTAATTTACAAATCTGTTTAACTTTCCGGAGCCAGTTGATATATAAAAAAAATACCCCTTTAAGTGAAAAATGAAGTCAGCACCCTTATCATCTGTTGAGCAGTGATTAAAAAGTGAAATATTTAGTTTAAAAAAACATGCCCTTTGAAAAAGTTTTGGGGGTTTGTTGTTCCCCAACACAGGAAATGCATTTTTTTTATTTTTGCACAACACCAGCAGTACACAACAGTGCTGCAGCACACAGTCGCTTGGTAATAAACCCAAAATTGCACTCTCTCACAGACTATAGGAATGGACTGCTGGGTATGTATTATACCGTCTACAGACGTGGAACAAAGAGGGCAGAAAAATGCACTACAGTACGCTTAAAAAAGGTATTGGAGCAAAACACCAGCCGGTGATTACTTTTGGCTGTCCTTTCACAGTATGTAGGCCCTTGACAGATTAACAGGCACACAATAGTACACTACTTAGATGTAGGTATGTGATATGCATTTATGAGGGCAGAAAAATGCGGTAAAGTAAGTTTAAAAAAAACTTATTTTAGTAAAACAACAGCTGGTGACTACTTTTTCCTGGACTTTCACAGTATCTAGGCCCTTGACAGATTAACAGGTACAAAACAGTACACTACTTAGATGTACGTATGTGGTATGCACATATGAGGGCAGAAAAATACACTACAGTACACTTAAAAAAGGATCTGAGTCCAAAACCAGCCGGTGAGTACTTTTGCCTGGACTTTCACAGTATCTAGGCTCTTGACAAATTAACATGTACAAAATAGTACACTTCTTAGGTGTAGTTATGTGGTATGCACTGATGAGGGCAGAAAAATGCGCTACAGTAAACTTAAATAAGTATCTAAGTAAAAACACCAGCCGGTGAGCACTTTTGCCTGGACTTTCATAGTATTTATGCCCTTGACAGATTAACAGTTACAAAATAGTGCACTACTTAGATGTACGTATGTGGTATGCACTTATAAGGGCAGAAAACTGCGCTACAGTATGCTTAAAAACTCAGTATTTTTGTAAAACAGCAGCCGGTGACTTTTGCCTGGACTTTCACAGTATCTAGGCCCTTGACTGATTAACAGGTACGATATTCGCATTCATTGCGAATCGAATATTTCATGAAATTCGTAACGAATTCGTAATAAATTTGTGGTACTTGTAGGAAGTTGTATGCCTGTGTACGGGCTCTCTTTTATATAAAGATACTAAAAATTCTTTGTATAAGTTAAGCTTTGAGTTATTATTCTATAACACATCTCCTTTGCGGAGGAGAAGGGTGTCTCACATAACATGTGTGACACTTTTTCAGATACTAACATTTTCAGGAGTCATTTGAATTCCTTTGTAACTTTTTAAAGTTATTGTGAGAAAAAGAAAGCTTGGCCTGATGTGTTCCAAGTGGGTGGCTGTGTGGCAGTAAACTGCTAGGAATTGGCACTAACATGTGAGAGGAAAGTTAACCTGTAGAATTGTTCCAGCTGAATGCCAGCCTCACTTCAGCAAAGAAATGTCAAGTGATTCTTGTTCTGTAAGCTTTCAATATTCTATCACTTTCTATTATATTAAAACATTGTTATTTTAATATGACAAATTACTGTTATTCTTTTGAGAAACATTATGGAAATTCTTGAATGTACAATTTTCTGAATCTTTTCACTTTCTTCACCTTTTGTTATGTTATGGCCTTGTATTTAGATATATAGAAGGCAGTCTTCTCCCATGGGCCAAGTACGCGGCTGAACTTTCAGGGACAGAAACAACCGGCAAATGCTGGCACTCTGTAAAAATCCTCTTTTATTGCAAAAACTTTAATAACGGCTATACAGAGACTCCAAGAGCAAACTTAAAAATGGATGTACATAAGAAAAACAAACATATGCATGTGTAGAATAGAGTTGGCCATAGAGACACTAGGCACTGCTCACTGTGCACTTAGTCGTGGAGTGTAGCTGTCTTACTAGTTTCTGTGCGGGGTGGTATTCTTAGGAAAGGCAGTAACTCATGAAGAATAATCCATCAAGAATAAAAGACAAACAAATGCTAAAATGACATGTTTCGGATCAATGATCCTTAGCTGTAGCTATCTAGAGAAAGGGAAGAAGGCGCCTCATGTGCGGGATCAGCAGATCTTGTGAGTGGGGGGAAGGGAGGTAATCCCAAGCCGCTTACCAAGGTTGGTTGTGCGCCCACACACAACAAGGTTTAGCGTAAGGTGTACAAGTCGGTCCACTGCAGCCCTCCTTAGTAGGGTAAAAACGAGGAAAAGGTGACCATAAAAGCAGAAGTTTTTATGGTCACCTTTTCCTCGTTTTTAGCTGTAGCTATGTTAAGGAAGGAAAAAGTTAGTTTATTGAAAAGGAAAACCTAAAATCTTGTGTTAACATAAGTATTCAGACCCTTTACTCAGTATTTAGTTGAAGCACCTTTGGCAGTGATTACAGCCTCCGGTCTTCTTTAGTATGATGCCACAAAGTTTGCATACATAGATTTGGGGGTTTTCTACCATTGTTCTCTGCAGATATTCTCAAGCTCTCTAATGTTGTTTGGGGACCATCACTGGACAGCCATTTTCAGGTCTCTACAGAGATGTTTGATTTGGTTCAATTCAAGGCTTTGGCTGAGCACCTAAAGGACATTCAGTGATATAAGTTTCTCCCATCTGTACATAGGATCTTTGAAACTTAGCTAGAGTGACCACTGGGTTCTTAATTACTTCTCTTGCCAAAGCCCTTCTTTCCAATAACTTTTTTTGTACCCTACTCCAGATCTGTGCCATCACAGTCTTTGAGTTCTACAGGCAGTTCTTTCCACCTAATTACTTGGTTTTGTCAGATGTGAGATCTTATGTAGACAGGACTGTGTCTTTCCAAATCCTGTCCAATCAACTGAATTTACCACAGGTGACGCCAATCAGGGTGTAGAAATATCTCAGAGATGAACAAGACAAATGGGAGACCCCAGAGCTAAATTTCAACTCTCATAGCAAAAGGTCTGAATACTTATGTCCAAGGAAAAATGTGTTTTTTCCTTTTTAAAAGTTTGCAAAAATGTCTATAATTTAGCTTCACGTTCTCATTATGGGATATTTAAGTGCAGATTGAGGAAAATTTTAATTTAGTTGGTTTTAGCTAGTGAAATGTTCTAAAAACATTCTGAATACATCACTTATATATGCAGAAACCATACATTTTCAAATGCTAAAACCATACATTCTTAATTGCCGACACTGTCACTCATTGAGCCCTTGTCCTTCGGACCCTGTAAAAAAAATATTACCAATACATCTATCTAATTAGGCTCAAATTATGCACTTACATTTTAGGTCAGTATCCTTATTTTTTTTTCCAGGCATTTTAACATTGATAGCCTATCCACAGGATAGGTCATCATTGTCTGATTACCAGTTGTCAACATATCAGCTGTTTGGCAGAGGTGCAGCTCTGCCATATATACAAAGAACAGACAGAAGCATCATGCTGTATGTCTCCCCCACCCACAAATTCGGCAGTGAAGGGCTTTTGTGTGGATAGGCTATCAATGTACAATGTCCAGAAAAGTTTTTCCGGGTATTTGGACAATGTAACATAGTTCATAAGGTGAAAAAAGACCAGAGTCGATCAAGTTCAACCTATAACCCTAATGAGTCCCTACTGAGTTGATCCAGAGGAAGGCAAAAAAAAAACTCATGCTAGAGGTAAAAATTCCTTCCCGACTCCAAATATGGCAGTCACAACAAATCCCTAGATCAACCTTCTGTCCTTATAAATCTAGAATCCATAACCTGTAATGTTCTTACTCTCCAAAAATGCATCCAGACCCCTTTAAAATTCTTTTACCGAGTTAACCATGACCACCTCCTCAGGCAGAGAATTCCACAGTCTCACTGCTATTACAGGAAAGAACCCCTGTCAGTGCTGGTGTAGAAACCTTCTTTCCTCAAGACATAGAGGATCCCTCCTTGTTATAGATACAATCCTGGGTATAAATAGATCACGGGAGAGATCTCTGTACGCTCCCCTGATATATTTATTAGGTCTCCCCTGAGCCTTCTTTTTCTAAACTAAATTACCCCAATTCTGATAATTTTTCTGGGTACTGTAGTCCTCCCATTCCTGGTATTACACTGGTTGTCCATCTTTGAACCCTCTCCAGCTCCACGATATCTTTCTTGTACACTGGTGCCCAGTACTGTACACAGTATTCTATGTGTGGTCTGACTAGTGATTTGTACAGCGGTAGAATTATTTCCTTATCGTGGGCATCTATGCCCCTATTGATGCACCCCATGATTCTATTTGCCTTGGCAGCTGCCCGATACTGGTCACTACAGCTAAATTTACTGTTAATTAAGGCTCCTAAGTCCTTTTCCACATCAGTCGTCCCAAGTGTTCTCCGATTTAATACATAATCCCAGCCCGGATTTTCTTTCCCATGTGTATTACCTTACATTTATCAATGTTGAACCTCATCTGCCACTTCCCATCCCAAACCTCCAACCTATCCAGATCCATTTGTAACAGTGCACTGTCCTCTATAGTGTTTACTGCTTTACAGAGTTTAGTATCATCTGTAAAGATTGACACTTTACTATTCAACCCCTCTACAATGTCATTAATAAATATATTAAATAGAACAGGACCCAAGACTGACCCCTGTGGTACCCCACTAGTAACAGTCACCCAATCAGAATAAGTACCATTAATAACCACCCACTGTTTCCTATCACTGAGCCAGTTACTTACCCACTTGCACACATTCTCCCCCAGTCCCATTCTTCTAACTTTATGCCCAAACATTTTACGTGGCACTGTATCAAATGCTTTGGAAAAATCCAGATATACGACATCCAGCAATTCCCCCTGGTCCAGTCTGGAGCTCACCTCCTCATAAAATGTGATCAGGTTAGTTTGACAGGACCAATCCCTCATAAAGCCATGCTGATATAGAGTCATACATTAATTTTTACCAAGATACTCCAAAATAGCATCCCTTAGAAAACCCTCAAACAATTTACATACAACAGAGGTTAAACTAACAGGTCTATAATTCCCGGGGTCACCTTTTGACCCCTTTTTAAATATTTTCCATGCACCAGACCTGGGGAACAGTCCCTGTTACTATAGAGTCCCTGAATATAAAAAACAGGGGTCTGTCTATTACATTGCTTAATTCCTTTAGAACATGGGGGTGAATGCCATCTGGACCTGGTGATTTGTCTATTTAGATTTTTTGTAAGTGGCACTGTACTTCTTCCTGGGTTAGACAGGTTACCTGTACTGGGGAGTTTACCTTATCTCACTGTATTTCACCTGGCATTTCATTTTCCTTGGTGAATACAGTGGAGAAGAATTTGTTTAAAGGGGTACTCTGGTGGAAAACTTTTTTTTCTAAATCAACTGGTGCCAGAAAGTTAAACAGATTTGTAAATTACTTCTATTTAAAAAATCTTAATCCTTTTAAAAATCTTTAAAAAAAAAACAGAATGGTGACTATAGCACAAAATGAAAGAGACGCTTTTCATACAGTTGAACTGATAAAAAAAATGAAATGTATTATCCATTCATTCTGTGAACAAAATCTCCAGATATATGCATATACCGTAATATATGTATATATGTTTGAAATTCACAAAGTTATAGAAGGAAAAGATCATTTCATATTAACTGACCCATTTAATGGTATATAATAATTTCTAAATAAACATATTCAACTACAGAAACACTCTAGAATACACTTCTATCTACATCATATATACAGACATTTTCATCCTCTTGTTAACAGAGGGGTGTCTTCTGTAACCTTTTATGATGATTGAGTAGAATATACTATATTTCATCCTGTTGCTTTCATTGGTTTCTGCGCACATTACTGAGCAGTAACAGTATGCCTGTACAAGGAGTCATAAAGTAATAAAAAGGAGTAATAAAAAAATTACTTTATCTTTTGCATCCTTGTTCTGTAAATATTGTGAAGACATACTTACTTAACTGAACCTAAACACATGAAAACTTTTGTCATGTGGTGTGTCATGTGGTGTCTAGTAGATAAGCCTTTTTTTTATCTGTGTACTGGGAATCCTGATTGTCTTGAATATTTTGTGACATATAGCTCTTAATATTAAGGCCATTCTTCTGTTTACATGTACACATCAGAGTACCTTTACTAAGGCTCCTTTCTCCATATGTCACATGTATTGGGACATATCCTGATGCATACATCAAATGTATCCATATCATCCACTGGTGGCAATAAGAGTGTAATTGTGTCCTTTTGTCCTCCATTTGGGTGGTCTCCATGAGGCTAGGTTTTCACACAGGTTTTTTTTTTCTGTTTTTTTTTAAACTGCCACTGCAGTTTTTTTTAGCCAAAGTCAGAAGTGGATCCAGCAGGAAGGAGAAGTGTAAGTCCTTCCTTTATATTTCCCATTCATTTTGAATACACTTCTGGCTTTGCTAAAAAAAAAACTACAGTGGCAGTCCCCCCCCCCCCCCCCCCCCAAAAAAAAGGCAGAAAAAAAAATCTGTGTGGAAACTTATCCTTACAGTGTTTGTTTATTTTAAAGTTATTAAAACGCAAGCTGCATGGGAGCCCCCTGAAATATACCTCAGCCAGATATTGCAAACATTTACTGTGAAAAAAGCTCAGTACTCATGCAGTATTCTAGTGGTATCAAAATACTGTGTACACAGTCCACAAGTATATCCAGCTCACCCCTAATAGGTTTACACTTACGCGCAGCGGACTCAGCCCGGACTAGGCTATAAGCATACAGCATACATGACCAGTATGACTAAGATCGCTTAAGCGGTCGAAACGCGTCACTGCTGTTCTTTTACCTGTACTGCCGTGTCAGAATAAATTTTATCTGCAATTGAGCTTCTACTGCGCTGGACATTCTCCTTCTTCTAAAATACTGTGTAGTATACACTATATTTAACCCCTTAAGAACTCAGCCCATTTTCACCTTAAAGGGGTATTCTAGGCCAAAACTTTTTTTTATATATCAACTGGCTCCGGAAAGTTAAACAGATTTGTTAATTACTTCTATTAAAAAATCTTAATCCTTCCAATAGTTATTAGCTTCTGAAGTTGAGTTGTTGTTTTCTGTCTAACTGCTCTCTGATGACTCACGTCCCGGGAGCTGTGCAGTTCCAATGGGGATATTCTCCCATCATGTACAGCTCCCGGGATGTGACATCATCATTGAGCAGTTAGACAGAAAACTTCAGAAGCTAATAACTATTGGAAGGATTAATATTTTTAATAGAAGTAATTTACAAATCTGTTTAACTTTCCGGAGCCAGTTGATACATATATATATATATATATATATAAAGGTTTTGTCTGGAATACCCCTTTAAGGACCTGAGCATTGTTTGCACATCTGACTGTGTTTGATTCCGAGATTCTTTTTTCGTGACATATTCTACTTTAACATAGTGGTAAATTTTTGTCGATACTTGCATCATTTCTTGGTGAAAAATTCCCGAATTTCATGAAAATTTTTAAAATCTAGCATTTTTTTTTAACTTTGAAGCTCTCTGCTTGTAAGGAAAATAGACATAACAAATAAATTATATATTGATTCACATACACAATATGTTGGCATCATAAAGTTGACGTGTTTTTAATTTTGGAAGACATCAGATGGCTTCAAAGTTCAGCAGCAATTTTCCAATTTTTCATAAAATATTTAAAATCTGAATTTATCAGAGAACAGTTCAGTTTTAAAGTGGATTTGAGGGGCCTTCATATTAGAAATACCCCATAAAAACTGCACCCCTCACAGTATTTAAAATTACATTCAGAAAGTGTGTTTTACAGGAATAGCAGCAAAGTGAAGGAGAAAATTACAATCACATGTTCTTGTAGTCCCAGTTTTGGAATTTTTACAAGGGGTGAAAAGGAGAAAAAGCCTCAGTGACGTCTCTGCGTGCGCTACTTCCTGGCGGCCCCTGCGTTTTTAAAGTAAACACGGGGCCGCCGAGAGGACATCCCTGTGTCCCAAAAACATCTTTTGGGACACAAGGATGTCCTTAGGCAGCGGCAGGCCGGATAAATGTCCTCAGCGGGCCACATGTGGCCCGCGGGCCGTAGTTTGAGGACCCCTGGTCTGTATCATTGAAGGGATCACAGGTGGGTTTTAATGGGTGAGGTGGCTGATGTGTGGGAGGGAGAAAAGTGACCTCACAATTACAAACAAACAATCATGGGATTTGTAGTTTAAAGGAGATGTCCAGCGCAGACTTTTTCTTTTCCGTCCTGCCTGGGCTGCAAAAAAAGACAAAACAAACCTTCACTTATCTTCATATGTTCCCCAGAGCTCCGCAACAGCTGATTGGTCGGCCGGGCTGTCTGCTTCCTACTTCCTTTAGCCCGGTATGTCACACAGCGCTTCAGCCTATCACCGGCCGCAACGATGTCCTGCCTCAGCCGGTGAGAGGCTAAAGCGCCGTGTGATGTACCGGGCTAAAGGAAGTAGGAAGTAAACAGCCCGAACGACCGATCAGCTGTTGCGGAGCTCCGGGGGGAACATATGGAGGTAAGTGAAGGTTTGTTTTGTCTTTTTTTGAATCCCGGGCAGGACGGAATAGAAAAAATCTGCGCCCGACATCTCCTTCAAGGAAACTAACTCCCAGTTCACAAAAAGATAGCCTCAGCGTTATGGTAATCTCACAGCCATTTAGCCCCAAGACAAGCACAGATCCATCCTAAGCATGCCCATTACTGTCTGCCAAGTATGTACTAAAATCACCTTTTGGTGGATAACCCATTGAACATTACTCTTTACTGCTTACCTTGGGATATCCCGACACATCACATCTCTGTCAGGTTAACACACTCACAATAACTATTGCCACATCTGTACTTTGTTTATGCTGTATGAAACACTGTGTGGTCCAACCTTGGAACAACATGGGAAACAGCTGCATCTATTAATGCAAGTAGGGTCATTTGATTTTAGTTGAATTCTTTCCACTTAACTCTATTGTGGATTTGTGACATTAATACTGTATAATATACCAGTCACAATTTCTGTTTTCAGGACTGTAACTTTTCTTTAGAATTGCTGATGTTTGCAACAATGCATCATGGTTAAAACTTCAAAGCAGCTATGGAAACTTTGTCAGTAAATATAATTTTATTTACTCTGATGACTATTGCTGCCAAACTGAATCTAGGGACAGGACTTCTGTTTCCATTCTGTGTGTAAGAATTCCAGCTGCAAAGTATCACATCTCAGCTGTGTGAACGCTATCTTTCAGTATGCATTTATCATGTACAATAGATCCGATACAGCTCATCTTTGTGTAAAGTTTCATTGTTTTTACTTCAGATATAGCCAAGGATATAATAATTGGTACCATAGAGGTGCCTAGTGGTTTGTATTGATTCATACCATCAGCTCCTCCGATGGTCACCAGTGCAAAGTACATATATTAGCAGATAAGCAGAGCTTTTTTCCCTTTAGTTTTATATGTCTATAGTAGCTGAGTACCCAGCACTACCTGGTTTTTACTACCTAATCCTTGTGAGGGAGGAAAAGCAACAAAGGAGGAAGCTTTTTTCCTCATTTCCCGTCCTTATATCTAGACCCCAAATCCCCTCCTTATATTCCGACCTCATATCCTGTCCTAATATCTCGACCTCATATCCTGTTTTCATATCCCTTCCTCATATCCCATCCTCATATTTTGTCCTCATATCCCGTCCTCATATCCCATCCTCATATCCCGTCTTCATAAAATATTTCCCATAGACTTGTATGGACTTTAAACAAACACCCCAACCCTCGTAAATAGGGGTGGGTAAGGGTTAAATTACCTATCCTATGTTTGTTGTTGACATATAAGTAACGTGTGCCAACTTTCATGTTGGTATCTTTAGCGGTTTGGACGTGATGCTGGAACATACACACATACACATGCACACATACATACACACACATACACAGTTTTATATATATATACTGTATATTGCTGGTTGTACTTGTAAATAATACAGAGGTTAAAAGAAGACACAAGAGCACGTTTTTGTACTCCATGGGATTTTAAGAGGAATCCAATAAAGTTTTTATGTTTTAACAAGACGGATCTGCAGTACTTTCAGTTTCAGCAGGAGTTTTTCTGTGTTCACTATACAAGAACAGACTTCTGCCAGTAAACTATGGACTTGAGGTTGGTTGTATATTTTTCTATAAATTGGGAAATCTTGGGGAACTTTAATATTATGTTTGCATTATTGCAAGACCACATGTAAGTGAAATACTATGACATTACTGGATCTGCGTAACTGTGGGAACATTACAGTATTATACTGTACTATTATACATCTTGCCCAGTGTCTGCTGGTCTGAGCAAGCGTCTGCAGCTTCAGCGGACTACGACCCTTCTTCTGTACCTGCTCTTCAGTTTGACATATAGCCTATGTGCCATATGGCCTTTTGCTCTGGGCAAGAATTAAATTACCAGGCCAACTGATGCTCAGAGATGGCACCAAACAGCATATAAAGGGGAGCTGTCCAAGCATGCTTTGCCATGGTAACTAGATTCTCTTTCTTTTCTGGATCTGCTCTTTTGCATTTGGATTGCCAATGTTCTTGACTAATAATCCTAATTCTGACCTCTGCTTTACCCTGACTAAGCTGGTACTTGTAGTACTACAAATCTGCATAGGAAAGAGTCTGCTCACCAGTCCAAACTTGTGCATTGATTGTCTACAGGCAGTCAACAGGCTGTGCATTTTAATCTTAAACATTGTGTGTGCTCCTAGGCTTTCTATGCCTTGATTAAAAGGATTGTCTGGAAAATAAAATGAAAAAATCTCTCTCTGAATTGACTTTTATATGTTTTATATATATATTTATTTAATTTATATATTAATTTATATATTATTAAATTTTTTATTTTCAGTGCTTCTCTTATTCTCAGGCTGGGTCAAATGACTGCTCTGCTTGTGGTTTCTTTATTTCCTGTGATGTCACAATTGCTTAGACTTCCTGTTCCTCCCGGTAAATATGATGTCACAGGATGAGTCATCCGGTTGACGGGGGCAGGCTGAAATCCCACATGGATTTAGGCCCTGCCCCTTAAGGCAGAGTTAACATCAGAGCTCAGTGGAAGCTGTAGCAGTAATGGCAGCATGATATGGGGGAGACCAGGGGCTGATAACTACCACGTGGGTGGCTTGGTGGCGCCTAGCACTGTTGCCTTGCAGTACTAGCATTATGAGATCAAATCTCACCAAGGACAACATCTGCAAGAAGTTTTATTGTAGAGATCTGCAGTTGCAGGGTAGTTTTGCCTCTTGCTGTAAAAATGGAAAGGAAAGGGGCTACTTCTTACTATATGTTACCATTCTGTCTTAGTCCTGCTCCTTTCTGGGAATATTGACAACTTTGGCTAAGGTAAGTAATGCTAGGAGGCTGTACAGTGGTCCTAACCCTGTGCTCCAGAATTACAGCTTACTTACCATCTCTAGTTTGTATGCATTCCAGGACTACAATTCCCAACATGTACATGTTTTAGTCAATCAGCTAAATATGCAGTAGTGAAAATACACTGCTCCAAAAAATAAAGGGAACACTAGGATAACACATCCTAAATCTGAATGAATGAAATAATCGTCTCACAAGGGGTCTGAGGATCTAATCTTGGTACCTAATGGCAGTCAGGCTACCTCCGGTAAGCACATGGAGGGCTGTGCAGCCCCCCAAAGAAATGCAACCCCACATCATTACTGACCCACCACCAAACCTGTCATGCGGGAGGATGTTGCAGGCAGCAGAACGTTCTCCACAGCGTCTCCAGACTCTGTCATGTCTGTCCCATGTGCTCAGTGTGAATCTGCTTTCATCAGGGTGCCAGTGGCAAATTTGCCAATCTTGGTGTTCTCTGGCAAATGCCAAACGTCCTGCATGGTGTTGGGCTGTAAGCGCAACCCCCACCTGTGGATGTCAGGCCCTCATACCACCCTCATGGAGTCTGTTTCAGACTGTTTGAGTGGACACATGCACATTTGTGGCCTGCTGGAGGTCATTTTGCAGGGCTCTGGCAGTGCTCCTCCTGCTCCTTCTTGCACAAAGGCAGAGGTAGCGGTCCTGCTGCTGGGTTATTGCCCTCCTACGCCCTCCTCCACGTCCCCTGATGTACTGGCCTGTCTCCTGGTAGTGCCTCCATGATCTAGACACTACGCTGATGGACATAGCAAACCTTTTTGCCACAGCTCGCATTGATGTGCCATCCTGGATGAGCTGCACTACCTGAGCCACTTGTGCCACTTGGCATGCTACCACTAGTGAGTGAAAGCACCGCCAGCATTCAAAAGTGACCAAAACATCAGCCAGGAAGCATAGGAACTGACAAGTGGTCTGTGGTCACCACCTGCATAACCACTCCTTTATTGGGGGTGTCTTGCTAATCGCCTATAATTTCCACCTGTTTTCTGTTCCATTTGCACAACAGCATGTGAAATTGATTGTCAATCAGTGTTGCTTCCTGAGTGGACAGTGTGATTTCACAGAAGTGTGATTGACTTGGAGTTACATTGTGTTGTTTAAGTGTTCCCTTTATTTTTTTGAGCAGTGTAGTTTACTTGATAATATAAACGATTCACAGCTATTACATAGTTGCAGATACCAACTGAGATAACATTATAGTATGTGACCGCCAACTCTCCACCAACCATAAGCCAGCCCTATCTACATGCACAGGGTTTCCTGACCATACACACTTACACAGAGAGAATGTAAAAACTCCATGCAAATGTTGATCTTGGTGGGATTTGAACCTAGAACCCCAGGGCAAAACAACAGTGGATAGGCCATCGGTAAATTTTCCGTAGAAAACCACTTTAAGAATATATGCTATATCTGAAATGCATTGGTTTTCATTATACCATGCTAGAAGCAATGGTGGAACATAAGATAATATTTTATCATTTTATTTTAATAAATATTCATAATTTTTAATTCCTTGATCACAGTATTTTTCCTGGTCCTGAAGACAATGATCACCTGTCTTCTCTGCTGGCTCATTCCTTGACTTGTCACTTCCTGTCTGCTTTTCTGGCCATTAACTGACCACGCTAGCACTGCCAACCTGTGACTATTCTGGAGAGTGTCACAAGAAGATTCCCAGTCCAAACCTCCATTTATAAAAGGTCTGCAACACTGGGTTTATTTTACTAATAAGTACTTACGACATGGACTGTTGCACAAAACACCCCTCCCCCTTCACTTGTCCGCTCCCCTCTTGCTGTATCTGATGTCGGAATAATGATTTTCCTTGATTTATGAAGATACCTGGTGAGTGTGCCTTTCTTTCTCATAGTTTCTACATCTTAGGGTGCATCACATCTCGGATTTGTGAATCCAGCAGTCACATATGGCAGTCAAATTTCAAAACCACGCTGTACCCTATTCATTTAGATGAGCCACCTGAGGTCAGGAAGTGTCTCCAGTTGGCTCAGTTTTCTGACTGTATCTAGTTTTCAACCAAACTTAAAAGCACAACAGACCACAGTGTTCAGTCCAGTTAAAAAATAACAGATATGGCAGGAAAATTACCCAACCAGGGACACTTCCTGACTGTGGGAGACTCATTGAAATCAATGGGGTATGCTGTGGATTCAGCAGAGATAAATTCTCCTGCCATGTCCGGCTGCTCCAAACAGCATATACACATGCTAGAATCAAGCGCCCCCAAAAAATATTGAAATATTCTACTGTCTATTTAGGAGATTTATCAAAACCTTTGTAGAGAAAGAGTGGTGCAGTTGCCTAGAGCAACCAAAATCTCCCCCCACATGAAATTTTTCCAAATAGAATTAATTCAGATCTCACTCTATTTAGATTCTGTTACCAAAATAAACTATTTTAAATCCAATAAAAATAGGTATGGAAAAAATGATTCATCCTGCATATGACGACATGCAGCATATCTCTCGTATATCTTAATTTGCAACAGTGTAGGATCATGTAGGATCATGTGTAACTATACTATCTATAAAGCGGACAATAAAAGCATTTAGACCTGAAGATGTTCTGCTTTACTTTACTAAAATTTTCCAATATTCTTCCAAAAAAATTCAAACTTTTCTTGTGTTTTACACAAAAATCAAGAGCAATGAGCAAAAATTTACAGCATTGATAAATCCCCCCCTTGCTCACTATACACTCAAGTTGTTGTGTCCAGATAAAACTTCAACTTTATTATTGTAGTAGAAAATCCATATATCCAGTAACTAGAGGTTACATAAACACTGGATCTGACGAGATCAGAACACAGAATCCGATCTATGACTCAACGTGACCGAAACGCGTCAGTTCCAGTGTTTATGTTACCTCTAGTTGCTGGATATATGGATTTTTATACTACAATAATAAATATGACGTTTTATCTGGAACTCCAAGACTGGAGTATTGGCTTTTTGCAATCGGTGTTTGTTTGGCTTTACTCCAAGCTATCCGCGCTAGACAGTGCATCTAGAATAAGAGGTGAGAGCTGGCTCTGGTGTGCAATTGTACATGCTTGGACTTCTAATTATTGCTTAGGTTCCATTCCTACATAGTTGTGGTCCTGTGTAGGTGGGAGTGAGACAATACAGGAGTTTAGGATGATAAGGTGTTTAGTTGATTAATTTTTTACCCATATGAATTATTTCTGTTATATCCCTATTGTTTGATCTCTCTGGATTGCACTACATTGCCACTGCTGAGCAACACTGTTTGGAGTTAAAAGGGGATTTACAGTAATAAAAAAAATTCTATACAGGCTATAAAAAAAAGAAAAACTTCCTCAGAAATGTGCCACTGCCACTCCAGTTTCCCCCACAGGAAGTGCTACACATATAGAGTAATCCCACAGCACAGCAGTTACATGTGAAAACATATAGTTGCATATGGAGCCACAATGCATTTGGAAAGTTTTCTGATAGTATTTTTCATGCAGTTGATGCCACTGCAGTTTTTTGAGCCAAAGCCAGAAGTGTATTCAAAAGGAATAGGACATATAAAGGAAGGACTTACACTTCTCTTCCCTTATTGAACCACTTCTGACTTTGGCTCAAAAACTGCAGTGGCAGATATCCAAAAACTGCCAGAAAAAAAAACAAGTGGAAACTTAGCCTAAAAGACACATGAAAGCCTACCTGAAGTTTTTCAAAAAAGCACCTGAAGGACTCCCCAGCTGTCAGAAACAACATTCTCTGGTCTGATGAAACCAAAGAAAACTTTCTAGCCTAAATGGAGGAAATCAGGCACTGCTCATCCCCTGCCCCATACCATTCCTACAGTGAAAAAATGGTCCATGACAAACCCTCATCCTGCAAAGTTGATCTGTCCACCGCTGTTCAAAGGTGGAAAAATACCTCCTTTAAGTATTGTGATTTTTTATGTTTAGCACATTTATGGTAAATTCTATATATTCTATAATTATTTGTAGGTGGTTAAAGACAAATACAGTGCCTTGCAAAAGTATTCACCCTCCTTGACTTTTTTCGTATTTTGGTGCCTCACAACCTGGAATTAACATGAATTGTTTAAGGATTTTGATCATTTAATTTATAGATTAGAAGATTTTTATTTATTTATTGTGAAGCAAACAAATAGGACAAAATAACAGAAAAAGTCAATGTGCATAACTATTCACCCCCCTGAAGTCATTACTTTGTAGAGCCACCTTTTGCAGCAATCCCAGCTCCAAGTAGCTTTGGATAAGTCTCTATGAGCTTGCCACATCTTACCACTGGGATTTTGCCCATTCCTCCCTGCAAAACTGCTCCAGCTCCTTCAAGTTGGATGGTTTGCGCTTGTGAACAACAATCTTTAAGTCTGACCACAGATTTTTGATTGGATTAAGATCTGGGCTTTGACTAGGCCATTCCAATACATTTACATGTTTACCCTTAAACCACTCAAGTGTTCCTTTAGCAGTGTGTTTTGGGTCATTGTCCTACTGGAAGGTGAACCTCCGTCCTAGCCTCAAATCATGCACAGAGTGGTACAGGTTTTGCTCAAGAATATCCCTGTATTTAGCACCATCCGTCGTTCCCTCAACTCTGACCAGTTTTCCAGTCCCAGCTGCTGGATGGTGTTCTTTGGGTGATGTGATGTGTTGGTTTTGTGCCAGACATAGCGTTTTCTTTG
The DNA here is from genome assembly GCF_029499605.1 of Hyla sarda. Lineage (NCBI taxonomy): Eukaryota > Metazoa > Chordata > Amphibia > Anura > Hylidae > Hyla > Hyla sarda. The sequence goes on from NC_079193.1 coordinate 171,730,813, forward strand.
ATGGCCAAAAAGTTAAATGTTAGTCTCATCAGACCAGAGCACTTTCCTCCATATATTTTGGGAGTCTCCCACATGTGTTTTCACAAACTCAAATGTGCATTTTTGTTTTTAGCTGAAAGTAATGGCTTTCTTCTGGCCACTCTGCCATAAAGCCCAACTCTATGGAGCATACGGCTTATTGTTGTCCTATGTACAGATACTCCAGTCTCTGCTGTGGAACTCTGCAGCTCCTCCAGGGTTACCTTAGGTCTCTGTGCTGCCTCTCAAATTAATGCACTCCTTGCCCGGTCCGTGAGTTTTGGTGGGTGGACGTCTCTTGGCAGGTCTGCTGTTGTGCTATGTTCTTTCCATTTGGTTACGATAGATTTGATGGTGCTCCTGGGAATCATCATGGATATTTTTTACATAACCTAACCCTGACTTGTACTTCTCAATAACTTTGTCCCTTACTTGTTTGGAGAGTTCCTTGGTCTTCATGGTAGTGTTTGCCTATTGCTTAGGTGTTGCAGCCTCTGGGGCCTTTCAAAAAAGGCATGTATATGTAATAACAGATCATGTGACACTTAGATTGCACACAGATGGACATCATTTCACTTATTATGTGACTTCTGAAGGTAATTGGTTGCGCCAGAGCTTTTCATGGGCTTCCTAACAAAGGGGGTGAATACGCACATGCCAATTTTCTGTTTTCTATTTCTAAACAATAGTTTTATTTATATATTTTTCTTATTCCACTTCACCAATTTAGACTATTGTGTTCTGATCCATCACATAAAATTCAGATTAACAAAACATTGAACTTAAGGCTGTAATGTACCAAAATACGAAAAAAGTCAAGGGGTGAATACTTTTGCAAGGCACTGTATATAATAAAGACTGCAGAGAAACCCCTTCCCTTTTGGTATACCCTGACCATATTTTTTAATCCTATGTTTCCAGAGAGATCATATGACAACCCTGGTATAAAAACTAGTGAACAAAAGGTTCATTGATCTCTGGGACCTTATGTAGCTCTTTAGAAAATACAAATGTACATTGATCGCATACCAAAATCTGGCAGAGCATTGAGAAAATATGGCAGGATTACAGCTATTCTCTTTGTTCGAAATATTTTAAAAAGTCATGTCGAGAAGTCTATTGCCCCATGGAAAAACCACCGAGAAATTGGAGAGTTAGGTTCTGGGTAAATGTTAATATAACTAATTTCTTAAAATCTGAACAATATAATATAAAAAAAAATCTATATTATAAATAATATAATAAAACATAAGCTTTAAGTGCACTGTTTCTTTAAACAGCCAGTGATGGATAATGCAAATAATTATTTGGAGTAGTGTGGGCATTGGCAGCAAAATGACTTAACAAATATTTTGAAGTCACGCACTATAATTTGCTGTGTAAAATGCTTGAAATGCTGCTTTTCTGCATACACCAGGGAATGTTCATTGACCTAAACTGACCTGATCATGGATGGCTGCCATTGCGAAAAATACAGCTGTTTCTATTGGATGCACTTTCCCTAATGGCCAATGATTCCAAAAGTACCCTGTCCTACACTAGGGAAATATTTCAATAATGGAAAAAATGGCTATTCCATATCACACAATCCCCTTTTGTTCAATTAGCTGTTCTGAGTCTGAAGCACTGGCATAGGTTATGAGATGGGATAATAGGGGGCATTCTTCCTCCTCTCTCTGACATTTCTCAAGGCTGGAAATGCTACATATCCTATTTCTTTCTTCACACATCTTTTAGCATAGAGACTTATGTAAGACCCTAAATGGTTGCTTAACCCATTCTATACCCATTATCTTTCAGTAATGAATTCACTGTGTCCACAAGAGGAATGCTCTATTCATTTCTTTAGATAGCGTAAATAAACATTACCTATGCATGGTACAGTAGTTATACGCTACATGCAATATCGGAGTACCACCCAAGAATTAATAACACGAGTGTTAATCAAACAGTAAATTTCATTTATTTAGCATGTAAAATCATGCAATTTTATTAAATTTAATTAAAATACTACAAAATGTGGATAATAGAATAGAACACACAAAGACACTGAAGGAATTACGTCATTACTGGAGGTACATATCATGAGTAAAGTGCACAGTGGCAGAGCCAAAGTAAAAGGCTGCTCACGATAGCAATCAGGTATGGAGTCACCATATAAGATCCAAATGGATAGCTATGAGCTGGTCAGAGCAGGTAGCAGCGATGTATACAGATATGTTTAGCATTAAGTCAAAGAGCAGTCTGCAAGTAATGATCACATTTAGTAGTAGTGAAAGATAGCATGCATATGAGACGGCACATAACCATATTGCCAGTAAGACAGAAATCCCGTGGCACACCCTGACTTGCACATTTCTTTCCTTCAAGATGTGCCACAGGATTTCTGTCTTACTGGAAATATGGTTATGTGCTGTCTCATATGTATGTTATCTTTCACTACTACTAAATGTGATCATTATATAGTGTTGCTTGCGAATATTCGCAAAGCGAATTTAATTCGCGAATATCGCATATTCGCGAATTCGTGAATATTTGCGAATATAGCACTATATATTCGTAATTACGAATATTCGTTTTTTTTTAGTTTTTTTTTTCACAGTAAACATCACAGTGATCACCCCTCTCTGCTTCCAGCTTGTGTGGTGTAAAGAAGGCTCTAATACTACTGTGTGATACTGACGTGCGAATTTCTAATCGCTTATGCTAATTTTGGTTTATGCTAATTTTCGCATATGCTAATTTTTGCATACACGAATTTTCGCATATGCGAAAATAAAACGCGAATATTACGAATATGCGAATTTAGCGAATATATGAGGAATATTCATCCATATATTCACGAAATATCACAAATTCGAATATGGCCTATGCCGCTCAACACTAATCATTACTTGCAGATTGGTCTTTGACTCAATGCTAAACCTGTCAGTATTCATCATTGCTTCCTGCTCTGCTACCTGGATTGCAGTAACACATGTTTTGCTATACATATGTTTATTCCCTTTGTGTGTATTGGAACTAAACCAAAAATGGGAGGGAAAAAAGTGAATTGGACATAATGCCACACCAAACTCCAAAAATGGTCTGGACAAATTATTGGCACCCTTTCAAAATTGTGGAAAAATAAGATTATTTCAAGGATGTGATGCTCCTTTAAACTCACCTGGGGCAAGTAACAGGTTTGGGCAATATTAAAATCACACCTGAAAGCAGATAAAAAGGAGAGAAGTTCACTTAGTCTTTGCATTGTGTGTCTGTGTGTGCCACACTAAGCATGGACAACAGAAAGATGAGAAGAGAACTGTTTGAGGACTTGTAACCTTGAGATTGTTGATATTTGTCCACAATTATGGTTCTCAAGTCCATCTCCAGAGATCTAAATTTGCCTTTGTCCACAGTGTGCAACATTATCAAGAATTTTGCAACCTATGGCACTGTAGCTAATCTCCCTGGGTATGGACGTAAGGGAAAAATTGATAAAAGGTGTCAACAAAGGATAGTCCGAATGGTGTATAAGCAGCCCCAAACAAGTTCCATAACAGTAGCAGGATGTGTACGCACGTTCATTTTTCTGTGGGGCAGTTATTGAAGTTAAAACTGGGATTTTTAAATGGAAGATGCGTATATAGGAAAGACTGAGACTTCTGTTTTTAAATCCATTTCTGACTTTGTCTTCAGTGCACCCCCCCCCCCCCCGAGATCTCCCTGCAGCAGCCCGCATTCTATGCATAGCTGCGTCTGAAGTTTCAGAAACCACCGGGCTTCCGAGACGGGGACGTGATGTCATGCCACACCCCCTCCATTCATGTCTATGGGAGGGGATGTTGCGGCCATTAAGCCCCCTCCCATAGAAATGAACGTCTTCGTCTCAGAAGCCTGGAAGCTTCTTTTCGAAACCTTAGATGCAGCTACGCATAGAATGTGGGCTGCTGCAGGGAGATCGTGGGGGGTCCCAGCGGCAGGCCCCCCGCGATCAGACATCTTATCCCCTATCCTTTCGATAGGGGATAAGATGTTTTTGCCCGGAATACCCCTTTAATTATAAAGCCATGCTATAAAAGGAATCCCTAAAATCCACCCTGTCGTATTATTTATTGAATACAGATTTGTGCTACTGAGAGGAATAAGGAAAAATAGATTTACATTCTAAATAATAAACTTCCCTTATGCCCTACTGCAACACATATAGTGGGGATGTAGCAAGAAGAGAGGGATCTACTGCACAGTCTTAGAATAAAACTTTGAAAGGAAGAGTCCTCTGCAGATCTTTTACTCGGGCTATTGTGTATTTGGAGTATACCATGAGGATGAGCTACAAATCTGTTCTATAGAAGACATGCTCAGTTACAGAAGTATTAAGAGTCCTAGTATAATATGCACTAAGGAAGCATCAAAGTTTCAAGCCTTCTTATAAGAAGGCTATAGTTTCTTTTATCCTGGAGGATATCTATATTTTTGGAACTCTGCAGTCTCTATTGGGCTTGGAAAAAGGAAACCACTAGGTTTTCTTGTTTCCTAAAGGGAGGATTCCTTTCCAGATAAGTTTGGAGATAGTGGCCCAGGTCAAAAGCAATCCAACTGATATCATGTCATAAAACTTAACCTTGGGAAAGAATTGGAAGAGAATGACCTTTTTGATGTTGGCAGTAGAAGGAACCTTTTTGGCTAAAGGATAAAAGGAGCAGGAGAAAAACCTTGTCCGGATGAACAACTATGTACTGAGGTGTAGAGCTAAGAGCCTGAACCTCAATCACAGATGTAACTCCAAGGAGGATAGATCAGATAAAAGACTTTCCTCTGAAGGTTCAAATGGAGGCTGACAATGTCTCTTTAGTACCTGGGAAAATACAGAAAATGCTGAGATTTGGACCCTATTAGTACTTCAATGGATTTACAAAGATAGAATTGACTAGATTATGTTAGTAGAAGAGCCACTGGATTGGCTCAAGGTCCTTAACAGAGCTTAAAATTATCCCTGGGATTAAAATAGGGTCCTGTCCTATCAACACCAGGTCATGATCCTGACTCACCTACATTAGCAGAGAGACCCAAGCTCTCTTGGGTCAATACAGAATAATGGCTATTAGAAATACTTGTTCCTGTCTTTGGAAGAATTCTCTAAATAGAGGCATTTGAAGAAATGTATGCTATGGGAAACTTCCAGGTCATATGTCAACAGCAAATAGTCAATGCTCCTTTGGGAGCTTGGTATGCTTGTGGGTGCCATAAGACCTACTAGAGTTTTCACATCCGTGGGAGCTGCAGAACATTTTTTGATTCAGAGACCAATCTTCTTGCGCTGTTAAGCCTCTCATAGATGTTGGCCAGAATATTCAGGGTGTCTGGCATATATACAGCAGTTAGGTTCTTAAGGTGTGTCTTGACTAAACACATGGGTAATTTGGCTTCTTGCATAAGAGGAGAGGACCTTGTCTCCTTACCTCCACATTATATTAAAGAAGGATCACCCATTGGGAGGCATGGTCCAAAATCATTGTCATCTTAAATTTGTGGAAACTAGCTCCTGTGGAATCATATTGGGCTTATAATCTTTATACCAGTTCAATGATGCACAAAGACAGTGTGCCAAAACCAAGCATCAAACCAGGGACCTTTAGATCTTAAGATAATACTCTCCCAACTGTGCTGTTTCAGCCTGCTGGCCAGACAGATATTAGCAGCTGCTGCTTAGTAACCCTTTAATCCGCTCTTTTGTCCATAGGGTCTTTGAGATTGGAGCCATGAGAAAGGATGGTCATTTTAGACAGATTGGCAATAGCCACATCCACCTTGGGAACACTTTCCAGGAAACTCTAGTAGTAAGCATACAGCCTGCATACAATGAACTCCACCATACAAGGACCAACCAGGCTTATACCTGCTTCTGAGGTCAGAACTAATACAAGGTGAAGTGGCGACAAGCAACACAAAATTTTACCTAGTGAGGAGCTACAAAAAGGAACCACCCAGGGGCTATAACTTAGTTAATCCTTTAACTTCCAAAGCCACAAGCACAAGTTAAACTGCATATAAAATAATAAGCCTTTGAAAAATCAGAAAAACTGTAACACAAGAGAGGATGTAAACCACTGAAAAAAAAGAGCACACAACATTAGACAAACAAATAAAATCAACAAGAGCCAAAGATTGCTACCACCACCACAGAGGCCAGCAAAACAAATTTGCAGTTTAACCAGAAGGTAATAAAGACAACAGCTAAAACTTGCAAAAGGTAAACAGCACTAATTTTACCTACTTAAGTTATAGAAAGCAAGCTATACTTATCTTAGGAGAGCCAGGCTGCAGCAGCCACCTGTCCTGTGCCAGTAGGACAGGAAGAAAACACATGAGGTGGAAGTTAGGGGTTCCCTTTATAGTATGGCTTAGGCTAAGTTCACATTGCCAATGTGCTTTATACTGTTATGGGCCCATTCAGCTCTTTTTTTGTGCTGAATGGCCCCAAATACAGGTAGGAACACAACGGTTTCCACCAGGTCCTGAAGGATCCCATTGACTTCAAAGAGGTCCATCGGGGATCTGGTAACTTACTAGAGTTTAGCGGAGAAAAAAAATAGTGCACTATTTTTTTCTCCGCTAAACTCCCTTCATTCCGACGGACTTGCTGACGGAGCTCCATATAATGGAACCCGACGACAATGTGAACTAGCTCTTATTAAAATCTCTGCCGGGCAGAGAAATCACCACTATTTGTGCTGCTAAAAGGATGTAAGGGAAATATTTTTTATCTACCACACTAAGTTATATACTTGTGTAGTTTTACTTTAATTTAAAAAGTTACCCATTCCTGTGTAATATGCTGCAGACATTGCCTGGCAGCAGTATGTGCCAAGCTCTCTGCTACCACCAACATCCATGTTGAGAACTGCAGTGCTTCTGACGCCCTGGTTCCCACTCACTCACTGCTTGCTATGCTAGTGGCATAAAGCTTCCCCTCAGTATATTGTATATTCTAATGTGTTATAGACAATACAATGTACTGGGAGATGCTCTCTGTCTCTAGCACCATGTACCCTACAGACTCTAGCAGAGTGAGCAGTGTTTGCCTTAGTATCTAGTAATCACTGCTCGCTCAGCAAGACAGTGCTAAAATGCATTAGTATACACGATACTCTTGGAGGAAGGCGCTGCAGCATATAGCATAGAGAGTGGTTAGTGTAGGGACCAGGGAATGAGGAGCCCAGCATTACTTGATACAGATGTTGGTGGTCGCAAAGAGCCCTCTGTCTGCTTTTACACTGCTGCCAGGCAACATCTACAGGTATTGGTGCATTTTTTAAATAAAGTTATATTACAAAAGTACAGTATATAACTTTAGTGTCTGCTCGTGACTGCCAGGCAGAAAATCCGCACTCACGAGCGGACACACACACAGAGCTGCAACAGCAGCAGGGAGCTCACTCTGCCGTAACTCTGTGTGTGCCGGCAGCGCATCCGCAGCGTCAAATATGCTGCAGATGTGCTCCCGTGTGAATAAACCCTTAAAAGTCTCCTGCCCTGTATTGTAATGAGGCCACAGTAGTCATCAAGGCATGTGAGATCCTGAAGTAGTCCCAGCTATCCAGGATGTAATCACTCCTACTCTGGCATGATTGACAGCCTGGGCACCGCTGACATCACCGCTCTGCTCCCACTCCTTACCAAAGTCTGAAGGTTCATACTGAAGTATGAAGTGACTTCTGGACCTGTGAGCGACTTCAGGGAGCAGAGCAGGGACGTCAGCAGTGCCCGAGCTGTCAATAATGCCAGAGGCAAGAATAGGTCTACAACATGGTATGCCATGAAACATTGGTATAATTCATAACAAAAACAAAACCCGCTATGAAGGTGATACATACATGAGTTCCGTATTATAAATGGATGCAAGATACTTAAATGGGTATTCCAAGTTGATTCTTTTTTCTAACGTAAAGGATATGTTTTTTATGTCCGAACCACCCCCCCCCCCCCCCCCAGGCTGAGCACACCAGGAAATAAATAAATAAATTATATCGGACTACCCCTTTAATCGGCATGTTAAAATTTGAAAAAGTGATATCTGATTTACAGTGAATACAGCAATCTGCTGGGTATAAAGACATATCAGGTTTTAGACAGGAAATGTAAATCGTGAGAGACATCATTTTTTTATTCTCTGTTGTATTTCTTTGTTTCACACTGAAGTTCTCGCATTGCGGCTGCACATGGGATGCTGCATATGCTCTAGTTGAGACCTTACCCACATACAGTCTTTGCTGGTAAAATGTGGTATTACCAGTGGCCATGTCTCTTTGCTGGTAATACCACATTTTACCAGCAAAGACTGCATGTGGGTATGGTCTAAACTAGAGATGAGCGAACTTATAGTAAATTTGATTCGTCACGAACTTCTCGGCTCGGCAGTTGATGACTTTTCCTGCATAAATTAGTTCAGCTTTCAGGTGCTCCGGTGGGCTGGAAAAGGCGGATACAGTCCTAGGAGACTCCTAGGAGACTCTTTCCTAGGAATGTATCCACCTTTTCCAGCCCACCGAAGCACCTGAAGGCTGAACTAATTTACGCAGGATAAGTCATCAACTGCCGAGCCGAGAAGTTCGTGACGAATCAAATTTACTGTAAGTCCGCTCATCTCTAGTCTCAACATACTTTACTTCAGGGTGGGATCTCGGCCTTACAGTTTACAAATCCTCTGATCCCTCCAAACAGCTTACTCTTATTTTTGATGTTATAGTTAATACTGTTTAGTACCTTGATTGAAGTGTTGATACCTACAGTTTCTGCTCTGGTCCAAAATAAGGCATTGCTGCATATAAAGAGTCTACTGTGAGCTTAAAACCTTATACATGTAGGGAATGTAAGTAGAGAAATGCCTGCTTGTAAAATGTTCTAATGAACTGAACATTCTTTTGCTAACTGAAATTATTTTATGTACATCCTACACCTTTTCCTGAATGTCTTTGCCAGAAATGAAAATGAACTCCGATAAAGGCTCTCCTGCTGCACGTCTAAGCCACAAGGGAAGGTTTGAACAAGGTCTTTTTATGCTTTGGCATGTAGAGTGGTCTGCAATGGTTTTATGTTAACGTCACTTGCTGAAGGAATCGGCCTCACAGCTTGGAAACACTCTCAAGTTCTCTTGCTCAGATTGTTTAGACACTAACTTCCAGGGAATGAAAATATAGCAGAGCGAGCATTTCGATGGTATTAGCATGGTCCTCCCAAACTCTGATCATTCCAGAAAAGCATTACTTTATACTTATTTTATGCAACTTTTACATTTTAAAGATACAGTTGTGTCTGGTATATACAGAAGGAACATAGATCTTCCATCTATAGATTTTTTTTCTTTGAAACGTGTCTATTGTTTGTTTCTAGGTCTCCTGTGCTTGATGTGAGATACTATCCATAAAAGAGATAATAAAGTCAAAGCAATAGTGATACACTAGTTACTAGTCCTGTCACTGACATTCCTGAGCATCATAAGCCACTGCACTATGTAGGTAAACCGGAAGCTAGAGACAAAAACAGCTCCATCTTTTTTTTTTACTAGAAAATAGCATAAACCACAAAACCTATAACTCCAAGAATACTATTAGAAACGTGTCCCATGGAAAAAATGTGCAATGTGAAAAGTATAATCCATACAGAGTTGGCTATTTCTGACTCTTGGCAGAGAACTTGGAGAGCTGTTACATGCTCATTCCAAACTGCTGTAACCACTTCTTGTTCAGTCAGGTTTCAGCATTTGAAAGACACTTTTACAGTAGTGTTTATATTCAGAGTTATATGGTTTACATCACAGAGGTACGGTATGGAAATCCAAGTTTGGCAAAGTATGCCGTATGTAATTGAAATGAAGGAATAAAACTCGGCCTTTCTAAGGTTCTTTATTAATTTGTTACACTAAAGTATTGGATTCGTGTTGGTTGCCACACAAGCTCTTGATTTATCATGATATGTTATTTTCTATAAGACAGTAGTATGGCCTATAGAAGGTCATTCAAATCCATCCTTCATATTCAATATACAGAGAACATGCTGACTAAGGATATTAAGGTATCCTCTCTGATGTAAACCGCCCTCCCGTGTAGCAAGGATTTCCAGACCACACCCCTGGAAACGGCTACTGAGTTACCCAATGCAACCAATACATGAAGTAGCCAAATTTGGAAGAATCCAATAGAAAGACATGTTTGCAAAAGCCGACAAATTATTTTGTTTATAGTAAGAGCATCTTAAGAAATATATGCTTCTTTTAAACATTTTACACAATTTGCTAGTAAACATTCATACTAAATGTATGATGTCCTGATGATCAGAACATTGTTGTAGGGGGCATGCACAGGAACGACAGCTATAATTTGTCACATCTCTCACAAGACAGTGTCTATCACTTAGCACTCTTACTTCACAGAACGTCTATAAAAAAAGATTCAGCACTATTCTGAATTTTACACCTTAGCTTTTATCATCTTCAAGAAAAGTTTTAAGCACAGTCTAAACACATCATTGGCTAATATAGCTACAATATGACACTGTAATTCTTTTACTTCAGAGACTGTTAGGTTAACATCCTACTTTTAGCCACCTGAATGCAGAGACTATTGATAAGATCATTCATTGGTTGTTCTTACCTTCCCAGATCTGAGCATCCAAGATGAGCGGAAATATACATAAAAAGAGAAGGTGCGTTACCCTCAAAGGCTGGTAAGATTGCCTGCAATATTTAAGCCAAAAAACAGTAAATCAGTATAAAGTAACAAGAAATCAGAATGCAACAAATAAAAAGATAAGCTGGATAAGTTGGGATGTTACCTTCTAAGTATCAGAATGCAAAAAGTCAAAAGACAAGCATAAGTCAGAGTTCTTACCTTGAAGTCATTATTTTGATTCAAGCAGCTCACAGGTCACACATGAAGACAGAGCAATGTAGCACAAATACACAGAACCAAAAGGCAAGTTATGAAGTTTGCTGCCTTTCCCCCCTGCTTCACAGAGCGGAGTGAAACAAAGGCAGCTCTGAGCCACTCCAGTGACTCACTGCAATCAGGACTCCAACTCTGAAATCTGACTCCTTTTAGACGTCCCAGACCACCTCCTTAACTTACAAAACGTACTCCCCATCTTATTAGAAGCCATCAACCTTTCTTCCCACCTTCCTTCCAGATGTATAACCCCATGCTTCACGCCAAACTACGATATTCCCAAACATACAAAGACCAGACACTTCTCTTGTTCACAGCCACACAAGGATATAACTTTCTGCTGGTGCATACATCAACCTGTGTATACTGGTAATAGACTATATAACTCATAGCCATGCTATTTATGGTTCCATAGAACTCTGAAATATGTAAATAGTTAGGAAGCAGTATAAACACAGGCAATTCTATCTACTGCAGACTTATACCAAAGTTATGTAAAATTAGTAAAAACACCTTTAAGTATATATTGCAAAAATGGCAGATCTTGAGTAGTTCTCATGCTTAGCAAAATGAACACCTTGGTCCCTACTGAGGGATATAATGTGTTTACATACATTGGGCTAACATCCACACTTCACATCCATCCATCTATCCATTTCATTATCAATCTACTTATCAATCCAACAATTTTTATTCTATCTATCTATCTAAGTGATTCCCAAGCTTATTAGCAGGGTTGAGCGAGCTTTTGAAAAATTGTCGGTTCAATTCGGCCTGATTCAACAGAAACCAGCAATTAAATAATACCGAAACACATTTATAACACCGCCTAACAGCTCAAAAGCCTTGTATAACACTGCTAGGAATATTTTAAAGTAGTTTTTAGGAGCTTTTAAGGCTCAGTTATGGCAACATGCGGTAACCCATGGTAATTAACAGCTTCTTAAATGTGCTTGTGGATTTTTGAGACTTATTCACACTAACATTGTAACGGCAGGTGGTGTGGATCCGCTGTACCAGAAGTGGACGATGGCGTGAGCCGTACCAGAGAGGGGAGTCTAAGGAGCCGCTGGTTTTCACCAGAGCCCACCGCAAGGCGGGATGGACTTGCTGCGGCAGCGACTACCAGGTCGCTACCCCTGGCACGACTCGTCCACAAGGGTAGCTGAGGCGAAGTATGGCAAAGAAGGAATGAGATGGACTCGTAATCAGGAACTGGCAGGAGGTCAGGACAGGTGGCACAGAAGCTTGGTAGGACACTTAGCAAGGAGGTCAGAGGGCAGGCGGCACAGTAGCAAGGTCAAGATATGAAGCAAGGAGGTCTGGTTCATGATAAAGATGGACACAAATCAGGAACGCTTTCTCTAAGGCAGCAAGGCACAAAGATCCGGCAGGGGTAAGGAGAAAGTGCTGACACTTATAAGGTCAGCAAGCAGTCCACCCTCAATGCCACATGATTGTGCATGGCAGGGACTCCTGGTAACTGTAGCCACTAATCAGCAGACAGCAGGCAGTGGTGAGGTAATGTTAGCTGTAGCCACCAGACAGCAGGCATTAGTGGACTAGGTATACTTCTAGCCATGCTGATACCTCACCATGTGCTAACGTAGAGCCCTAATTCCTAAATACGGACCCTGCCTGTGCCCTACTTTCTCTGCAGATACGACACTGTGCCTGCTTTCCTGCATCTACCAACATAGTTTAGTATTTCCACATTGCAGAATACTGTAAATAGCTAGGTAGATTACCCCCGACATGTGCATCTGTTCTAGAGCCTTCAAATCTAGCACCAGAGTCACCATCACTTGCTCCTGAGCTGCACCAGACCAAAAGGTCCGCTGACATCCTCCACTTTAAAGAGGTACTCCGGTGGTGTACTCCACTCAACTGGTGCCAAAAAGTTTAAACAGATTTGTAAGTTACTGCTATTTAAAAATCTTAATCCTTCCAGTACCTATCAACTGCTGTATGCTGCAGAGGAAGTTGTATAGTTCTTTTCTGTCTTACCACAGTGCTCTCTGCTGACACCTCTGTCGATGTCAAGAACTGTCCAGAGCAGGAGAGGTTTGCTATGGGGATTGGCTCCTGCTCTGGACAATTCCTGATATGGAAGTGGTGGTGGTGAGAAATGATGAGCGGCCTATGCCATATTTGAATTTGTGATATTTCGCAAATTTATGGACGAATATTCGTCCTATATTCGCAAAGTTCGCATATTCAATATATTCGGGATTATTTTCGCATGTGCATATGCGCGTGTGCACATGCGGATAACTATCTACCTATCTATCTATATTATGTATCTATATTATCTATCCATCTATCTCCTAATATTCTTTAGTGACGATATTCGGGAATATTCGCATATTCTCATATTTGCGAAAATTCGCTCTCCAGTCTAATACAGTAAATAGTATAAGAGCCTTCTTTAGACCACAAGCTGGAAGCAGGGAGGGATGAGATCACTGTGATGTGTTCTGTGGGGGGGGGGGGGGGGGGGGGGAATTACAAATATTGGTAATTGTGAATATATAGTGCTATATGCGAATATGCAAAATTCGCAATAAATATTCGAATTGCGAATATTCGCGCTCAACATTAGTGGTGAGGTGTCAGCAGAGAGCACTGTGGTCAGACAGAAAAGAACTATACAACTTCCTCAGGAGCATGCAGCAGCTGATATGTACAGAAAGGATTAAGATTTTTAAATAGAAGTAATTTTACAAATCTGTTTAACTTTTTGACACCAGTTGATTTTAACCCCTTAACGACGCAGGACGTATATTTACGTCCTGCGCCGGCTCCCGCGATATGAAGCGGGATCGCGCCGCGATCCCGCATCATATCGCGTCGCTCCCGGCGGTAATCAACGGCCGGGACCCGCGGCTAATACCACACATCGCCGATCGCGGCGATGTGCGGTATTAACCCTTTAGAAGCGGCGGTCAAAGCTGACCGCCGCTTCTAAAGTGAAAGTGAAAGTGACCCGGCTGCTCAGTCGGGCTGTTCGGGACCGCCGCGGTGAAATCGCGGCGTCCCGAACAGCTGATCGGACACCGGGAGGGCTCTTACCTGCCTCCCCGGTGTCCGATCGACGAATGACTGCTCCGTGCCTGAGATCCAGGCAGGAGCAGTCAAGCGCCGATAATGCTGATCACAGGCGTGTTAATGCACGCCAGTGATCAGCATTAGAGATCAGTGTGTGCAGTGTTATAGGTCCCTATGGGACCTATAACACTGCAAAAAAAATGTAAAAAAAAAGTGTTAATAAAGGTCATTTAACCCCTTCCCTAATAAAAGTTTGAATCACCCCCCTTTTCCCATAAAAAAAATAAAACAGTGTAAAAAAAATAAAAAATAAACATATGTGGTATCGCCGCGTGCGTAAATGTCCGAACTATAAAAATATATCATTAATTAAGCCGTACGGTCAATGGCGTACGCGCAAAAAAATTCCAAAGTCCAAAAAAGCGTATTTTGGTCACTTTTTATATCATTAAAAAATGAATAAAAAGTGATCAAAAAGTCCGATCAAAACAAAAATCATACCGATAAAAACTTCAGATCACGGCGCAAAAAATGAGTCCTCATACCACCCCATACGTGGAAAAATAAAAAAGTTATAGGGGTCAGAAGATGACATTTTTAAACGTATAAATTTTCCTGCATGTAGTTATGATTTTTTCCAGAAGTGCGACAAAATCAAACCTATATAAGTAGGGTATCATTTTAACCGTATGGACCTACAGAATAATGATAAGGTGTAATTTTTACCGAAATATGCACTGCGTAGAAACGAAAGCCCCCGAAAGTTACAAAATGGCGTTTTTTTTTCGATTTTGTCGCACAATGATTTTTTTTCCGTTTCGCCATGCATTTTTGGGTAAAATGACTAATGTCACTGCAATGTAGAATTGGCGACGCAAAAAATAAGCCATAATATGGATTTTTAGGTGGAAAATTGAAAGGGTTATGATTTTTAAAAGGTAAGGAGGAAAAAACGAAAGTGCAAAAACGGAAAAACCCTGAGTCCTTAAGGGGTTAAAAAAAAAAAAAAAAAAAACGGAGTACCCTTTTAAACTCCCCTTGATCATTCCTATCACTCCTCTCAGTAAAAACTTCTGATGTGTGATTGTGGCCTGCTTGTTTCCCCTCAGCACATCCACCATGATGCCTAACACTATCCCCACCATGCCTACCACCACCAGTCCCACTAGTGGCTATGCTTGGCCACTGCATCCCCCTTCACCAACTCAGCAACACGCTCCAAAGGCTGACTGTGACACAACTCCTCCTCGTGGCTCATGCTATCAATTTGTGTAACAGGTGGGGGGGAGGGGGCAACAAAGACAGAGATGAGGAAACAGAGCATCTAGGACTAACAATTACTTTACCAGACATTTTTTTTTTGTATTGTTAACTCCTTGAGGACACGTGATGTACTTAGCACCCGAAATGGTGATCGGAACCGGACGGGACCTCTTGGATAATGGCAGACATCAGCGATCCCACTGATGTCAGCCATTAATCGTTCAGATGTTGTGATTAATATTGATCATGGCATCTGAAGCATAGCGGAGGTTTACACAAACACAGCACAAAATATTTACCTTCATACAGCCCCATATACAGAAAAATTAGAAAATTATAGGGATTCAGATTAGGGCAATTTTAAACCAACTAATTTTGTGAAAAAAAATTAGATTTTTTTTAAAGCAACATAAAAGCTAAACCAACCCCCCAAAATTTGCAAAATTGCAGCCTTCTATTTAATTTTCCCACACACATAATATTTTTTTGCATGCACTGCACATTTTAAGATAAAATGTCATTACTAAGTACGATTGGATGTGCAAATTGGTTGTGCAAAAAAGGAAGCCTCTTAGAAGGTGAGGAGGAAAAAACGAAAATGCAAAAATGAAATTGTCTTTGTGCTTAAAGGGGTACTCCACTGCTCAGCGTTTGGAACAAACTGTTCCGAATGCTGGAGCTGGCGACGGGAGCTTGTGATGTCATATCCCCGCCCCCTTGTGATGTCTCGCCCCGCCCCCTCAATGCAAGTCAATGGTAGGGGGTGTTACATTTTTACAAGGGGTAATAGGAGAAAATGCCCCCTAAAATTTGTAACCCCAACTCTTCTGAGTATGGAAATACCCCATGTGTGGACGTCAAGTGCTCTGCTGGCGCACTACAATGCTCAGAAGAGAAGGAATCACATTTGGCTTTTGGAAAGCAAATTTTGCCAAAATGCTTTTTGGGGGGCATGTCGCATTTAGAAAGCACCTATGGTGCCAGAACAGCAACCCCCCCCCCCCCCCCCCCCCCACACACACACACACACACATGGCATACTATTTGGGAAACTACACCCCTCAAGGAACGTAACAAGGGGTACAGTGAGCCTTAACACTTACACAGGTGTGTAAATTGAAGGGAAACTCTGGTGGAAAAAAAATTGTTTTCAGGTCAACTGGTGCAAGAAAGTTAAACAAATTTGTAAATCACTTCTATTTAAAAATCTTAACCCTTCTAGTACTTATCAGCTGCTGTATACTGCAGATATACTACAGAGAAATGTGTGAAGTTCTTTCCAGCCTGACAACAGTGCTCTCTACTGACACTCTTTTTATTATAAAAATACAAAACTTATCCAATACAACAAAAAACAAGCTTAACCAGCTATAATATAAATCAAAAACAAAACCCTGCCTAACCGGCCAGCCCAGCTTTACAAAGCAAAAAGAAAACAAACAAACAAAAACACACTGACACACATACCAAAAATGAACATAAAAACAGCACAACTTGGCTTAAACATAAACATAAAATTAGCACTACCTGGCTGTAACTCAAACCATCCATACTCGGGGGGGGGGGGGGGGGGTAAAAAATAAAAAAATAAAAAAATAAATAAATAATAATTATAAAAATAAAGAAATAAATAAATAAAAATAAACAGCACAACTTGGCTTAAACATAAACATAAAATTAGCACTACCCGGCTGTGACTCAAAACCATCCATACTCGGGAAACAAAACAAAAGGGGAAAATAAATAAATAAAAAATATAAAAATTAAAAATATAAATAAATAAACAAAAACACATAACACAACAACTGGTCCGACTGCCATAACTATAATATGAGACAATATAAAACGATGTAGATACAAAACCAAATACATACAAAATCACTAATAGAAATTAATAAATTATAGTATATAAACATAAATATATGCACCCTATTTACAGAAACCTACAAAAAAAAAAAAAAAAAAAAAAAAAAAAATACAGGAAATCCCTACACTAGAACTGTGCCCTCACCCACACCACCCCTCCTGCACATGGGTCAGAGTCCATACCGTTCCTCTACAGTTTACAAAGTTCTGTCCTTAACTGACCCATGTCAGGTCCCCCAAACACGAAAACACACCACCACCCACAAATACACCCTCCCCACCTAGCACTCCACCCAACCAACTTATACACAAACTTATACATACTAACTAACAGACACTGAACCACAACCCACTTTAGGCCCAAGTTTGGTCGCCTGTAAGCCCTTCATGCCATATCAGCTTAAAACAAAACAAAAAAGCTAGCGTGCACATGCATTAGCCCTCCACCAGGAAGAAGGATGGCAGACTTGATACACCAAAATAATTTTTAACTCTTTTCCTAACTCCCCCTACAATTCTCCCTAATTCTATCCCTCCATTAAAGCTAACCCTACTCTCACCCTATCTCTATCCCTATCACACTTCCCCTATCCAAAATAAAGGTACTCTACCCAAAAGATCTAGTACCTAGGGCACATCAAAAGAAAACCCTCTCCACAGGAGAGAAGCCCTACTGGTACCAAGACTGCCATACTCCAAAGACCTGATCTTCCCGAGGTCACCGGTGATATTCCTACAGACCTCCACCTCGGAGAGGATTTTCTGCTGGGTCGACACTAAACACCGTGCATTCCACGTGTAGTACCTAACCACTAAACTAACTAAGAATAAAGTGCCCCGGTCTCGGCCACCCAGTGTCCTGAATGCCCCATAAGCCCACTCCGGATAGGTAAGGCCGGCAAGTTGACTCCAGCCGATGGAAGCGCCCACCCGGTTGTAAACCCCTATATTAAAGGGACAATGAAGCAGGAAATGGTCCATGCTTTCCAGCGTGTCCCCACACTCTTCTCGGGGACATCCCCGGTCATCAGAGTTCCTGCACTTCAGGTTGTCCCTTACATATAGCTTCCCCTGAAAGCAGCGCCAGGCCAAGTCCCAAAACTTCTGGGGGATCCTTTTCATGTTTAAAAGGTACAACCCCACCCTCAGATCCCGACCTGGGCAGTCCCTGAGTGCCAGAGGCTTCTGGAAGTGGGTCAACAGAACCCGTTTGTCAAGGAACTGCCTTGACTGGGTCCTGATCTCCCACACTCCCAGACCCCACCGACGTATCGCCTTCAGAGTCGGGGTAGCGTAAGCCGGAAGATATCCATGGGGCGTACGGAGGTCCTTCACTTGCCCTCCTGTCTCCCATTCCTGGAAGAAAGGCCGAAACCATTCCCTGCAGGAGAGTACCCACGGAGGAGCCCTCTCTGACCAGAGGTTTGAGATGTTAGCTTTTAAAAAGGTGTTTGTTAAGAACACCACAGGGTTTACCATAGATAAACCCCCTAGTCTCCTCGTGCGGTACGTAACCTCCCTCTTGACTAGGTTCATCCTGTTCCCCCATAACAGTTGAAAAAACAGGCTGTAGATCCTAGTGTAGTAAGCCTCTGGCAAGATACATACGCTGCCCAGATAGATAAACAAGGGGAGCAGGTACGATTTGATCAGGTGTACCCTTTCCCTGAGGGTCAAAGACCAACCCTTCCACTGGTCCACCTTCTGAGTGGCATCCTGGAGCTTACCATCCCAGTTTTTGGTGGGATAATCATCCTGGCCAAATGTGATGCCTAAGACTTTTGCTGATTCTTGGGGCCCTGGAAGGGTGTCTGGGAGATCAAACGTGGGATCCCCCCCTCCCAGCCAGAGACTCTCACACTTATCCCGGTTGATCTTAGACCCGGATGCCTCCGAGTAGCGTTCCACCTCCGACATCACCACATCAACCCCCTCTCTCGAGGAGACGAAAATAGTGACATCGTCGGCGTACGCCACTACCCCCTGGATGGCCCCCGGCTCCGCCAAACTCATCCCGACTCCCACCAACGGTCCGCAACTCACCCTCCTAAGGAAGGGATCGATCGCGAACACATATAACAGCGGGCTCAAAGGACAACCCTGACGGACTCCAGACCCCACTCCAAAAGAGTGGCCAGACCACCCGTTCACCAGTGGGAAACTCTCTGCCCCTGCATACAAGATCTTAAGCCAATTAACAAAAGTACTCGGTAAGCCATATCTCAGGAGGACGGACCAGAGGTACTCGTGGTTCACCCGATCAAATGCTTTGGCCTGATCCAAGGACAGCAAGTACCCCTTCCAGAAACCCGCACTACTCCGCTCCACTGCCTCCCTGACACTAAGGACAGCACTTAAGGTGCTTCGGCCTGGAACAGTGCAGTGCTGGGCCTCCGAAAGGAGCCGGGGTGCAAACTTCACCAGCCGATTAAACAGTATCTTGGCCAGAAGCTTCCTGTCCGTATTGAGAAGAGCTATGGGTCTCCAATTCTCAATACGGCTGGGATCTTTACCCTTTGAGAGAAGAATCAGGGCTGACCTCCTCATTGACTTTGGCAGAGTGCCCGAGGAGAGACACTCATTGAATACCTCAGTCAAGAGGGGAGCTAAAGACTCCTTAAAGGTCCTGTACCACTCAGATGTTAAGCCATCCGGACCTGGCGACTTCTTGGGGGCAAGCCCCTCGATCGCCAGTCTCACTTCCTCTTCCCTGATCTCTTCTGCCAAAACGCCAAGAGAGGGGTCTACCCCTGGCTCAGGAATGGTTTCAGCCAGGAAACCCGACATCACATCCCGATCCAGATCCTTCCTTCCCAAGAGGTGAGAGTAGAAGGATCTGACGACCTCCAAGATCCCTGATCTGGACCGATTCAGAGATCCTGTACTATCAATCAGTCCTGAAATGACTTTACTACTCACTGACATCTTACAGTTTCTGTAAGGGTCGGGCGAGCGGTACTTCCCGAAATCCCTCTCAAAAACCAAAGATGCGTGCCTATCGTACTGACACCTCATCAGCAAGGACTTCACTCTGGAGATATCCTCTTGGCTACCTCCAGTCGAGACAAGAAGCTCGAGTTTCCTCCTCAGACCCTGATACAGGCGATACCTGTTCAGGGACCTGAGGCTCGAGAGCTGGCGGAAGAACCCCGCAACCCGCTTCTTGAATATCTCCCACCACTCTGACTTACTACTACATAGGCCCAGTAAAGGTACCTGACTCTGAAGAAAATCCTCAAAGGACTGTCTTATCTCCGCTTCCTCCAGGAGGGACGAATTCAGCTTCCAATAACCTTTTCCCATCCGGGGGGTTTCTGAAACATTCAGGGAAAACAAAATCATACAGTGATCGGAGAACTCCACCTCAACCACGGAGACTGCAGAAGAGACGGCTTCCTCCTTTAAATAAAACCTATCTATCCTAGACCTGCGACTACCTTGATGATAGGTGAAACCCGCGTGGCCCGAGGGGCTCCGGATGTGGGCATCCTCTAGGCGAGCTTCTCTAGCTATGCTAATCAGCGCCACACTATCGCAAGTCAGCGGACTATTGGAGCCTCTCCTATCTTGGGACCTCGTGACATTATTGAAGTCCCCTCCAAAGATCACCTGCCGACTCGTAAAAAGAAAGGGCTTAATCCTCATAAAGAGATCTTTACGGCCCCGCTTAGTTTGCGGGGCATAGATGTTAATGAGCCGGAGCTCTTGTCCCTTCATGAAGACATCTAAGATCAGGCACCTCCCCATTTCTAATTCAATAACCCGTCGGCATTCAACAGGAGCGGTAAAAAGGACCGCCACCCCACTATACGGCTCAGCCGCAAGAGACCAGTGGGAGGGACCGCGCCTCCACTCTCTTCTGGCTTTTACCAGAGAGGCTAGATCTGACAACCTGGTCTCCTGTAAAAAGAAAATGTCGGCTTCAACGCGGCCGAGAAAATCAAAGGCTGCGAATCTAGCCGTATCCGACTTTATGCTGGCACAATTAATAGATGCCAGCGTCAATGGGGTGAGTGCCGCCATACAGGGTGATTAAATTAGACGGCCACACCCTTTACTTTTGTTTTCCCTTCTTTTTTGCCCCCTCATCCCCCGAAGAAGACGAGAGGGCAGGACCACTCTTGGATCTTTTTTTCGATTCAGATAGATCCATATTATCCCCGTCTCCGTCCGGCCCCGGTCTAGCCCTGCCCTCTGAGGAAGGTGCCTCAATAGGACAGGGCCCAGTTCCTCCCAGAGGCTCTTTCTCCCTAGGCACCTCGCCCTCACCCTCCCCAGCCAAGGAGGGGGAGGAGATGGTATCGAGGACGAGGTACCGGTTTGACAGGTCAACCAGAGGGGGGGCAGTCAGGCTTCCGTTTTGAACCTGGCCCGTAGTACAAGGAACAGAGGGCTCTGACCTCTTCTTTCTCCCTTTCCTTTTGCCCTTGTCTTTCTTTTTAGGCCTCTCCCCACTCTCCTCATCCACACTTTCATAGTGGGAGGAATCGGAAGGGTCGGCCATATTGCCTTCCTCTCTGTGAAGCCTCCTGATCTCCCCATCCAGCACATCCTCCTCCAGGGCTTCAGCGGTTACAGGGCCAGCTTCAGGAGCAGAGGCCGGAGCTACCCCCGTCACCTGGGCACTCTCCAGCTCCCTACTCCTTCTACGATTTTCCTCCCGCCTTAGTTTGGCGGGGCCCTTTTTCCTCCTCACGAGCCCTGTTGCACCCCCATCCCTGCCCATACCCTCCCCGGCCGAGGCAACTTCACAGCTCTCCTCAGCCGGAGCGGCCGCTGCACGGGCGAAGGCGCTAGGACAACGGCTAAATGGGTGCCCAAGGACACCACACAGGTGGCACCGGATCTGCCTGTCACGATTCGGCTACCAGGTAGTGGATCCTCTGTGCCAGAGAGGGATTGGCGTGGACCGTGCTAGTGGACCGGTTCTAAGCCACTACTGGTTTTCACCAGAGCCCGCCGCAAAGCGGGATGGTCTTGCTGCGGCGGTAGTGACCAGGTCGCATCCACTAGCAACGGCTCACCTCTCTGGCTGCTGAAGATAGGCGCGGTACAAGGGAGTAGGCAGAAGCAAGGTCAGACGTAGCAGAAGGTCGGGGGCAGGCGGCAAGGTTCGTAGTCAGGATGGGTAGCAGAAGTTCAGGTACACAGGCTTTGGACACACTAAACGCTTTCACTGGCACAAGGCAACAAGATCCGGCAAGGGAGTGCAAGGGAGGAGACTAGATATAAGCAGGGAACAGGTGGGAACCAATTAAGCTAATTGGGCCAGGCACCAATCATTGGTGCACTGGCCCTTTAAGTCTCAGGGAGCTGGCGCGCGCGCGCCCTAGAGAGCGGAGCCGCGCGCGCCAGCACATGACCGCAGGAGACGGGAACGGGTAAGTGACCTGGGATGCGATTCGCGAGCGGGCGCGTCCCGCTGTGCGAATCGCATCCCCAACGGCCATGAGAGAGCAGCGCTCCCGGTCAGCGGGACTGACCGGGGAGCTGCAGGGAAAGAGACGCCGTGAGCGCTCCGGGGAGGAGCGGGGACCCGGAGCGCTAGGCGTAACAGTACCCCCCCCCTTAGGTCTCCCCTTCTCTTTATCGGGTAACTGCCTCCCCTGGGATGAGGACACCGGGAAAGGATGGAGGGATTCCTCAACGGCAGGCAGAACCGCAGGAGTAGGAATGGGGAGAGAGGGCAGAGGGCGGGACCTGGCACGGGGCAGTGTGACACCAGGACGAGGGCCATGAGGGGACACAGAAGCTTGCCTGATGGAACTGGGAGGGGGGGAGGGGCACTTCCTGTGGCAGGCAGAGTCCCAGTTCCTGATCTCCCCGGTGGTCCAATCAATGGTGGGGGAATGAAGCCGGAGCCAAGTCAGACCGAGGAGGACCTCAGAGGTACAGTTGGGGAGAATGAAGAACTCAATCCTTTCGTGGTGGGGTCCGATAGACATCAGGAGGGGTTCTGTGCGGTAACGCACGGTGCAGTCCAATCTGGCTCCGTTGACCGCGGAAATGTAGAGCGGTTTGACGAGACGGGTCACCGGGATGCTGAATCTATTAACAAAGGACTCCAACATAAAATTCCCGGAGGCACCAGAGTCCAAGCAGGCCACGGCTGAAATGGAGGAGTTGGCTGTAGAGGAAATCCGCACGGGCACCGTGAGACGTGGAGAAGAAGACTTAGAAGCAAAAGATGCCACACCCACGTGAGCTGGGTGCGTGCGTGCGTTTCCCAGGCGTGGAGGACGGATAGGGCAATCCACCAAGAAATGCTCAGTACTGGCACAGTACAGACAGAGATTTTCTTCTCTACGGCGATTCCTCTCTTCCTGGGTCAGGCGAGACCGATCCACTTGCATGGCCTCCTCGGCGGGAGGCCCAGGCGAAGACTGCAAAGGATGCTGTGGGAGAGGTGCCCAGAGATCTAAGTCTTTTTCCTGGCGGAGCTCTTGGTGTCGCTCAGAAAAACGCATGTCAATGCGGGTAGCCAAATGGATGAGTTCTTGGAGGTTGGCAGGAATCTCTCGTGCGGCCAGCACATCCTTGATGCGACTGGATAGGCCTTTTTTAAAGGTCGCGCAGAGAGCCTCATTATTCCAGGATAGTTCAGAAGCAAAAGTACGGAATTGTATGGCGTACTCGCCAACGGAAGAATTACCCTGGACCAGGTTCAGCAAGGCAGTCTCAGCAGAAGAGGCTCGGGCAGGTTCCTCAAAGACACTTCGGACTTCAGCAAAGAAGGACTGGACTGTGGCTGTGGCAGGATCATTGCGGTCCCAGAGCGGTGTGGCCCAAGACAAGGCCTTTCCTGAAAGAAGACTTACTACGAATGCCACCTTAGACCGTTCAGTAGGAAACAAGTCTGACAACATCTCCATATGCAGGGAACACTGAGACAAAAATCCACGGCAGAGTCTGGAGTCCCCATCAAATTTGTCCGGCAGGGACAAGCGGAGGTTAGGAGCGGCCACTCGCTGCGGAGGAGGTGCAGGAGCTGGCGGAGGAGATGGTTGCTGCTGTAGCAGAGGCAGAATTTGCTGTAACATGGCGGTCAACTGCGACAGCTGCTGTCCTTGTTGGGCAATCTGCTGCGATTGCTGAGCGACCACCGTGGGAAGATCAGCGAGACTTGGCAGCGGCACCTCAGCGGGATCCATGGCCGGATCTACTGTCACGATTCGGCTACCAGGTAGTGGATCCTCTGTGCCAGAGAGGGATTGGCGTGGACCGTGCTAGTGGACCGGTTCTAAGCCACTACTGGTTTTCACCAGAGCCCGCCGCAAAGCGGGATGGTCTTGCTGCGGCGGTAGTGACCAGGTCGCATCCACTAGCAACGGCTCACCTCTCTGGCTGCTGAAGATAGGCGCGGTACAAGGGAGTAGGCAGAAGCAAGGTCAGACGTAGCAGAAGGTCGGGGGCAGGCGGCAAGGTTCGTAGTCAGGATGGGTAGCAGAAGTTCAGGTACACAGGCTTTGGACACACTAAACGCTTTCACTGGCACAAGGCAACAAGATCCGGCAAGGGAGTGCAAGGGAGGAGACTAGATATAAGCAGGGAACAGGTGGGAACCAATTAAGCTAATTGGGCCAGGCACCAATCATTGGTGCACTGGCCCTTTAAGTCTCAGGGAGCTGGCGCGCGCGCGCCCTAGAGAGCGGAGCCGCGCGCGCCAGCACATGACCGCAGGAGACGGGAACGGGTAAGTGACCTGGGATGCGATTCGCGAGCGGGCGCGTCCCGCTGTGCGAATCGCATCCCCAACGGCCATGAGAGAGCAGCGCTCCCGGTCAGCGGGACTGACCGGGGAGCTGCAGGGAAAGAGACGCCGTGAGCGCTCCGGGGAGGAGCGGGGACCCGGAGCGCTAGGCGTAACACTGCCTACAGGATGCGGCCAGATGTCCCACCCCACCACACAAAGCGCAGACCTGTACAGTACAGGCTGCGCTAAAGTGGGTGGGGCTGCCACACCTGTGACAGACCTTAGGCTGCCCCTGGTAGAAGACCTGGATCCTATCACGTCCAAGGAAGGCGGCAGACGGAATGTGGGCAACCGTACTCCCTGAACGCTTGAGTTTGACGGAAAACGTCCAGGCCCCGGACCAGATCCCGTGCTCATCCAAGTTTTTCTTGGGCATGTCCGTCACATCCCCATACCGTCCGAGCCAGGTCATGATGTCATAACAAGAAAGTGACTCGTTACGGGTCAAAACGGTCACCTTCTTGACAGCATTCTGACGGGAAATCGCCTTTACGGCGAAATCCCGCCAGCCGGGCTCGTTTTTTGCCACTTCGTAATTCGACCAGAAGAGTTCGAGACCCTCTGGCCGAACGAAACTGACGTCAAACTCAGACGATCCGTAGGGGTGAATCAGGGCAAAGATGTCACTCGCCCTGAATTCCATCTGAAGGAGGAGCTCAACCACTTTAGCGCGAGGTGGGCACGCATCCTTGCCCCTCCAAATCAGACGGACCACATTCCTACGGTTATTGTCCTGCCCGGTTGTCGGGAGGGACCAGACCACCTCCCCATTCCGCTCTCGGAAAGCCCCCAAACCGTGCCTCTCTATCCAGAAAGACAGGTCGACCTCACCCCTTCCCTCTACCTGGATCGACCTGTCACCCCTGCGTAGAGCCTCCAGGAGGCGCTGTTGCAAATGGCCCCCAGGGCCGGACGGAGACGGGGACCCCCCTGAACCCCCGGCAGCGACATTAGCATAGCTCCTAGGAGCAGTCACTGCCGGGGGGGCAGCCGGACCAGACCCAGAGCCAGAACCACTTACAACACCATTCACACCACAACTCTCAACCTCTTTATTTCCAGCCATACTACTACCACTCCCATCAACATTCAATCCACTGACACTCCCACATACACTCCTCTCACCCACAACACTACTACACCCATCAATATCACATCCTACATTCTTGTCCTGACTAACAAATTCTGGGCTGGCTGGGACTTGTAGTATGGCTGGCTTTAGTAAAGTCCTTTGTGCTGGCTTAGCCGCTGCTGGGGTCGACGCCGATGGTTTCTCCTTCATGGCTGATATCATATCTTGATTCTGGGGCTGCCCCACCGGGCGCACCCCAGCTCCTCCCACAGCGCCAGCACCTGCTTCACCCAACTTCACAGGCTCTGTGGATAATCCCGGCGCCCGGACACTCCCCCCCCTCACAGGGGAGTGCCCCGCAGTGCCGGTAATGCCCACAGTACTCGGGGAACCGCCCCCCGAGCACACAGGGGCATAACTCGCGCTTCCCACCATAAGCCCATCCTGCCCCTCCCTACCGGCAGGATGGGTGGGCTTCACATCTATTGCGTCTGCAGCTTTTACTGACGCCATGCTGTACCCCCCATGCTGGCTCCGTTCCACCACAGAAACGGAGTCTGGCAGTCTGGGGGGCCCAGCAGCCTGAACTAGCTTTGCAGCTGGCCCAGACTGCTGGAAAGGAACAAACACGTACTTCACTGATTCTTGTGTCTTTTGCTTTTTCCTCTTAACTGCCACATCATCACAGAGATCATCACCAAAGGTGAAATGCTGGAGGTGGGCTGGGGACTCCTGCATGACTATCGCCCTTAGCAATCCCCCAGCCTCACTCTCCACATCATCCTCCTCGCTCTCACTTGAAGGAAGAGCCACCTGGGCCGGTTCAATATAGCTGTCCTGGGTGGCCTGGGTGTCACAGGGAGCAGCCACAGGCACAGCGTCTTCCTCCACATTCTCATCCTTTTCCTCATCACCACCATCCTCACTTTCTTCACCGCCACTACTCTCCCCATCATCCACCTCCACCTTACCTGGGGATTTCGTGGCGGCAAACCGGTCTTCATTAATCAGCTTTTCCTGGAAAAGACCGCTTCCCTCCAGGATCTCGTCTCTCCTCTCCTCCAGCTTCACAATCTCGCTTTTCAGCGCTGTGATCCTCTTTCTTAGCTCTGGCCTGTTCTTTTTGGACCCCGTGCTCACCAGATTCTGAGCCACACGTAGATCCTCCCTGGCCATCCTCAGCTCCTTACCGCACTGGTCATATTCCGCAAAGCGTGCGGCCATGCGGGAGCAGTATGTATCGCTCGACTCCTTGGGCCCTCTCTCTGCCCACATCTCCACTTTTTTCCTCCTCGCCTTGCTTCCTCCAGATCTCTGGTTGGCACCCGTCGCCGTGGAAGCAGAGCCTGCATTGCTGCAGACTCTGCCAGATTTTCTTCCTCCGGCCGGAACAATGGCTGTTGCAGTTTTCTCTCCACCCCCCGCCAGCCTGGAAGAACGGGAAGTGGAGGCTCGAGATTTCCGGGGCTCCATGCAGGGGAGGCTCTCCCCAGGAGTCTGCCACCCTCCTGGGAAAAGCAGTTAGAACACCTGCCTCTGTAGTTCTCTTGGAAGTCCTGGAGAGCTCAAACAGGGACACACCCGCACACTTCTCACACTGAACAGCTGTGTTTCACAGGATGTGCTCTCTGCTGACACCTCTGTCCATGTCAGGAACTGTCCAGAGCAGGAGAGGATTTATAAGGGGATATTATTCTAATCTGGACAGTTGCTCACACGGACAGAGGTGTCAGCAGAGAGCAATTCCTGTGAATACAGCAGTCCAGAGCAGTTCGGTGTGAGCAGCTGTCGGGAATGTCCCTTTGTGCTCTGCAGACTTCCAGGCAGAGAGGCAGGTTTTTTCACCAGCCTTCCCAGGAGAGTGGTAGGCTCCTAGGGAGGGCTTTCCTGCAGGGAGCCCCGGCCTTCTACCTCTCGTTCCCGGCTGGCGAGGGGGGGGGGGGGGGGGGGAAGAAAGTGTCTACAGCCGGTTCCAAGGTCGGGGTGAGACGTTCCAGCAGGGCCCGCAGAAATGTGGAGCCTGCTCCCCTGTCCAGATGCAAGAATATTGGCAAGAACAGCGGACCTCCTGCTACTCCAGAACCCCAGCAATGGGGGGTGCTGGCTCCAATAGAGTCCCTGGCAACCTATGGGCCACGGATCCAGGCCAAGAAGGCAGAATATGAGGAGATGGGCAGAAGATTTCGGAGCCTGAGGGAAGACCTGAAGCTTTCACGTTACCAGGCTGACCATGCCTCAGTAGGTAAGAGGCAGAAGTTTTCTGCTCAGGTGCAGGCTCTGAAGAGTGAGGTGGCTGAGGTGGAGAAGGGCAGAAGGAAGATTGCTGAAGGTGCAGGAATCTTTGCAGAGAAACTATCTAATAATGATAGGTTTAAGACAAAGCAAGTAGGTGCAGACTGCTATGAAGACTACAGTGAGGAGGAAGATAGAGGGGAGGAAGGTGATGGGGAGTCGGGGGAAGGTGAAGCTGTGGAAAGTGAGGGGGATGTCGCCCCTGGTGTGTGTGACCCCTGCCCCCCCCCCCAAGATAGCTACCATGAGCCATATCAGGTAGCGCTACCTTCCAGTGATGGTGAGACAGAGGATAGCTGTGAGGAGGATGCGGCCAGTGGGGGTATGTTGAGAGCCATCATACAGCAGGAGTCACCTGTTTGGAGGATTTTAACTTTGGTGAGGAACTTGGAAAAGATTAATTAGTGAAGAAAAGGAAAAAGAAGCAGAAAGTTCAGGAAACTGTGTCTTTTGTGTTTCATCCTTTCCAGCAGTCTGGGCCAGCTGTGAAGTTGGTTCAGGCTGCTGGGTCCCCCAAGCTGCCAGATCCCATTCTTGTGGTGGAGCGGGGCCAGAAATGGGGGTACAGCATGGCGTCAAAGATGGTTGCGGACGCAATAGATGTGAAGCCCACCCATCCTGTCAGTAGGGAAGGGCAGGATAGGCTCATGGTGGGCAGCTCTGGTGCTGCAGGACCGACCCAGGGACGCGGGGGGCATGTCCGAGCACCAGAGGCAAGTTATGCTGCAGTGTGCTCGGGGGGCGATTCCCTGAGTGAAGTGGGCATTACCAGCATTGCAGGACACTCCCCTGTAAGGGGGGGGGATGTTCGGGCGCCGATGGCAGAGAGCGGTGGGTCCAAGTGCTCGGGGGGTGATGTTCCGAGTACTATATGTTCTGTGGAGCCCATGCGGATGGGCAAAGCTGGCACGGTGGGTATTCCCTGCATGTCAGAGAGTGTGGGTGGAGCTGGGGTGCGCAGGGTGGGGCAGCTCCAGACTCCAGAATGGACATCGCCCATGGAGGAGGAGCCAATAGCATCAACTCCAGCTGCAGCCAACCCAGAATCTATAAGGCAGGAAAAAAGTGGAGGATGTGAGAGTGCTGAGTATAGTAGTGTTGTGGATAAGAGGAGTGCATGTGGGAGTGTAAGTGGAGTGAATGATAGTGGGAGTAGTAGTGGTAAGAGTGGAAGGTCTGGTATGGATGGGAAGGTCTGGTGTGGTGTGAGCGGTTGTGCTGATGGTTCTGGGTCTGGTTCTGGGTCTGGTAGTGACTGCTCTTAGGAGCTATTCTTATGTCACTGCCAGGGGTTCAGGGGGGTGTCCGTCTCCGTGCGGCTCTGGGGGCCATTTGCAACAGCGCCTCCTGGAGGCTCTACGCAGGGGTGACAGGTCGATCCAGGTAGAGGGGAGGGGTGTGGTCGACCTGTCTTTCTGGATAGAGAGGCAAAGTTTGGGGGCTTTCCGAGAGCGGAATGGGGAGGTGGTCTGGTCCCTCCTGACACCCGGGCAGGACAATAATCGTAGGAATGTGGTCCGTCTGATTTGGAGGGGCGAGGATGCGTGCCCACCTCGCGCTAAAGTGGTTGAGCTCCTCCTTCAGATGGAATTCAGGGCGAGTGACATCTTTGCCCTGATTCACCCCCATGGTTTTTCTGAGTTTGACATCAGTTTCGTTCGGCCAGAGGGTCTTGAACTCTTCTGGTCAAACTACGAAGTAGCGGAGAACGAGCCCGGCGGGCGGGATTTCACCGTAAAGGCAATTTTCCGTTAGAACTCTGTCAAGAAAGTGACCGTTTTGACCCGTAACGAGTCGCTTTCTTGTTATGACATCATGACCTGGCTCGGACGGTATGGGCATGTGACGGACATGCCCAAGAAAAACTTGGATGAGCACGGCATCTGGTCTGCGGCCTGGACGTTTTCCGTCAAACTCAAGCGTTCAGGGAGCACGGTTGCCCACATTCCGTCAGCCTCCTTCCTTGGATGTGATAGGATCCATGTCTTCTACCAGGGGCAACCTAAGGTCTGTCACAGGTGTTGCAGCCCCACCCACTTTAGCGCAGCCTGTACTGTGCAGGTCTGTGCTTTGTGTGGTGGATCATCTGGCCGCATCCTGTCGACAGATCCGGTGCCACCTGTGTGGTGTCCTCAGACACCCTTTCAGCCGCTGTCCTAGCACCTTCGCCCGTGCAGCGGCCGCTCCAGCTGAGGAGAGCTGTGAAGTTGCCTCGGCTGGGGAGGGTACGGGCAGGGATGGGGGTGCAAAAGGGCTAGTGAGGAGGAAAAAGGGCCCTGCCAAAATAAGGCGGGTGGAAAATCGTAGAAGGAGTAGGGAGCTGGAGAGTGCCCAGGTGGCGGGGGTAGCTTCATTCCCTGCTCCTGAAGCTGGCCCTGTAACTGCTGAAGCCCTGGAGGAGAATGTGATGGATGAGGAGATCAGGAGACTTCACAGAGAGGATGGCAATATGGCCGACCCTCCCACTATGAAAGTGTGGATGAGGAGAGTGGGGTGAGGCCCAAAAAGAAAGTTAAAGGAGAAAGGAAAGGGAGAAAGAAGAGGTCAGAGCCCTTTGAAGCTCCTGGTATTACGGGCCTGGTCCAAAATGGAAGCCTGACTGCCCCCCCTCTGATTGATCTGTCAAACTGGTACCTCGTCCTCAATACCATCTATTCCCCCTCCTTGGAGGGGGAAGGTGAGGGCAAGGTGCCTAGTGAGAAAGAGACTCTGGGGGGAACTGGGCCCTGTCCTGTTGAGGCACCTTCCTCGGAGGGCAGGGCTAGACCAGGGCCGGAGGGAGACGGGGACAATATGGATCTATCCGAGTCCAAAAAAAGATCAAAGAGTGGTCCTGCCCTCTCATCTTTCCGGGGGAGGAGGGAGATCAAAAAGAAAGGGAAGCAAAGGTAAACGGTCTGGCCGTCTAATTTAATCACCCTGTATGGCGGCACTCACCCCAGCATAAAGTCTGATACGGCTAGATTTGCAGCCTTTGATTTTCTCGCCCGCATTGAAGCCGACATTTTCTTTTTACAGGAGACCAGGTTGTCAGATCTAGCCTCTCTGGTAAAAGCCAGAAGAGAGGGGAGGCGCGGTCTCTCCCACTGGTGTCTTGCGGCTAAGCCGTATAGTGGGGTAGCGGTCCTTTTTACCGCTCCTGTTGAATGCCGATGGGTTATTGAATTAGAAATGGGGAGGTGCCTGATCTTAGATGTCTTCATGAAGGGACAAGAGCTCCGGCTCATTAACATCTACGCCATGCAAACTAAGCGGGGCCGTAAAGATCTCTTTATGAGGATTAAGCCCTTTCTTTTTACGAGTCAGCAAGTGATCTTTGGAGGGGACTTCAATAATGTCACGAGGTCCCAAGATAGGAGAGGCTCCAGTGGTCCGCTGACTTGAGATAGTGTGGCACTGATTAGCATAGCTAGAGAAGCTCGCCTAGAGGACGCCCACATCCGGAGCCCCTCGGGCCACGCGGGTTTCACCTATCATCAAGGTAGCCGCAAGTCTAGGATAGATAGGTTTCATTTAAAGGAGGAAGCCGTCTCTTCCGCAGTGTCCGTGGTTGAGGTGGAGGTCTCCGATCACTGTGTTTCAGAGACCCCCCGGATGGGAAAAGGTTATTGGAAGCTGAATTTGTCCCTCCTGGAGGAAGCGGAGGTAAGACAGTCCTTTTGAGGATTTTCTTCAGAGTCAAGTACCTTTACTGGATCTTTGTAGTAAAAAGCTGGAGTGGTGGGAGATATTCAAGTAGCGGGTTGCAGGGTTCTTCCGCCAGCTCTCGAGCCTCAGGTCCCTGAACAGGTACCGCTTGTATCAGGGTCTGAGGAGGAAACTCGAGCTTCTTGTTTCGACTGGAGGTAGCCGAGAGGATATCTCCAGAGTGAAATCCTTGCTGATGAGGTGTCAGTACAATAGGCACGCATCTTTCGTTTTTTGAGAGGGATTTCGGGAAGTACCACTTGCCCGACCCTTACAGAAACTGTAGGATGTCATTGAGTAGTAAAATCATTTCAGGACTGATTGATAGTGCAGGATCTCTGAATCGGTCCAGATCAGAGATCTTGGAGGTCATCAGATCCTTCTACTCGCACCTCTTGGGGAGGAAGGATCTAGATCGAGACAGGATGTCGACGTTTCTGGCTGAAACCATTCCTGAGCCAGGGGTAGACCCCTCTCTTGATATTTTGGCAGAAGAAATCATGGAAGAGGAAGTGAGAATGGCGATCGAGGGGCTTGCCCGTAAGAAGTCACCAGGTCCGGATGGCTTAACATCCGAGTGGTACCGGACCTTTAAGGAATCTTTAGCTCCCCTCTTGACTGAGGTATTCATTGAGTGTCTCTCCTCGGGCACTCTGCCGAAGTCACTGAGAAGGTCAGCCCTAATTCTTCTCTCAAAGGGTAAAGATCCGAGCCATATTGAGAATTGGAGGCCCATAGCTCTTCTCAATACAGACAGGAAGCTACTGGCTAAGATACTGTTTAATCGGTTGGTGAAGTTTGCACCCCGGTCCCTTTAGGAGGCCCAGCACTGCACTGTTCCAGGCCGAAGCACCTTAAGTGCTGTCCTAAGTGTCAGGGAGGCAGTGGAGCGGAGTAGTCTCTGGAAGAAGTACTTGCTGTCTTTGGATCAGGCCAAAGCATTTGATCAGGTGAACCACGAGTACCTTTTGTCCGTCCCCCTGAGATATGGCTTACCAAGTACTTTTTTTAATTGACTTAAGACCTTGTATGCAGGGGCAGAGAGTTTCCCGCTGGTGATCGAGTGGTCTGGCCGCTCTTTCGAGGTGGGAGCCGGAGTCCATTAGGGTTGTCCTTTGAACCCGCTCTTATATGTGTTCGTGATCGATCCCTTCCTTAGGAGGGGGAGTCGCAGACCATTGTCGGGAGTTGGGATGAGTCTAGCTGAGCCGGCTGTCATCCAGAGAGTGGTGGCGTATACTGACGATGTTGCTATTTTCATCTCGCGAGATGAGGTCGATGTGGTGATGTCGGAGGTGGACCGCTACTCGGAGGCATCCAGGTCTAAGATCAACCGGGATAAGTGTGATAGTCTCTGGCTGGAAGGGGGAGATCCCACGTTTGATCTCCCGGACACCCTTCCAGGGCCCCAAGAATCAGCAAAAGTCTTAGGCATCACATTCGGCCAGGATGATTATCCCACCAAAAACTGGGATGGTAAGCTCCAGGATGCCGCTCAGAAGGTGGACCAGTGGAAGGGTTGGTCTATGACCCTCAGGGAAAGGGTACACCTGATCAAATCGTACCTGCTCCCCTTGTTTATCTATCTGGGCAGCGTATGTATCTTGCCAGAGGCTTACTACACTAGGATCTACAGCCTGTTTTTCCAACTGTTATGGGGGAACAGGATGAACCTAGTCAAGAGGGAGGTTACATACCGCACGAGGAGACTAGGGGGTTTATCTATGGTAAACCCAGTGGTGTTCTTTACGAATACCTTCTTGAAAGCTAATATTGCTAACCACTGGAAAGATAGGGCTCCGGCCTTACCTATCCGGAGTGGGCTTATGGGGCATTTAGGAACCTGGGTGGCCGAGACCGGGGCACTTTATTCTTAGTTAGCTTAGTGGTTAGGTACTACACGTGGAACGCACGTGTCGACCCAACAGAAAATCCTCTCTGAGGAGGAGGTCAGTAGGAATATCACCGGTGACCTCGGGAAGATCAGGTCTTTGGAGTATGGCAGTCTTGCTACCAGTAGGGTAGAGATGGGGTGAGAGTAGGGTCAGTTTTAATGGAGGGATAGAATTAGGGAGAATTGTAGGGGGAGTTAGGGAAAGAGTTTAAAATTATTTTGATATATCAAGTCTATCATCCTTCTTCCCGGTGGTGGGCTAATGCATGCAACATGCTAGCTTTTTGTTTTGTTTTAAGCTGATATGGCATGAAGGGCTTACAGGTGACCAAACCTGGGCCTAAAGTGGGTTGTGGTTCAGTGTGTGTAAGATAGTATGTATAAGTTTGTGTTAGTAAGTATAAGTTGGTTGGGTGGAGTGCTAGGTGGTGAGGGTGTATTTGTGGGTGGTGGTGCGTTTTAGTTTTTTTGGGGGACCTGACATGGGTAAGTTAAGGACAAGGCTTTGTAAACTGTAGAGGAACAGTATGGACTCTGACCCATGTGCAGGAGGGGTGGTGTGGATGAGGGTACAGTTCTAGTGTAGGGATTTTCCTAGGGTTTTCTGTTGATTTTGTAGGTTTCTGTAAATAGAGTGCATATATTTATGTTTATCCCCTTAAAGATCAGGGGGTTTTCTGTTTTTGCACTTTCGTTTTTTCCTCCTTACCTTTAAAAATCATAACCCTTTCAATTTTGCACCTAAAAATCCATATGATAGCTTATTTTTTGCGCCACCAATTCTACTTTGTAATGACATCACTCATTTTACCCAAAAATCTACGGCGAAACGGAAAAAAAAATCATTGTGAGACAAAATTGAAAAAAAAACACGCCATTTTGTACATTTTGCGGGCTTCTGTTTCTACGCAGTAAATTTTTTGGTAAACATGACACATTCTCTTTATTCTGTAGGTCCATACGATTAAAATGATACCCTACTTATATCAGTTTGATTTTGGCGTACTTCTGAAAAAAATCATAACTACATGCAGGAAAATGTATACGTTTAAAATTGTCATCTTCTGACCCCTATAACTTTTTTATTTTACCGCGTATGGGTTGGTATGAGGGCTCATTCTTTGTGTGATCTGAAGTTTTTAGTGGTACCCTTTTTGTATTGATCGGACTTGTTGATCACTTTTTCTTCATTTTTCATGATATAAAAAGTGACCAAAAATACACTATTTTGGACTTCGGAATTTTTTTGCGCGTACGCCATTGACCGTGCAGTTTAATTAATGATATATTTTTATAATTCGGACATTTCCGCACGCGGCGATACCACATATGTTTATTTTTATTTTTATTTACACTGTTTTTTTTTTTTTATGGGAAAAGGGGGGTGATTCAAACTTTTAATAGGTGAGGTGTTAAATGATCTTTACTCACTTTTTTTTCACTTTTTTTTGCAGTGTTACAGCTCCCATAGAGAGTTATTACACTGCACACACTGATCTTTTACATTGATCACTGGTTTCTCATAGGAAACCAGTGATCAATGATTCTGCCGCTTGACTGCTCATGCCTGGATCTCAGGCACCGAGCAGTCATTCGGCGATTGGACATAAAAACAGCACAACAAGGTAGGAGACCCTCCTCGTGTCTAACAGCTGTTCGGGATACCGCGATTTCGCCACAGCGATCCCGAACAGCTCCCTGAGCTAACCGGCATGGTTTCACTTTCACTTTAGACACATCGTTCAACTTTGAACACCGCGTCTAAAGGGTTAATAGCGTGCGGCACCGCGATCACTGCCGCACGCTATTAGCCACGGGTCCCGGCCTCATTGTTAGAGGCCGGGCCCGACCCGCTATGAAAGGGAAAGGACCCGTTATGACCCGTTATAGAAAGGGAAAGGACTCAGGACGTACCGGGACGTCCTTGGTCCTTAAGGGGATTTTCTATACTATATTTTATTTATTTCTATTAATGGGATTTTGTATCTATATGGTCTTGTATCTATATTGTTTTATATTGTTTCATATTATAGTTATGGCAGTCGGACAAGTTCTTGTGTTGATATGAGTTACAGCCGGGTAGTGCAAATTTTTTTTATTTATTTTTATATATATATACATTTATATATATATATATATATATATATATATATATATTTTTTTTTTTTTTTTATTATTATTATTATTTATTTTTTTCTCCCCAAGTATGGATGGTTTTGAGTTACAGCCAGGTAGTGCTAATTTTATGTTTATGTTTATATTTTGATAAGCCAAGTTGTGCTGTTTTTATGTTCATTTTCGGTATGTGTGTCAGTGTGTTTTTGTTGTTTTCTTATTGTTTTGTAAAGCTGGGCTGCCCGGTTAGGCAGGGTTATGTTTTTGATTTATATTATAGCTGGTTAAGCTTGTTTTTGTTGTTGTATTGGATAAGTTTTGTATTTTTATAATAAAAAGAGTGTCAGCAGAGAGCACTGTTGTCAGACAGAAAATAAATTCACAAACTTTTTCATACAGCAGCTAATAAGTACTGGAGGGATCAAGATTTTTTTAATATAAGTCATTTACAAATCTTTTTAATTTTCAGGCACCAGTTGATTTGAAAACATTTGTTTTTTACTTTTTTCCAACGGCGTTCCCCTTTAATTTTTTTTCGCACTTTTTTCCCAGAATTTTACATTTTTACAATAGTAGAAAATGCCCCCCAAAATTTGTAACCCCGTCTCTTCTGAGTATGGAAATACCCCATGTGTGGACATCAAGTGCACTGTGGGGGCACTACAATGCTCAGAAGATTTAGATTTTGGAAATCAAATTTTGCTGAAATGGTTTTTGGGGGCATGTCACATTTAGGAAGCCCCTATGGTGCCAGAACTGCAAAAAAAAGCTCCACATGGCATACTATTTGGGAAACAACACCCCTCAAGGAAGGTAACAAGGGGTACAGTGAGCCTCAACACCCCACAGTGTTTCAAAAATTTCCGCTAAAGTTGGACGTGAAAATGAAAAACACATCACAAGGGGTAATAGGCGAAAAAGCCTCCCAAAATTTTTAACCTCATTTGGAAATACCCCATATGTGGATGTAAAGTTCTCTGCTGGCACACTGCAATTCTCAGAATAAAAGGAGCGCCATTGGGCTTTTGGAATGAAAAGTTTGTTGGAATTGAAGTCAGGGGCCATGTGCTTTTACAAAACCCCCATGCTGCCAGAACAGTGGATTCCCCCCACATGTGACCCCATTTTGGAAACTACACCCCTCACAGAATTTAATAAAGGGTGCAGTGAGTATTTACATCCTACTGGTTTGACAAATCTTTGGAACAGTGGGCTGTGCAAATGAAAAATAAAATTTTTCATTTTCATGGACCACTGCTCCAAAATCTGTCAGACACCTGTGGGTTTAAATGCTCACTGCATTATAGGGGTATATGTATATGTAGTGTTTTACCCTTTATTTTGTGTAGTGTAGTGTTTTTAGGGTACATTCACACGGGCGGGGGTTTACAGTGAATTTCCCGCTGGGAGTTTGAGCTGCAGCAGAAAATTTGTAAAACTCACTGTAAACCCCGCACGTGTGAATATACCCTGGACATTCACATGGGGGGGTGGGGGGGGGGGGCAAACCTCCAGCTGTTGCAAAACTACAACTCCCTGCATGCTCTTTGGCTGTCCATGAATGCTGGGGACTGTAGTTATGCAACAGCTGGAGGCACACTGGTTGCAAAACACTAAGAGTTTGTCACTTAACTCAACCAGTGTGCCTCCAGCTGTTGCAAAACTACAGCTCCCAGCATGTACGGTCTGTCAGTGCATGCTGGGAGTTGTAGTTTGCAACAGCTGGTGGCACACTGATTGCGAAACACTAAGTTAGCTAACAAACTCTGTGTTTCGCAACCAGTGTGCCTTCAGCTGTTGCAAAAGCTACAGCCCCCAGCATGCATGAACAGCCGAGGAGCATGCTGGGACTTATAGACTTGTAGTTATGCAACAGCTAGAGGCTTACTACAAGCCCTTTGGCTGCCCATGCATGCTGGTGGTTGTAGTTATGTAACAGCTAGAGGCACACTGGTTGCAAAACAGTGAGAGTTTGTTACTGAACTCAGTGTTTCACAACCAGCTGTTGCAAAATTACAACTCCCAGCATGTATGGTCTATCAGAGCATGCTGGGAGTTGTAGTTTGCAACAGCTGGGGGCACACCTTTTGCGAAACACTGAGTTAGGTGAAAAACTAGTGTGCCTTCAACTATTGCACAACTACAACTCTCAGCATGCACTTACAGCTGGAGGGTATGCTGGGACTTGTAGTTATGCAACAGCTGGAGGCACACTACTGCAACTCCCAGCATGCCCTTTGGTAGTTTGTGCATGCTGGGGGTTGTAGTTGTTCCTTCTGCTGTTGAATAACAACAACTCCCAGCATGCCTTTTTGTGCATGCTGGGAGTTGTTGCTAAGCAACAGCAGGAGGCCAGCCTTACCTCCTGCTGCTGCACACGTCGGATCCTGCCTGCCGCCGCTGTCTTCGCTCCGGGGGCCCCGATCCCGCCGCCACTGATGACGGGGATCGGGGGCCCCCACTTCAGGTACATACTCCTGGCACCTGCTCTTGCCCTCCAGAGTAGGGGTGGAGCGGGTGCCGTTAGGGACACCCCCACAGCAGGCGTCATGATTCACCAGTGCCACCTCACTTCTGCTGCTAAAGAGTGATAGGTGCTGTGTTGGACGGCAGCTATCACCCTTTTTTTGACCCGTAATCGCTGCAAATTGCCAATCTGAATTGATCCCCAGGAGCTTGCACAAGGTGCCTGCTGAATTATTTCAGCAGGCATCCCAGTCCGGTCCCCACCCGGCGTGCGGCGGTGCCCGGAATTCCCACTGGCGTACAGGCACGCGCTGGGTCCTTAAGTCCTAGGACGTCAGGGCGTACCTGTATACCCTGGGTCCTTAACAGGTTAACCCCTTGGGGACGGAGCCCATTATGACCCAAAGGACGGGAGCATTTTTTGCAAATCTGACCAATGTCACTTTAAGCATTAATAACTCTGGGGTGCTTTTACTTATAAATTTGATTCCGAGACAGTTTTTTCGTGACATATTCTACTTTATGTTCATGGTAAATTTACGTCGATACTTGCAGAATTTCTTGATGAAAAATGCAAAAATTTCATGAAAAATTTGAAAATTTAGCATTTTTCTAACTTTGAAGCTCTCTGCTTATAAGGAATATGGATATTCCAAATAAATGTTATATTGATTCACATATACAATATGTCTACTTTATGTTTGCATCATAAAGTTGACAAGTTTTAACTTTTGGAAGATATTAGAGGGCTTCAAAGTTCAGCAGCAATTTTCCAATTTTTCGCAAAATTTTCAAAATCGGAATTTTTCAGGGACCAGTTCAGGTTTGAAGTGGATTTGAAAGGTCTTCTGTTTAGAAATACCCCATAAATGACCCCATTATAAAAACTGCACCCCTCAAAGTATTCAAAATGACATTCAGTAAGTGTGTTAACCCTTTAGGTGTTTCACAGGAATAACAGCAAAGTGAAGGAGAAAATTCAAAATCTTCATTTTTTACACTCGCATGTTCTTGTAGACCCAGTTTTTGAATTTTTTACAAGGGGTAAAAGGAAAAAAATCCGCTCAAAATTTGTAACACAATTTCTCTCGAGTAAGAAAATACCTCATATGTGTATGTCAAGTGCTCGGCGGGTGCACTAGAGGGCTCAGAAGCGAAGGAGCAACAATGGGATTTAGGAGAGTGAGTTTTTCTGAAATGGTTTTTGGGGGGCATGTCCCATTTAGGAAGCCCCTATGGTGCCAGGACAGCAAAAAAAAAACACATCGCACACTATTATGGAAACTACACCCCTCAAGGAACGTGAGCCTTAACACCCCACAGGTGTTTGACAACTTTTTGTTAAAGTCGGATGTGTAAATGAAAAAAAAATTTTTCACTAAAATGCTGGTTTTTCCCCAAATCTTACTTTTTTACAAGGGGTAATAGGAGAAAATGCCCCCCAAAATTTGTACCCCATTTCTTCTGAGTATGGAAATACCCCATGTTTGGACGTCAAGTGCACTGCGAGCGAACTACAATGCTCAGAAGAGAAGGAGCGCCATTGAGCTTTTAGAGAGATAATTTGTTTGAAATGGAAGTCGGGGGCCATGTGCATTTACAAAGCCCCCCGTGGTGCCAGAACAGTGGACCCCCCCCACATGTGACCCCATTTTGGAAACTACACCCCTCACGGAATGTAATTAGGGGTACAGTGAGCATTTACACCCTACTGGCGTTTGACAGATCTTTGGAAAATCTGTCAGACACTTGTGGGGCGTAAATGCTCACTGTACCCCTTGTTACATTCCGTGAGGGGTGTAGTTTCCAAAATGGGGTCACATGTGGGTATTTATTTTTTTGGGTTTATGTCAGAACCGCTGTAAAATCAGCCACCCCTGTGCAAATCACCAATTTGGGCCTCAAATGTTCATGGTGCGCTCTCACTCCTGAGCCTTGTTGTGCGTCCGCAGAGCATTTTACGCCCACATATGGGCTTTCTCCGTACTCAGGAGAAATTGCGTTACAAATTTTGGGGGTCCTTTTTTCCTTTTACCTCTTGTGAAAATAAAAAGTAAAGGGCAACACCAGCATGTTAATGTAAAAATTTTTTTTTTACACTAACAGGCTGGTGTAAACCCAAACTTTTCCTTTTCATAAGGGGTAAAAGGAGAAAAAGCCCCCCAAAATTTGTATTGCAATTTCTCTCGAGTACCGAAATACCCCATGTGTGGCCCTAAACTGTTTCCTTGAAATATGACAGGGCTCCGAAGTGAGAGAGCGCCATACGCATTTGAGGACTAAATTAGGGATTGCATAGGGGTGGGCATAGGGGTATTCTACGCCAGTGATTCACAAACAGGGTGCCTCCAGCTGTTGCTAAACTCCCAGCATGCCTGGACAGTCAGTGGCTGTCTGGAAATGCTGGGAGTTGTTGTTTTGCAACAGCTGGAGGCTCCGTTTTGGAAACACTGCCGTACAATACGTTTTTCATTTTTATTGGGGGGGGGGGGGGGACAGTGTAAGGGGGTGTATATGTAGTGTTTTACCCTTCATTATGTGTAAGTGTAGTGCAATGTAGTGTTTTTAGGGTACATTCG
The DNA here is from genome assembly GCF_029499605.1 of Hyla sarda. NCBI lineage: Eukaryota > Metazoa > Chordata > Amphibia > Anura > Hylidae > Hyla > Hyla sarda. Next base: position 171,771,791 of record NC_079193.1, read on the forward strand.
CACTGGCGGGTTACGGTGAGTTTCTCGCTAGGAATTTGCGCTGCAGCTCATACTTGAAGCAGGAAACTTACTGTAAACCTGCCCGTGTGAATGTACCCTGTACGTTCACATGGGGGGGGGGGGGGCAAACCTCCAGCTGTTTCTAAACTACAACTCCCAGCATGTACTGACAGACCGTGCATGCTGGGAGTTGTAGTTTTGCAACAGCTGGAGGCACACTGGTTGGAAAACCTTCAGTTAGGTTCTGTTACCTAACTCAGTATTTTCCAAACAGTTTGCCTCCAGCTGTTGCAAAACTACAACTCCCAGCATGCAGGGTCTGTCAGTACATGCTGGGAGTTGTAGTTTTGCAACAGCTGGAGGCACACTGGTTGGAAAATACTGAGTTAGGTAACAGAACCTAACTGAAGGTTTTCCAACCAGTGTGCCTCCAGCTGTTGCAAAACTACAACTCCCAGCATGCACGGTCTCTCAGTACATGCTGGGAGTTGTAGTTTTGCAACAGCTGAAGGCACACTGGTTGGAAAACCTTCAGTTAGGTTCTGTTACCTAACTCAGTATTTTCCAACCAGTGTGCCTCCAGCTGTTGCAAAACTACAATTCCCAGCATGTACTGATCACAGAAGGGCATGCTGGGAGATGTAGTTATGCAACAGCTGGAGGTACACAACTACAACTCCCAGCATGCCGAGACAGCTGTTTGCTGTGTGGGCATGCTGGAATTTGTAGTTTTGCAACATCTGGAGTGCTACAATTTAGAGACCACTGAACAGTGATCTCCAAACTGTGGACCTCCAGATGTTGCAAAACTACAACTCCCAGCATGCCCAGACAGCAAACAGCTGTGTGGTCATGCTAGGAGTTGTAGTTTTGCAAGATCTAGAGGGCAGTATAGAGATCACTGTGCAGTGGTCTCTAAACTGTAGACCTCCAGCTGTTGCAAAACTACAAATTCCAGCATGCCCACACAGCAAACAGCTGTCTGGGCATGCTGGGAGTTGTAGTTTTGCAACATCTGGAGGGCTACAATCTAGAGACCACTACAGTGGTCTCAGACTGTAGCCCTCTATATGTTGCTAGGCAACTTACCGGCTTCCGTCGCATCCAGGGAGCCGTCCTCTTCTGCCGCACGCCGCCCGCAGATCTCCGTCGCCGCCCGCCAATCGCCGTCGCTTCGCTGCCTCCGGACGGGTAAGTGATCTTCGGCGCCGCTCCTCTTCGTTTTCCCCGTTCTGGCCCGCCTATTGTGGGTGGGCAGGACAGGGAAAACTAAAGTAAACCCCCCCGCCCCGGATCTGCTATTGGTGGTCGCGTCTAGACCACCAATAGCAGGGATAGGAGGGGTGGCACCCGTGCTACTTCACTCCTATCGCTTTAGGGGGATCGTGGGAGTCTTAGACACCCGCGATCCCCCTTCTATTCTCGGTCACCGGGTCACCATAGACCCGTAATGACCCAGCATCGGCGCAAATCGCAAGTGTGAATTCACTTGCGATTTGCGCCGATCACCGACATGGGGGGGTCTAATGACCCCCTGGGCATTTGCACGGGGTGCCTGCTGATAGATATCAGCAGTCACCCCGGTCCGGTCCCCGCCCGGCGGGGACCGAAATTCCCACGGGCGTATGGATACGCCCTTCGTCCTTAAGTACCAGGACGCAAGGGCGTATGCATACGCCCTTTGTCCCCAACAGGTTAAGGACCACAGTCACATGACTCGCAGGTAACACCTGTCACCAAATAAAAATTGTAATATTTTGTTCCTTGTGTAATTAGCAGACACTTTCCTATTCACTTGCTTTTAAAATTATCAACATAAATATGTTTAAAATTAAATAGAAAAAAATGTCCTCTAGGTGGCTCTGTTCTGTTCCCTGCCACAATTAATACAGTGAGTTTGGTCTCCTCCCGGCTTCTCTGCACTGAGCTTGATTGACAGTGGCACAGAGCCTCACTAAAAGCTGCACAGAGCCTCATTGAAAGCTGCAAAGAGCCTCACTGAAACATGCAAAGAGCCTCACTGAAACAAGCAAAGAGCCTCACTGAAACATGCATAGAGCCACACTGAAACATGCACAGAGCCTCACTGAAACATGCACAGAGCCTCACTGAAACATGCACAAAGCCTCACTGAAACATGCACAAAGGACTTCTATTTATAACAGCACTGCAACGATGTGAGGGCAGAAGTGGTCCCCAGCAGGCTTCAGTGATGTCATGCCTGCTGGGAAACACCCACTTTCTCCTGCAGGGAGATGTGAGCAAGAATAAAGGTACAGAGCTTTTTAAACATAACATAGCCTGAGTTAGTTTAGAAAAGTTTATTTGGTGACATGTACTTTTTAAATGGGTTATCCAGGAAAAAAAACTTTTTTATATATGTCAACTGGCTCCAGAAAGTTAAACAGATTTGTAAATTACTTCTATTAAAAATCTTAATCCTTTCAGTACTTATGAGCTGCTGAAGTTGAGTTGTTCTTTTCTGTGCTCTCTGATGACACCTATCTTGGGAACTGTCCAAAGCAGAAGCATATCCCCATAGCAAACCTTTTCTGCTCTGTGCAGTTCCCAAGACAGATAGAGATTTCAGCAGAAAGCACTGTTGTCAGACAGAAAAGAACAACTCAACTTCAGCAGCTGATAATTATTAGAAGGATTAAGATTTTTTAATAGAAGTAATTTACAACTATGTTTAACTTTCTGGAGCCAGTTGATATATTAACATTTTTTTTGCTGGAATACCCCTTTAAGCCTAACTCCACAGAGGAAGAAAAGAAGTAGGAGGTAGGTGGGATGGTGTGTGTATGTGTGTGTGTGTTTTGATTATTCTGCTGGTACACCATGTTACTCCAGTCACCTCCAAAGCTGCACTCCCTATTCTGGTGTTACACCATTACTTATCCTTCAGTTACCTCCAGAGCTGTACTAATTTGTTTTGTTGTTACACCATGCCTTATCCTTCAGTCACCTCCAAAGCTGCACTTCCTATTCTGTTGTTATACCATGTCTTATCCTCTTGTAACCCCCAGCTTGACAGCCACAATTCTGCTCTTACATCATATCTTATCCTCCTGTCACCTCCAGAGCTGCAGCCACTATTTTGCTCTTGCATCACATCTTATCCTCTTGTCACCTCCAGGGCTGCACTCACTATTCTGCTGTTTCATCATGTCTTATTCTCCTGTCACCTCTAGAGCTGCAGCCACTATTTTATTGTTACATCATGTTTTATGCTACAAAACTGCATTCACTATTCTGCTTTTACACTATGCCTTATCCTCCAGTCACCTCCAGAGCTGCAGTCAATATTCTGCTGTAACATCATGTCCTATCTTCCTGTCACCTCAAGAGCTGCAGCCACTATTCTTTTATTACATTATGCCTTATGCTCCAGTCGCCTCCAAAGCTGCAGTCACTATTCTACTGTTACCAGTGGCGTTGCTAGGGTTGGTGTCACCCGGTGCGGTAGAAAATGGTGTCACCCCCATACCTACCCCCTCCCCCAGTAAGTTTTTAGCCTGTTGTGACAGACACCACTGCTGTAGCGCATTGTGAGAAATTCCAGCATAATAATCAGATATACCAGTTGCCACAGAATAGGAAAGTGTTAATGAAGTTTTCACCATTTAAATATACAGCTCCCAGAATTACTTAAAGGGGTACTCCACTGGAAAACATTTACTTTTATATCAACTGGTGCCAGAAAGTTAAACAGATTTTTAAATTACTTCTATTTAAAATCGTAATCCTTACAGTACTTATAAGCTGTTGTATTCTCCACAGGAAGTTGTGTAGTTATTTCCAGTCTGTCCACAGTGCTCTATCTGTCCATGTTAGGAACTGTCCAGAGCAGGATAGGTTTGCAATGGGAATTTGCTCCTACTATGGACAGTTCTTGACATGGACAGAGGTGTCAGCACAGAGCACTGTGGTCAGACAGAAAATAAATTAAAAAAGAAAAGAACTTCCTGTGAATCACTTATACAGCAGCTAATAAGTACTGGAAGGATTAAGATTTTTAAGTAGAAGTAATTTATAAATTTGTTTAACTTTGTAGCACCAGTTGATTAAAAAAAATGTTTTCCACTAGAGTACCCCTTTGAGCAGTGGTGAGGTTATGCTGGGAGTTGTAGTTTCACTCACCATAACTGTAGAACTGACAAGTGACTACAGCTCTGATAGGACATAGTGAGGAGAATACATAATGATATCAGTGACTACAGGTGAGGTCTTCTCTATAGTCTTTCCTTATCTAATTCAGATGGTACATGCCACCGGGTCCAGCTAAAACTTCTGTCTGTAGAATGTGACACCGAGATGACTCCTCACTATGTCAGCACATTCTCATCCTCTATATGAAAACAAGTATTATTATAAACCTGCCAGACACTGTATCCTCTAAATATAATACTACTATACACTATACTCTCTGATTATAAACCTTCCATACACCATACCCACTGAATATAATAATACCACACATCTGTACATTCTGAACATAATACCAACACATACTGTACACTCTGAATATAAATCTGCCACATACTGTACCCTCTGAATATAATTCCGCCACACACTGTACCCTCTGAATATAATACTACCACATACTGTACCCTCTCAATATAAATCTGCCACATACTGTACCCTCTGAATATAAATCTGCCACATACTGTACCCTCTGAATATAATACCGCCACACACTGTACCCTCTGAATATAATACTACCACATACTGTACCCTCTCAATATAAATCTGCCACATACTGTACCCTCTGAATATAAATCTGCCACGCACTGTACCCTCTGAATATAATACTACCACATACTGTACCCTCTCAATATAAATCTGCCACATACTGTACCCTCTGAATATAAATCTGCCACATACGGTACCCTCTGAATATAAATCTGGTGGTGTTGCTAGTGGATGAAGGGGGTGCTAGTACTGGTGGGGTGTTGCTGGAGGATGATGAGGGTGCTACTGGCCATCCCCCCTGGCAGTATCACCCCATCATCCATCGGCAGGATCATCCTCCTGGCAGGAGCACCCCCATCATCCACCATCAGGATCTGTTGATGGAGGTGCTGCTGCTGGGGGGATTGCTGGTGGATGATGAGGGTGCTACTGCCAGGGGGGGAGCATTAGATAGGCAGCAGTTCCCCCACTTAAGGTAGGTAGCAGTTCCCCCACATTAGGTAGGTAGCAGTTTCCCCACATTAGGCAGCATAGATTCCCCACATTTGGTACCAGTTACCCCACATTAGATAGTAATTTCCCCACATTAGGTAGCACAGATTCTCCACATTAGGTAGTACAGATTCCACACATTAGGTAGCAGTTTCCCCACATTAGGTAGCACAGATTCCCCACATTAGGTAGCAATTTTCCCACATTATGTAGCAGCTTTCGCACATTAGGTAGCAGTTTTCCAACATTAGGTAGCAGTTTCCCCACATTAGGTAGCATAGATTCCCCACATTTGGTAGTAGTTTCCCCCCATTAGGCCGCAGGTTCCCTAGCATGTTCCCCACAATAGGTCAAATTCTCCCCACATTAGATCGCTGGTTCAAACAAACCCCCCTCCCCCCCCACACACAAAAAAAAAAAACACATACACAACACAGAGACACACACACAGATAGCTAGAGAGAGAGACACACACAGTCAGAGAGACACACACACAGTCAGAGAGACACACACTCACAGACAGAGAGACACACACACAGACAGAGTCACACACAGTCACACACACACACATAGTCACACGCAGTCACACACACAGAGTCACACAGAGAGTCACACACAGACAGAGAGCCACACACAGACAGAGATAGCAACAGACACACACACAAACACACACACACACACACACACACACACACACACAGAGACACACACTCACAGACAGACAGAGAGACACACAAACATAGACAGAAAGTCACACACACAGTCACACACAGTCACACACACACACAGAGTCACACACACACAGAGTCACACACAGTCACACACACACACACAGAGAGTCACACACACACACACAAAGAGAGTCTCACACACACACACACAGAGAGTCACACACACACACACACAGACAGAGACACACAAACAGAGATAGAGTGAGACAGACACACACTCACTCACCCATCCAGCACAGCGCTCCTTCTCTCCGGGCGCTCTGCGAGTGACATCACGTCCTCCTGCGCGGCCCTGCGGAGGCACGTCGGGCTGGCACAACAGAAGACGTGGGGGCGCAGGCCGGTTCACTGTGCAGGTGATGGGGGGGGGGGGGGGGTCCTACTAGTACAGAGACAGCGCAAGTGAGGACGGGGGGGGGGTTGCTACTAGTACGGAGACAGCGCAACTGAGGACCGGGGGCGTACCTGGTGTCATCCCATCAGGATCCCATCGGGCCACACCCCGGTCGCAACGCCACTGACTGTTACATCATGTTTTCTCCTCCTGTCACCTCCAGAGCTGCACTCACTATTTTGCTGTTTCATCATGTCTTATTCTCCTGACACCTCTAGAGCTGCAGCCACTATTTTATTGTTACATCATGTCTTATGCTCCAAAGCTGCACTCACTATGCTGCTTTTACACTATGCCTTATCGTCCAGTCACCCTCAGAGCTGCAGTCACTATTCTGCTGTAATATCATGTCCTATCCTCCTATCACCTCAAGAGCTGCAGCCACTATTCTGTTGTTACATTATGCCTTATCCTCCAGTCACCTCCAAAGCTGCAATCACTATTCTGCTGTTACATAATATCCTATCCTCCTGTCACTTCCAGAGCTGCAGCCACTATTTTGCTCTTACATCACATCTTATCCTCTTGTCACCTCCAGGGCTGCACTCTCTATTCTGCTGTTTCATCTTGTCTTATTCTCCTGTCACCTCCAGAGCTGCAGCCACTATTTTATTGTTACATCATGTCTTATGCTCCAAAGCTGCACTCACTATCCTGCTTTTACACTATTCCTTATCGTCCAGTCACCCTTAGAGCTGCAATCACTATTCTGCTGTAACATCATGTCCTATCCTCCTGTCACCTCAAGAGCTGCAGCCACTATTCTGTTGTTGCATTATGCCTTATCCTCCAGTCGCCTCCAAAGCTGCAGTCACTATTCTGCTGTTACATCATGTCCTATCCTTCTGTCACCTCCAGAGCTGCAGCCACTATTCTTCTATTACATCATGTCTTACCCTTCTGTGACTTCCAGAGCTGCAGCCACTATTCTGCCTTTGCATCATATTTTATACACTTGTCACCTCTAGAGCTGTAGTCACTATTCTGCTGTTACATCACATCATGTCTAGTCCTCCTGTCACCTCCAGAACTGCACTTACTATTTTGCTTTTGCATCATATCTTATACTCTACTCTAGTCACCTCTAGAGCTGTAGTCACTATTCTGCTGTTACATCATGTCTTATCCTCCTGTTACCACTAGAGTTGCACTTACTATTCTGCTGTCTTATACTGCATCGGCTGTCTGGGGGTAATAGTAGTGTGATTGTTGTATTCACACTCCTATTACTCTCAGACAGGGGGCGGGGGCTGTCCTCTCCAGGTGGCACCAGCTGGGGGGGGGGAGGGGGGAAGATGCCATCACACAATGCACAGTTCACTGTTCTGCATAGGGGCATCACACTGACATTACAGTACAGTACAGTACATTTACAGCCTGTACTCACTGCTGTGCTGCCTACACTTTCTAGGGGGGGGGGGGGGGGGGGGTTGGAGTCAGCACAGGCAAATTTCAGGTTTTGGAGAATGCTTTCCTCTCTTGTGCCTGAGGCCTCGCTGCGCTGACATCGAGCAGACCAGAGAAGAAGTAGATTAAAAGTAAAAAAAATTTGAAAAAGCCCCTTTATTCCCATAAAGCATTAAAGGGGTAGTCCAGTGGTGAAAAATTTATCCCCTATCCTAAGGATAGGGGATAAGTTTGAGATCACGGGGGGTCTGACCGCTGGGGCCCCCTGTGATCTCTCTGTACGGGGCCCCGGCTCTCCGCCAAGATAGCGGGTGTCCACCCCCGCACGAGGCGGCGGCCGACACGCTCCCTCAATACATCTCAATGGCAGAGCCGGAGATTGCCGAAGGCAGCGCTTCGGCTCTGCCATAGAGTTGTATTGAGGGGGCGTGTCGGCCGCTGCCTCGTGCGGAGGTCGACACGCCCCCTTCCCGCGGGCTGTCGGGGCCCCATACAGGAGATCGCAGGGGGCCCCAGCGGTCAGACCCCCCGCGATCTGCAACTTATTCCATATCCTTAGGATAGGGGATAAGTTGCTCACCACTGAGTCACCACTGGACTACTCCTTTAAAAAGGTTTGTTTGTGCATAAATGTCCGAACTATCAAAATATAATGTAAATGGTACGGTGAATGGCGTAAACGTGAAATAAAAGAGAAAGTCCAAAATTGCCATGTTTTGGTCACATCACATTCCAAAAAAATAAAAATAAAAAAATTTAAATGCAATCAAATAGTCACATATACACAATAGGGAGACCAAAAAAGTTACAGATGATGGTGCAAAAAATTGGCCCTCACACAGCCCCATATTCAAAAATGAGAAAGTCATAGGGGTCAAAATAGGGCAATTTTAAACAAAATAAAGCAGTTTTTTTTTTTTTGTTTTTTTTTAAAGCAGTACAATAATAGAAAAGTATATAGTCACGGGAATCATTTTATATGTATTGACCGGCAGAATAAAGAAAATATGTAATTTTTACAGTTAAATGTACAGTGTAAAAAGGAAACCCTACAAAATTAGCAACATTTCAGTTTTATATTCAATTTACAATTAATAATTGTTTGTGTTTTCTGTACATTTATGGTTAAATAAGTGATGTCATTACAAAGGACAGTTGGTCACGCAAAAAACAAGCCCAAACATGGGTCTGTGGATGGAAATATAAAAGAGTTATGATTTTTAAAAGGCGAGGTGGAAAAAACAAAAACACAAAAATAAAATTGGCTGTGTCCTTAAAGGGGTACTCCGGTGAAAACCTTTTTTCTTTTAAATCAACTGGTGGCAGAAAGTTAAACATATTTGTAAATTCTATTAAAAAATATTAATCCTTTCTGTACTTATTAGCTGCTCAATAGTACAGAGGAAATTCTTTTCTTTTTGGAATGCTCTCTGATGACATCACGAGCACAGTTCTCTCTGCTGACGTTATTATAATATTAATAACACTTTATTTATTGTTGTCCTTAGTGGGATTTGAACCCAACTCCCCAGCACTGCAGGGCAGCAGTGCCAACCACTGAGACACCATGCTACACTTAGCATACATCTACTATGCATCTACTATGCATCTACTATGCATGGTTGCTAAAATGGACAGAGATGTCAGCAGAGAGTACTGTGCTCATGATGTCATCAGTGTTCCAAAAAGAAAGGAATTTCCTCTGTAGCATTCAGCAGCTAATAAGTACTGGAAGGATTAAGATTTTTTTAATAGAAGTAATTTACAAATATGTTTAACTTTTTGCCATCAGTTGATTTAAAAGAAAAAAGGTTTTCCCTTTAAAGAGAACCTTTCATGATCTTTAGAGATGGGTGAATTTTTCAAAAATTAGATTTGGCCAATTTGACAAATTTTCCGAAAAATTTGGTTTGATCCGAATATATTTGTGGCGAATCGCTATTAAAAACGGCAATTTCCGGGCTACAAAGAGCTGGGGTGTAGAGCACTTTGCTTTGTCGTAACACACATAGGGAGTGTGCTGTGTTAGTGAAATAATACTGTTATTCAGTATGACATACAGATTACAGGCATCGCTATTAGAATCAGTCTGGATGTGGCAGCAGGTTTTGGGAGACCATATGGCGTCACAATTGAGGAGATTAAAGAGATTTTTTTTTACAGTAATACACCCCAGTACGGTTGCAATAGAAAAAAAGCATACTCTCTCTCTCTCTCTTAACTGTCCCTGCCTGCACTATGGTTGCTTGCAGTCTTTGAATGGGGATTGCTCCCAGTCCTGAACTCAATTGGCAGACTATGAAACGACTTCTAAACTCTCCCTGCCTGCCTGCAGTGATGCAGGCTTGAGGTCAATGGATTTCCCCTGTGCTGATCTATATTGTCAGTAACGCTGATTAGGGACCACAAAGTGTCTGCTCTCTCTCTAGGCCAGATCGAATGCGGCTTGAGGTGAATGGATTTGCTGCTGTAGAGATCTGAATTGTCCATCTTCAGCAATGGCTGCCGAATATATAGGGCTGTGACACAGGGCTGCCTGGCTGCTGATAGGCTGCATGCCGCCATGTGATCCGCCTTCCCGGACTTCCTTGCCCCATGTCTTCACAAGTGTAGCCTCCATTTTAGCCCCCTGGCCTACATAAAATGTAGTGATAGTGAATGAAGCGATTTGTTACCATGAAGTGCAAGGAAGTTCGGATTCATTCAGAATCAAATTTTTCATGAAATTCTGAACAAATTCGACTTTTTCAGCTTCGATTCGCCCATCTCTAATGATCTTGTTAAATTAAAATGTTATAATCCTCTCAATTCACTGCCCACATCATCATAAACCACCCCCTGCCTTTATTTTTATTATTTTTTAGTTCTCTACCTTGATATTGCTCTGTATTTTCTGCTCAGTCAGATTCACAGACTGGGAAGGGGTGTTCCCAAGCAGGCGTGACATAATCTGAAGCCATACAGGGGAGAACTTCCTCACTCTGCTACACACAGACCAGAGAAGATCAGTGTCCAATGAGCTATGATTGGCTAAGGCTGCACCCCCTCCCCTCAGCACTCCAGACTGCATTTCCTGATCTTGGACTTCTGCCAGGTTATATGAGGGGGAAATGTGCTCTGGACAAGAAGGGAGACACCTAGTGGCAGCTTTTTTTTAAACAAAAATAAAACATTTAAAAAAAACTTAATTTTTTTAAACAAAGTACATTATAAAGATTATATATATATATATATATATATATATATATATATATATATATATATATATATATACCCCCAAAAAAGAAAGTGGCACTCCAATGGCAAAAAAAAAGGTGTATTTATTCACCCATCAAGTCAATGCGACGTTTCAGCCTCACAATGAAGCCTTTCACAAGGGTTTGGAGTTTGAACCTGTGAAAGCTGAGCACCAGATTTGGACTTTAAGTCCTATTTTACAGTGCCGGTTCCCTTATTCTTTACTATATATATATATATATATATATATATATATATATATATATATACATACCATAAGTGCAATAGCAAAAAAAAAATTTATGACAGTGCCCATTTAAGTCCAAAATGGGTTGTGTCCTTAAAGGGGTACTCCGGTGGAAAAAAATTTCTTTGAATCAACTGGTGCCAGAAAGATAAACAGATTTGTGAATTACTTCTATTAAAAAATCTTAATCCTTCCAGTACTTATTAGCTGCTGAATACTACAGAAGAAATTATTTTCATTTTGGAATACAGAGCTCTCTGTTGATATCACGAGCACAGTGCTATCTGCTCACATCTCTGTCCATTTTAAGAACTGTCCAGAGAAGGAGAAAATCCCCATAGCAAACATAGCTGCTCTGGTCAGTTACTAAAACGGACAGATATGTCAGCAGAGAGCACTGTGCTAGTGATTCAGCAGAGAGCACTGTGTTCCAAAAAGAAAATAATTTCCTCTGTAGTATTCAGCAGCTAATAAGTACTTGAAGGATTAAGATTTTTTAATAGAAGGAATTTACAAATCTGTTTAACTTTCTGGCACCAGTTGATTAAAATAAATAAATAAATAAATACGTTTTCCACCGGAGTACCCCTTTAACCTCTTAAGGACCCAGGACGTACGGGGACGTCCCCGCACCCTGGGCCTTAAGGACCCAGGACGTCCCCGTACGTCCTGGCGTTTTCCGGTCTCTGCCGCTCGCCGGGCAGAGATCGGAACTGGATGCCTGCTGAAATCCTTCAGCAGGCATCCAGAGCAAACGCCGAGGGGGGCCATGTAGGCCCCCCATGTCGGCGATCGCCGCAAATCGCAAGGGAAATCGCCCTTGCGATCTGCGGCGATACCGGGCTGATCGGGTCTCTGGGACCCGACCGCCCGGTAATTTCGCATGATCCCGGCTGTCACAGACAGCCAGGACCATACTAACGTATAGGAGCGAGGTGGCAAACCTGCCACCTCCTCCTATACCCTGCGATCTGTCGGTTAGTTAACCGACCAATCGCAGGAGGGGGGGCGGTTACTTCCTCCCGTCCTGCCCGGCCCCTGAAAGTCCGGAGAGGACGGGAGGAAGACCGGAGGACGCGGCGGGGGACGGGGGAGTGCTGGGGCCCGGCCCTGAAGACCCGGATCCCGGCGAGGAAGATGGCGGCGGCGACAGGTGAGTAGATCTTCAGCCGCGGTCGGGCCCTTTACAGCAATGCACGTCGCCGTAAAGCGACATGCATTGCTGTAATAGGACCCTGTAAACTACAACTCCCAGCATGCCCAGACAGCCCTTTGCGTCTGGGCATGCTGGGAGTTGCAGTTTTGCAACATCTGGAGGTCCACAGTTTTTGGACCACTGTGCCCTTCCAGATGTTGCAAAACTACACATCCTCAGCATGCCCTTACTGTCCAGGCATGCTGGGAGTTGTAGTTCTGTAACATCTGGCCCTTCAGATGTTGCAGAACTACAACTCCCAGCATGCCTGGACAGTTTTGGCATACTGGGGGTTGTAGTTTTGCAACATCTGGAAGGGCACAGATTGGGAACCACTGTATTAGTGGTCTGCAAACTGTAGTCCTCCAGATGTTGCAAAACTACAACTCCAAGCATGCTGGGAGTTGTAGTTCGGCAACATCTGGCTCTAAAGATGTTGCCGAACTACTACTCCCAGCATGCCTGAGAATGTTTGGGAGTTGTGGTTTTGCAACAGCTGGAGGCACACTGGTTGGGAAACATTGTTTCCTAACTCAGTGTTTCCCAACCCGTGTGCCTCCAGCTGTTGCAAAACCACAACTCCCAAACATTCTCAGGCATGCTGGCAGTAGTAGTTTTGCAACAGCTGGAGGTCCCCCCCCCTGTGAATGTACAGGGTACATTCACATGGGCAGGGGCTTACAGTGAGTATCGGGCTGCAAGTTTGCAATGCAGAAAATTTTGCGCGGCAGCTCAAACTCGCTGTAACCCCCCGCCCGTGTGACTGTACCCTAAAAACACTACACTACACTTACACAAAATAAAATAAAAAGTAAAAAACCCTACATATACACATACCCCTACACAGCCCCCCTCCCTCCCCAATAAAAATGAAAAACGCCTGGTACGCCACTCTTTCCAAAATGGAGCCTTCAGCTGTTGCAAAACAACAACTCCCAGTATTGCCGGACAGCCGTTGACTGTCCAGGCATGCTGGGAGTTTTGCAACAGCTGGAGGCACCCTGTTTGGGAATCACTGGCGTAGAATACCCCTATGTCCACCCCTATGCAAATCCCTAATTCAGGCCTCAAATGCACATGACGCTCTCACTTTGGAGCCCTGTCGTATTTCAAGGCAACATAATAGGGTCACATATGGGGTATCGCCGTACTCGGGAGAAATTGTGTTACAAATCTTGGGGGTCTTTTTCTCCTTTCACCCCTTATGAAAAGGTGAAGTTGGGGTCTACACCAGCATGTTAGTGTAAAAAAAAATAAACTTTTTACACTAACATGCTGGTGTTGCCCTATACTTTTCATTTTGACAAGCGGTAAAGGGGAAAAAAGCCCCCCGAAATTTGTAACGCAATTTCTCCCGAGTACGGAGATACCCCATATGTGGGCGCAAACTGCTCTTGGGGCCCACAACAAGACCCAGAAGGGAGAGTGCGCCATGTACATTTGAGGTGATTTGCACAGGGGTGGCTGATTGTTACAGCGGTTTTGACAAACGCAAAAAAAAAAAAAACACATGTGACCCCATTTCGGAAACTACACCCCTCACGGAATGTAATGAGGGGTGCAGTGAGAATTTACACTCCACAGGTGTCTGACAGATCTTTGGAAGAGTGGGCTGTGCAAATTAAAAATGTTGTACAGCCCACTGTTCCAAAGATATGACAGACACCAGTGGGGGGTAAATGCTCACTTTACGCCTTCTTACGTTCCTCAAGGGGTCTAGTTTCCAAAATGGTATGCCATGTGGGGGTTATTTTGCTGTCCTGGCACCATATGGGCTTCCTAAATGCGACATGCCCCCCGAGCAAAATTTGCTCTCAAAAAGCCAAATATGACTCCTTCTCTTCTGAGCATTGTAGTTCACCCGTAGTGCACTTCAGGTCAACTTATGGGGTACCTCCATACTCAGAAGAGATGTGGTTACAAATTTTGGGGGGTATTTTCTGCTATTAACCCTTGCAAAAATGTGAAATTTGGGGGGGAAGCACACCTTTTAGTGATTTTTTATTATTTTTTTTACGTATGCAAAAGTCGTGAAACCCCTCTGGGGTATTAAGGCTCACTTTATTTCTTGTTACGTTCCACAAGGGGTCTAGTTTCCAAAATGGTATGCCATGTGTTTTTTTTTTTGCTGTCCTGGCACCATAGGGGCTTCCTAAATGCGACATGCCCCCGAGCAAAATTTGCTCTCAAAAAGCCAAATATGACTCCTTCTCTTCTGAGCATTGTAGTTCACCCATAGTACACCTCAGGTCAACTTATGGGGTACCTTCATACTCAGAAGAGATGGGGATACAATGTTTGGGGGGTATTTTCTGTTATTAACCCTTGCAAAAATGTGAAATTTGGGGGGAAACACACATTTTAGTGAAATTTTATTTTTATTTTTTTACATATGCAAAAGTCGTGAAACTCCTGTGGGGTATTAAGGCTCACTTTATTCCTTGTTACGTACCTCAAGGGGTCTAGTTTCCAAAATGGTATGCCATGTGGGGGATTTTTGCTGTTCTGGCACCATAGGGGCTTCCTAAATGCAACATGCCCCCCAAAAACCATTTAAAAAAAACTTACTCTCCAAAATCCCTTTGTTGCTCCTTCGCTTCTGAGCCCTCTACTGCGCCCGCCGAACACTTTACATAGACATATGAGGTATGTGCTTACTCGAGAGAAATTGGGCTACAAATATAAGTATACATTTTCTCCTTTTTCCCCTTGTAAAAATTCAAAAATTGGGTCTACAAGAACATGCGAGTGTAAAAAATGGAGATTGTGAATTTTCTCCTTCACTTTGCTGTTATTCCTGTGAAACACCTAAAGGGTTAAAACGCGGACTGAATGTCATTTTGAATACTTTGGGGGGTGCAGTTTTTATAATGGGGTCATTTGTGGGGTATTTCTAATATGAAGACCCTTCAAATCCACTTCAAACCTGAACTGGTCCATGAAAAATTGTGAGTTTGGAAATTTTGTGAAAAATTGGAAAATTGCTGCTGAACTTTGAAGCCCTCTGGTGTCTTCCAAAAGTAAAAACACGTCAATTTTATGATGCAAACATAAAGTAGACATATTGTATATGTGAATCAAATTTTTTTTTATTTGGAATATCCATTTTCCTTACAAGCAGAGAGCTTCAAAGTTAGAAAAATGCAAAATTTTCAAATTTTTGATAAAATTTGGGGATTTTTCACCAAGAAAGGATGCAAGATACCACAAAATTTTACCACTATGTTAAAGTAGAATATGTCACGAAAAAACAATCTCGGAATCAGAATGATAACTAAAAGCATTCCAGAGTTATTAATGTTTAAAGTGACAGTGGTCAGATGTGCAAAAAATGGCCGGGTCCTGAGGTGTAAAATGGCTGGGTCCTTAAGGGGTTAAGAGGTTAATATGCTATAAATTTTGTGAGGGCATTCTGGAATCAGCAATTCCTGTGCACTGCTCTCTCCAAGATTACGGTCACAATGAAGTGCATAGGGCTTTATGAGCCTCTTAAACCCACTCCTGGGAGCTGTATACTACATGCAATGATTGGCTAACTTGGGTCATGTGATGATGTCATCTCAGTGTTCCCAGTACTTCCTCCTATTATTCAGGTGCCGAAAGGCCATGTGTTCACCATTCCTCCTGCTATCGATCCTGGCAAATTTAACCCCAAAGTTCTGAGACTAAGGGTATGTTCACACTGAGGAATTGGAGAGAAATTTCCGCGAGTAATTCTCCTCTCCAATTCATTCAGCAGTGAAAATCCCCATAGAGCTGTGCAGAATTTCTGCCCCTCAGTTCACACTGAGGAATTTCCTCAAGCAGAATTCTGACGAGGAAGTCTGTTCCGCTTGAAGAAAGAACATGTTCTTTCTTTCAGGTGGAATCAGCGTTGTTCTCCCATAGAGATCAATGTCATTTTTTTTTTTTTGAGTCAGAAGCATTTCCACGCGGAATTCACGCGGAATTGGTGCGGATTTTCCGCATGAAAAAAAATATTTTATGAATAGAAATACTTGATACTCCTCCTCCGCATGAAACCTGCATTTCCGCGCGGAAAGAATTCCGTGCGAATTCCTCGTGATTTCCGTGCCAATTCCGCGCAAAATTCTGCACGAAATCTCTGTGAGTTCCTGTGGAAAAGTAATAATATTTTGAGGCAGAAAATGTCTGCTTGATTTCCGCCCCAATTCCTCAGTGTGAACACACCCTAAGTTTGCTAGGCTTGCCTCTCTCATCTCTAGTAGGGACTGGGTACCCCCTCAATGACATCCTGATATGGAAGATAGGCAAAAGTTGTTTTATGGGATAACCCCTTATTCCAAAAGAACAAGTCTATCCCAAAATCTTTCCCTTAGCTAAAAACACATAGCCAGCACAAATGCACTTTACTAGGTAAAGAGTTACTGAAGAAAATGTGACTGATCTTTGAGAGTCACTTCATTTAAATATTATTTTACCTGGTTTTGTAAAATGTGAGGGAGTATCCATGCATGTCTATAGCTGCAAGAAGAAATATCATAACACATAGTAGAGAAAAACTAAAAACCCCACATTGTACCATACAAGAGGCTTAGAAAGGAGTAGGGATGACCAAAGTAAATAAGAATGTGAACAATGATACACACCATACTGCAATATTTGCATTTACTTTTTCAAGACGTTAAGAGACACGTTGTGGAGGCAAGTCACTTACTTAATGTAAACAGAGCCTTAAGTGTAAACATTGACTGTAAATCCATCAATCATATCTATGATTCGTCTTTCAATTGTCTGATCTATCTATCTCATATCTATCTCATACCTATCTATCTATCTCATATCTATCTCATACCTATCTATCTATCTATCTATCTATCTATCTGTGATGTCCCAGTAATGGTACACGGTCCTGTTCTACCTTTAGGTCCTGTTAGGTTGAGTCTCTCAGTGACCTGGGATGCTCTCCTGCAGGGTCTCCCCTTGTTCTACTGTTGGTTTAATGAATGTGTGTATATTCCTTTAATGCATAGACATGATCTTATGTCTAGATAGTCTCAAGGACCTGTGGGAGGTCTAAATGACCTGTATGTAAGTTGGTCACATGTTATGTTAAGTCGCATGATCTGTTGTCACATGTACTCCCAGAGAGCAGCAGCTGTAACCTATGACCCACAGCTTGACCAATGAGCTTTAGTCCAGCCCCCCACTATATAAAGGGGCGGCCATTACAATTTGCAGTCTTATGCTCTTAGCTTTACCACCTGCTGCTGAGAACAAGTCTTTGCTGAGGCAGCAAGCACCAGAGGCCTTAGGGTATGTTCACACTACAGAGTGGGAACCGAATCTCCGCTCGCTGAATTCAGCGAGCGGAGATTCAAACTGGCAGCCGGCAGCGGCGGAAGGACCCCACAGCACTGCGCCGTCACCATTGACGGCTATACAGTGTTCGTGGACTTCCGCACAAAGAATGAACATGTTCTTTCTTTGCGCGGAACAATTTCATTTCTGAAATTCTGAAATTCCGCAATGTGAACAGGTCTCGCGGAGACCCATTCACACTAATGCTAAGTTCACACTGCGGAATTCCGCGAGCGGAATTCCGCCGCAGAATTTCGCGGGGAATTCCATAGTGTGAACATACCCTTAGAGTCAAGTACCCCAAAAGCTTCAGTCTCTCCAGTAAGTCTACAAGTTTATGTCTGCTGTCACTGAAATTAGTAAAGTCCTGCACATAGTCAATTCAAGACTAATTAGAAGTCAAGTTAATTACAAGTATTGGTGCAGCAAGCTGCGAGGTCCTCTGGGTCCTGGCCACATCTTTGGGAAATCTGACCTTAGCTGTGAAGTTAATTACACCTGTCTTCTACTCGGTAAATCCTCCGTTAAACCATAACTGGTTGTGGACTCTTTATTCACTACTAGCCCATGGGATAGTGGAGAATCCGGGCATGTGGTGTTCCGGAACGCGAAAACCACACTGTCGTCACGAATACATAGGGGTTAATACCATCCGACCCCCGGGGTTAATAATAGAGATGAGCGAACTTTTGAAAAATTAGATTTGTCCGATTCGCCAAATTTTCCGAAAAAGTTTGTTTCGATCCAATTTTTTTTGCGGCAAATCTATATTAAAAAAGGCTATTTCTAGCCTACATACAGCCTCTATAGGGGTATAGAACACTTTGCTGTGTTCTAAAACGCATATGGAGTGTGCTGGGGTAGTGAAATAATACTGTTATTCAGAATAACATGCAGATTACTGGCATCACTTTTAGAATCACTGCCGCACAGCAGCACAATGACAGAGCCTGGTGGTGGCATCAGTGTCAGGAGACCATATAGTGATTGAATGACACAGTGTGGAGGTGTTGGCAGCATGAGGAGACCATATAGTGGCTGAATGGCTCAGCGTGGAGGTGTTGGCAGCATGAGGACACCATATAGTGGCTGAATGACACAGCTTGGATGAGGCTGAAGCATGAGGACACCATATGGTGGCTGAATGAAACAGCGTGGAGGTGTTGGCAGCATGAGGATGAATGGAACAGCCCAGAGTTGCCAGCAGCATGAGTAGGCACTAGGCCTTTACAATCCCTAAGATTAAAAGATGAATTTAGAAATTTAAATCGAAGATTTTGGATAGCGGGTGCTACCTATGACCCAGGCCCAGCAGCGGCATCAGTAAACCATATATTGCCTGAATGACACAGCCTGGAGTTGGCTAATGCATGGGTACACACCAGGGCTTCACAATCCCTAAGAAATTTTTGAAGATTTTGGATAGCGGGTGCTACCTATGAGAAAATTTGAAATTCCCAGACCCAGGCCCAGCAGCGCTATCAGTAAACCATATATTGCCTGAATGACACAGCCTACAGTTGGCTGATGCATGAGGGGACCATTGAAATGTCAGATTTTTTTATTTGAAATTTAAATCAAACTTTGAGGGGCCGGACCCCATCGTGTGGGTACGAAGGACCAAATCCAACAAGCCCCCACAGCAGCATCAGTAAACCATATATTGCCTGAATGACACAGCCTGGAGTTGGCTGATGCACGAGTACACAGCAAGGCTTCATAAACCCCCCCCCCCCCCGCAAAAAAAAAAAAACAATTGTAGAAATTTATGAAGAAGACTTTTGGATAGCGGGTGCTACCTATGAGAAAATTTGAAATTCCCAGACCCAGGCCCCACAGCAGCAACAGTAAACCATATATTGCCTGAATGACACAGCCTGGAGTTGGCTAATGCATGAGTACACACCAGGGCTTCACAATCCCCCCCCAAAAAACACAACAATTGTAGAAATTTATGAAGAAGACTTTTGAATAGCGGGTTCTACCTACGAGAAAATTGAAATTCCCAGACCCAGTCCCCACAGCGGCATCAGTAAACCATATATTTCCTGAATGACACAGCCTGGAGTTGGCGGCTGCATGAGTACACACCAGGGCTTCACAATCCCCCCCAAAAAAACACAACAATTGTAGAAATTTATGAAGAAGACTTTTGAATAGCGGGTTCTACCTACGAGAAAATTGAAATTCCCAGACCCAGTCCCCACAGCGGCATCAGTAAACCATATATTTCCTGAATGACACAGCCTGGAGTTGGCTGATGCATGAGTACACATCAGGGTTTCACAATCCCCCCCCCAAAAAACACAACAATTGTAGAAATTTAAGAAGAAGACTTTTGGATAGCGGGTGCTACCTATGAGAAAATTTGAAATTCCCAGACCCAGGCCCCACAGCCCTGACCGGCACCTTTTTTTTTTGTACCTTTGTTTGAGAACAAGCGCATATCCAAGAGTCCAGAAGACTGCAGGACGGTGGACCACAAAAAGACATTCTTCTCTAAAGTAATGTTTTCTGAAATAAACCATATATTGCCTGAATGACACAGCCTGGAGTTGGCTGATGCATGAGGAGCCCATTGAAATGTCTGATTTTTAATTTGAAATTGAAATCAAACTTTGAGGCGCCCGGACCCCAGCGTGTGGGTACGAAGGACCAAATCCAACAAGCCCCCACAGCAACATCAGTAAACCATATATTGCCTGAATGAGTTGGCTGATGCATGAGGAGCCCATTGAAATATCAGATTTTTTAATTTGAAATTGAAATCAAACTTTGAGGGGCCTGGACCCCAGCGTTTGGGTACGAAGGACCAAATCCAACAAGCCCCTACAGGGCTCATGTGGCCGTGAGATGTAGGCACAACGTCTCCATTGAGGGGCCCGGACCCCAGACATTCTTCTCTAAAGTAATGTTTTCTGAAATAAAGAAGCAAAGTTCATCCATCTCCGTATTATTTTTGACAATTTAAATTAAAAAAATCATACACAACAAGCGTTCAATGGTGTAATGGTTATTATTCTGGAAAATTCAAGTTTATTACTGAGAAAATCATAAAATTAAAAAAAAAAAACAGTACCCAAGAGGGTTTAATAACCCCTTACATTGCACCATAAATGTTGAAATTTTAATTAAACATGTATGTATCTATTTCATAAATCGTAAAATTAAAGGCCCAAGCCCAGAAGCATCATGAAGGAAAGTAGTTCCTGAAAGACACAGGAGGAGTCAGGAGTAGGCATCAGCAGTACCCAAGAGGCTTTCATAACCCATTACATAGCACGATCAATCACGAGATCGAGCAATAACAGGTGTGTGATGCCCTCAGATGTCCGGGGCTGCACGCACGCTACACTGAACGGACCAGCGTGTGTCTATCCTTCACCGGCAAGTGCGGGTAACCCACTCAATCCCGTTCGTGATAGGGATCGGGGATTGTAATTATTTTCCATGAAAGAAGAATTCCAACTAAGTGCGGGTCATAAGCTTGGGTTCATTAAGTCCCTGGCCTTTGTACACACTGCCTGTCTGTACTCCAGATTGGATGGTTTTATAAGGTGCACTGATTGGCGCCGGTGGGGTAGGCGACAGCCCTGGCAGAGCGCCGAGAATTTTAAGATCATTGTTGAAATTAGCAATAAGCATGTATTAGCTACTGCTAAACTTCCAAAAATTAAAGGCCCAAGGCCAGAAGCATAGGTGAGGCAAGAAGTTGCTGAAAGACTCAGTATGAGTCAGGAGCAAGCATTTGCAGTACCCAAGAGGGTTTCATAACCCCTTCACTAAAGATCAATGTTGAAATTTGCATTAAGCATGTATTTAGCTACTGCTAAACATCCAAAAATTAAAGGGCAAAGGCCCGAAGCATCTGTGAGGCAAGTAGTTCCTGAAAGACACAGGATGAGCCAGAAGCAGGCATTTGCAGTACCCAAGAGGGATTCATAACCCCTTACATGTAAAGATCAATGTTGAAATTTGCAGTAAGCATGTATTTAGCTACTGCTAAACATCCAAAAATTAAAGGCCCAAGGCCAGAAGCGTCAGTGAGGCAAGTAGTTCATGAAAGACAAAGGGTGAGTCAGGAGCAGGCATTCGCAGTACCAAAGAGGGTTTCATAACCATAATTGGGAAGTGTTGGTGTAGCAGCATGGTCAATCTACTCTGAGGCATCTGGCATTGGTGGCTGGAAATCCTGGCTGATCCATCCCTGATTCATCTTGACAAACATCAGTCTCTCCACATTTTTAGTGGACAGACGAGTTCGCCTTCGGGTGACTATGGCCCCGGCCGCAATAAACACCCGTTCTGATGGCACACTACTGGCTTTGCAGGACAGCTTTTCCAGGGCAAACTCTGCTAGTTGCGGCCATAAATCAAGCTTGGCTGCCCAGAAGTCCAGAGGATCTTCAATGTTTGTTGTCATGGCCATGTCGAGGTATGCCACAACCTGCTGGTTCAGGTCCTGCTCCATGTCTACCGGCTGCTGATGAGTTGCTTCACTATGCGGGTGAAGAAAGTTAATCATCAGCGACTGTAGACTCAGGCTGCTGCTGATTGAGCTGGTACTGTTCCTCCACTCCCCAGCAGCCATTGCAGTGGAAGGTGAGCGCAGGGGGCCCCTGAGTCAGACCTGAAAGTGGATGAACCATGTGGCCGATCCATGTGGCATCGGCCAACTGACTACATAGGATCTCTCTGTAGTAGGTCAGTTTGTCCTCCCTCTCAGTGGGTGTAAAAAAGGCCCCCATTCTGGGACGGTAGCGAGGGTCCAATAAGGTGGAGATCCAGAAGTCATCCCGCTGACGAATTAGGACAATTCGGGGGTCACTATGCAAGCAACTGAGCATGCATGGTGCCATTTGCGCCAGTGACTCGGAGGGACTACCTGCCTCCATCTCCACTGCATACTGCCATGGTGGTCTGGGTCCTCTGTCTCGCCTTACTCATAACCCTCCAGCTCCTCTGGCTGCTCCTGCTCCTCCTCTCCTGTCCGATGACTAGAAACACCGGCCATCTCATCCAACCTAAACTGTGCTCCACTCTGCCCCTCATCCTCCTCCTCCAGTTCAGACCCCACAGGGCTCATGTAGCCTTGAGATGTAGGCGCAACCTCTCCATTGCCGTGACCAGCCATCGTTTCAATCATTTGTTGTAGGAAATGTAGGAGTAGAATTACGTCGTTCATGGCGTAATCCAGGCGACTTACAAATAATGTGGCTTCCTCAAAGGGCCTCAGCAAACAGCAGGTGTCACGTATGAGCTGCCACTGGTTCACATTGAAGTTACACAGGGGAGTAGTCCTATCTGCTTGGATCATCAAGAAATCGGTGATGGCTTTTCTTTGTTCGTATAGGCTGTCCAACATATGGAGGGTGGAATTCCAACGTGTGGCAACGTCACAAATAAGACTATGTTGTGGGTTACCGTTCTGACACTGCAGCTCAAGGAAGGCGTGCTTGGCGGTGTACGAGTGGATGAAGTGCATGCACAGTTTCCTTGCCATTTTCAGGATGTTTTGCAAATGGGGTGAACACTTGAGGAAGTGCTTGACAACCAGATTCAACACGTGTGCCATGCAGGGCGCATGTTTCACACTTCCTTGTCGCAGCGCGGACACAATGTTCTTCCCGTTGTCGGTCACCTTGGTTCCCATTTCCAGATTTCGTGGAGTAAGCCATACTCGGATTTCTTTACGAATGAACTTTAGCAGTTCCTCCCCTATGTGACTCCGTTCGCCAAGGCAAACCATGTGAAGAACAGCTTGACACCGCCGTGCCCTACACACATGGTACGAAGAAGGGCCACTGAGATTTGGACGTGCAGTGGAGGCCAAGGACACGGCGGAGGATGAGGAGGCTGCATCGCACACTGTAACAGGACCAACTGCCTGAGAGCGAGAGCATGGAGGAGGAAGCGGTGTGACCTGTTCAAGTTGCTGTTGTGGCTGTGCAGGAACCATATTTACCCAGTGGGCCATAAAAGACAAGTATTGTCCCTGCCCGTAGTTACAGCTCTACACATCGGCGCTGCCGCGCACTTTTGAACACACCGACAGGCTCAAGGACTGGCCCACCTTTTCTTGTACAAACTTATGCAGGGTTGGTACTGCCTTCTTCGCAAAAAAATTACGTCTAGGGACTCTCCATCTCGGCTCGGCACAAGCCACCAATTCTCTGAAAGGTGCAGAGTCCACCACTTGAAAAGGGAGGGACTGCAGCACCAGCAACTTGGACAGGAGCACATTCAACTTCTGCGCCGTTGGATGAGTGGGCGCATACTGTTGTCTCTTGGACATGGCTTTGCAGATGGATTGTTGGCGGAATGGCTGACTAAAAGCGGGAGAAGCAGGAGCATCTGGACCGACAGAAGGAAGGTTTGACACACAGCTCCCTTCGGCTGAGGTGGTGGAGCCTTGGCTGGATGGAGGGAGCGGATGGACACTGGGTGATGCATCAGGCTGGACCACTACATCGGAGCCACGGTTCTCCAAGGCCACTTTATGGTGGTGAAGCATGTGTTGACGCAGGGCCGTGGTGCTGACATTGGGACCCTGGCCACGCTTCACCTTCTGCCGACATATCTTGCATGTGGCTACGTGAACCTCCTCCGGATGCCTAATGAAAAACTGCCACACCACCGAGTAGCTAATTTTCCCACCTACAGTCCACAATAATTGACTGCTACTGGCGCCGTCGTCAGGAACCCCTGTTCCACTACCTCCCGGAAAGGTAGGCTGCCGCGAAGCAGGTGGTCTCCCCCGGGCACGTTTGGCTCCTGAACTTCCACTTCTGCCACCACGCTGACTGCCAAACTTGCTACCGCCTTGCTGCCTCAAGGGCAACCTGCAACCTGAACCCTTGCAACATCGCCTCCCACGTCACTCTACGCATCACTACTTGGCCGCCTAGCGGAGCAAGCGGCGCATGTCTCCTTCCCTTCTTGGCTGGGCAGTAGCTGCTGGCTGTCCTCTATTAGATCGTCCTCATTGAATAGTGGAGCTGAACCCACAGCATAAGATACTTCTCTAGGAGAGGGAACAGCATAGGACAAAGGCAATGGGAGGACAGGGACTGCTCCCGGGCCATGCCAACTGAGGGTTGTGTCTGAGGAACCCACCGACTGTTGACTGGGGGTGTCAGATGTCACTCGTGAGGATGTGGATGAGCGTGTTCACCAATCGATGACGGCAGATGGGTTGCTGGTTGAGACACAACATCTGGCTGATAACGGGAGCTCAGGCCTCTCGCTGCGACTCCTGCTGCCACTCGCCCTAGTCTGCTGCCAACTCTGCCTGAAGTATTTAGGCCTCTGCCTTTCCTCTGTGCACGTCCTGGCACTTCTCTGCCTGACATACTTAGTATATGCGTATATGAGGGTATTACAATACGCTACACTACTCTTTAAACAGTATTTGTCTAGAACAGCAGCAGGTGATTGCTTTTGGCTGTCCTTTCACAGTATGTAGGCCCTTGACAGCTTAACAGGTACAAAATGTTACACTACTTGGATGTACCTATGCGGTATGCACTGATGAGGGCAGAAATATGCGCAACAATACGCAGAATAAACTCTGTATTTTTGTAAAACACCAGCCGGTGAATACTATTGTCTGGACTTTCACAGTATGTACGCCCTTGACAGATTAACAGGTACAAAATGTTACACTACTTGGATGTACGTATGCGGTATGCACTGATGAGGGCAAAAATATGCGCAACAATACACAGAAAAAATCAGTTTTTTTGTAAAACACCAGCCGATGAATACTATTGTTTGGACTTTCACAGTATGTACGCCCTTGACAGATTAACAGGTACAAAATGTTACACTACTTGGATGTACGTATGCGCTATGCACTGATGAGGACTGAAATATGCGCAACAATACGCAGAATAAAATCTGTATTTTTGTAAAACACCAGCCGGTGAATACTATTGTTTGGACTTTCACAGTATGTACACCCTTGACAGATTAACAGGTACAAAATGTTACACTACTTGGATGTACATATGCGGTATGCACTGATGAGGGCAGAAATATGGGCAACAATACTCAGAAAAAAAATCAGCTTTTTTGTAAAACACCAGCCGGTGAATACTATTGTTTGGACTTTCACAGTATGTAGGCCCTTGACAGATTAACAGGTACAAAATGTTACACTACTTGGATCTACGTATGCGGTATGCACTGATGAGGGCAGAAATATGCGCAACAATACGCAGAAAAATCAGCTTTTTTGTAAAACACCAGCCGGTGAATACTATTGTTTGGACTTTCACAGTATGTAGGCCCTTGACAGATTAACAGGTACAAAATGTTACACTACTTGGATGTACGTATGCGGTATGCACTGATGAGGGCAAAAATATGCGCAACAATACACAGAAAAAATCAGTTTTTTTGTAAAACACCAGCCGATGAATACTATTGTTTGGACTTTCACAGTATGTACGCCCTTGACAGATTAACAGGTACAAAATGTTACACTACTTGGATGTACGTATGCGCTATGCACTGATGAGGACTGAAATATGCGCAACAATACGCAGAATAAAATCTGTATTTTTGTAAAACACCAGCTGGTGAATACTATTGTTTGGACTTTCACAGTATGTACACCCTTGACAGATTAACAGGTACAAAATGTTACACTACTTGGATGTACATATGCGGTATGCACTGATGAGGGCAGAAATATGGGCAACAATACTCAGAAAAAAAATCAGCTTTTTTGTAAAACACCAGCCGGTGAATACTATTGTTTGGACTTTCACAGTATGTAGGCCCTTGACAGATTAACAGGTACAAAATGTTACACTACTTGGATGTACGTATGCGCTATGCACTGATGAGGGCAGAAATATGTGCAACAATACGCAGAAAAAAATCTTTTTTTTTGTAAAACACCAGCCGGTGAATACTATTGTTTGGACTTTGACAGTATGTAGGCCCTTGACAGATTAACAGGTACAAAATGTTACACTACTTGGATCTACGTATGCGGTATGCACTGATGAGGGCAGAAATATGCGCAACAATACGCAGAAAAATCAGTTTTTTTGTAAAACACCAGCCGGTGAATACTATTGTTTGGACTTTCACAGTATGTAGGCCCTTGACAGAATAACAGGTACAAAATGGTACACTACTTGGATGTACGTATGTGGTATTCACTGACGAGGGCAGAAATATGCGCAACAATACACAGAAAAAAACGTTTTTTAGTAAAACACCAGCCGATGAATACTATTGTTTATACTTTCACAGTATGTATGCCCTTGACAGATTAACAGGTACAAAATGTTACACTACTTGGATGTATGTATGCGGTATGCACTGATGAGGGCAGAAATATGCGCAACAATACGCAGAAAAAAATCTGTACGTTTTTTAAAAACACCAGCAGATGATTACTTTTGACAGGAGTCAGGACTTTCCCTGTATCTAGACTTGTTACAGATACAGAATAGTAGACTGCTTTGATGTAGGCATTTGTTATGCAGGTATGAGGGCAGACGAATGCACTACAGTCCGCTGAAAAAGAACCTATTTGTAAACAGCAGCAGGACCCAACAGTGCAGCACCACAAAAAAAAAAATCCAGGGATTAAACCCTAAATTGCACTCTGTCACACAATTCTGAGCAGCAGATGATTTGTGGAGCAAAAAAAAATACTGAATTGTTCTGAAAAATGAGGAGATGAGATGCTTCAGAAAGTTCAGGCAGCTTGGAGATCTGTATGAGGCAGCTGACAGCTATCTGCCCCTCTCTGCTGCAATGCTCAATAACGTGAATAGGAGGTTTAGCTATCAATGATTCTTCTCAGTGTGAACAGTAAAGCACTCTGCACTCCTGCCTTTCCCTAATGCTGATGTGACTAGCAGTTGCAGTGTAACGCTGTGGGATAAGCTAGTCAGACATACACAGTCCCGTCCTCTCTAACTGAGTGCATGCACGAAATGAAGAGAGGCAAGATGGCTGCCGATTATATAGGGCTGTGACATCACAGGGGTCAATGAATGCTGATAGGCTGCATCTCACATGTGATTCAGGGTCATCCCGCCTACCTTCATTCCCGCCGCTGTTTCCCACCCTCCCATAATCCCCTGCCCCATGTACTCACATGTGGATCCGCCATCTTAGGTCTCCAATAGCCTGGAACGCTGTAAAATGGAGTTTAATGAAGCGATCGAATATTTCATGAAATTCGTAACGAATTCGGGTTCGTCAGCTTCGGTTCGCTCATCTCTAGTTAATAACATCAGATCCTACCACTCACACCGCAACACCCGTGGTCCCGCCATTCACCCGGTGGGTCACCACATATCTATCCCATAACTATCTATCCATCCCATATCTATATATCTATCTCTCTATCTATCTGTCTCATATCTATCTATGCCATATCTATCTATCTATCTATCTTTCTATCCCATATCTATCTACCTTTCTGATATCTATCTATCTATCTCTCATATCTATCTATCTCATATCTATCTATCTATCTATCCCACATCTATCTATCTATCTATCTATCTATCTATCTATCTATCTCATATCTATCTATCTTTCTCATATCTATCTATCTATCTATCTATCTATCTATCTATCTATCTCATATCTCTCTATCTATCTATCTCATATCTATCATTCTCATATCTATCTTTCTCATATCTATCTTTCTCATATCTATCTATCTCATATCTATCTATCTATCCCACATCTATCTATCTATCTATCTATCTATCTATCTATCTCATATCTATCTATCTTTCTCATATCTATCTATCTATCTATCTCATATCTATCTATCTCATATCTATCATTCTCATATCTATCTTTCTCATATCTATCTTTCTCATATCTATCTTTCTCATATCTATCTATCTCATATCTATCTATCTCATATCTATCTATCTATCTATCTATAGAGCTTGAAAAAGACCAGGGAGCTGGTTGAAACGTGCAAGAAATGGAAATATAAAATTATGAAGTTACCAAGCTATTTGGCCGCCAAATTGCAAGCTAGGTACCTCACTATTTCATAACTTCATAATTTTATATTTCCATTTCTTGCACCATAGCTGTATAGCTTTTCATGTTGTATCTATATACTCATGTTTTATCTATATCTTTGTGCTAGCAGTGTGCTGCTGTATTCTCCTATTGCTGTATATTTAGCCCAGCAGCTTGCATCTGTAAGCCAGGTCCATATAATAGTTTGGAATCAATAGTGCTGGCTAACTTATCCTTTGGTTGTATCTATCTATCTATCTCATATCTATCTATCTATCTCATATCTATCTATCTCATATCTATCTATCTATCTTTATATCAGTTGTCTCTTCTCAATAATATTGCCCTTTATTTCTCACTCTCAGCTAAAATAAAATATTTAATTAAAGATGGAATGCCAAATGCACATGTGAACAAGGCTAATCTTCATATATAATCTATATATGTAGATTAGCCTTGTTCATGTCTGCATTTGGCATTCCATATTTAATGAAATTTGTTATTTTTGCTGAGAGTGAGAAATAAAGAACAATATTATTGAGAAGAGACAAGCATAGAGCATTTTAAGATGTACCTTCTGTCAATCAAATTCCTCTGATCGCATTAGATGCTGGCTAAGCTTTGGTGAAATCCTGATCAAATATTTGACTTTTCCTGACTTTTTTTTTGGTTATTCAGAAAATACTTATCTTTAAAGCGTTAGGCTATGTTCAGATGGCAGAAATTCTGCATATATGCGGAATTCCGCAGACCCATTAATTTGGCTGGAATTCCACATCTTTCTGCATCTAAGCGGAATTTGTGCATGAATACACAGAGCACGTTAAAAGTGATTAATTTAAAAAGGTAACATTTCATGCGGAATTCACATGGCTTTCACACAGATTCCACATGAAATTCACAGGATATCCACATTTAGCAGAGAAAAGAAAGTCCCATTGACTTTAATGGGCTTCCGCAGCTTAAGAGCAGTGACATGAGGGAGAATCATCAAAACTAAAGCAGAGAAAAAGCCAGTTGCCCATAGCAACCAATCAGATTGCTTCTTTCATTTTTGAAAAGGTCTCTGAAAAATGAAAGAAGCAATTTGATTGGTTACTATTGGTAAACTTTTCCTCAGCACGGTTCTTCATGAATTTCCCCCATAGGGAGTAAATCAATTGGTCGGTTATGTAAGCCAACTGGCTCCTTACATGACAGTGCGCTAAGCCTATCACCGGCCAAGGCGGGACATTGCTGCGGCCGGTGATACGCTGACGGCTCTGTGACGTTACCGTCCCCAGGAAGCAGCAAGAGGACCACAGCAGAGGACCGTGATGTCGGTCCCGGAGCAACGGGGGAACATAGGAAGGTGAGTCAAAGTTTATTTTGTTTATTTTTGCAGCCCGGGCACAGGAATATGTAAAATGCATGCAGTACAGATGTCCTTTAAGGACCAAACCCATTTTCACCTTAAAGGGATACTCCTATGTTAGACATCTTATCCCCGATCACAGGGGGCCTGCCGCTGGGGACCCCTGCAGTCCCCCCTGCAGCCGTCCGGAGCTAAGTTTTCTCCGAGGCTCATGACGGGCGGTGCAGGGGACAGGGCATCGCGTGGGTCCCCAGCGGGGATAAGATGTCTAACAGTGGAGTACCCCTTTAAGGACGAGAGCATTTTTTTTTTTTGCACATCTGACCACTGTCACTTTAAGCATTAATAACTCTGAGATGCTTTTACTTATTAATTTGATTTGATTTTTTTGTGACATTTTCTACTTTAACGTAATGGTCAATTTATGTTGATACTTGCATCATTTCTTGGTGAAAAATTCCTAAAATTTCATGAAAAATTTGATATTTTTGCATTTTTCAAACTTTGAATCTCTCTGCTTGTAAGGAAAATAGACATACCAAATACATTATATATTGATTCACATATACAATGGGGTTTATTTACTAAGAGTGGAGTGTAGGTTTCTTTGTGGGTTTTGATTTCCAACTGGTATTTTCCAAAGGTATTTACTAATGTTTCCCTACATTTTGCACTTTTCTCTACATTTTACTTTTTTTTACAACTGTTCTGATCTGTCGGGTTTCCCTCAGCTTACATCCAACACATTTTCTGTGGAAACCATATTAAAAATATGTTGGGATTTTTCAAAACTGTTGGGGACATGTTCCTTTTGTCGGGACCAGGCCACTTTATCCCGTGGCCACGCCATTTTCGGGTTTTTCTTGTAAAATTGAGGGTTTTGGCTTTTTTGGGTCGCAAATTGTGTCACATGGGACGTGCGACACAATTTGGGCACAAAACCTAACAAAAAAAGAGTCGGGATCCCGTTAGTATATAAACCCCAATATGTCTACTTTATGCTTTTATCATAAAATTGACATGCTTTTAATTTTGGAAGACATCAGAGGGCTTAAAAGTTCAGCAGCAATTTTCCAATTTTTTACAAAATTTTCAAAATCTTAATTTTTCAGGGACCAGTTCAGTTTTGAAGTGGATTTGAGGGGCCTTCATATAGAAATGCCCCATAAATTACCACATTATAAAAACTGCACCCCTCAATGTATACAAAATGACATTCAGAAAGTTTGTAACCCTTTAGGTGTTTCACAGGAATAGCAGCAAAGTGAAGGAGAAAATTCAAAATCTCAATTTT
The DNA here is from genome assembly GCF_029499605.1 of Hyla sarda. NCBI lineage: Eukaryota > Metazoa > Chordata > Amphibia > Anura > Hylidae > Hyla > Hyla sarda. Next base: position 171,803,175 of record NC_079193.1, read on the forward strand.
TTACACACCAACATGTTCTTGTAGACCCAGTTTTTGCATTTTTACAAGGGGTAAAAGGAGAAAAAGCCCCCCCAAAATGTGTAATCCAATTTCTCTCAAGTAAGGAAATACCTCATATGTGGATGTAAAGTGCTCTGTGGGTGCACTAGAGGGCCGGGAAGCAAAGGAGCGACAATGGGATTTTGGAGAGTGAATTTTGCTGAAATGGTTTTTGAGGGGCATGTCACATTCAGGAAGCCCCTATGGTGCCATAACAGCAAAAAAAAAAAAAAAAACATGGCATACTATTTTGGAAACTACACCCCTCAAGGAACATAACAAGGGGTACAGTGAGCCTTAACACCCCACATGTGTTTAATGATTTTTTGGTATAGTCGGATGTTTAAATAAAAAAAAATTCTCACTAAAATGCAGTTTTCCCCCCAAATTTACAATTTTTACAAGGGGTAATAGGAGAAAATGCCCCACATAGTTTGTAACCCCATTTCTTCTGAGTATGGAAATACCCCATGTGTGGACGTAAAGTTCTCTGTGAGCGCACTACAATGCTCAGAAGAGAAGGAGCCACATTTGGCTTTTTGAAAACAAATTTTGCTGAAATTGTTTTGGGGGGGGCATGTCACATTTAGGAAGCCCCTATAGTGCCAGAACAGCAAAAAAAATTAAAATTAAAAATAAACACATGGCACATTATTTGGGAAACAACACATGTCAAGTGATTTTTTCACTAAAATGCTGGTGTTACTCCAAATTTTCTATTTTCACAAGGGTTAATAGGAGAAAAAGCCTCCCAAAATGTTTAACCCCATTTCTTTTGAGTATGGAAATACCCCATATGTGGATGTAAAGTGCTCTGCTGGTGAACTACAATGCTCAGAAGAGAAGGAGCGCCATTGGGCTTTTGGGAGAGAGCTTGTTTAAAATGGCCTTCAATTCCAGACACATTCTCTCTCCAAAAGCCCAATGGCACTCCTTCTCTTCTGAGCCCTGTAGTGCGCCTGCAGAGCACTTTACGTCCACACAGGGGGTATTTATATACTCAGAAGAAATCCTTTGGGGTTACAAAGTTTTTAGCTTTTTTCCCCAATTACCCCTTGTGAAAATGAAAAATTTGAGATAAATCCAGCATTTTAGTGAAAAAATAAAAAAAAAATCATTTTCACGTCCAACTTTAATGAAAATTCTTCAAACACCTGTGGGGTGTTATGGTTCACTATACGCCTTGTTACTTTCCATGAGGGGTGTAGTTTCAAAATGGGGTCACATGTGGGTGTTTTTTCTTTGCGTTTATGTCAGAACTGCTGTAATGATCAGCCACCCCTGTGCAAATCACCTCAAATGTACATGGTGCTCTCATTCCTAAACCTTGTAGTTCGCCCTCAGAGCATTATATGTCCACATATGGGGTATTTCCGTACTCAGAAGAAATTGCGTTACAAATTTTCAGGGTCTTTTTTTTCTTTTACCTCTTGTGAATATGAAAAGTATGGGGCAACACCAGCATGTTAGTGTAAAAAATATTTCTTTTTACAATAACATGTGTGGCAGTGTGGCAAGGAAAGGGTGTATTTCCCTTGCTATCTCTGCAGAATGCTCCACCTGTGGCCTGATTAATGAGGTATCAGGAAGGGAAAGTGTGTGTTTAAAAGGAAAAGGAACAGAATAGTTGGGGCTCTTCCTAGGAGACAGCATGCGGGCTGTAGGGAAGAGACAGAGGCTGCTGAGGAGTACACAGCCCGAGCTGAGTGGCTCAAAGAGAGTGACATGAATTGTGAGTAAAAGGTTGCAGGGGACATATGTTTAACCGGCTGAGGGTAGCTCAGCGGTTGTTAGTCAGGACAAGCTGATCTGTGTAGTCAGTGACCAGACGGTCTAGGATTTTGTTTGTTCCTGCTTTTTGTTTATTTCTTTCCCTGCAACCTGTGTAATAAAACTGGCAAGGTGCCAGATTTGCATTAGAACCGTTTGCTTGCTGGTTTATTGAGAAGAAACGCATCCTGTGGCGTGGTCCAGGACGATCCCCGAGCTAATCCCCAAGGAGGAATCCTTACAATTGGTGTCAGATGCGGGCAAACACGTTGCTAGGAGCAACCAGTGGTCGAGTTGCAGTGAAGTTGTTGCCAAGAGAAAACTACCGTGCATGGTGCAAGGGTGTACTCTTTCTCAGAGAGGAGACAGTGGGACGAGCCCAGCTGTGGAGTACAAGAGCAGGACTGCGCCTGTGGTGAAGTTGTTGCTAGGGGCAACAGATCGCATCAAGCGAGTGGGCACTCTTTCTCAAGTAAGGAGACAGGTGGACGGGCCACCTGCAGAGTGCAGATTACGTTTTGAGACTGTGTATAAAGGCGTTGCTAGGGGCAACGGAAAAATTTTGTTGGCAAGCGGCTGACATTTCGGCAGAGGACTATACTGTGTTTGCAAGGTTTGAAGTGTTGCAAGATGGATGTCCTGATAAGTGCTTTGTTGCAGACTGCTGCAGCACAAGAGGAAGCAAGCTTTGCAGAGTTTGAAAAGATTGCTACGCATGAGGCATGGCCCAAGACACACTGGGGAAACTTGGTGTTTGGATTCATTGGAGGAGATGCCCAAAAAGTTCATTGTGAACTGGATCCAAAGATCTTACGGGACTATGAGAAAGTCAAGACAGAGATCCTGACTAAAGTGGGAGTAAGCCAAGCTGCAAGACTACAGTGTGCACTGCAGCCTAACAGTGATGCTGGGTTTAAAGTTGCAGAGCTACTTAAAGAGCAAGTGGAGCGATGTTCTGCAGCAGAGAAGCTGGTGAGAGGTGTCCAGCACCAGCCCTTAACTGATTGGACGGCAAGAGATTCTGGTAAGACTGTTCCAGGGGTTATGGGGGCCATGTTTAATGACTGTACAGAGACTGTACATAAGAATGATGGGACTGTGCATAAAAATGCTGAGTCGGAGGGTGGTGTTTCCCTAGTTGACTGTGTGAACAGTGTTCAAGGTGGTACCAACCTATGTCCAGTTGCAAAATCATGTGAGGGTGGGGAACCCCTCATGAAGACTGATGGGACTGTTCACACTGTGCAGATCGGATTGAAAAAATCTGGTGAACAGAAAATGTTAAATGCAGGACTGGGAGAAAATGTATTAAAACACACTTTGCCTGAGTTAGGTCCTAGTGCTATGAACTGTCCTGTAAATTTTGAACATGTGCAATCTGATAATGTTTTTGTTGAAAAACTTATGTTGATGTGTTCAGATGTAAAGAGAACTGCTGCCACCTCTGACAGGACAAAAGAAAACCTGTGTGAGCTGGAAATAGAAGGTAAAAAGATGACAGTTTTGTTAGACCCTAGATGTGTAATAAGTCTGGTAAAGTCCAGCAGGAGAAAGCCAGACCCCGCTATAGTGTCTATGCAGGCTGGTATTTGGGGTTATAAAACGGTTAATGTCTGTATTTCTACTCCCTATGGTACTATAGGTCATAAGGTTGCAATAGAGCCCTCCTTGGAGTATGATGTAGTACTGGGGACGGATTTTCAATTTTTTCAGCAATTATGGGAAGACTGTCAGGTGACTAGAGCAGGTACACCTGATAGGCCCACAACACTTGACTTGCACCACACACTAGTGGAGAGTTACTCAGCAGAGGCTGAGGACGGGGAGTGTCAGCAGTTACTAGATGTAGGTCAGATAGGGGTCTGCCAGACTGCTGGGGGAGCTGAAGACCAGACCGTGGGTCAAGTCCAAGAGGATCCAGTGACTCAAGTGACAAGTGTGCCTCTGACTGAAACAGAATCTTCAGTGAAACCAGAAACGGATCAGGTACAGGAACATGGGTTCCATCTGCCATCTGAAGATGAGCCCAAGGTGGGGCTAGAGTTGCGCGGTCATCTGGAAGAGGTGACTGGAAAAGAAGCTACAGAGATGTCTGTGGATAATGCAGAAGTACTGAAGAGAGTACATGTGGAGCTGGGTGCTGCGCTTACTGTCACAGACAGAGTCCTGAGTGAAGGCGATGTGATGTCTGGACCAGAGATGGATCGTGACCAGGAAGGTCGAACCACTGGACCAGATGTTGTTGCAGACCCAGGAGCCCTAGACCTTTCTGCTGGGCAGCAGAGAGACAGTGTTGAAGTGAAAGAGAAGTCTGCCAGTGAGCAGAGAGACAGTCCAGAGAGACTGTCCAGGAACTACCCTGAAGCCCAAGTGGCCAAGACCCTTGAAAAGGGGGAGACTACTCCTAAAGGTGGAAAAGAGTCTGAACGAGTTTGCTTGAAGGAAGAGACAGGCCAAGCACAGGTGACTGTCAGAGGACAAGAGAATGTCACAAGGTCCAGCGGCGAGAGTAAGGAGACCGCTGTAAGTAAGAGATCTCGGAAAAAACGCGCTGGTCTTGGTAAAAAAAGGGAGCAGATCCAGAACCTTGAAGAAACCTTACAGATGGTTTCTGCTAAATTGTCTCAAAAGGAAGAAGTAGTTCATCACCTGACAGAGGAGAAAGAAAAAACGCTTGCAGACTTGAATAAAGAGCAGGAAGCAAAGCTTCAGCTGCAGAAAGATATGGAGCGCCACAAAAGTGAGTTCGCGGCTCTGCAGGATGAACTGTCCCGCTCCCAGGGTCTTATGACCAGCAAGGAGAGAGAATTGGAGATTCTGGCCAAGCAGATCTCATTCAAGGATGAAGAAGTGAATGTCCGGTGTGGGGCATATCTGGCTCTACAAAGTGATCACAAGGCTAGGTTGGTAGCCATGGAAGAGCTGGAGAAGGAGAAAGTGGTAATGGCTCATAAGGTGCAGAGCCTGGAGGCGCAGAACGAAATGCATATTAAGTCTCGCGCAGCTGCCTTGGATGCACTGGGTACTCAGCTCTCTGAACAAGAGGCTCAGCTAAAAGTCTATGAGCAGAAAGTGTCCAAGATGGCGCAACTGAATAAAGACAATGAGCAGATGAGAGAACAACTGCTGTCCCTGGAGGATACTGTCAAAAACTTGACAGAATTGCTGGAAAGTGAGAAGAAGAACTCTTCTAAGCTCAAGAGTGAGCAGCAGAAATGTTTAAAGCTGGAAGGGGACATGAAGGTCCTAAAAGAAAGCCGTGACCAAGTTATAGCAGAACTGGCTAACGAGAGGTTAAAAGTGTCTCAGATGGAAATTGAGGCCAAAGCCACAGCCGTCCGTGTAAAAGAAGAAAAAATGCTTGTGAGGCAAAAGCTACTGGAGACAGGGATGCTTTCTCTAAAAAAGGCGGAGTCTGAACAATGGACGCAAGAAACAGTAGAGTCTGAAGACCATGAGAAGAAGCCATATGAAAGGTCCTCTGAAGCTGATACTGAGGTGAAACCATATGGGAAGTCCTCTGAAGCTGAGACTGAGGTGAAACCATATGGGAAGTCCTCTGAAGCTGCAGAGATATTAACACTGCATGGTGAAAATTCTGAGGCAGAGAAGTTCTCTGAGGTAGAAGTTAAACCAGAGATAACTGCAGAAGCTGCAAGTAAAGTTAGTGACACATCTGAAGGTGCAGGTGAAAAACTGGCTAAAGGAGCCAAGAGTTTTCAGCCTAAAAGTGAGCCTGTGAAAGTCGGTGTCCCTAAAGAAAGGGCTAATAAGAAAGCAGAGTCCTTAAAAAGAGGTCACTGTGATAGAAGACTGGGTTGTGGTGGAAACCCTGAGAGGCACTGGATTAGAAAACACTGGAAGAAAGTCCGCAGAAGTAGAATTTGGAGAAGAGTCCGTCTCAAGGAGAAGAGGGACAGGTGCATTAAAGGGAAGCCTCCTGAAATTGTGGAGGATGACTTAGAAGACCTGCAAATGGGTGATACAGGCTCGGTTGGCCACCAGCAAAGTTCGTGCAATGGTCATACCAGTGACAGAAGAAGACAATGGCCTAGAGCATCTGCCTTGTCCGCACCTAGAGTCCAGAGCACTGCACAGACCAAGATGAAGAACCTGGTGTTGGAAAGGTGTGACATGAATGGAGCTTTTTACAAGGAATTTGTCAAAGGTGACCAAAAGTCTTGTGCTCGATGGCTGATGAAAGTGCGAATGAAAGAAGGGTGCACCATTGAAGTGGTGCAGATAAAATCTACTGATGAAGGAAGCCAAGTGCCTCAAAATCTGTTGGACGTAGTTGTTCAAGGAAAAGGAAAGGCAGTTGGACTCTGCCTTTTGAATACAAGTGCTCCTTCCCGGTGGTCTGAGCAGAGGGGGGGGGATATGTGGCAGTGTGGCAAGGAAAGGGTGTATTTCCCTTGCTATCTCTGCAGAATGCTCCACCTGTGGCCTGATTAATGAGGTATCAGGAAGGGAAAGTGTGTGTTTAAAAGGAAAAGGAACAGAATAGTTGGGGCTCTTCCTAGGAGACAGCATGCGGGCTGTAGGGAAGAGACAGAGGCTGCTGAGGAGTACACAGCCCGAGCTGAGTGGCTCAAAGAGAGTGACATGAATTGTGAGTAAAAGGTTGCAGGGGACATATGTTTAACCGGCTGAGGGTAGCTCAGCGGTTGTTAGTCAGGACAAGCTGATCTGTGTAGTCAGTGACCAGACGGTCTAGGATTTTGTTTGTTCCTGCTTTTTGTTTATTTCTTTCCCTGCAACCTGTGTAATAAAACTGGCAAGGTGCCAGATTTGCATTAGAACCGTTTGCTTGCTGGTTTATTGAGAAGAAACGCATCCTGTGGCGTGGTCCAGGACGATCCCCGAGCTAATCCCCAAGGAGGAATCCTTACACATGTTGGAGAAGACCCCAACTTTACCTTTCCATAAGGGGTAAAAAGTATAAAAAAAATTTGTTAGGTAATTTCTCTCGAGTACGGAAATAACCCATCATCAATAAGACCCTCTTCATGAGCACCATCCACAATACTTCTAATAGAAATATCCCATTTGGGATCCCTGGACAACCGACGAAATACAGGGTGGGCCATTTATATGGATACACCTTAATAAAATGGGAATGGTTGGTGATATTAACTTGCTGTTTGTGGCACATTAGTATATGTCAGGGGGGAAACTTTTCAAGATGGGTGGTGACCATGGCAACACATCATCATGTAGCAATTTTGCATATCCAGTGGCCTTGAGGTTACCATTGATGAAGAATGGCACCCTTAGACTTTTATCTTTGGGGTCATCTGAAAGCAATTGTCTATGCTGTGAAGATACGAGATGTGCAGCACCTGAAACTACGGATACTGGAAGCCTGTGTAAGAATTTCTCCTGCTGTGTTGCTATCAGTGTGTGAAGAGTGGGAGAAGAGGGTTGCATTGACAATCCAACACAATGGGCAGCACATTGAAGACATTTTATAAGTGGTCAGAAACTTAAACGTAAATAACTCATGAAAGAATAAAGTTACGTTAAAACCAAACACATCACTGTTTTTCTTGTGAAATTCCCAATAAGTTTGATGTGTCACATGACCCTCTTCCTATTGGAAAAACAAAAGTTGGATTCAAAATGGCCGACTTCAAAATGGCCTCCATGGTCACCACCCATCTTGAAAAGTTTCCCCCCTCACATATCCTAATGTGCCACAAACAGGAAGTTAATATCACCAACCATTCCCATTTTATTAAAGTGTATCCATATAAATGGCCCACCCTGTAGATTGATATCATTTAATTGCTTAGATGCCTCCTGCACATAGAGGTGCCTGTCCATGACCGCGACCGCACCGCCTGGTTTAATAACCAGGTCGTGGTCATGGACAAGCCCCTGCAGTGCTTCAAACTCAGTTTTAGTTAGATTAGGATGAAAAAGACATGTATCATTCACTCTTACTTTGTTAAATTCCCTTCTTACACAGTCCACAAAAGTATTTATATTATGGGAATCCACTATTGGCTGGAAATCACTTTTATTCCTCAGCCCCAGATCCCTCAATTTAAGTCTACTCTGACCCTCCTCAGTATTCAGTGGAGCGATGTTCTCTTTGCCGTCAAACCACACTTTTAATTTCAGGCGCCTCACAAATTGTTGTAAGTCTAATTTTATTTGGAACCAGTCTGTTTGAGAGCTGGGGCAAAAGCTAAGTCCCTTTGATAGTAATCGTGTTTGTTCCATAAACAAATCACAAGAGGATATATTTACCAAGAGCTTCTCTAGTTCCTCTTGTATATTGCTCGATTGTTGGTCTTTTTCCTGGATTTTACTGCTCCGATGATGTCGACGGCCTCCTCTACAATATCTTTTTTTGTGCTGGGCTGTGGGTCTAAAAGAAGAGTCGTTATCACATGTACCCTTATCACATAAAAGTTCAACATTTTCCAAATTCTTACTCTGTATATTTCCAGTTTCCATTGTTTCCTTAGGTTTTAAAAAAAAAAATTATTATGTCAGGTATACATATTTGACCAATTATAGATTTTTTCCAGTGTAAAATCATATGTATCTCTGGACCATTTTTTTCTTTTCCCTTCCTCCTGATCCTTACGAAAATGTATCAAAAATTGAGATTGTTTTAGGAAAAATTGTTCCCATTCTTTTGCCTGTAATATACTCCCAAGTCGAGATAGCTTAGTTTTACAAATGTCCACATCCCGTAATAAAAATTCAAGTTGTAGTAAAATAAGTTCTAGTGAATACTTATTCAGTACCATCTCATATTTCGCTCTGTAGTCAAGATCAGCTGTATAGGCATTATCTTTGGGCTGCATACGAAGTCCTCTAGGAATCCTGTTCGCTTTGTAATATTCACTTAAGGTGATCACATGCAGCTGTAGAGTCAACAATTTCTTACTCTCAAATTCATAGTTACGTCTCAAATCAACACCGGATGGAACAAATAAAAATTATGAATCCCCTTCAACACTCCCAATGATTCTATTGACCTCATGTTCAGCGTAGGAAGAGGCCATATTTGCAGATGGTATCATATTATTAAAAGCAGTCACATTAGCAGCAGAATCCATTATCACAAAAGCAAAGAGGTATAAATATAAATGCAGGTGCATGCTCACCAACCAGGTATAGAAAAATTCCAGAAAAGCAGCACATCCGCCAAAACAGTGATAAAATGAAGAGGTGCCCACAGTCATAGAAGGCTTGGTCAGGGACTTCAACTTCAATAAAAAGGTAAAAACTGCAGCACACAAAAAGTATATAAGTGCAAAAAAGTGAAATTTATTCCATCTTCAGCAAATTAAAGTGCAACGTTTCAGTAGTCTTACTCTACCGTCTTCAGGAATAGAGCAATGAGCAAATACTGGCTCTTAAATAGCCACAAACTGACATTGTCAATTATTTCATCAATCAATTAAAGGGGTTATCCACTTTACTTTCTAAGTGCTCTCTGATGACATGGGAACCGCCCAGTTTAGAAGAGGTTTGCTATGGGGATTTGCTTCTAAACTGGGCAGTTCCCGAGACACGTGTCATCAGAGAGCACTTAGACAGAAAAGAACAACCCTAACTTCAGAAGTTCATAAGTACTGAAAGGATTAAGATTTTTTAATAGAAGTAATTTACTAATTTGTTTAACTTTCTGGAGCCAGTTGATAGATAGAAAAAAAGTTTTTTTCCTGGAATACCCCTTTAATATAAAATACATATACAAAAACATAAAGTGCAAGTGCATAATCTCAAGTAGTTATAGTACAATCAGTGCATTAATGTATAATACTTTTACATGTAAACATATTGTTAGGGTATTTACTGCCTCTATACCATATTTTCAGTAAATACAAAGAGATATTGTTTGTGAATAAAAACATAGATCGAACATGAAATGGGGGGGCGGAACACTCAGTCACTTCCGAATATTAACAAACTTTAATTCAGCGTGGGACAATACCCACTGCGCAACCGCAGGCAAAATCCAGCGGTCGCAGACTAGAGAGGACAGAAGTGCATCATCAAACCACCTGAGTATTGAAACCAATCGTACAGTGGCATCAAATCACCATAGTAATGGCAAGCTCTGCGACTGTGAGCGCCGGTGGGAATACGTGCATGCGCAAGTCGCAGAGCTTGCCATTACTGTGTCTACGACCGCGGGCTTTTGCTTGCGGTTGCGCAGTGGGTATTGTCCCATGCTGAATTACAATTTGTTTACATTCGGAAGTGACTGGTGAGTGTTCCGCCCCCCCCCCCCCTTCCCCCCCATTTCATGTTCGACCTATGTTTTTATTCACAATATCACTTTGTATTTACTGAAAATGTGGTATAGGGACAGTAAATACCCTAACAATATGTTTACAAATAAAAGTATTATACACTGATGCACTGATTGTACTATAACTATTTGAGATTATGCACTTGCACTTTATGTTTTTGTATATGTATTTTATATTAATTGATTGATGGAATAATTGATGATGTCAGTTTGTGGCTATTTAAGAGCCAGTGTTTATTCATTGCACTATGCCTGAAGACGGTAGTGTGAGACTACTGAAACGTTGCACTTTAATTTGCTGAAGATGGAATAAATTTCACTTTTCTGCATTAAGGTACTTTTTGTGTGCTGCGGTTTTCTCCTTTTTTTTTTTAAAGATAGATAGATAGATAGATAAGAATTCTCAGGAGGACCGCACTCACATTGTCTGTTGCTGTGGGTACTGGCTGGCAAAACCCGGGTCAGGGGTTTACCATGAAGACAAAACAAAAATTCCAGCAGCACTCCAAGAATATGATAAATTAATGTTTGACTTTATTCAACAAATAGTGAAGCAATGTTTCGGCTGCATGAGGCCGCCGAAACGTCGCTTCACTATTTGATGAATAAAGTGAAACATTAATTCATAGTATTCTGCTGCTGGATTTTTTGTTTTGTCTAGATAGATAGATATGAGATAGATAGATATTAAAAAAATTGAAATAGAGGAGCAGCAGCACAACCAAATAGTAAAAATTGTAATTACAATGGTGCAAGCAGCCAACCAACCTTGGTCATAGGTCCATGTTCAGACAAAAGAGCAATAAATGGCCGCAGCACTGGAAGATCAGGTGAAAACAATCCTGGGTAGCTTTATTCCATAGTAAAATACATGCAACGTTTCTGCTGCCTGTGAAGACTTTCTGAAGCAAACATAGTGACTGAGAGCAGTGATATATATATGGCCATCAATAACATTCAGTGAGCACACAATTGCCACTGGATATCGCAATATATTGAAAATTTATTGTCTCAGATGTTTTGCACATTTTTCGTATGCACTTTATTTTGTACCTGTTTTTTAATGTTTGTTATTAATTTTCAATTATATGTATGCTCACTGAAACTTATTGATGGCCATATATATATATCACTGCTCTCAGTCACTATGTATGCTTGATAAAGGCTGCCTAGGCAGCAGAAATGTTGCATGTATTTAACTATGAAATAAAGCTACCCAGGTTTGTTTTCACCTGATCTTCGAGTGCTGCAGCCATTTATTGCTCTTTAGATAGATAAATAGATAATGGATAGATAGAATAGTGTTTCCCCGCCAGGATGACTCCAGCTGTTGCAAAGCTACAACTTCCAGCATGCCCACACAGCCAAAGCCATGCTGGGAACTGTAGTTTTGCAACAGCAGAAGGCACCCTGGTTAGTAAACACTGAGATTATGTCTTCCACTGCTTCCCAAACTGCATCTGCTCCCTCCCCTTTTCCCCCAAGAAAACTCACCTAATGGATGGGCAGAATCAGTGGTGGGCAGGGGACGTTCTCCTGTTTCCATTGGCGCGGGTAGGAGTCAGAATCTGTGGTGGAGCAGGAAACAAGTGTTTGCTCCACTAACAGCGCTGCACACAGCATGGGAGCTTGAAGAGGGGGAAAGAGGAGGAGCTACCTACTCTGCTCTCCTGACAGAGAGGTAGCGCGGCCGCGGCCCCTGCGCTGGCTTTAAAGAGCCAGCAGTTTGGATGTTGAAAACAAATGATAATGGTGCTGGCAATGGTTGGGTCCCATCTCAGGCTGGAAGCCCCACCATCAGCCTGCCTATTCTGTGCTGTGGGCGGCTGCTGCAGGGTGATGTGAGGGGCAGGGATAAAGAGACGTGCCTGTGTGGTACATCTATGTACAGGCACAGCACACTGCAGAGCAATATGCTTTTAAAGGGCACCACTGGCCACCACTCTTAAAGCGCCGGCCTCGCCGACACAAACTGTGAGTCTGTTCTAAATTTTAACACTGCCGGCCACCAGTTTCACAACAGCGGTCGTGGGCAAATGCCCGATGTGCCCAATGGCCAGTCCGGCCCTGTAAGGTTCTGTATTTTTTGTGTTATAGGTGTTTTTAGTAAATCTCCCCTATGAATCTTTTTGACTTTCTCACCTTCACGTATCACTTGTATTGCATCATACCCCTTCTCAATGAATTTCTGTGCTAATTTTTCTTTACTGATTTCATATTCTTCATCAGAGCTGGTAATACGTCTGGCTCTGATGAATTGACCTTGTGGCAGACCTTTAAACGTGGTAGGTGCATGGAAACTTTTTTTGTGTAAAGTATTATTTACATCTGGTGATGGATACTTCTCAAGTGTTTCTTATATCCCACAGTGTGTAATCACATTGTAGTCTATAATGCCTGTCAGGGTTGCAATAACAATAACATTTTATGCAGCCCAGACTGGGGAATACCTGGGGCCTTCATAAGGGGTGACTAAAGGGGTGACAGAGAGAGGGGCTTTTGTTTGTCTAATCACCTAGATAACTATGAGGGTGGGGGGGGGGGGGTGAATAAAACTTAACTTTTAATCAATATGCTGTTAAGAAACATAGATAACCAAGTGCATGATAAATTCCCAAGGGATACTGATGATGTTCCCTTGGTCCAAATAACACAGGATATATCTCACAGTTAAGATGCTAATATACTGTCTTACTTATGCCAGTCTGACCATTCACAGTCAGTTTACAGATTCACCTGGCCATATGTCAAAAGATTATACACAATACCCTGCCCTACACGTTTCAGTCCACCGGTATAGGCGACCTCATCAGGGGCTATTTTGCAATACGCAGACAGGAGAGGACCGTCTGCCTTCAAACTTAAACAAAGGTGTCTTTAAACCAGGGCTGCCGATACAGTAAAAGCCCTGGAAGCAAATTGCTGACAGTGAAGATTTAAAAAAAAAAAATCCCACAATCCAATAGTTTCTAGTCCTGTGGAGAAAAACATTCAGGACGGCATCCGATGTTCCCTGTAAAGAAAGAAGCAAGATTACAAAGCACTATCAACCTGTGGTCAATACTAGGGACAGAACCTTTAAAGGAATAGGACGATCCACTTACGTGTGAGATGTCCTGAGTTTTACTCCATGCGCGCGCCCGCAGTGGCGGGGAGCCGTGCGATACTGCCGGCTTCTAGTGCACATGTGAGACAGCAGTGACGTCTAATGAAATATCCGGTTCCGGGACCCGAGGGCGGCACAGTGATTCTACGCCCACCTCAACACAGACGCTTGGGTCGGAGGACGTTCCCGCATGTGTGATATATACGTAGCGGCATTCACAGCACGTTAACCCCTGAGGTCCCAGACCGTATGTCTTATTCACAGCCATTAAAAATAATGGGTGATCCATATAATGTGGCTGTATAGGACTAGAGCTAATGGCACTTTTTAAGGGCAGGCTGGCTCTTGAACAGTGACAATTATATTTTTAGGATTGTTATAGTCCAAATATAATAATAAATAGATCATGATCAACCTAAAAATAATTACTTTGGACCTCAATGAGTGTTTATTGGACAGAGGTCCGGGTCGGAGAACACAGAGCCAAATAATCCCAGAGCAAGAAAGTGGATCGTCCTATTCCCTAGTATTGACCACAGGTTGATGCACTTGGTTATCTCTGTTTCTTAACAGCATATTGATTAAAAGTTAAATTTAATTCACCTCCTCATAGTTATAATTACATATCTACGGCACAATTATTCAAATCTCTTAGATGCCAGGTGACTATTGATCATGGCACCTAAGGGGTAAGATGGACAGGATAGGTATTTGATCAGAACATGGCCCTGAAGTATGTTGTTAGCTGTAAACAGGTGACACCTTCTGATAATGGCACAGCTCCACGTGGCATCCTCATACTGCATGTTTACATTGATATGCAGGGAGTATGTTTGGTTTATACCATGATGCACCAAGGGGTTGACACCAATCATATACTGATCATGTCGTTACCTAATACTGAGGATTTAGAAGTAATTTGGAGTTTTTCTATTAGATTAGAGGCCATAATGAAATCTGAGGTTTAAATCTACTGAATTCGGTATATATAAAGACAAGTATATCTCATCAAAAAAATCATAGAAAGAGTTAACAAATATTTTAGATTTCATTCTACAGCATCTATTGCATTCAGTAAATATCATCAAGACTTTGGAAAATCATTTACAAGTGATCACTATTCCTGTTCAATTCAAGGAGCCCTTTGGAAATATTTGTCACTGCAGATTCATGATCCTTATGCCCAAAGGAGGAAAAGTATGTGGTTTTGTGAGACTTGCCAAGACTTTTCAGATGACTGAAAAAAAATGATGCCATTCCCAGCTAATTTATTGAAAAAGGCCTACCGCAGACAATGACTGCATTTTCATAGTCACTGTGCAGTTAGGAATATGCAGGAATTTGAGCCAAAACAAGAATTGAAATTGGATGTTCGAATGGCTTGATTTTAAGGAACAGCCCTTGTCAGAAAATACCTTTATGTCAACATGGGTGAGAAATCAATAGTCTCCTTGACCATTTTGATGTTAGACACAAGAGTATGCAGAAAGAATATGGATGGAAGGGGATATTTTGAGCATAATGTAGATCGTGCCATTAGGCATCATGGGGGAGATTTATGAAAACCTGTGAAGAGGAGAAGTTGACCAGTTGACTCATAGCAACCAATCAGATCGCTTCTTTCATTTGTAAAAGGCATCTGAAAAATAAAAGCAGCAATTTGCTTGGTTGGTTGGTTGATTGGCTGCTATGGGCAACTGGTCAGCTACCCCCCCCCCCCAACCCCCCCCCCCCCCCCCCCCCCCATATGTTTACATTTACCTTGAGTATTGTTAATTATGAAATGGACTGCAGAATATCTTTGCTATATCTAAAACACTGTGGGGGAGATTTATCAAATCCTGTCAAGAAGGAAAGTTGCTGATTTGCCCATATCAACCAATCAGATTGTTTCTTTCAGTTTTCAGAGGCCTTTTCAAAAATGAAAGAAGTCATCTGATTGGTTGCTATGAGCAACTCAACAACTTTTACTCTGGACGGGTTTTGATAAATCTCCCCCAATGTCCCTCATGTACTTAGAGTGAAGTGTAGTTCACTTTGTGGGCTTTCTTTTTCACGGCAGGTATTTTTCCATGGTATTTAATATTTTCCTTACGTTTTACAGTTTCCCTACATTTTGCTTTTTTTTTTTTTACAACTTCTCTGAGCTAAAATTTTATGTGGGAACATAAGTACATTTGTTTTGATTTTTCAAAACTGTCAGGGACATGCCCCTGTGCAGTGACCACGCCTCCTTTCCCAAGTGACCACACCCCTTTTCAAGTTTTCTGAGTAAAGTAGAGAGTTAGGGTTTTTGGGTGGATTTCTTTTTGTCAAATATTCTGGCACATGACAAATGCAACACAAAAACCCTACAAAATCTACTCGGAAAAGCCTTAGTAAATGTGGCTCATTGTCATTATACTCCATAGGTTAAAAAGATGGGAAAATTCACAAACATGCATCTAACTTGTCCAAACAGCTAAACTATGCAAATCATTTTATAGCAAAGATAATGTAATACAAAGTATGTATTATAGTGCCTCATACACGTATCCAATGGCACAGAAGCTGAATGTCCTCCTGTCCAAGTTGCTGGTACTGCAGTCCCTCCCTTTTTAAGTGGACACTCAGAGTATGGGGTGCACTGAGAGGCAGGGGCTGGAACAGGTGGTAGCTCGCCTCGTGGCTCACTGCCAGCTCGATGCACACCAGAATGGGAAATCAAAAAATTAAAATAAATTCAAATTAAATAAAATAAAAATTACATAAAAAATCTGCCACATTCAGATGCTCTGTGGCAGTGATTCTAATAGTGATGCCTGTAATCTGCATATCATACCGAATAACAGTATTATTTCACTAACACAGCACACTCCCTATGCGTGTTAGGACAAAGCAAAGTGTTCTACACCACTATTGAGCCTCTCTGTAGACCAGAAATAGCATTTTTTTTAATAGTGATCTGCCACGAATACATTCGGACCGAACTGATTTTTTTAGGAAAATTCGGCGAATCGGCAGAATGGAACTTTTCAAAAAATTCACTCATCTCTAATAAGCACTTAGCGCTTTAAATTTTTTTCCTGTTAAACTCATAGGGGTCAGTTATTGTTAAAGGCCATAAATACCTCCAGGCTGTGGCATTCAGATACTATATGGTCTCCTAATGCTGCTGCCACCTCAAGCCTGTGTCAATCTGCCACTATAGGGTCTCCTAATGCTGCTGCCACCTCAAGCCTTTGTCATTCTGCCACTATATGGTCTACTCATGCTGCTGTCACCTCAAGCCTGTTTCATTCTGCCTCTATATGGTCTACTCGTGCTGCTGCCACCTCCAGGATGAGTCATTCTGCCACTATATGGTCTCCTAATGCTGCTGCCACCTCAAGCCTGTGTCATTCTGCCATATATGGTCCCCTAATGCTATGTCTGTGGCATATACGTATGGACAGCATAGAAATATATTTCACATTCACATTGCACATCCATTTTATAACCTCACACTATATACCCCTCACACACACACTGTCTATAGATTATAGTCGGTGTTCTGTTGGTTTGGACTCAGGGGAAACTTTATTTGTCAGACTGCCAGTATTTGCTGGTTCATTTAGAGTTACCCCGGTTGCGCCACGGGGAGATGAACCAGCTTTACACCCCATACCGTGCAGTCAGCTCACTAGACAGGTAAATCTTTGCTCAGATGGACAATATCCGATTGCTCAGACCCCACTCACATACAATCGCAATACAAACTGATCGTATGACGATCATTTTAAATCTAATATTTACCCTTCAAAGACTTAATACTTAGTGTAATATCTACTTAGAACTAATAAATAGGGAAGTTGTATCTATTGCAAAATCATTTCCGGATGCCGATTTTCGCATGTGCAAATATATTTTAACACTCTATCAGCATATAAAGAGATTGATCTAACATGCATGTGAAGTGTAATCAAATACACTGGTGTAATGTGAAAATACTTACAGTGATGAAGAGTTCTTCCTCCTTCTCGAGAAACTTGCTCCCAACCATGTTTTTAAGTCACAGGAAACTTTGCATAGTAGAGTAACAAGTTGCAGAAGTAGATCACGTGCATGCGCATGCAAATTTTATGATGAATTTTCGCATTGAAAATAAATGGCGCGAATAAAGCGAATATGCGATTTTTGTGAATATAGGATGAATATTCGCCCATATATTCGCAAAATATTGCGAATTCGAATATGGCCTATGCCGCTCATCACTACTGTCGCAGTCCTGTGCAGTGTCAATCGTAAGTATAGGCAACATCTTTTCTCTGGTCTTCTTCTGCCCTGCTCCTTACAAGTACAAGCAGCCCCCTCTGTGTTCTGTGCATGGGCTCCCTGCTTAGGATGCCGCAGGAACCTGTGGGCTGTCTGTACATGCGGGAATGGAGCTGACTGAAAGCAGACAACCAGATAGATAAGTACAGAAAGTCAACCAAATGGTAAAATCTCTAAATCTCAGAAACTGAAACCGCAAATCAGCAATTTTTGAGTTTGGAATTGTTTTGCATGGACAACGTTGACCATGAGGAATGGAGAGTTTGAAATTATTAGTTTGGCCATTTGCAAAGGGGACAATAATAAATATGTTTTTTTGTTTGTTTACATTATTTTATTTGGAAAATGGCAAATGATTTGAAGTTTTACTAGGGGCAGATTTTTTATATTTAAACTTGTTTCACTTTAAAAAAAATTTGCTTATATATAATGTTTTATGTAAAGAAAAATAGGTTTGTGAGATGTACTCTATCTGTTTGTGGTGACCGAGAACTTCAGTCAAGGTATAGTATAAATTAGTACAAGAAAGGAAAAAAGGTGACTGGTTCTCTAGGTCTATGGGGATTAATATAGTGATGTCCTGGTGAGATTGGGTAGTGGTATGGTAGGGTGTTGTCAGTGTGTCTGTATATATGAGATGATGGCTGTGGTAGAGTGGGTTCTCTAGGTCTATGGGGATTAATATAGTGATGTCCTGGTGAGATTGGGTAGTGGTATGGTAGGGTGTTGTCAGTGTGTCTGTATATATGAGATGATGGCTGTGGTAGAGTGTTATATAATATGAATGTGATATGTATGGTAATGAATGTACTAGAGTGTATGGTGGTGTTTGAGATGTGTTAAAAATAGAATGTATGTCAGTGTGTATAAGTGTGTGTGTGTGTGTGTGATGTGTGTATGGCTGTGGCATGTATGTTAGTGTAGCTGTGATAGAGGTTAGGTGTGATGGGGGGATGTAAAGATAAAAAGAACAAAGAGGAAAAAGGAGAGAGAAAGAAAAGAAGAATGGTTTGTACTTGGATGCTTAAACAATTTATTTGTTATAAAATGACATACAATATATGGAAAAAGTGCTGGGCCCTAGCACTTATGCTTTCCAATACACAGTAAAATGAAAAAATAAAAAATTTATATATCTAATACTAAACTGATAATACCAAGTCAAAAAGTTATACCATAAAGTCAGTATTCAATAGCCATAAAGTCAATATTTCAAAGCACTGGACAGAAGCTCTGCTTTTCAAGTAACCGATATAAATATCAAATGACGTTCACGTATAATGTCCAGTATGTCCCACTGGACCATGTACCCAATTGGCCAATGCACAGTATCGGTGCTGCGACCGAAAAGAAGTTAGTAAGTTATCCACGGTACTGTGACCGTACTTATGCTGTGTCTGAAACAAAGTTATGCAGATAGCGGTACTGCAACAGTAGGGTCAATCTATTCCCGTAGAAACAATGTATCCGATATAGCAATGTTGCGGCTGTGATATGGGAAGGATACAAGCCTATAGTAGTATAGCTGTTGGCAGTGCTGCGACCGCGCTGGATACAGCAGAGCGGGAAAGCCGCAGGATGTACTACGGTCCCGTAGTGGGACAGACAGAGGAGGCTCCAGCAGTTGCAAATATAGGTAAGCAGATAAGGGGGAGAAGATGTCAGGTACTATGTACCACACACCCGGTGCTTCCTGTAGCTTCTGCGGTGTCCGTCTTCTCTGCAGGTCATTTTGCTGTAACGGTCAGTGGTGTCCGGAGCTGGTGGTGATGGGCGCGTGTGTGGTCCCGGGCGCGCTATGATGATTTCCTTGGTATTTGCTTAGCCTCAGTGTTAGATTGGTTGTTGTAGTGCTTGAGAGTGGTAGTGCTTGACTTGGTATGCTAGGACTAGACGCGTTTCGGACCTACTAGGTCCAACTTCAGTAGTCTCATATAATGTTTTATGATGCAATAATGCTCTCTTATGTAAGGACAGGGCAAGTGGAGAAGAAGGGGTATGGGGGAGATTTATCAAAACCTATGCAGTTGAAGAGTGGTGCAGTTGCCCATAGCAACCAATCGGATCACTTCTGTAATTTTCAAAAAGGTCTCTGATAGAAATCTGATTGCTTGCTATGGGCTGCAGTGGAATTTCTGAGAAAAATATTTCCACAGAATTCTGCCTGAAAATTCCACTGTGTGAACTTAGGGAAATGCTGTACATGAGACCTTCCTCTACTGTCTATACCAGAACCGGGACATGCACACATAGGCTTAAAAGGGAGCTTGAGTCCCTGCCCTTTTTCTGCACCTGCCTTTTTATGGTCTATTGACACGTACAGTATTCTGCGCAGATTTAATGCACAGGATTTTCTGCTGCAGATTTCAAAGTAAACTGAAGGACTGAACACAACTTGAAATCCTGCGCATAAAATCTGCGCAGAATACTGTACGTGTGAATAGACCCTTAATCCCTTAAGGACGACGTCTGTTTTTACCTTGACCAAGCCAAACTTTTCAAATCTGGCCATTGTCTCTTTATGATCTTATTTTTATTCTGTGGGTCAGTAAGATGGTGATGCCCAAATTATATAGCTTTTGTATGTTCTTTTTCCTTTTCTCAACAAAATCCTTTTTTCCCCTTTTGAAGTTGTCATGTTCTGAGAGCCATAACTTTTTTATTTTTTTATCCAACCGCATTGTGCGAGGGCTTATTTTTTTGCAAGACAAGCATTACTTTTTATTCTTACCATTTTTGTGATTCATGCTACCTTTTGATCTTTTTTTTTTTATGCCATTACACTTTTATTGTATAAGTCATTACAGACGTGGCAATACCTATTATGTATAGGTTTTGGCCTTTTTTTTGGGGGGGGGGGGTGATAATAAAGGGTTTTATTGGGAAAGGGGCATTTTTTATTTTTTTTTACACTTTATTAATTTATTTAAAAACCTCAAATTTTTTACTTTTTGCAGGTTATACTATGCTGCAGTACAGTATAACTGTCAGTATACACTGACATACTGCCTGTGCAATCCAGGCTATTGCTGGACCTCACAAGCTGTCATACTAGGCCGACAGGAGGCCATCATCTGGCCTCCTGCTGCCATGGCAACCTACGGGATCGGGATAGCATTGCAGGATCGTCATTGGTGAACAGGGGAGCCTTCTCCCCATGTCAACCCCATAGATTCCGTTATCCGGATTGATCACGGCATCTATGGGGTTAATGCTGCCGAGACTGGCACGATCCCAGTCTCGGCAGCTGCAGCGGGAACACCAGTGTGATTGACAGCCAGGTCCCGCTGGCAATCTCATACAGCGCTTCGCACTGACCAGGATATCACTAACATATTAGCAACTGGGATATATGCTGTTATGATTCGGCAGGCTGGATGTGGATCCTCTGTGTCAGCGAGGGATTGGCGTGGACCGTACCGATGGACCGGTTCTAAGTTGCTACTGGTATTCACCAGAGCCCGCCGCAAAGCGGGATGGTCTTGCTGGGGCGGTAGCAACCAGGTCGTATCCACCGGTAACAGCTCAACCTCGCTGACTGCTGAGAAGGCGTGGGACAGAAGGACTAAACAAAGGCGAGGTCAGACGTAGCAGAAGGTTAGGGCAGGCGGCAAGGTTCGTAGTCAATGGTAACGGCAAAAGGTCTGGAAACACTGGTAAGGCAATCACAGGAAACGCTTTCACTTGGCACAAGGGCAACAAGATCTGGCAATGCTGGGAAGGGGAAGTGAGGTTATAAGGCGTGGAGCATTTGGGAGCTAATTACACTGATTGGGCCAGGCACCAATTAGTGGTGCACTGGACCTTTAAATCTTAGAGAGCTGGCACGCGCGCGCCCTAGAGAATGGAGCCGCGCGCGCCAGGACGTGACAGCCGGGGACCGGGACAGGTAAGTGGATTGGGATGCGATCCACGAGCGGGCACGTCCCGCTATGCGAATCGCATCCCCGTCGGCAGTGTCAGTGCAGCGCTCCCGGTCAGCGGGTCTGACCGGGGCGCTGCAGAGAGGAGAACGCCGCGAGCGCTCCGGGGAGGAGCAGGGACCCGGAGAGCTCGGCGTAACATATGCTTACATCCTAAGGCAGGAAAGGGTTGATGTCCTCAGTAACAAAGGTATTGCAGAGTTAGAGTGACAGGTGCAGACTCTAAAAGAACACAGCTGCTGCCACTGCGCTGCATAAGCGTTCTGAGCTGGTGGGCAGTGGAACATTGAACACTGGGGCATGTGGCAGCCCTCTGTGTCTGAAATCTCTAGCTTCTCATCACTTGGCCCTGCAGACGCCACAGAGGAGGATGAGGCAGCCTGATGACTGATGAAACTGCCTGGTTAAGACACCTCTATTGTGCACTACATAGAGTAGAGCAGGATGAAGCTGTGATGTCGGACTGTCTGTCTTGCTGCTGAGGTGATTTCTTCACTGCTTCCCGCCATTGTCACCTTCCTTATTTTGGACTGTAAGCAAACTTTGTTTTATACTAAATTGTTCAGGTTATTAATGTAGTATGTAAATATTCATATTTGCCAGCTTTCTCTCTCCTTGCACTCAGTAAAGCAGTTCTAAATTAAATGTTCCAATTCATTTCACAAACAACAAATTTGAAAAACATCTAATCAAGATCACATCTGTATTTATTTCATATCTGGGAATATTGTGGCAACAAGAAGAATAAACAACACTGAACATGCAAAGAATACTGTGGTGGACAGACTTTAAACTGAATTTTATCTAAATAGTAAGAAATAGAACTCTAATTGCTGTATATGACAACACACAAGCTTTAGAAGAACAAAGGGACCCTCCAGGCAAGTTTGCAAATTTTGGTACAAACAAAAATAACATTGAGCCTGATACAAATCTTCAAATCTCCTGCATGGGTTTAAAACACAACACTGTGTCTGCCTGCAGCCCCTTCTAGAAGCAGCCTGCTAAACTACTGCATGGCTAAGAAACTAGGTTTGGACCTGTAAAGGCTATACTCACATCAACGTTGCAGCACTCCGCTATACACGCTGATAACACAGCTGGATGGTGGGTGTGACACCAGACAACAACGGGTTCCAACAAGTCCCACTCAGTTTGTATGGGGTCCGTTAGATGTCCACAATTTTTCAGGATTTTAGCGGGTTTTCATCACCTTAGTGAACATTTTTTTGAATAGCTCCCTGGATCAAAAACCCATCTACAGAAATCTAGCAACCATAAAATGTAAAATTGTCATGCCTGAGCCATCAACTAAATAAGCCACATTTTGATAATCATTCTGATACTGTAGTCCACTCATTTAATGTATTACTTTGGTCACTCACCTTTGAACTCATATAAGCTCTGTGTGTAAGCTATGTGTTTATTGTACATCAGTACTAGAGATTGGCAAATCGAAGCTGACGAAGTCGAATTCCTTCCGAATTTCATGAAAAATTTGATTTGGAACAAATCCGAATTTCCTCGCCCTTCATGGTAACAAAACGCTTCATTCACAACATTTTGTGCGGGCTGGGGTGCTAAAATGGCAGCTACATGTGTGAGGAAATGGGGCAAGGAAGTCTGGGAAGGTTTGTTGGCGGAATCACCCTGAATCACATAGCGGCAAGCAGCCTATCAGCAGCCAGCCCTGTGATGTCACAGCCCTATATATTTGGCAGCCATTCACCTCAAGCCCGCATTCATTCTGACTAGAGAGAGAGCAGACACTGTGTGGTCACTAATCAGCGTTACTGACAATACAGATCAGCACAGGGGAAATCAATTGACCTCAAGCCCACATTACTGCAGGCAGGCAGGCAGAGAGAGTCTAGAAGTCGCTTCATAGTCTGCCAATTGAGATCATCACAGGAAGCACTCCCCATTCATAGACTGCAAGCAACCATAGTGCAGGCAGGGACAGTTCAGAGAGAGAGAGAGAGAGAGGGTATGCTTTTTTCCTATTGCAACCGTATTGGGGTATATTACTGTAAAAAAAATCTCTTTAATCTCTTCAATTGTGACGCCATATGGTCTCCCAACCCTGCTGCCACATCCAGACTGTAATGTCTGTTTATTTGTTATTGTATTTTTCTGTTTAGGTGTGTATTCACACTCTAGTGTCTGCCTGGATAGGGAATAGTTAATGCTCTGAGCGAATGAGAACTCAGGTGGAGTTATTTAGCCAGAGTTCTCTTGCACTATGTCTGTTTCTGCTATATTCTGACTATGTCTGCTTGAGCATTTACCTTGTATTAATCTTGGCATTTTATCTGGATTTTTTAGCCATGGTTATATAGCATGCTCCTTGTATTTTAGTCTGTGTTACATTAGTCGGTTTTAGGATTATGTCTTTTCAGCTTTGTCTGTGTTCACACTACATCTGAGTCTTGCTTGTTACCTGTGCCCTGTATGTTATATTCCTGTTCTGGACTCTATTCAGACTCATCCGGTTCTAGTCTAGTGTTTCATGTATTATATTTCTGTTTCCTACTGGCTAGTAGCCTATTTGGTTTTATTATTAATGGCTACTCCTATAGTGGAGTGGGGAGGCCAGTTTGTATGTTCTGTGTCCCAGTGTGAACAGTGTCCTATATTTATATCCTGTTTGGTTGATCTGATCTTTGTCCTTTGTACTTGTACCTGCTTGTGATAGTTCTTAGTAACTTACCTGTTCAGTTTAGTGCTTTGGCTCTCAGTTCTTCTGTTTATCCCCTTCTTCTCCTGGATTCTGCTGTATACTCATATCATGCCTAGCCTTGTTAATTTTATCATGTCTGCCGTTTATCTGATATCCGGTTTATGAACTGTTTGTTAATTCACTATATTCTACCTGTTGGTGTTTGTGTTCTGTCTGGTATATCTGCTTTTTTTTTCGTTTCTGGCCTGTGACGACTATGTATTTTATGTGTTATTACGCCACTACACTTTAGCGCAGGAAGGGACCAGCGCTCAGTTGTCGATTCATTGTTTAGGATGGATGGGCAAGTAGGAAGGGAGAGTCTTTTTAGGGTCAGTTAGGGCTCACTCTCCCTGTCCCCCAGTCGGTCCTGATACAGACTCTATCATAGTGCCGCTCTGCGGCAGTGATTCTAATAGAGACTCCTGAAATCTACATGTCATACTAAATAACAGTATTATTTCACTACCCCAGCACACTCCTTTTACGTGTTACGGCAAGGCGAAGTGTTCTACACCCCTATTGAGGCTCTCAGTAGCCCGGAAAAAGCCATTTTTAATAGCGATTTGCTGTGAATATATTAAGATCAAACCAAATTTTTTCGGAAAATTTTGTGAATCGGCCAAAATTGTTTTTTTTTTTTTATTTGCTCATCTCTAATCAGTACTCAAAACTGTGCACAATATTCCATGTGCAGTCTGACTATTACAATGTACATTTATGCCCCATTAGATGCATTCAATGATTAACAACAATTCTCAAGTTCTTTTTAATACCAAATGATTTTTCATTTAGTATCTAATAGTGACAAGTGTTTGGGGCAATGCTGTACAGTGGTCCCTCAAGTTACAATATTAAACAGTCCAGCATGACCATTGTATGTTGAAACCATTGTATGTTGAGACTTTAACTTTATGGAAATCTGGTAATTAGTTTTGAAGCCACCAAAATGTCATCCAAAAAAAGGAAAAAGTGAGGATTAAAGAAAAATAAGTACATAACTAATATAGATAAAGCAAGTCCTTACATATAAAAGTAAAAAAAGAGCTGCTGGGAGCTGTAAATCACTATGTCTCTGTCTATGTAGAGAACAGGAGCTTCTTCAGGTTCCTGTACAATACACACAGTGTTCTAAAAAAGAAACATGGAGCCCTTACCTGGTGTCCAAAGGAGCAGCTAACAGTGGCACAGGTAAAGAGTAGTACAGAATGTGTAATTCCTCCCTGTACTGAAGGGAGGCGCTACCAAACAGGAATTCAGTGATATACGCTTCAATAATACAGGTGTTTTACCAGTAAAATGCCCATTCTAATTGGTCGGTTCTTCCAGCCATTGACATGTTTCGCAAATCTGGACTGTCCGTAGCATTGTATGTTGAGTCTGATTTCAAGTTACAATGGTCCAGAAAAGACTATTGTATGTTTAAAGAGCACCTGTCACTAAATAAACTCTTCTAAACTAACTCAGGCTATGTTCCCTTACTTCTCCTAACACCCCTAAAACCCTTAGAAAAAATGTCAGAGCTTTAAAAAGCTGTGTATCATACCTATCTTCTTGCTCACATAGCTCTCAGAAGAACAAAGAGGGCATTTCCCAGCAGGCATGACATCACCGAAGCATGCAGGGGAACCACTTCCGCCCTCACATCGATGTAGTGCTGTGATGAATAGAAGACCTTAGGCTCTGTGCAGCAGCTTCCGGTCTGTGTATCTTTCAGTGAGACTTTGCAGCTTTCAGTCTGTGCAGCTTTCAGTCTGTGTATCTTTCAATGAGGCTCTTTGCAGCTGTCAATCAAGCTCAGTGCAGAGAAACACTTCCAGAGTTTGATCTCCAGTCATTACAAGCAGTAGACCAATTACAAAAGTTATTTATTTGGCATCAAATATTAACCCCTTAAGGACCGGGGTTTTTTCCGTTTTTGCATTTTCGTTTTTTGCTCCGTGCCTTTAAAAAATCATAACTCTTTCAATTTTGCACCTAAAAATCCATATTATGGCTTATTTTTCACGCCCCCAATTCTACGTTGTAATGATATCAGTCATAGTGCCCAAAAATCTACGGTGAAACGGAAAAAAAAATCATTGTGAGACAAAATTGAAAAAAAACCGCTGTTTTGTAACTTTTGGGGGCTTCCGTTTCTACGAAGTAAATTTTTTGGTAAAAATTACACCTTATCTTTATTCTGTAGGTCCATATGATTAAAATGATACCCTACTTATATAGGTTTGATTTTGTCGTACTTCTGGAAAAAAATCATAACTTCATGCAGGAAAATTAATTGTCACGATTCGGCTAGCTGGTTGTGGATCCTCTGTGTCAGCGAGGGATTGGCGTGGACCGTGCCGGTGGACCGGTTCTAAGATGCTACTGGTATTCACCAGAGCCCGCCGCAAAGCGGGATGGTCTTGCTGCGGCGGTAGCAACCAGGTCGTATCCACTGGCAACGGCTCAACCTTGCTGACTGCTGAGAAGGCGTGGGACAGAAGGACTAGGCAGAGACAAGGTCAGACGTAGCAGAAGGTCGGGACAAGCGGCAAGGTTCGTAGTCAATATGGAAAGCAGGAGATCTGGAAACACAGGCTTAGGACAACACTAAACGCTTTCACTGGCACAAGGCAACAAGATCCGGCAAGGGAGTGCAGGGGAAGTGAGGTATTATAGCCAGGGAGCAGGTGGAAGCTAATTAAGCTGATTGGGCCAGGCACCAATCATTGGTGCACTGGCCCCTTAAATCTTAGAGAGCTGGCGCGCGCGCGCCCGAGAGAGCGGAGCCGCGCGCGCCAGCACATGACAGCCGGGGACCAGGACGGGTAAGTGACTTGGGATGCGATTCGCGAGCGGGCGCGTCCCGCTATGCGAATCGCATCCCCGCCGGCAAAGTCAGTGCAGCGCTCCCGGTCAGCGGGTCTGACCGGGGCGCTGCAGAGAGAGAGAAGCCGTGAGCGCTCCGGGGAGGAGCAGGGACCCGGAGCGTTCGGCGTAACATTAATACTGTTACGCCGAGCGCTCCGGGTCCCTGCTCCTCCCCGGAGCGCTCGCGGCATCCCTCTCTCTGCAGCGCCCCGGTCAGACCCGCTGACCGGGAGCGCTGCACTGACATTGCTGGTGGGGATGCGATTCGCATAGCGGGACGCGCCCGCTCGCGAATCGCATCCCAAGTCACTCACCTGTCGGGGTCCCCGGCTGTCACGTTCTGGCGCGCGGCTCCGCTCTCTAAGATTTAAAGGGCCAGTGCACCAGTGATTGGTGCCTGGCCCAATCAGCCTAATTAGCTTCCACCTGCTCCCTGTCCATATTACCTCACTTCCCCTGCACTCCCTTGCCGGATCTTGTTGCCATTGTGCCAGTGAAAGCGTTTCCTTGTGTGTTCCTAGCCTGTGTTCCAGACCTCCTGCCACTGCCCCTGACTACAATCCTTGCTGCCTGCCCTGACCTTCTGCTACGTCCGACCTTGCTCTTGTCTACTCCCTTATACCGCACCTATCTCAGCAGTCAGAAAGGTTGAGCCGTTGCCGGTGGAAACGACCTGGTTGCTACCGCCGCTGCAAGACCATCCCGCTTTGCGGCGGGCTCTGGTGAAAACCAGTAGCAACTTAGAACCGCTCCACCGACACGGTCCACGCCAATCCCTCACTGGCACAGAGGATCCACCTCCAGCCTGCCGAATCGTAACAAATACGTTTAAAATTGTCATTTCTGATCCCTATAACTTTTTTATTTCTCCGTGTATGGGGTGGTATGAGGGCTCATTTTTTGCGCCGTGATCTGAAGTTTTTAACGGTACCATTTTTGCATTGATAGGACTTATTGATCGCTTTTTATTCATTTTTTTCATGATATAAAAAGTGACCAAAAATGCACTATTTTGGACTTTGGAATTTTTTTGCGCGCACGCCATTGACCATGCGGTTTAATTAACTATATATTTTTATAATTCGGACATTTCCACACGTGGCGATACCATATATGTTTATTTGTATTTTTATTTACAGTGTTTTTTTTTTTTTTTTTTATGGGAAAAGGGGGGTGATTCAAACTTTTAATAGGGAAGGGGTTAAATGATATTTATTCACTTTTTTTTCACTTTTTTTTTTTGCAGTGTTATAGCTCCCATAGGGACCTATAACACTGCACACACTGATCTTTATCATTGATCACTGGTTTCTCATAAGAAACCAGTGATCGATGATTCTGCCGCTTGACTGCTCATGCCTGGATCTCAGGCACTGAGCAGTCATTCGGCAATCGGACAGCGAGGAGGCAGGGCAGGGCCCTCCCCCTGTCCTGTAAGCTGTTCGGGATGCCGCGATTTCGCCGTGGCTATCCCGAACAGCCCACTGAGCTAACCGGCATGCTTTCAGTTTCACTTTAGACGCGTCGTTCAACTTTGAACGCCGCGTCTAAAGGGTTTATAGCGCGCGGCACAGTGATCAATGCTGCGCGCTATTAGCCACGGGTCCCGGCCGTTGTTAGAGGACGGGCCCGACCCTCTATGACGCGGGGCCACGCCGTGGCCCCACGTTATAGATCGGGAGTGGACACATGACGTTCCAGTACGTCATGTGTCCTTAAGGGGTTAAAAATCATGTTTAAAGACAGTGCCCATTTAAACTATTGTATGTTGAGGCCACTGTAAGTTGAGGGATCACGGTAGAAGAACACCGCCAGCATGTCCACATGGTTCTTCAGAGACTTCGGGACAATCAACTTTATGCCAAAATGGAAAAATGTCTCTTTGAATGTCAGTCTCTTCCTTTCCTAGGATACTTAGTCTCTGGCCAGAGACTACAAATGGACCCAGATAAACTATCTGCCATATTAGATTGGCCACGCCCCTCCGGACTCCGTGCTATCCAAAGTTTTTTGGGGTTCGCCAATTATTACAGACAATTTATTCCACACTTTTCCACTATTGTGGCTCCTATCGTGGCTCTAACCAAGAAAAATGCCAATCCTAAGTCCTGGTCTCCTCAAGCGGAAGACGCATTTAAACATGTCAAGTCTGCCTTTTCTTCTGCTCCCGTACTCTCCAGACCTGACCCATCTAAACCCTTCTTATTGGAGGTAGACGCCTCCTCAGTGGGAGCTGGAGCAGTTCTTCTACAAAAAAATTCTTCCGGGTATGCTGTTACTTGTGGGTTTTTTTCTAGGACCTTCTCTCCGGTGGAGAAAAACTACTCCATTGGTGATCGAGAATTACTGGCCATAAAATTGGCGCTTGAGGAATGGAGGCACCTGCTGGAGGGATCCAAATATCCAGTTATTATTTACACTGATCACAAGAATCTCTCTTATCTCCAGTCTGCCCAACGGCTGAACCCTCGCTAGGCTAGGTGGTCGTTGTTCTTTGCCCGTTTTAACTTTGAAATCCATTTTCGCCCTGCTGACAAGAACATTAGGGCCGATGCCCTCTCTCGTTCTTCAGATGCCTCTGAAGTGGAAGCCTCTCCGCAACACATCATTCCTCCGGACTGTCTGATCTCCACTTCTCCAGCTTCCATCAGACAAACTCCTCCAGGGAAGACCTTCGTTTCCCCAAGCCAGCGCCTCGGGATTCTCAAGTGGGGACACTCCTCCCACCTCGCAGGCCATGCGGGCATCAAAAAATCGCTCGCAGCGTCCTCTCATTCGCAGCGCCCCGGTCAGACCTGCTGACCGGGTGCGCTGCGATATTACTCCCAGCCGGGATGCGATTCGCGACGCGCCCGCTCGCGATGCGCATCCCGGCTCCCGTACCTGACCCGTTCCCCGTCTGTGTTGTCCCGGCACGCGCGGCCCCGCTCCTTAGGGCGCGCGCGCGCCGGGTCTCTGCGATTTAAAGGGCCACTGCGCCACTGATTGGCGCAGCAGGCCTAATAAGTATCCTCACCTGTGCACTCCCTACTTATACCTTACTTCCCCTGCACTCCCTCGCCGGATCTTGTTGCCATTGTGCCAGTGAAAGCGTTTCCTTGTGTGTTCCAAGCCTGTGTTCCAGACCTCCTGCCGTTGCCCCTGACTACGATCCTTGCTGCCTGCCCTGACCTTCTGCTACGTCCGACCTTGCTCTTGTCTACTCCCTTGTACCGCGCTTATCTCAGCAGTCAGAGAGGTTGAGCCGTTGCCGGTGGATACGACCTGGTTGCTACCGCCGCTGCAAGACCATCCCGCTTTGCGGCGGGCTCTGGTGAATACCAGTAGCAATTTAGAACCGGTCCACCGACACGGTCCACGCCAATCCCTCTCTGGCACAGAGGATCCACCTCCAGCCAGCCGAATCGTGACAGCCACCCGCATTGACATGCGTTTTTCTGAGAGACACCAGGAGCTCCGCCAGGAAAAAGACCTTGATCTCTGGGCACCTCTCTCACAGTATCCTTTGCAATCTACCCCTGTGCCTCCCGCCGAGGAGGCTATGCAAGTGGATTGGTCTCGCCTGACCCATGAAGAGAGGACTCGCCGTAGGGATAAAAATTTATGTCTGTACAGCGCCAGTACCGAACATTTCTTGGTGGATTGCCCTATTCGTCCTCCACGTCTGGGAAATGCACGCACACACCCAACTCACGTGGGTGTGGCGTCTCTTGGTACAAAGTCTGCTTCTCCACGTCTCACTGTGCCAGTGCGGATTTCTCCTTCTGCCAACTCCTCCTTCTCAGCCGTGGCCTGCTTGGACTCTGGTGCTTCTGGAAATTTTATTCTGGACTCTTTGGTGAATAAGTTCTGCATCCCGGTGACCCGTCTCATCAAGCCGCTCTACATTTCTTCGGTCAACGGAGTGAAGTTGGACTGTACTGTGCGTTACCGCACAGAACCCCTCTTAATGTGCATTGGACCCCATCATGAAAAGATTGAATTGTTCGTCCTTCCCAACTGTACCTCTGAAGTCCTCCTCGGTCTGCCATGGCTCCAGCATCATTCTCCCACCCTTGACTGGACCACCGGGGAGATCAAGAATTGGGGCCCAGCTTGTCGCAAGAAATGCCTCACGTCTGCTCCCAGTCCCGTCAGGCAAGCCTCAGTGCCTCCTCCTACACCTGGTCTCCCCAAGGCCTATCAGGACTATGCTTTGCCTCCTCATAGCCCCCGTCCTGGTAACACTCTGCCCCGTGCCAAGCTTCACCCTCTGCCCTCCCTCCCCATTCCCACTCCTGCTGAACAGCCTGCCTTTGATGAGGAAACCCTACAATCGCTCCCAGTGTCCTCGTTCCACGTGAAGCAATTACCGGACAAAAAAAGGGGGAGATCTAAGGGGGGGGGGTACTGTTACGCCGAGCGCTCCGGGTCCCTGCTCCTCCCCGGAGCGCTCGCGGCGTTCCTCTCTCTGCAGCGCCCCGGTCAGACCCGCTGACCGGGAGTGCTGCACTGAGACTGCCGGCGGGGATGCGATTCGCATAGCGGGACGCACCCGCTCGCGAATCGCATCCCAAGTCACTCACCTGTCCCGGCCCCCGGCTGTCATGTCCTGGCGCGCGCGGCTCCGCTCCTTAGGGCGCGCGCGCGCCAGCTCTCTAAGATTTAAAGGGCCAGTTCACCAATGATTGGTGCCTGGCCCAATCAGCCTAATTAGCTTCCACCTGCTCCCTGTGTATATTACCTCACTTCCCCTGCACTTCATGGCCGGATCTTGTTGCCTTGTGCCAGTGAAAGCGTTTAGTGTTGTCCAAAGCCTGTGTTCCAGACCTTCTGCTATTCCTATTTGCCGCCTGCCCCGACCTTCTGCTACGTCTGACCTTGCCTCTGCCTAGTCCTTCTGTCCCACGCCTTCTCAGCAGTCAGCGAGGTTGAGCCGTTGCCGGTGGATACGACCTGGTTGCTACCGCCGCAGCAAGACCATCCCGCTTTGCGGCGGGCTCTGGTGAATACCAGTAGCAACTTAGAACCGGTCCACCGACACGGTCCACGCCAATCCCTTGCTGACACAGAGGATCCACATCCAACCTGCCGAATCGTAACACCCCTAAGACAGAGGGACGAAGTGAAGGTTGCTTTATAACAGTCCTGTGCATAACTTTTCAAATGTCCATTAGTCAGGCTGTATAAACACTACAAGGTTATTTAACTTTTTAAGGTACAAACATATGCACGGGTAAACTCACGAACAGGATTACTTGGTTCATGAATTTAGTAACAGGATGACATTAGTATACATGAGATACATCCTAACACTTTTAATTACCTTATTTTCCCTTACTAGAATTATTTACAAAACACTTTACAATTCAGTTGACATTTTTAAATCTCACTAGACATTTTTGAATCTCACTAGACATTTTTGAATCTCGCTAGTGTTGAGCGGCATAGGCCATATTCGATTTGGCGATATTTCGCAAATATATGGACGAATATTTGTCATATATTCGCTAAATTTGCATATTCATAATATTCACGTTTTTTTTCCGCATATGCGGAAATTTGCATATGTGAAAATTTATGAACTCTATAGCAAGTATACCAGTGTTACTTGATAGAAGCAGCAGAAGGGAGGGATCAATATTCGCAAATATTCGCATATGCGAATATTCGCCCAGCGGTCTCACACAGTAGTATTAGAGCCTTCTTTTGACCACACAAGCTAGAAGCAGACAGGGATGATCACTGTGATGTGTACTATGAAAAATAAAAAGCGAATATTCGTAATTTCGAAAATTCGAATTGCGAATATTCGCGAGCAACACTAAATCTCACTAGACATATTTGCTACAATAGTTACCTGTTTAGTACACTGAGGATTTTACTGGCTTGCCTGAGGCTATCTTCTAATAAACTAGCTACTAGGGTCCATTGGCTACACACTCTTATCCCTAGAACACAACAGATAAACCTTACCTAGGTTACCTTTTTGATTACGTGTATTATTTTAGCTCGCAAGAGCACCTACTGGCTGGGCAGGGCATCTCGCACACGTAAGAGAAAGTAGAGAACAGTTAGTGTACATAAAAGTGGCAGGAATTGGAAAATGACATAGGCTACAATTCCTGAAGCGTTTACTTGAGTGTGAGATATTTTTATTGTTTGGTGTACTAAATTTAAGTGAGGTAAGTACACTTAAGTAATTAGTTTGAGGTACTATGTGTACAGTATTACGTAAAAGGTCAGTCTTGGTACCTTAAGGGTGGTTTTCCCTGTGTAGACCTTTGAGAAGGTGTTAGTGATGGGGGACGGAAATGTTACGCCCAGAGGAGCTGAGAGAGCCACCTACTAGCAACTACTACAACACCTATTATTATTTTTTTGTTTTTGTGTACACGTGCATAAAGCAAAGGTTTTTTTTATTTATTTATTTTTTTTCGTGTACAGAAACCATTTGCATTTGATTACCTTAGCACAAACATTTATTAAACACTACAACAGGGTTCAGGTGCATTCACCTGATAAGTGCAATTAGAGCAAAAAATATTACGTTACTGTTGAGGTATTTACATGTAAACAGGCACGCAGGGATCATCAGTCCACCTGCGCTAAGAGTCCACAGATCACGGCTACCACATTTAGCCGGGCACACACTTCCGAATCTCCTAAATGGCTGGGAGTCTCTTGGCCAGGCACAAAGCTTGATGGTTATGGTTTAACTGGAACAGTCTTAGCAAAGTCCTGCTAGGCACACTTCTTGAATGTTGCAGAAAAGCCTGTGAAGACAAAACTTTGGAGAAACATGAATTTTCTTAACCCTTCAGAAGAAACTCTTGCGGTGTCGCCCTGCTCCTCTTCTGGAACCTCTACCCTTCTCAACATCAGAACCAGGCAAGGAATTGATGTGGCTTTCCCACACCACATTAGTGAGGGTAGAGTGGGACACGGTAGGGTTGAGATTAATCATATGGTTACTGGCCGCTGTGGTCGTGGCCAAAGGCAGACTAGTTGGTGCTGGTTGAGTCGACCCCACCTCCTTGTCGGGAGTGGGCCGCAGCACTTTCGTTGGTGCCTGGTGGGCAGGCCAAACCTCCTCACTGGGAGTAGCCTCACCTCTTTAGTAAGAGTAGACCTGGGCACTTTTCTGGAAACAGAAGGAATTGGCTGCTGCTGTAGAAACTCCTCCTCAGGCTCATAGGTGGAGGCATCAGGAGCAGGCCATTTCGGCCTCAGCTGGAATGGGTCCGCCTCCCAATCAGTGGATGGAAAATACTTGAAAGGAAGCTGGGTTGGAGCTGCTGGTCTGGTGACCGCGGCAGCCCATATTCCCTGCAGGCCCTGGACAGGTGTGTATTCCACTATTTCACCCACCTCCAGGGAATGGAACTTCTTGTTGATGTAAGGCCTCTGGACAGCTCGACGGTTTACGAGGATGGTTTAGCCGGTGTGGCAATCAATGAGGGTACCGTAACCTCTGACCTTGTCGAACTTGGCCAGTGTTGCTCTGCGACATTCCAAGGGCCTTTTCTCGGGGATAGTCCCACATGCAAATGTAGAGTGCCTCCATTTCTTTGGTGCTTTCTTGGTAGCGGATCCTCTCCTCATGAGGCAGATGAACATGCTTGGGGGCATAAAGTTCTCGGGCCTTTAGATTTTCCATCGCTTCGGCCATTTCGGCCTCCTGACGGGCCCTTTCCCTCTGTGCCTTAAGGACCGGTGGGAGGGACTTCCCAGGCAGGGGCTGGAGAACTTCATGCATGTACTGGATCATTTCGGGTTCATCTTCAAAGGTCCATTTAGGCAATCTTGGTGAGCGCTCGGCAAAGCAGACAAGGGTATTTCTGGCTCAGGGCTGGTGAAGGAAGAAAAGGCAGCTTCTGATGGAGTACTTACAGAAGACCCCTCCGTCGGGATCTCAGCCCACGAACCCCATGTCCGGTGGTGAGGGGACAGTTTCACCGATGAAGATGCCCCAGGTGTCCCAGCAATTTCCCCTGGAGGGGTATCCGGCCAGTCATCGTCATCATCGCGCAATGGGGGAAGATTGCAGGCCCCCTCTTCATCCAACGATAACTGATGCAGACGGTCGGCAAGGTCATGTAATAGTTGGGCTGCGACCACCACAACTTTACTCTGCTCCGGCGCCATCTTGGTGCTCACGCCACGTGGAACGCTGCTCTCCACCATGTCTGTACTCTACATTTCTTCCTTGTGCAGACTGAAGAGGTTGCCGTGCAGGGCTCCTTTTATAATGGGCTCCTCCAAAATGGCCGCCGGCCGAAAGGACGTCATCGGTGCAGCCCCGACTTCTGGTCCCCCTGGAAACAGCAGTGAATTTCAGTTCCCCTTTGGCTGCAATACATTTACTTGGTAGCCACGCCCAGGGGAAGGTCGTGGCGCAGCGTGGGCTTTTTTGCGTGCTTGTCCTGCAGCAGGTTAACTCTTGCCTCGCTGACTGGACCAGAGGATCGTAACATGTATTCACTTCTCACTTTACACATTTCTGCAACCAATAAATTTTCGCCTCCCCCCTTACTTCTCGCGTGCACTCCCTGCAAGCAACACCATACACACGATTCCGTACACTTAAATGGTGGTTTGCAGCACATAATTACAGTCCTTTACATAGGAGGGAGTACACTGTAGGCACACACCCGTATCCTGTTCGTCGGATGCAAAAAAGCTGTGTGGTAGCTTGTGGGTGTAGGGTATATGGGGTGTAACTGTGCGGAACTTTAATGGGGTCTTTTTAACCCTTTCTACTCATGACGCCAGGATGCGGTCTCCTCTGTAATGCTTGTCCTACAGCCACCCTTTCCAAGAGCGATAGGGAGGTATGAAATAATGTCCACAACCGGAGAGTTTGCTGAAAACAGTCGGAACTTTTACTGAAGATTTTATGCAAGCTTTATAACCGGAACAGTCTCTGTACAAGCAAAGTCTCTTAGATATTGACAGTGGTTGGGACCTTAACCATTTTAGAGTCAGTAGACTGATTTGCGCTGTTCCGCTGGATTTAGGGGATTTAGTTGAGGTCCAGCAGTCACGCTAGCTTTAGTGGGGATTTGGTTTAAGACTCACGTTTAG
Source organism: Hyla sarda (assembly GCF_029499605.1). Classification (NCBI taxonomy): domain Eukaryota; kingdom Metazoa; phylum Chordata; class Amphibia; order Anura; family Hylidae; genus Hyla; species Hyla sarda. The sequence continues at coordinate 171,839,222 of NC_079193.1, forward strand.
AGTTCATGCTGAGGCCATCAGGCTTCAGGCCTAGCGTTGTCTTTGTAAGTTGCACAGATTCGTCCTAATAGTCCGGCATCCACGAGAGCAGCAACCCAAGAGAGCAATCAGTGACAGCTCCCTTATATGGGCAGGGGCTGGACTTAAGCTGATTGGTCCAATACTTCTGTCAATTATCTGTACAAAGAGTTATGGGTAATCATGGGACCCAAGGACCTCCAAAGATCCTCCAACATACCATAGAGCAGTGGTCTTCAACCTGCGCACCTCCAGATGTTGCAAAACTACAACTCCCAGCATGCCCGGACAGCCGTTGGCTGTCCGGGCATGCTGGGAGTTGTAGTTTTGCAACATCTGGAGGTCCGCAGGTTGAAGACCACTACTATAGAGGAATTAACATAGTCACATGACCGACGGTCCTGCGACGCTACCAAGGTAAGCATACTAATATACATTATATTAAATATATACATTTAAACATTACAAAATTAGAAAAGAAGGAGGCGACTAGGGGCTGTCCCACCTGGGGGACCCTACCTGAACGTAGTAACTCTGACTTTGGGGACCACCATACAAGGTACGTTATGCAATACGGTATCGGGACACCACAATCACATGGACAAGCCAGAAAGCTGCTGGAACAATGTTTTTGAACAGATCAAAATAGAGCTTTTTGTTTTAGGAGAAAGGAAAACACTGCATCTAGCATAAAAAAAACTATACCATGGTTTGGGCCCTACACCAGGATGGCTTGCCATCATTAAAGAAGCAATGAATTCGGAGTTATACCTGCAAATTCTAAAGGATAATGTCAGGGCATCATTCTCTGGAAAACGTGGGTCTTGCAGCAAGCACACAAATTGTTCTACCCAAAAATGGTGAAAGATTAAGAAAGTAAAACTTTTGGAATGGCCAAGTCCTGTGGAAGGACCTGAAACAAGCAGTTCATGGGAGGAAACCCATCAACAAAACAGTTGAAGCTGTTTTGTACAGGGGAATGGGCTAAAATTCCTCCAAGTCTGTGTATCTTTCTGATTTGTTTATTTTACAAAATACATGAAAACATTTCTCATACATAATATAACGTATTACATATCCCTTTTACTCCCTCCCCCTATCCCTCCCACCCCTTTTGCCGTCAGTCCGAAGCCAGACCAAAGTCTGTGTATCTTTCAATGAGGCTCTTTGCAGCTGTCAATCAAGCTCAGTGCAGAGAAACACTTTCAGAGTTTGATCTCCAGTCATTACAAGTAGAGATGAGGGAACTTACAGTAAATTTGATTTGTCACGAACTTCTCGGCTCGGCAGTTGATGACTTATCCTGCATAAATGAGTTCAGCTTTCAGGTGCTCCCCTGGGCTGGAAAAGGTGGATACAGTCCTAGGAGACTTATTCCTAGGACTGTATCCACCTTTTCCAGCCCACCGGAGCACCTGAAAGCTGAACTCATTTATGCAGGATAAAGAATCAACTGCCGAGCCGAGAAGTTTGTGACAAATCAAATTTACTGTAAGTTCGCTCATCTCTAATTACAAGCAATGTTAAGATGCAGGTATTGGTACCCAAGGAAGTCATACCAGATACAGAAAGCAAGGGTTTACTTAATTTTCCCAAATATGTACTACTGGATCATTTTACTCAAAATGAATCTTTTTTTTCTTGTGTCTAATTTGGTTCTCGTTATAAGTCTTTAGGCCTCAAAAACATCTGATTTCGTTTTAGGTCAAATTTGTGAAGAAATAAAATAAATTCTGAAGGGTTCACACATTTTAAGCACCACTGTAGTAGCAGTTTATAGCTGTCGATGGATTCAGTTCAAAGTGTTTATCTAGACTGAAGCTATAGCTTGCTGAAAATTGTAAAGTCCCTCTACAATAAGTAAAGCTAAGTTTGTGGACTGGCTCCTCCATCCTCTATTGACGGAAATCCCGTCTTTAGTCAAGGATACTAATGAGTTTTTGATAACTCTAGAGGGGCTCTCTTGGCCCACGGACTGCATTTTAGCGTCCGTGGACATAGAGAGCCTCTATACTAGTATCCCCCAAGTAGAAGCAATAAAAACTATACGTGACTTGTTACAGGCCTCTGACAAAACGACAGGTTATATTGACTTCATCTGTGATTCCCTGGAACTTATCCTCACGAATAACTCCTTTAAATTTGGAGAACAATGGTTTACTCAAACCGGAGGAGTTGCTATGGGGACGCCAGTGGCGTGTACACTGGATAACCTATACGTAGCGGCTTTTGAAAAGAGGTTTATTTTTTCAGGGAAAAATAAGCATTTGAGGTCAATTGCCTGTTACAGGCGATTTGTTGATGACGTGTTCATCGTTTGGACGGACACGGAGTCCTCTTTTGAGGCCTTCGTGTCCGACCTAAATGATACCAACGATATGAACCTTAAATTTACCTATAAGATCGGAGGAAAAGAACTTGAATTTCTTGACGTCTTAGTTTGTCTGGAGGGAGATACCTTAAAAACCAAAGGGTATCGAAAGCCCACTGCCTGCAATTCCCTCTTGCATTTTGAATCTTATCATCCTGAACATGTCAAAAGGGCTGTGCCTTATGGGCAGTTCTTGCGACTAAGAAGAGTGAACAGCAATGATGAGGATTTTAATTTGCAGGCACTGGACTTAAAACGACGCCTTATTGCTAGAGGTTATCCAGTAAAAGTTTTAGATCAGGCTCTAGATAGAGCCTCCAAACAACAGAGGAAGGACCTGCTAAAAGGGAAAAAACATTATAAAAAACAAAGGAATCAAGGAGATACACCTTCTTTTGCTTTTTCATTCCGTTTTGCCCCATGGCAGAAAAAATTAAGAAGGCAATTTCTGACAACTGGTTTCTGGTGCAAAATGATGTGAATTTTAAGGAATTTACTAAAAATAAACCCTTAATAGCATTTAGAAAATGCAGAAATCTGAAAGATGAATTGGTCCAAAGTAAGTTCACTGAAAAGAAACAAAATAGTGAGTGTAAAACTTTGCCACCAGGTAATTACAAATGTAATACATGCAACTGGTGCAGTTATTTATGCATAGATAAAAGCGTAAATATAGGTGGCAAATTTATACAGTTCAAGGACACTATATGTTGCAGAACCAGTTTTGTCATATTCATCATAATATGCCCGTGTAAAAGGTTTTATGTAGGCTGTACAAAAAGAGCTCTAAACATCCGTTTTAGGGAACATGTACATTCATTAAAAACCGGTCATGGTAGCCCTAGATTAATAGAACATGTTTTAGAACAGCATAATGGAGATCCCACTAGTTTAAAATTCCTGGGAATAGAAAGTGTTAACTATAAGGAAGGAGTGGATCGTTATAGAGCCCTGTTACAACGAGAAGCCAGGCTAATCTTAGAGTTGAACGCCCAGGGAAATCTAGGGTTAAATGACCGTTTAGATCTTAGTGTGTTTTTGTAATCCTATGTAGAACTCCATGTAATTAATTGTTATGGATTCACTGTATATGTTTTTAACTGTTTTATCTTGTATAACAAGTTACCTCCCCCCCTCTGGTGACGTCACGCAGGGTGAAGGTATTTACCTGTGTGAAGATCCAGAGACGGGTTAGTCTGAAGAAACGCCCGGAGGGGCGTGAAACAATTGTCACTCAGTGTATTCCTACCTCTCCGGCGTCCCACGCCGCCGTCAGCAGACTGCCGCATCTATAATAAAGAAGCCATGATCCACCTTACGAACGTGAGTGCCTCCTGAATTTCTTATCTTTCTACTGCTTCACAATAAGTAAAGCACTAGTATAACTAAGGGTGGGTTCACACTACGTTTTCTCCCATACGGGAGCGCATACGGCAGGGGGGAGCTAAAACCTCGCGCTCCCGTATGTCACCGTATGCGCTCCCGTATGTCATTCATTTCAATGAGCCGGCCGGAGTGAAACGTTCAGTCTGGTCGGCTCATTTTTGCGCCGTATGCGCTTTTACAACCGGACCTAAAACCGTGGTTGACCACAGTTTTAGGTCCGGTTGTAAAAGCGCATACGGCGCAAAAAGGAGCCGACCGGACCGAACGTTTCACTCCGGCCGGCTCATTGAAATGAATGACATACGGGAGCGCATACGGTGACATACGGGAGCGCGAGGTTTTAGCTCCCACCTGCCGTATGCGCTCCCGTATGGGAGAAAACGTAGTGTCAACCCAGCCTTACCTGGATAGTTGAAATCTGAGCTCCCACAATGCACTGTGCTCTGATAACAACAACATAGCAAAATACTGAATTTTAAATTCTATCTGAATGCGGAATATCAAATTATTGAAAAACATTCTTTTTGTATGTAATGTAGATTTAAACAGTGGAATATTGTACGTATGTTGTACAATATCTACTCTTAAATCATTTTCAGACTGTAACCAGTTAAGCCATTCAGTATGCTGTGATTGTATGAGCCAGATGAAAATTATTGTCATGAATAGAAGGCTGGAAAAAATATGTCCATTTTGCTGTGTATGGTGAAAATAAACAATTAGAAACACATGTATAATGCAAACTCAATTATCAAATGGGATTTTAGGCCTTAGGAAAGCCAAAAATCTTTTTTGCATAAGTAGTAATTGGAAATTTATGAAGTACTGTAGGCAGGGGCGTAACTAAAGACCTGTGGGCCCCAGGGCAAGTATTGGACCAACAATACAAATATCCAAGGAACAAAAATACTGCCACACCACAACAACATATGCCTACATAAAAATTGTGTATACTGGCGCTCTAGATATGCTCAGGATATATAGGCATAAATAATAAGGATACAACATTTTTTTTAATAACAAATATTCTTTTTTTAATAACTGAAATACTGAATATATAAAATTGTGCCTTGGTTAGAATAATTTAGATACCAGTCGTGCCCTCACCCACAGGGGTACAAGCTCTTGAACAAAGTTACTGGTACACAGTACAGCTCACCATGCACGCGGGACTAGGTACAGAGAAACATGCAGACCTTTATGTTGGCCTAGATATGCTGAAATGACTCGCTGACTTCAGGGATGGCAAAGATGAAACACTGGTAGAGCAATGTGCAGCCTTGGTGTATCGCAGGTACAGTGCCTGACCACTCCCTCCCTCCTGCAGCAGCCTCATTCCCACCCATGCCTACACATTTCTCAATGGGTCCAGCGAGATCCCAATTCCATTGCAGGGCACCACCACAATTTCTACCAGCTTAGAGAGCCATGAGCAGCAGTCTTCCTGAGAGGTGGTAATGAACAGAAGTTTATGTGAGAGAGAGGGGGCGAAGAGAAGCAGTTTCTGTGAGAGAAGGGAAGCTATGAGCATCAGTCCATATGAGGGGAGGGGGGGGTAATGAGAAGCTAAAAATGTGATAGAGGGGGAAGGCCTGAGTCTCTGTGAGTAAACAGTAAGAGTTAGTCTCCAAGTGTAGTCAGTCATCAACTCAAGTTGTGAGAAACCTGCATCACTGTTGAGATTTTAAAGGAAAACTGTCAATAAACTCCCCCATACCTCTGGTTAGTGCAGGGGCGCTGATCAATACGCTGCCTACCATGTCCAGATCCGTCCCGCCATTCACCCATTATCTTCATTATTCTTGATATGTAAATGATCTTCTAACTGGGACGGGCGAGGTTACAAGGCTCCATCTGGCACTGTGAAGTCAGCGCTGCTTGTCCGCAGTGCCACGGCTTATGAATATTCATGCCGTCCCTCTCCTTCCCGCTCTGTACAGGACAACACTGAACTGAAGCTGCTTCCGGGTGTACACAGGAAGCGGCACATGCGCAGTGGAGTCCTCTACAGAGCAGGGAGGAGAGGCACGGCATGAATATTCATAAATCGGCGGCGCTGCGGACGAGCGGCACTGACATCACAGTGCCAGATGGAGCCTTGTAATCTAATAATACTTAACGTTAAATTAACTATATGTAAAATACGTTGTCCTCCAACACAAAATTGCTTAAACCTGTACCACCTTGGAACAGGTTAACAAAAACAGCAATGTAAACAGATTCAAACAAACAATGTTTGGACTATGTTAACAGCCGGGTTAGGGTCTGAGCAAATGAGCAAAGGTCCGCTATGTAAACCCTCATAAATCTGTCAAAATGAAAGACATATATTCCTGCTGTAAAACAGTAAACAGAAGATTGTTCCAAGTGCTGCTGCTGATACTCAAGTGAGGAGGAGTTGTATCTGGACCATCCTCCCATCTCCCTGGTATATCTTCACTGTATCTTTGATTTGAGTGAGTCATCCTTTTATGGACCTGGCTATCATGGCTATCCACCATAAGGTGATTTTTGTATGTACCTGGCAGACAGTAATGGACATGCTTAGGAAGGATCTGCACTTGTTTTGGGGCTAAATGGCTATGTTGTGAGGTTACCATAATACCATGGCTAGCTTTTTGTGAACTGGTATTTCCTGTTTGAGTTTTGTTTTCTTCTTTTGACTTCAAATCCCACAATTCCACTTTCCTCCCTCCCACACATCAGCCACCCCACCCATTGAAACATAAATGAGCTGCATCCATTGAAAAGACCTGTGGTTTTCAATCAGGGTGCCTACAGCTGTTGCATTAGTTGCAGTTTGATCTCTCTCCCATCAAGTAATCGTTCCACCCATTGAAGCAGACAGGCTCCCTGTCATCAGCTGACTAGTGAGTCAGGTCTCGGCCGCATTGCACCTGGGAAAAATCTGGGACAACAGTCATTTTGTATGCTGTTAAAAATAAATATTGGGGTGAAATTGTGAGAAAACCGTCACACACAGGTACAAACACTATATTATGAACTACACTAACTTTAAAGCCTCTGTAGCATAGTCAAATAAAAAAAATTCCTGAAATACCCCTTTAACTTATTTGTTTTGTATTTTTGCAGCCACATCATTGTTTTCTTGTTACGCCGAGCGCTTCGGGTCCCTGCTCCTCCCCGGAGCGCTCGCGGCGTTCTCCTCTCTGCAGCGCCCCGGTCAGACCCGCTGACCGGGAGCGCTGCACTGACATTCACGATGGGGATGCTATTCGCATAGCGGGACGCGCCCATTCGCGAATCGCATCCCAAGCCACTTACCCGTCCCGGTCCCCGGCTGTCACGTTCTGGCGCGCGCGGCTCCGCTCTCTAAGGCGCGCACGCGCCAGCTCTCTATGATTTAAAGGGCCAGTGCACCAGTGATTGGTGCCTGGCCCAATCAGTCTAATTAGCTTCCACCTGCTCCCTGTCCATATTACCTCACTTCCCCTTCACTTTCTGGCCGGATCTTGTTGCCTTGTGCCAGAGAAAGCGTTTAGTGTTGTCCAAAGCCTGTGTTCCAGATCTTCTGCTATTGCCATTGACTACGAACCTTGCCGCCTGCCCCGACCTTCTGCTACGTCTGACCTTGCCTCTGTCTAGTCCTTCTGTCCCACGCCTTCTCAGCAGTCAGCGAGGTTGAGCCGTTGCCGGTGGATACGACCTGGTTGCTACCGCCGCAGCAAGACCATCCCGCTTTGCGGCGGGCTCTGGTGAATACCAGTAGCAACCTAGAACCGGTCCACCAACACGGTCCACGCCAATCCCTCGCTGACACAGAGGATCCACATCCAGCTAGCCGAATCATAATAGTAGATCCGGCCATGGATCCCGCTGAGGTGCCGCTAGCCAAGTCTCGCTGACCTACCCACGGTGGTCGCCCAGCAATCGCAGCAAATTGCCCAACAAGGACAGCAGCTGTAGCATTTGACCGCCATGTTACAGCAACTTCTGCCACTGCTACAGCAGCAACCATCTCCACCGCCAGCTCCTGCACCTCCTCCGCAGCGAGTGGCCGCTCCTAGCCTCCGCTTGTCCCTGCCGGACAAATTTGATGGGGACTCTAGACTCTGCCGTGGTTTCCTGTCTCAATGTTCCCTACATATGGAGATGTTGTCGGACCAATTTCCTACAGAACGGTCTAAGGTGGCTTTCGTAGTTAGTCTTCTGTCTGGAAAGGCCTTGTCTTGGGCCACACGGCTCTGGGACCGCAATGATCCTGCCACAGTCCAGTCTTTCTTCGCTGAAGTCCGTAGTGTCTTCGAGGAACCAGCCCGAGCTTCTTCTCCCGAGACTGCCCTGCTGAACCTGGTCCAGGGTAATTCTTCAGTAGGCGAGTACGCCATCCAATTTCGTACTCTCGCCTCCGAATTATCTTGGAATAACGAGGCCCTCTGCGCGACCTTTAAAAAAGGCCTATCCAGTAACATCAAGGATGTGCTGGCCGCACAAGAGATTCCTGCTAACCTGTCAGAACTTATCCTTTTGGCCACCCGCATTGACAAGCGTTTTTCTGAAAGACACCAGGAGCTCCGCCAGGAAAAGGACCTTGATCTCTGGGCACCTCTCTCCCAGTATCCTTTGCAATCTACCCCTGTGCCTCCCGCCGAGGAGGCTATGCAAGTGGATCGGTCTCGCCTGACCCATGAAGAGAGGACTCGCCGCAGAGATAAAAATTTATGTCTGTACTGCGCTAGTACCGAACATTTCTTGGTGGATTGCTCTATTTGTCCTCCACATCTAGGAAACGCATGCACGCACCCTGTTCAAATGGGAGTGGCGTCCCTTCGTGTGAATTCTACTTCTCCATGTCTCACTGTGCCCTTGTGGATTGCTCCTTCTGCCAACTCCTCCTTCTCAGCTGTGGCCTTCTTGGACTCTGGTTCTGCTGGAAATTTTATTCTGGCCTCTTTGGTTAATAGGTTCTGCATTCCAGTGACCCATCTCGTCAAGCCGCTCTACATTTCTTCGGTCAATGGAGTGAAGTTGGACTGCACTGTGCATTACCGCACAGAGCCCTTGCTTATGAGCATTGGACTGCATCACGAGAAAATTGAATTTTTTGTTTTGCCCAACTGCACTTCTGAAGTCATCCTCGGTCTGCCATGGCTCCAGCGTCATTCTCCCACCCTTGACTGGAACACCGGGGAGATCAAGAATTGGGGTCCTGCTTGTCACAAACGATGCCTCACATCTGCTCCTCGTAGCCCCCTTCCTGGTGACACTCTTCCCCGTGACAAGCTTCACCCTCTGCCCCCCCTCCCCATTCCCACTTCTTCTGGTTTACCTGCCGCTGATGTAGCTACCCAGGACTTCTTTTTGTTCCGGAAGGAAACTCGAGAGGCGTCCCCTATGTTCTCGTCTCATTTGAAGGGACAAGGAGACAAAATGAGGGGGAGACCTAAGGGGGGGGGGTACTGTTACACCGAGCGCTCCGGGTCCCTGCTCCTCCCCGGAGCGCTCGCGGCGTTCTCCTCTCTGCAGCGCCCCGGTCAGACCCGCTGACCGGAAGCGCTGCACTGACATTCACGATGGGGATGCGATTCGCATAGCGGGACACGCCCGCTCGCGAATCGCATCCCAAGCCACTTACCCGTCCCGGTCCCCGGCTGTCACGTCCTGGCGGGCGCGGCTCCGCTCTCTAAGGCGCGCGCGCGCCAGCTCTCTATGATTTAAAGGGCCAGTGCACCAGTGATTGGTGCCTGGCCCAATCAGTCTAATTAGCTTCCACCTGCTCCCTTTCCATATTACCTCACTTCCCCTTCACTTTCTGGCCGGATCTTGTTGCCTTGTGCCAGAGAAAGCGTTTAGTGTTGTCCAAAGCCTGTGTTCCAGATCTTCTGCCATTGCCATTGACTACGAACCTTGCCGCCTTCCCGACCTTCTGCTACGTCTGACCTTGCCTCTGTCTAGTCCTTCTGTCCTACGCCTTCTCAGCAGTCAGCGAGGTTGAGCCGTTGCCGGTGGATACGACCTGGTTGCTACTGCCACAGCAAGACCATCCCGCTTTGCGGCGGGCTCTGGTGAATACCAGTAGCAACCTAGAACCGGTCCACCGACACGGTCCACGCCAATCCCTCGCTGACACAGAGGATCCACATCCAGCTAGCCGAATCATAACATTTCTGTATCCTGCCTTTGTTAGTCCCCTGAGGAACCCGTCATTGTTAGTGTAATCTTTGAGGGAGGAAACGCATTGGTACACTTGGGACAATCTTCTATTCATTAGATTTATGAGGGTTTTACATAGGAAACCTTATTAGCTCGGCCCCTAACTTGCTTGTTAACATCGTCCAAACATTGTTTGTTTGAATCTGTTTATATTGCTGGTTTTGTTAACATGCACCAAGGTGGTACAAGCTTACACAATTTTGTATGGAGGACAACATATTTTATATAAAGTAATTAAACTTTACATTTTATTACAGCTCATACTCCACTCTTCTGTGACTTGTTGTTGTTATAGCTTCATGAATTATCTATTCATAATTTTTTCTGTGATCAGGGCACCTCATTTTGGGCAAGCCAGAGTTGCAGACCGACCGTCACATCATCCACATCAGCTAGGAACTGGTGAAGCAGCACTGTTAGTTCCCCTAGCTGCAGACACGGTGCCCCGACACCAGAACTATGAGCGATCGAGAAAGATGAGTTTAAGGTTTTATTATTTCATTAGACAGGTTCCCACAAAATTTCATGTGACAATTGTCTAAAATATCTTGTTTATTTTAAGCATTAATATTTCCTGAAAACCACATCATTATCCCTCCTCCACCAAACTTTACAGTTAGCGCAATGCAGTCAGATGCCACCCTGGTGCCTTAGGGGGCCTAAAGGCACCTCTGCCCCATAAGAAAACAATAGTATTATAAATGAAACAGTAGACACGGGGCCCTGTTACAGATTTTCATCAGAGCCCTGAAGCTACAAGGTGTCTTTCTGTGTAGGGAATTACCATAGCGGAACATTTTCTTTCTATAAGTCTGATAAGAAACAGATAACAGACCGTTTCCCATGCACTCATCTGTCTCTCACCTGTAACCTGGACTTTTTTAAAGTTTTTCAAAGCAAAGAAGCCAAGCAACGAAGGCCACCTTGTTCATTTTCTTCTATGGTGAAAGATATTGTACTGCACTTTTGAAGTTGAGATAAATTATCCTAAACCGTTGTACAACCTTAATTTTATGTACGTCCTCCGCACGGCAAAACAGCCTCCAACTATAGCAACAAAGAGTGTAGAAGCCAGTGGTAAAAGTAACTTCACCTTTATTCAGTCCAAGTTAAAACATTGACATGGATAAAACTCAGGAAACGCTCTGCATGACGCGTTTCAGGTCACCTGACCTGTCATCAGATGCATGCTTTGATGCATCTGATGAAAGGTCACATGACCTGAAATGCGTCATGCCGAGTGTTTCCTGAGTTTTATTCTATTTCTATTGTTCTTGAGATTGATCCATGTCGATGTTTTAACTTGGACTGAATAAAGGTGAAGTTACTTTTACCGCTGGCTTCTACACTCTTTGTAACCTTTATTTCTTAATTACTGGAATCAAAGGGCTATAACATTTAATAATAATAATTCATGATTTCACATCAAATCACTTGGTTTAGAAACTCTGATTTATGTTACTTTGTGTCAAATTTGTGACCTCATGTACTTTATGTAATTTGTATGTCATCCAAGCTCAAGGTCTGTATTGAAGAACATACTATGAGTAAAATCTCATCCACTTGGCTTATAAACAACTGCAGTTGTTACCTAAGCAAAGCTGCAGGTAAAATCCTCAGCAAATCTGCCAAGTGGGAATTAACCCTAGGGAACAACCACTGTGCAAAACATGTTAGCATCCTGTCAAATTTACAGTACGTATACCAACCTTTACTGCTTTCTACAACTGTACTGCTATACTTCTTCTGTATACTCCTATACATAGTCTTGTATAAAATTACTTTTAGCACCCTATTAAATGAGGCTATTATAGGCCAAACAGGCCAATATTTCTTTGAACATACGCTCCTTCGTCAGCTGATCAAGTTTGCTTTTTCACTCCTCAATAGATCATTGGCTATTGGTTGCACATCTGCACATCAACCGCATTACTTCTGACCAGTGGCGGATCCAGGGGGGGGGGCAACGGGGCAATTGCCCCCCCCCCCCCCGTATAATACTACTAAAATATCATAGCGGAGCGGGAGCTGTCAGCTCCCACTCCCTCACACTGTTTATTTACCTTTTTGCCGGCGCGGCTGCGGGGACCAAGTGCTGACAGGCCGGCGCCGGAAGATCCCGTCCCCGCTCCTGTCATGTGCCCCAAACATAAAATGCCCCCTGTGCTGTGCCCCTCACATATAATGCCCCAAGAGGGGACAGGATGGGGGCATTATATGTAAGGGGCAAAGCACAGGGGGCATTATATGTGAGGGGCACAGCACAGGGGGCATTATATGTGAGGGGCGCATGATGGGGGCATTATACGTGAAGGGCAAAAAATGGGGGCATTATATGTGAAGGGCACAGCACGGGGCATTATATATGAGGGGCACATGATGGGGCATTATATATGAGGGCCGCATGATGGGGGCATTATATATGAGGGGCGCATGATGGGGGCATTATATGTGAGGGGCAAAGAACGGGGGCATTATATGTGAAGGGCACACCACAGGGGGCAATATATGTTAGGAGCACAGGGCATTATTATTATGTGGGGGGAACAGGACGGGTCATAATCATTATATGTAGGGGCACACGATGGGGCATTATTACTATATGTGAAGGCACAGAGTGTTTTGTATTTCAGAAGTATATTGTAGATTATGAGGAATTTCTGGGGTGGTACGTTTTTTATGGGCCACAAAACATTTGGGTATTTTATTCAGACGGTGCCCTGCACAGCAAGTTATATTCAGAGAATGCAGTGTGTGTGGTAGTATTAAATTTAGAGGGTACAGTGTGTGGTAGTATTCTATTCAGAGAGTGCAGTGTGTGATAGTATTATATACAGAGGGTACGGTGTGTGGAAGTATTATATTCAGAGAGTGCAGTGTGTGGTAGTGTTATATTCAGAGAGTGCAGTGTGTGGTAGTATTATATTCAGAGAGTGCAGTGTGTGGTAGTATTATATACAGAGGGTATGGTGTGTGGTAGTATTATATTCAGAGAGTGCAGTGTGTGATAGTATTATATACAGAGGGTACGGTGTGTGGTAGTATTATATTCAGAGAGTGCAGTGTGTGGTAGTATTATATTCAGAGAGTGCAGTGTGTGGTAGTATTATATTCAGAGAGTGCAGTGTGTGGTAGTATTATATTCAGAGAGTGCAGTGTGTGGTAGTATTATATTCAGAGAGTGCAGTGTGTGGTAGTATTATATTCAGAGAGTGCAGTGTGTGGTAGTATTATATTCAGAGAGTGCAGTGTGTGGTAGTATTATATTCAGAGAGTGCAGTGTGTGGTAGTATTATATTCAGAGAGTGCAGTGTGTGGTAGTATTATATTCAGAGAGTGCAGTGTATGATAGTATTATATTCAGAGAGTGCAGTGTGTTATAGCATTATATTTAGAGGGCACAGTGTGTGGTAGTATTATATTCAGAGGGTGCAGTGTGTGGTAGTATTATATTCAGAGGGTGCAGTGTGTGGTAGTATTATATTCAGAGGGTATGGTGTGTGGCGGTATTATATTCAGAGGGTACAGTGTGTTGTATATTCAGGAGGTACCGTGTGTCAGAATTATATTCAGAGGGTGTGTGGCGGTATTGTATTAGAACAATACAGTGTTTAGCAGTATTATAATAATTATTGTTTTCATATAGAGGATCAGAATCCGCTGACATAGTGAGGAGACGTCTGGGCATCAAGTTCTGCAGGGAGAACATTTAGCTGGACCCGGTGGTATGTACATCTGAATTAGATAGGGGAAGACTATAGAGAAGACGTCACCTGTAGTCACTGATGTCATTCTGTATCCTCCTGTGTGTGTCCCATTAGAGCTGGAGTCACTTGTAAGTTCTGCAGTAATGATGGGTGAAACAACAACTCCCAGCATCCCCTCACCACTGCTTAGGTCATACTGGGAGCTGTAGTTTTAAAATGGTAAAAACCTCTTTAGCACTTTCCCATTCTGTGGCAATAGGTATATTTGATTATTATTCTGACATGTGAGCATGGCCTAAGAGTCTTAAACAAGGTTAGGACTGTATGATACATTTAATAATATTGTAAGTTCCATGAGCAACATCTTATTTTCTGTCCGCCAACACAAAATACTCTAATAGTGTCCCTCCCGAGACTCCACTCTGGATCCGCCCCTGCTTCTGACTGTAATACATATGTGCATACAGACTGCAAATACTATTATGTAGAATGTGTGCAATTATACCAATATTTTTTGGAAATATGCATGTATAAGTATATAAAAAATGCATTCCACATGTATAGTGGAGTATGATGATGCACCACGTTATTGTAACCATGCATTAAAATTGTGCATAAAGTTCACTTGTTTAAACATCATAGGAGGAATTTATCAAGGAATTGAGATGAGTTTTTTGTGGTAAAAAGGCACCTTTTCACTGCACCCCAGATTACTAAGAAATGACTGTAGACAATGAAATCTCTGTTAGTGGATGCAGTGGTCAGGAATTTATCATTGCGACTTTTTGAGGAAAAAAAGTCGCAAATTCTTACGTTTTTCCGTCAAGTCACTGCCAGGCAGGGACCATACTTAGAAAAATGACTTGGCAAAGGTAAATTGTTTAATCCCTAGAGAACACATTGCACTAACATGTGTCTCTCTAAATAGTCTATATATAGTATAACACTACAACTCAGAGCATGCCCTAACAGTGAAGACATGATAGGATTTATAGTTTTGCAACATCTGGAGAGTCATAGGTTGCCCAGCATGCCCTGAGTTTCAATAAATGTTAATAAGCCCTTCCCCCTAAAAAATTAAGTTGCCCACTTTTCCCATTTTACAAAAAACAAAAACAAAACATAAAACTATTTAATAAATAAACATATTTGGTATCGACGCATGTTAAAATGTCTAAACTATTAAAATAAAATGTTGATGGTCCCGTGTGGTGAACGGCGTAAATATAAAAAACATACCATCACATCACATTACATATATATATTTATCTCAAGATTAATAGCTGAGATTATGTTAAATACAGTGACATGAGCCTGAAGATACTCACTTAAAAAACAAGCAAAGTATCTGAATCACAAAAAAACTATAGAATAAAAAAAAAAAATGAAAAAAAATAGCATGAAAAATGTGAACATGAGTGTATATGGAGAAATGAAAAATAATGGTGAAATGTATAGCAAAATATGATGGGTGTATATGTCTAATGCTTATGTGAAAAAAAGTGTCCTTTTCCAATTTATTTCAATAAAAACTTTAAACAGAGAAAACATAAATGTATTTGGTGTCCTTACTTCTTGAAGTGTCCTAACTATTGAAGCATAATGTTAATTTAACTGTACAGGGAATGTCTACAGGGAGTGTCTACAGGGAGTGCTAGAATGGGGGGGGGGGGGGTATCACATACCACAATAAATCTGATCAATGCCAAATAGTACAGTACAGTGGTATACTAATAAGACTTATAGATTATGGCACAAAAATTCTAGTAATCCAGGAAATAGAGATAACATGTCAATTTTACCACATGATGAAGAGCGTAAGAAAAAAAAATTCACTCACAGTTCAGTTTTGTTATCTACTTTTCCATAGCTTTTATTGCAAAATTAAAGATTTTAATACAAACTATAATTCTACAAAAAATTCCACAAAAAATAAGCCCTCACATGGATCTGAAGATGAAAAATTGAAAGAGTTAGGCTAGAATTCCATTCACAGAAAAAAACGCCAGAAAAAACGCCAGTGCAATTTCCTGCACCTGACGTTTTTGCATTTGAGTGGAAATTGCATTTTTGGTGTGTGTGTGTGTGTTTCACTTTTTTTTCTCTGTTTTTAGGTAGTACTACTAATAGTACCTTTACTAATAGACATATCGCCCAATGCGATTGTCCATAATATAGCAGAGATGTGAAGCGGCTCTATACATCGCTCGCATCTCTGCACTATGCTCTGGCCAGTGATATGAATAGAACATCACTCATTCATATTTTCTGCCCAGAGTGGGGATTGGCTGGATGGTTGCAGCCAATCACTGCTCTCAGAGGGAAATATGAATGAGTGATGTTCTATTCACATCACTGGCCGGAGAATAGTGCAAAGATGCAAGCAGGGGAAAGCTGCTCCGCATCTCTGCAATAGATAGGACGATCGCATCGAGTGTCAGGAGTGACACCCGCTGTGATCTGTCCTTAACTGCAGGTACTACTACTCCCAACATGGAGCACACTCTGCTCCATGCTGGGAGCTGTAGTACCTGCATGAATAGACACATCGCAGTGATTGTAATTTCCGACAACTGTTGTGATCTGTCTATTAATGCAGGTACTACAGCTCCCAGCATGGAGCAGAATGCGCTCCATGTTAGGAGCAGTAGTACCTGCAGTTAAGGAAAGATCAAAGCAGATGTCACTCCTGACATACGGTATAGAGGCGGCCAGCCGCTCTTCTATGGTCCCCTGCACTGACGTACATATACACTTATTCATATTTCCCACAGAGAGTTGTGATTGGCTGGAACCATCTGGCCAATCACAGCTCTCTGCGGGAAATATGAATAGGTGTATACATATATATATATATATATTTGTGGTCGGTGCTCATTAGCGAAGCGTTCCTACCTAACCTCCCCTCTGAAACCTAACAGGCAGTCAGGGGTGTGCCATATACTGCCGCGTATAGGTACACCTGAAATAAATAGAGGGCATACCTGGAACTGTCAAGCTGCTGAGATAAATTGAAGGGAGGGTTCTGGGTGGGCGTAACAGAATGCGCAGCGTGCCGGAAAGACGCTGCCGCAGGCTATATAGCGAGTAACCCCGCCCCTCCCACAAATACAGGCTAACTGCGTTAGCCTTAACACTTGTGGTCGGTGCTCATTAGCGAAGCGTTCCTACCTAACCTCCCCTCTGAAACCTAACAGGCAGTCAGGGGTGTGCCATATACTGCCGCGTATAGGTACACCTGAAATAAATAGAGGGCAAAACTTCATTATGATAAACAAAAGCGCTTTATTAATACAACAATGTTTACAAAACCAATGACTGAAAGGCTTGGGCCATTTCGGATTTTGGATTGGGGATGTAGCGCATGTAGGCGCTGGATCTCCATCGACCCAGCTTGCGGATTACATGCGCTGGGATACCCTGACGTGAAGCTGCGGATGCTGCCCCACTGCGCAGCGAGTGTCCTGAAAAGACAGACGGATCCCCGCCTGAAATCGTAATCAACCCGCGTATCTGCTTAACAAACTGCGCCGTGGTTAGCACGATACCCCTAAACAATAATAATAGATCCGTTTTCATGTCGCCATGTCGTGAGGCAACCAAGTCGTTCAGAACTCGTACTGGGCACCACCTGTGTGAGGTAGCGAAATACTCGATGGAGACGACTTGCCCGGGCAAGGACGTCTTTGTACTGCATAGCTCGAGAACGTAATGATCGGTACACCAGTGAAGTTGACACAACTTCATACCTGCATCACTGACTGACCTGACGGTAAACTCCCCCGGTCTTAAGAAGCCATAGTAGCCCAAGAACAGGGCTGCCTTCAGACAAATACTGTCCTTGGGACCTAACGGGTGTCTGTCTAGGGTATCGGCCAGTGACTTAAAGAGATCGGCGGACAATGGTTGCCGAGCAGGGGGTTTGATCCCTTGGCTCCTCTGAATACCCTTCAATGCGGCCTTGATAGCATGGGAAGAAAATAAAGAGTCTATGCCAGGATGTGAAAGTGTGATAAAGTGCTGGATCCCTGATAAATATAACTTGATGGTGTTGTGTGCCAGGTGAAGAGCAGAGTGGCAAAATCCAATGAAACTTAAAAGGAATGGGGTAGAGTGAAGATCTCCATCGGGGTGC
The DNA here is from genome assembly GCF_029499605.1 of Hyla sarda. Lineage (NCBI taxonomy): Eukaryota > Metazoa > Chordata > Amphibia > Anura > Hylidae > Hyla > Hyla sarda. Next base: position 171,857,013 of record NC_079193.1, read on the forward strand.
AAGTTACAGAACCTAAGATAAGTGCCCCATGCAGTGTTATACACCCTTTGCGTGTTGGGAGACAGAGACTTGCAGATGAGTTGCTTAGCCACCAACAGATAGGTTTCTAATCCAAGGTCAGTTCTTGCGGATCGGGTACCGGGTACCCCTCTGGATCTGCCTCTGGCATTACCTGAAAGAAGAGAGGCAGATTATGTCGAGACAAGGCGTCTGCAGCTGTGTTCCTGACTCCTTGGATGTGTGAACTAGTGAAATGAAAATGATGATGTAAAGAGATCCATACCAGCCTTCTCGCTAATGACATAATGACTGGAGACTTGGACCTGCCTTTCCCTAATATCTCAACTGTGGCCATATTGTCACATATGAATACGACCGTTTTCTTACACCACAAGTGACCCCATGTTTTGGCGGCAGCAACAATCGGATATAACTCGAAAAGTGCTGAGTTAGTCGTGAACCCAGGAGACTGACGTATTACAGGGGGCCAAACATCGGCTAGCCACCTGTTCCCCCATATAGCGGCAAACCCGATTGAGGATGACGCATCTGACAAGATGAGCGGGGACTGGTTATCTACCCCTGGAACAAAAAACGACGCACCGTTCCAATCTGCTAGAAAGGTTTGCCACATGACTAAATCAGCCTTCGCATGTTCGTCTAAAATGATCACGTCCCCCTGGCCGGGTACTGAGGACATTAGCTGTAATAACCTGGAAACAAACGATCTCCCCTGGGGCATGACCCTCATGGCAAAATTGAGCATCCCAAGGAGAGATTGTAGTTCCACTTTCGTGATTCTAGGAGACCTCAGAGTATTATGAATGATACTCCTGATGCGGGTCAATTTGTCCTCTGGTAGTTTTGCCACCATTGCCTGTGTGTCAAGAATTACGCCTAAAAAGGTGAGCGACTTGCTAGGGCCCTCTACTTTCTTAGAAGACACTGGAACCTTCATCTGCTCGAAAGCGGCCAGAAGAATGCTCAAGTCTCTTGGAGTGTCAGTATTCCCCTCTATCAGCAGGAAGTCATCCAAGTAATGGATGACATGTGTGCAATCCAACCTGTGCTGGAGGATCCAATGCAAAGCTTGCGCAAATTAGTCAAAAATCCACCGACTACTTCGGGACCCGAAGGTCAGTTTTACTGCAAAAAAATATAGGTCACGCCATTTGAGCCCGTGCCACTTCCAAAGTTCGGGGTGGATGGGAAGAAGTTTAAAGGCGTCTGCTATATCTGCCTTAGAAAGCCAAGAGTTACCTCCCATACTAAGGATGACTGCGATAGCCTCGTCAATTGACGCGTACTTAAGGGCAAATTCCTCGGCAGGGATGAGTGAATTTAAGCTAGGGGTGGATGAAGAGTGAGGCGAGGACAAATCGTAAATCAAGCGATTTTTATTGCTAAATTTCCCTACCACCAAGCCAATAGGGCTAATCCTCCACACATCAAAAGGGGGGGTGACGAAAGGCCCAATAACAAAACCTTTGTCCACCTCGCACTTAATTAACTAGTCCACCGTTCCGGGATCTCGCAAGGCTGATCTCAAGTTATCACATTCAAAGCTAACCCCGGGGAGAGTGACAAACCCCGTATGGAACCCCTCTAGCAGACCCTGCATTAGATATGAAACAAATTGCCTATCCGGGTGATCTTGCAGAAACGACTGCAAGGATGCAACCTCCACCACTGTTAGTCATGCCTTGGACTTTTGCGGGCATGCACTCTTAGGGTGTGCCCTGTAACAGACTGCGCACACGTGAAGGAGTCTGCATTGATGGTAATTACAGATAGCATAGTTATAATTGTTGCAGATCTGTGATTTCCCTAAGTATCTGATGGGTCTGCCCAGCTTGTCGGTAAGAGCAGAAGCTTTGGGTCCCCTAGAGGCAACAGAGGAGGAGGATGTCCCTGGAGTGGCCTCATTCAATGTCTCACTGACACTGCTACACCATTCCGTTGTGTGGGCAATTGATTGACACCTTGCGCAGACCGGGGCCTTGAGACCCGCAAAGTGGTTACAGAATATTTCAGTGTCGATCAAGGCCCAATTCATGGTGTAACCAAATTGTGCTAGTGCTGCTGCTGCCTTCGCAGAAAAGGACTTGTGGTAATCATAGAAGGTGTTTCCACCGTACTTATGCGACAATTCAGTCACCTTGTATAAATACATGTCTAGTTCCTCCCTTCTCTGTGGTTTTACTGAACAGATGATGTCCCTGTATATGGCGAAAGCCATACTAAACTCCGCGAGAGACAACTTCCTACCTAATCTTGCGTCTTTCGCTTTAAGTATCACTGACACATCCCCGCAAGCGATCGTTTTGTTTTCTATGATGTCGTGAGTGGCAATGAGGAGAGATGCCAGATTGACATCCTTACCCTCAATGATGTCTTTTTTCAGGTTTGCCGGGACAAAGTGTGAAGGGGCCACGTTAGGAATCACTGTGTTGAGACCTACGGGTCCCAGCGTAGACTGTTGTTGGACTGTCGGGACTGCTGGTAGCGGAGCAACGCTAGCTCTATTCTCCAAGTTGTCTATCCTGGAGGACAGGGAGTTCACCAGAGTATGCAGCTGCATTATAGACGTATTAAGAGTCTGCATAGACACCATCCCAGTACTGGAGCCCGCCTGATCACAAGGCCCCGCCTGGTCTGACATCAATAACCGGTATAGTTCCGCCTTACGAGCAGTGGCCGGGAATGGGATGCCCCTACGCACAAGCTCCGCTGTCAACTTCGGGATGGTCCAGCTACGGAGAGACGGGATGCTACCGTGCTCCGATGTTCTAGCCGTGTTGTCAAGCAAGGAACCTGTGTCTTCGATTTCCGAAGCGTGCGACATCCTAGCAAAAATTACACAATTACCAAAAAGAAAAATCTGCACCATAACCAAACCAGCGCTGTCAACTACCGTGCCCCTAACAACCAGGCGTACTAACAAGAATCGAGATGACTTACCCTAATAGTTTCTGTCAGCAACCTAACAGGGAAAAAACACGGTGAGGTCTGAAGCCGTGACAGACCTCTGAAAATTTGTGACATAGTGCCAAGGTGCAACCATACATACCAGTGACTAGTGACACGTGGCCCGACCTCGGGAGCCCAAGGACGTGTTGGGCTGGTGCCGGCTAACGCAAACGATTTTTTTACCCAAAGTCGTGATGGGTAAATGAAACAAAAAATATATATATCTACCTGTATACCAGCTGACTACCAACCCCACCTGGAAAGATATAATATATGTGACAACCGCTCAATGCTAATGCTCACTCCAGCCTCCATCGGCTGATGACTGGCTTACTTACACGACTAATGCCCTTGCTCCAAAAAAGTTGATGGATGGTGATACAATGCTGATCCAATCCTTAGCTTGGAACCTGACCTGTGAAGTAATAACAGCTACTCAAAACCAGCACCCAAAGCAGACCCTACCTATCAGAACCGCACTCACCTGAAACCTGAATTATGAAGATTGCTCCGACAGTAGAATGTCCGTACTGAAAATACCGTGGGCAGATATGCACCTAGCAACCAATGACAAACAGAATAAATAGTTAACACCCCAAAAGTAATCCACATCAACAATTGGGACGAGAACCCAAAGACGTGTTGGGTAACCCATATACCCCTACCTGAGCATGAAAACAGATGCTGGGAACACCAATATGATATATCGCTCCGAGACACTTACTGCCCGCCCGACTGCCGCTGTGACACTATGACTGCCAACCTTAAAATAGCACAAATAACAACATGACGTTATGCTACATGGATAGCTGACTAACATTACCGCTGCAAAATTGCTGCATAGCGACTGCTTACCTATACCTAAATTGCTTATGCCACCACAGATCCTGCACCTCGAGAAACCTCCCGGCCGCTACACGCCGAAACTGCTGGGTACCTTGCAGACAAGGACTAATTAATTGAATACGCCGAACCTGCAAACTGACTGACTCCAGATTGCCAAGTTGTTGCTGACTAGAACCTACCTGAATGATTACGAACCTATCGCGGGCCTGAAAAGCGTAATGTAGCCACAATCACTTGACCGACACCTTAAACTAAGAAAATAACAATAAGACGTGCTTGCTAAGTACCAAGACCTCAAGCATAGACTTGACCTTTACCTATGATAAAACACTACATGTCATCCGGCGCCATCTGATACTACCTCATGGAAACCAAATCAACCTGTATAAGAAATGCGTGACAAACCTATGTGTGTCCCGAAAATAAAGGAACCTTAAACGATGTAGCACCCATGTAAGCGCATGTATGTACCTGAATTTAGCGTGCGTGCGGGCGAAAGCAGCGTAGCCCACTGCCTCGAACTGGAGGATTACCATATGCATGCGAATTTATGCTATACAGAGTGAACATGACAATTACAATGAGTGCATTACCATCAAGAGTGTAAGGTGAAAATCGTGGGATACCGTGTGATATGCCGGGAAGTGACTAGATTACCAAAGAAAAAATGCTATATCTATTGCCATATAAACTATGACTACCCTATGCATGACACTAGTGAAAAAAACATCTACTGTGCGAATGGGGTATACCCATATGCACACTGAATCAACGCCACCTGATGTCACCTGTATTGACTGTGCCGGGGACAAGGTTGCAGAGGCTGCCTAGAGGTATATCTACAAGCCGTGATATATGCTACAAATGCAATCTAATGGTCGTGACTGGATGTGATGCGGGCCCAACGGTGACGTGGATTGGCATACCAGATTGATCGATGTAACCCACTGGTAGTGCCTAGTGGTAGAAATTGAGAGCTGCGGTAACATGCGCCAAAAGTGAATTATATTGTGACATGGGGAGGGCGAGTGAACCTCACCCCCTAAGCCGCAGCCTGGACTGGGTTGACAATATGCTGAGGTCAGAAAGTAATTGGTACGAACAACATAATGCCCACTAATAATAAAACACTGAATGACATGAACTACCTTACAACATTAAAAATTTTTATTTTTTTTTTCCGCCAGGACTAGCATATAACCCAGGGGAGGGGGCATGAACCCCCTCACCTTAACTGGTCCCCCCCTCAATTGTTGAGGGTGATGACCAATAACCCAGCCCTGATACAGTCTAGCAGTGCCCAGCAGTACAACAATGTCTGTAACAAGTGGGAAAACAACAAAACCTTAACCCCTTGTGCCCCCCAACGGGGGGGGGGGGGAGAGAGACGGGGGTAAAGGAGGTAGGGTTAACGTGCCCCTGCCTGGCCCGTGACTTCGTGGGGCCAGAGATCCTACCCCCCCCCCGCCGCCAGTACCCCCGGACGCTGCGAGCGGAGGTGGGGTCGGCGTGTCCGTGCCTGTCCCGTGCCTGCGTGGGGCCAGAGATCCCACCCCCCCCCGCTACCAGTACCCCCGGACGCTGCGGACGGCGCCGCTCAACAGAACATTCCAAATCATGCTGCCATTGATCTCGGATCCAGCCTAACTACTTACCGGGCCCCGGGGCACCACTGCGCCCCGCCGGGACCGAGGGACCCGAGATCAAGGCAGCACACTTACCCCGCTGGACGCCGCTGCCCATGCTGGCCGCCGCTTTCCACGCTAGACGCTGTTCCGGTCAGCTGACTGCTGACGTCATGTAACAGAATGCGCAGCGTGCCGGAAAGACGCTGCCGCAGGCTATATAGCGAGTAACCCCGCCCCTCCCACAAATACAGGCTAACTGCGTTAGCCTTAACACATATATATATATACATATATATATATATGGCAGTGCAGGGGACCATAGAAGAGCGGCCACCCGCATATATATATTATACAGGAGGATTGCACCGGACCCTGGGCAATCTGTCAATTAGTACAGGTACTACTACTCCCATCATGGAAAAGTGTGTTCCATGCTGGGAGTAGTAGTACTACCCAAAAAATTTAAAAAAATAGAGAAAAAAAAGTGAAAAACACACACACACTACATTTTTATTATTGTCGGCTACATTTTTAGTGCCCACATAAATTGATCCCTGTTTAAAATTGTATACAAATTTCATTATAAAAAAGATAAATTTTGTTAAATACAATTTTTTCCATCACTACTGTATCTTTTTTATTATTTCTTTTTAGTGGTACTCTAGGAAATTTGTATAAAAAAAAAAGTATCTCCATCACTTTTTTTGGATCGCTAAAGTCCAAAAAAGAATAAAAACCGCCTGCATAAATGCCAAAGTTAGAAACCCACATGGCGTTTTTCTTGGCATTATTTTATTACTCTATGGGAGAAAAACACCACAATTTCAGGGGGAAAAATGCCATAGGCTCAACATGCTGTGATTTTGCAAAACCGCCAAGGAGCTGAAAAAGAGTAAAAAAAAAAAAACGCCAAAAGGATAAAAAAACAAAAAAAGCCAAACTGAAAAGCACAAAGTGGAAAAAGAATTTTGCATATCTTCATTAACTTCTGACCGCAGCGTTTTTTGGACAAAAAAATCAGCATGCAACAGAATTGGTGTTTTCCTTGGCGTCCCCCCCCCCCCCCCAAAAAAAAAAATAAATAAATAGTGGAATTCTAGTCTTACAGCTCTTAGAAAACGAGGATGGAAAAATAAAAGTGCTGAACTGAAAACTGGTTGCATTGTTAAGGGGTTAAAGATCAGAAACCATTCATTATGATACATATGCAATAATAAGACGATCTCCCATACTTTTCCTCAATATACTTCTATGAATGAATAAAATGGAACATCCGTCTAACCACACTCCTGGAAACATATGCTTGAAACGCTGGGAACTGTGTTCATGAGAAGGAATTTGACAGTACATTATTTAGTGTGTCCAATCTGAAATGTACCATGCTACTGTAAAAGTAAACAGTGATCTATTACATGTCCAAATATTTTAAGGTAATTACACACCCCACAAAGTAGTGACAGGTGCATGTGATGGCTTCTTTTATGGTCTTCCAAACACAAATACTGGAGAACAAGATGGTTACTTCACTACTCAGATTTTGCAGAAAATTTAGCATTCAAATACAGCTTTTGTGGTAATATAATAATTTCAGTAGGGTTGGTGTCACTGTATATATGGTGTCAATTTATATATACTGTACCGTATTTTCAAACATATAAGAGGACTTTTCAACCCTGCAAAATGTTCCCAAAAGTCAGGAGTCATCTTATACGCCGGGTGCTGAAGTTGGCCAGGACTGTCGACTGCAGCACCGCCCCATTGCCACCCTCCCCCAGATTAATTTTCCCGTCACATTTGGGACATCCCTGTGTCCCGAAAGATCTTTTCGGGACACAAGGATGTCCCGGTTACTTTTCTGCAGTCCGCAGGGGCCGCCGGGAGGTAGTGCATGCAGGGACGTCACTGACGTCCCATGCGTGCGCCCATGGAAACAGCAGAGCGGAGCAGCGAGGACGCGTGCATGGTAAGTTACCTGCGGCACTTCATCTTTGGTTCTCTCACCTCCGGTCCCGAGACCTACTGCTATGGCCCGGACCGGAGGAGTGGTGGTCGGAGCACTGAAGTGGGGCAGTACACAGACACTAGCCTCCAGCCGTACACTGTACATGGCTGAAGGCTGTATGTCTGTGGGGGCCACTGCCTACCAGATGTGGGGGAACTATACTACCAACCTAATGTGGGGGGAAGAATACTGCCAACCTAATGTGGGGGGAACTACACTGTCAACCTAATGTGGGGGAACTATGCTGACAACCTAATGTGGGGCAACTATGCTGACAACCTAATGTGGGGTAACTATGCTGACAACGTAATGTAGGGCAACAATGCTGACAACTCAATGTGGGGCAACTATGCTGACAATCTAATGTGGGTAGTACCTAGAGGGGTAGTCTTATGCGGCGAGTATATCCCAAACTTTATATTTTAACTGTAGAAGTTGGGGGTCGTCTTATATGCTCAGTCATCTTATAAGATGACTTATATACAGATAAAATAGGCCCTCCACACCATGACAACATATACTGTAACTACTGGGAAAAAAATGTAACCAATATTTCCCCCTTACAGCAACCATATAGCAGTAGATATCAGTACTACAAAGGCCTTCCAGATTAAAGTTCTGATTTATTCAGTGACTCACAGGTGACATGTACTGTGACTGGAGTCGAGCTCTTTCCTTTTCTTCTCCATTCTTACTGTACCCCATGTGTTGTCCCGGTACCGCATCCTATATGGTACCTATGTATGTGAGGGTCCCCATAGCCAGAGTCCCTAGGACGTAAGGATCCCTATCACTTAGTTAACCCCTTGTCGCCTCTATTTCTACTAATAGACCAGTGGTCTATATAAGGTTAATGTAAATATAATGATATATCTGTAAATAAATGGTTAATTACCTGTGCCATAGCGTTGCAGGACCTGCGGGTCATGTGACTAGGTGAACTCTATGGTATTAAGCTTAAAGGGTAGCTCCCACCATCCTATTAATTTTTTTTTGCTAGCCCGTTCACCCCCCCCCGCTACGGCACTAGCCCGTTCCCTCCTCCCCCCCCCTCCCCGCATACCCCGTTCCCTCATTACACTTGCAGTTACTGCAGAGTCCGGCAGCGAGTGTGCAGGGACAGGGGCAGCAACGAGGCGGTGGCGGCGATGTGCGGGAGGAGTGGCCTCCCAGCCAGTGGCCGGGGAGCCAATGCGCTCACTCCCGCCTGTCTGATTGACAGGCAGGAAGCGAGTGCAGCCCAACTGAAAAAGGACTGATTGCCACTCCAAAATCAGTCCTTTTTCAGTGGCCGGTTTTTAAATGTAAATTAAACCTTTTTAATGAAAAAAATAAAAATAAAAGTATATTAGAGATATGTTGTAATATCTAAGTACTACAACATATCAAAAAATTAAGTTGGTGACAGTGCCCATTTAAGGACCTTTGGAGGCCCTGTGACGTAAGCAATCCCATTACTCTCTGTAATGGTGAATGGCAGATGTTGGACCCATCGGATTGGCTCCGCCCCCTGCCCATATAAGGGAGCGGCGTCTATGTTTCGCTCTCTTATCTCGTGGGCTGTCATGAGAGAAGGATCTGCGCAGCAACTAACGCATTGAGTTAGGCCCGAGCCTTGTGGCAATGGCTGAACAATTCTAAGTCTAGAGTGTATCAATCCCCAGACACTCTGCAGCATCACCGGACCTAATAATATCCGGACGGATCTGCAAATATCTACCCTAAATTCAGAGACTGTATGACTAGCTCAAGGTCCGCATAAAACTGCCAGTCACTAAGCAAGATAAGGACTGTTTATATGAGACTGTTACTGTGCCTTGGATACTGCAAGCACTTAAGTAAAGTTGTTCAAGTTCAATCTCTTTGTGGACCTTCAGTCATTTCATGCACCTATCGTTACTGGGAAGGGCGGCGATAGGCCGGAGCATTGACTCAGCATACCAGCCCTCAGCCTGGCGTCACGAACTATAGGGTTAACATTAACCCCTCCTATACCGATACCGATACCATACCACCACCACCTCACGAACAGGATTCGGGTGTGTGCCTACTATTGCCACTAGTGAAAGTGTACTCCCCCCAAGAAGTGAACTTTATTAATGTACTGTGATTTATACTCCGGAGTAAGGGGTTGCGCACACGGTATGTGTGATGGAAGTGCACATTTAAAGTAAGGGGGGAGGCGAACAATACAGCGGAGCTACAAGTTAGCGCGGGACATCCCAGCGTACGTGATCCAGAGACCCCGCCCACCGAAGCTCTCGGTGCCGCGGTGGCCATTTTGTCGGAGCCTAGTGCCAGAAACCAACAAAGAGAGACAGCGGGAAGAGGCGCAGAGTGTGACAGCGAGCTGGAAGATGCAAGGAAGCGGAACAGTACGGGACTCTGAGACATCAGATTGCCGAATTGAAGTCCTGTATAGAGTCACTTCAACTGCCGATCCATGCACTCAAATTCCAATTAAAGGCTGTTGAGTTTCAGGTCACCGCTCTAAAATTTGAAATCTACACTCTCAAGTTCCAGATTAAAGAACAACTACGTATTTCTTTGGGACCTAGGAATCCAAGATCTATTTAAAGAACCAGCGTACCAAATACAGAAATGTCAGAACCTGCAGTCCCACAGCCCCCCCCCCCCCTGAACAGCAAGGGGGCGATGCTCCAGTGGCCCCACCAGTGGGGTCTCCACCCCAAGCCAGAAGAATGTTGCCGCCGTCACCAACACTCTCGACCTCTCAAGGACGTGCTCTGCCTGTGATGCCAGCAAGACCTCCAGCACAGGCGGAACAGGACCCAACTAGTCAACCTTCAGTTTCTCCCTATGTGCTGGGAGCCGCAGTTGCTGCACCTGTCTTCTTGGGGAATCCTGTGCTTCCCACCTACAATGGTGACCCTTTTACATTAAGAGACTTTAAAGAAAAATTCTACAGCCTCTTTGCATTTTATGCACTTCCCCCTCATCAACAGGTACAACTGCTTCTGGGACAACTCCAGGGACGCGCCTTGGAAGAACTTCGCACCTGGCCAGTGGCTGATAAGGCCACAATGGGACAGATTTTTGAAGGACTTTCTCAAGTGTTTGAATCTCACTCCCCCTCGGAAGTACACCTCCGACTCTATGAACGATGCCAGAAGCCAGGTGAGACCCTCCGAGCATATGCAGTGGCTTTGCAGAGCGCATTAATGGTGGTACAGAAGTTGGACAGCATCACGCCCGATCAGGGCAATCAAGTACTGATGGACCGTTTTACAGAAGGGGCGCTAAACAAATGGGACAAGGCCCAACTTAGGATGCTGGCCGTGCAAAATCCCGACATGGCTTTCCCAGCTTTTAAGAGACTCGCGGTTAAAGTAATAGAGTCGGGACCTCAGAGAGAGGAAATTAGTGTCCCCGCTGCTGAATCTCCGGGACCCGCGCCCCAGCCGCCTGTCCCTTCTCAATCTGCCCCACCAACACCTTCTTCTAGTCCTTGGACAGCTGACTTACAAGACATTAAACAGGACATTGAACAGTTAGCCACGGCCTTTAACCCCTTAAGGACCAGGCCATTTTACACCTTAGGACCAGAGCGTTTTTTGCACATCTGACCACTGTCACTTTAAACATTAATAACTCTGGAATGCTTTTAGTTATCAATCTGATTCCGAGATAGTTTTTTCGTGAAATATTCTACTTTAATGTAGTGGTAAAATTTTGTGGTAACTTGCATCCTTTCTTGGTGAAAAATCCCCAAATTTGATGAAAAATTAGAAAATTTTGCATTTTTCTAACTTTGAAGCTCTCTGCTTGTAAGGAAAATGGATATTCAAAATATTTTTTTATTTTATTCACATTTCCAATATGTCTACTTTATGTTTGCATCATAAAATTGACGTGTTTTTACTTTTGGAAGACACCAGAGGGCTTCAAAGTTCAGCAGCACTTTTCCAATTTTTCACAAAATTTTGAACCTCGCTTTTTTTCAGAGACCAGTTCAGGTTTGAAGTGGATTTAAAGGGTCTTCCCATTAGAAATACCCCATAAATGACCCCATTATAAAAACTACACCCCCCAAAGTATTCAAAATTACAATCAGTAAGTGTTTTAACCCTTTAGGTGTTTCACAGGAATAGCAGCAAAGTGAAGGAGAAAATTCACAATCTTTATTTTTTACACTCGCATGTTCTTGTAAACCCAATTTTTGAATTTTTACAAGGGGTAAAAGGAGAAAATGTATACTTGTATTTGTAGCCCAATTTCTCTCGAGTAAGGACATACCTCATATGTCTATGTAAAGTGTTCGGCAGGCGCAGTAGAGGGCTCAGAAGCGAAGGAGCGACAAGGGGATTTTGGAGAGTACGTTTTTCAGAAATGGTTTTTGGGGGGGCATGTTGCATTTAGGAAGCCCCTATGGTGCCAGAACAGCAAAAATAACCCACATGGCATACCATTTTGGAAACTAGACCCCTTGGGGAACGTTACAAGGAATAAAGTGAGCCTTAATACCCCACAGGTGTTTCACGACTTTTGCATATGTAAAAAAAAAAAAAATTTTTTTCACTAAAATGTGTGTTTCCCCCCCAAATTTCGCATTTTTGCAAGGGTTAATAGCAGAAAATACCCCCCAAAATTTGTAACCCCATCTCTTCTGAGTATGGAGGCACCCCATAAGTTGGCATGAAGTGCATTACGGGCGAACTACAATGCTCCGAAGAGAAGGAGTGATATTTGACTTTTTGAGAGCAAATTTTGCTCGGGGGGCATGTCGCATTTAGGAAGCCCCTATGGTGCCAGAACAGCAAAAAAAAAACACATGGCATACCATTTTGGAAACTAGACCCCTTGAGGAGCGTAACAAGGAATAAAGTGAGCCTTAATACCCCACACGGGTTTCACGACTTTTGCATATGTAAAAAAATATATATATATTTTTCACTAAGATGTGTGTTTCCCCCCAAATTTCAATTTTTGCAAGGGTTAATAGCAGAAAATACCCCCCAAAATTTGTAACCCCATCTCTTCTGAGTATGGAGGTACCCCATAAGTGGACCTGAAGTGCACTACGGGCGAACTACAATGCTCAGAAGAGGAGGAGCACCATTGAGCTTTTGGAAAGAGAATTCGTTTGGAATGGTAGTCAGGGGCCATGTGCATTTACAAAGCCCCCCGTGGTGCCAGAACAGTGGACCCCCCCCCCCACATGTGACCCCATTTTGGAAACTACACCCCTCACAGAATTTAATAAGTGGTGCAGTGAGCATTTACACCCCACTGGCGTTTGACAGATCTTTGGGACAGTGGGCTGTGCAAATGGAAAATTACATTTTTTATTTTCACGGATCACTGTTCCAAAAATCTGTCAGACACCTGTGGGGCGTAAATGCTCACTGCGCCCCTTATTACATTACATGAGGGGTGTAGTTTCCAAAATGGGGTCACATATGGGGGGGTCCATTGTTCTGGTACCATGGGGGCTTTGTAAACACAAGTGGCCTTCAATTCCGGACAAATTTTATCTTCAAAATCCCAATGGCGCTCCCTCTCTTCTGAGCATTGTAGTGCACCCATAGAGCACTTTACATCCACATATGGGGTATGCTCTTACTCAGAAGAAATTGGGTTAAAAATTTTGGGGGGCTTTTTTTTATTTTCCCATGTGAAAATGAAAAATTTAGGGTGACACCAGCATTTTAGTGAAAAAAAATTTTTTTTTTTCATTTTCCCATCCAACTTTAATGAAAATTTGTCAAACACCTGTGGGGTGTTCAGGCTCACTATACCCCTTGTTACGTTCCGTGAGGGGTGTCGTTTCCAAAATGGGGTCACATGTCTGTATTTATTGTTTTGCGCTTATGTCAGAACCGCTGTAAAATCAGCCACCCCTGTGCAAATCACCAATTTAGGCCTCAAATGTACATGGTGCGCTCTCACTCCCGAGCCTTGTTGTGCGTCCGCAGAGCATTTTACGCCCACATATGGGGTATCTCCGTACTCAGGAGAAATTGCGTTACAAATTTTGGGGGTCTTTTTTTCCTTTTACCTCCCGTGAAAATAAAAAGTAAAGGACAACGCCAGCATGTTAATGTAAAAAAAAATTTTTTTTTACACTAACAGGCTGGTGTAGACCCAACTTTTCTTTTTCATAAGGGGTAAAAGGAAAAAAAGCCCCCAAAATTAGTAACGCAATTTCTCCCGAGTACGGAAATATCCCATATGTGGCACTAAACTGTTTCCTTGAAATACGACAGGGCTCCGAAGTGAGAGAGCGCCATGCACATTTGAGGACTAAATTAGGGATTGCATAGGGGTGGACATAGGGGTATTCTACGCCAGTGATTCCCAAACAGGGTGCCTCCAGCTGTTGCTAAACTCCCAGCATGCCTGGACAGTCAGTGGCTGTCCGGAAATGCTGGGAGTTGTTGTTTTGCAACAGCTGGAGGCTCTGTTTTGGAAACACTGCCGTACAATACATTTTTTATTTTTTATTAGGGGGACAGTGTAAGGGGGTGTATATGTTGTGTTTTACTCTTTATTATGTGTAGTGTAGTGTTTTTAGGGTACGTTCACACTGGCGGGTTTACAGTGAATTTACCGCTAGGAGTTTGCGCTGCGGTGAAAAATTTGCCACAGCCCAAACTTGAAGCAGAAAACTTACTGTAAACCCGCCAGTGTGAATGTACCCTGTACGTTCACATGGGGGGGAAAACCTCCAGCTGTTTCAAAACTACAACTCCCAGCATGTACTGACAGACCGTGCATGCTGGGAGTTGTACTTTTGCAACAGCTGGAGGCACACTGGTTGGAAAACCTTCAGTTAGGTTCTGTTACCTAACTCAGTATTTTCCAACCAGTGTGCCTCCAGCTGTTGCAAAACTTCAACTCCCAGCATGTACTGATCGCCGAAAGGCATGCTGGGAGATGTAGTTATGCAACAGCTGGAGGGATCGCAACTACAACTCCCAGCATGCCCAGAGAGCTGTTTAGGCTTGCTGGGAGTTGCAGTTTTGCAACATCTGTAGAGCTATAGTTTAGAGACCACTGCATAGTGGTCTCCAAACTGTGGACCTCCAGATGTTGCAAAACTACAACTCCCAGCATGTCCAGACAGCAAACTGCTGTCTGGGCATGCTGGGAGTTGTAGTTTTGCAAGATCTGGAGGTGCACAGTATAGAGATCACTGTGCAGTGGTCTCAAACTGTAGACCTCCAGCTGTTGCAAAACTGCAACTCCCAGCAAGCCTAAACAGCTCTCTGGGCATGCTGGGAGTTGTAGTTTTGCAACATCTGGAGGGTTACAGTTTAGAGACCACTATAGTGGTCTCAGACTGTAGCCCTCCAGATGTTGCTAAGTAACTCACCGGCTTCCGTTGGATCCAGGGAGCTGCGTCGCGGTCCTCTTCTTCCGCCGATCGTCGCCCGCTGCCGCCGCTGATCGTCGCCCGCTGCCGTCGCCGATGGGTAAGTGGATCTTCGGCGCCGGTCCCTGTCGGTTTCCCCGTTCTGCCCCACCTATTGTGGGTGGGCAGGATGGGGAAACCGAAAGTAAACCCCTCCGCCCCCGATCTGCTATTGGTGGTCGCGTCTAGACCACCAATAGCAGAGATAGGAGGGGTGGCAACTCTGCCACCTCACTCCTATCGCTACAGGGGGATCGTGGGTGTCTAGGACACCCGCGATCCCCCTTCTATTCCGGGTCACCGGGTCACCATAGACCCGTATGACCCGGAATCGGCGCAAATCGCAAGTGTGAATTCACTTGCGATTTGCGCCGATCGCCGACATGGGGGGGTCTAATGACCCCCCTGGGCATTTGCGCGGGGTGTCTGCTGACAGATATCAGCATTCACCCCGGCTCGATCCCCGCCCGGCGCGCGGCGGGGACCGAAATTCCCACGGGCGTACAGGTACGCCCTTGGTCCTTAAGTACCAGGGAGCAAAGGCGTACCTGTACGCCCTTGGTCCTTAAGGGGTTAAAGAAATGGCGGTACGGCCAAATCCTTCTAGATCTGCAACACCACCACCTAAGAAGGCTGACCCTCGCCCTGTCACTCTATCTAGTATTAATCCTGGGAGACCACCTGGGAGCCAGAGACCAGTTTGTAGTTATTGTAACAAGAATGGAACTGGAAGAGTCAATGCTGGGCTTTAAACGGGCGTCCCCTGGGGTCGAGGACCGCACCCCAAGAGTAGAGGTAGAAGGTCCAGAATCAACTAACGACAAGAAGGGACTGTCTATGTATGTAACTGCTTGTCATTATGTACAGGTGATGATTGAAGGTGTCCGGTTACAAGCTCTGATAGATACGGGGTCTCTGGTATTCACTATTCCACAGGGTGTTTTCTATAAGTACTGGGGCCCGGAAAGGTTGTGTGACCCTCAGGAAGTGGACTTCAGAGTAATTGCAGGGAACGGGAGACCAGTACCCAGGCATGGTTACTGGGAGCCCACGGTGCAGGTGGGAAAACATGTGTTAGGAAGACAAGGGGTGATTGTCACAAATGTTAGGGATGAGGGAGCAGCTGATTTCATTTTAGGCATGAATATTATGAGGCACTGTTTTGATGATATTGTTTGTGCACTGCATGCATCTCTCCCTCACTTGTTACCCCCAGGCCGGCGAGCTGCCCAACCCCACCTCAAAATCCTCCAAGCAGAACAGAAGTTCGTAAATCATCATGGTGAAATCTGTCGAGTAAGGATTCAAGATATCCGAGCCATTAGTCTACAGCCACAGACAGAGACAGTGATTTGGTGCTGTGCCCGACCCGGGGTGAAAAATCAAGATTACAAAGTGCTCTTGGAGACCCTTCTGCTGGAAGATTGTCCCCTGGTGCGAGCTGCTAGAAGCCTGGTAACTGTACGGAATGGGAAGGTCCCAGTGAGACTTATCAATCTCTCTCAAATTGCTGTCCAACTACCCAAGTACACCCCAGTGGCTAGTTTACACCATCTAGACGTCCGAGATGTAGTCTCGAAGTAACAGGTGGTCCAACGAGGACCTGACCAGAACCCTGCGGAACCTTGGTGGAACCAACTACAGATAGGAGGCGAAGATACCCCCATGGAACAGGTGGAAGGAGTCATCCAGGTGGCTAAGAAACATCAAGAAGCTTTCAGTAAATTTCCCACAGACTTTGGCAGGACCACCATGATCAAACATAGGATTCTCACCGGAGACAATCCACCCATTAAAGAGAGACATCACCCTGTGGCTCCTGGGATGTATCAGACCATAAAGAAAATGCTCGTGGAGATGAAAGAGGCCAATGTCATCCAGGAAAGCCAGAGTCCATGGGCTGCACCTTTGGTCCTGGTGAAGAAAAAAGATGGCACCATCCGCTTTTGCGTGGATTACCGGAAACTGAACAACATAACTCATAAGGATGCCTATCCTCTCCCACGCATTGAAGAATCCTTGACTGCGTTGGGGTCTGCCGCCTACTTTTCCACACTGGATCTGACAAGCGGCTACTGGCAGATGCCAATGGCAGAAGAGGACAGAGAGAAGACCGCATTTGTAATCCCCATGGGTCTCTTCGAGTTAAAAAGTATGCCCTTTGGACTGTGCAATGCACCAGCTACTTTCCAATGCCTAATGGAGCGATGCTTAGGGCACCTCAACTTCCAGAGTGTTTTGTTGTATTTAGATGATGTCATAGTCTACTCTCGAACATATCAGGAACACCTGGATCACCTGAAAGAAGTTTTCCAAGTTGTAATCCGACATGGACTCAAGTTTAACGCCTTAAGGACCCAGCCAATTTTCACTGTAGGACACGGCCATTTTTTGGACATCTGACCACTGTCACTTTAAACATTAATAACTCTGGGATGCTTTCACCTTTCATTCTGATTCCAAGAGAGTTTTTTCATGACATATTCTACTTTATGTTAGTGGTAACATTTTGTCGATACTTGCATAATTTCTTGGTGAAAAATTCCCAAATTTTATGAAAAAATAGAAAATATTGCATTTTTTTTTAACTTTGAAGCTCTCTGCTTATAAGGAAAATGAATATCCCAAATAAATTATATATTGATTCACATATACAATATGTCTACTTTATGTTTACATCATAAAGTTGACATGTTTTTACTTTTGGAAGACATCAGAGGGCTTCAAAGTATAGCAGCAATTTTCCAATTTTTCATAAAATTATCAAAATCTAAGTTTTTCAGAGACCAGTTCTGTTTTGAAGTGGATTTGAAGGGCCTTCTTATTAGAAATACCCCACAAATGACCCCATTATAAAAACTGCACCCCTCAAAGTATTCAAAATGACATTCAAAAGAGGTTTGTTAACCCTTTAGGTGTTTCACAGGAATAGCAGCAAATTGAAGGGAAAATTGAAAATCTTAATTTTTTACTCTGGCATGTTCTTTTAGACCCAGTTATTGAATTTTTACAAGGGGTAAAAGGAGAGAAATCTTCCTAAAATGTGTAACCCAATTTCTCTCGAGAAAGAAAATACCTCATATGTGTATGTCAAGTGTTCGGCGGGGGCAGTAGAGGGCTCAGAAGGGAAGGAGCGACAGTGTAGGTGCTCTTGCTAATACAGAATTAAACACGTAATCCTAAGAATAACCTGGATAGGTTGTTTTGAAAATGCTCTAGGGGTAAGTAGCATGTAGTCGATAGACCCTAGCAGCCACCCTTACTGTGACCTAGCTTCCGGCTAGCCAGTATACCTTTCGTGTACTAACTAACAGGTAACTTATTGTTGGCAAATAAAATGTGTGAGATAATACAAATTCCTAGTCAGCTTGAAGCTAACTGTATAGAGAGCTGTACTAATGTCT
Organism: Hyla sarda; assembly: GCF_029499605.1. NCBI lineage: Eukaryota > Metazoa > Chordata > Amphibia > Anura > Hylidae > Hyla > Hyla sarda. The sequence goes on from NC_079193.1 coordinate 171,875,238, forward strand.
AGATAGTCTCATGTGTAGAGAGTTATACTAATGTTCAGTTTAGCCTCATAAAAATTGTGTGGAGAGCTAATAAAAATGTCTTAGGCAGCTATCTAATTGTCTAGTGAGGTCTAATTGTCTAGTAAGCTTCAAAATGTATAATAAGTTTGATAAAGTTGTATAGGAAGCTAAAAACTAAAGTATAGATAGCTTCTTTAAATGTCTAGATAGCTTTAAATGTCTAGATAGCATTAAATGTCTAGATAGCCTTATATGTCTAGATAGATTTCTAATTGCCTAATCCAGATACTAGGAAAGGTATCAAAAGAATGTAAATGTGTTTAGTCTACTTAGGATGTATAGCAAAAGTACAGATCATCCTGTTCTATAGCATCCTGTTCTAGTCCTAGTCCCTCTGTCTCAGGGGACAGACGTCGAGGCCGACTTATCTTTAGTAAGGGGGTTTGTGGTGTCCCGGTACCGCATCCTATACGGTACCTATGTATATGTGGGTCCCCATAGCCAGAGTCCCTAGGACGTAGGGAACCCTGTCACTAAGTTAACCCCTTGTCGCCTCTATTTCTACTAATAGACCAGTGGTCTATATAAGGTTAATGTAAATATAATGATATATCTGTAAATAAATGGTTAATTACCTGTGTCATAGCATTGCAGGACCTGCGGGTCATGTGACTAGGTGAACTCTATGGTATTAAGCTTAAGGACCTTTGGAGGCCCTGTGACGTAAGCAATCCCATTACTCTCTGTAATGGTGAATGGCAGATATTCGGACCAATCGGATTTGCCCCGCCCCCTGCCCATATAAGGGAGCGGCGGCCATGTTTCGCTCTCTTACCTCGTGGGCTGTCATGAGAGAAGGATCTGCGCAGCAACTAACGCAGTGAGTTAGGCCCGAGCCTTGCGGCAATGGCTGAACAATTCTAAGTCTAGAGTGTATCAATCCCCAGACACTCTGCAGCATCACCGGACCTAATAATCCCCTAAATCTGGACGGATCTGCAAATATCTACCCTAAATTCAGAGACTGTATGACTAGCTCAAGGTCCGCAACAACTGCCAGTCACTAAGCAAGATAAGGACTGTTTATATGAGACTGTTACTGTGCCTTGGATACTGCAAGCACTTAAGTAAAGTTGTTCAAGTTCAAGTTCAATCTCTTTGTGGACCTTCAGTCATTTCATGCACCTATCGTTACTGGGAAGGGCGGCGATAGGCTGAAGCATTGACTCAGCATACCAGCCCTCAGCCTGGCGTCACGAACTATAGGGTTAACCTTAACCCCTCCTATACCGATACATACCACGACTACCATACACCCCCCCAAGGGCTACCACATCCGCACTTGATAATAATGCCCTAATGGTACTCCCATTGCCCCCTGTGTCCCATGCAATGGCCACACATTTCCCTGTACAGTAATAACCCCCCTGTGCTCCCATGCAGGAATAATCCCGCTGTACAGTGTCCATATTAGGACATCATCAGGCATCAGCCACATACACATCATTCTTCCTCCCTCATTCTCGAATCCGTCCTCCATTAGAGTAATCTCGCTTCCTTCGTCGAACATGAAGTTAAAGGGGTACTCCGCCCCTAGACATCTTCGCCCCTATCTAAAGGATAGGGGATAAGATGTCAGATCGCCATGGTCGCGCTGCTGGGGACCCCCGGGATTGTCGCTGCGGCACCCCGCTGTCATTACTGCACAGAGCGTCATTACTGCACAGTGCGTAATGACGGGCGATACAGGGGACGGAGCAGCGTGACGTCATGGCTCTGCCCCTCGTGACATCACGCCCCGCCCCCTTAATACAAGTCTCCCCTCCCATAGACTCGTATTGAGGGGGGTGGGCCATGACATCACGAGGGGTGGAGCCGTGACATAACAATGCTCCGGTCCCTGTACTGCCCGTCATTACGTGCAGAGCGAACTCGCTCTGTGCAGTAATGACAGCGGGGTGCCGCAGCAGCAATCCCGGGGGTCTCCAGCAGCGGGATCACAGAGATCTGACATCTTATCCCCTATCCTTTGGATAGGGGATAAGATGTCTAGGGGCGGAGTACCCCTTTAACCTCTGTCATCCCTCAGCAAAATCTCTCTCCTCCTTCAGACGTAAATAAAATCCTCCAACAGTCTTACACCTGTGGTGGCCCAGTACAGGAGATGTAGCCCGGTACCCTTGCTGCCCTGTCAGGCAGCCTCCTTCAGTGTCCCCAGGGCGCCTTGTACCTGTTTCCCCCCCCCTCCCCCGTACATATGTTCTGCAGTGTATTGTATTACAAAATATGTTGTATATTTAAGAGTTATGTCATGTGATTGTTACCCAGGAGGTACCGGTGACCAGGTGATCCCAAGAGTGACCTATTGGCTCCCTGCTAGTCTCCCTTTTATAATCCCTGGGTGGAGCTAGCTTCTCTTTCTTGGAGCTTAGAGCTCTTGCTTCCTGCTGAGGTCCAGTGAAGTCGTGCCTAGTGTGTGTGTCCAGAGTGTGGGAGACCTCAAAGTCCAGTCCTGCAGCCACCATCAATTCAAGTAAGCTAAAGTCACAGCTTTATGAATCATGTTAAGTCACTCCCAATCATCTGTCAAGTCAGCGTGGTCTGCATTCAATTGTCCAGTCCTACTATAAGTCCCAGCAAGCCTTTAAAGTCTCTGCGTCACTGCTCCCTGGCTGAACTGTATAGACTTTACCAACTGTCTACCCTCAGTAAAGCTACTGTTATCGGTAACTTGGTGTCAGAGTCTTTATTGCCCCCGTGCCTAGCGCAGGATCCAGCGGTATACCTTTGGGTGGTTTTAGGCTAAACCACGCCCTGGCGTCACAAACACAAGGGGTTAATGCCATCTGCCCCTTGGGTAACAACAGCTGCCCTCATCACACCCCGCTATCACAAACCATCAGCTTAACCTCCCACATCCCTCAAACCTCACACAAATTCCGTCATACCCCAGAAAAATCTCCGTCATACCTCAGAAAAACCTCCATCATACCTCAGACAAACCTCCCTCAGCCCTCAGCTCTCAGCCAAACCTCGGTCATGCCTCAGATGTCAGCCAAACATCCGTCATTCGTTAACCCTCAGCCATCCCACCCACCGTCAGGTGTCAGAAGATACCGCCTCTGCCATCAGCTATCATCCCATACTCCCTCATAAAAAAGGGGCGGGGCACCCATTCAGACAGCGGAGGGCGGCGGCGTTCTCCAAGGGTAGCTCCTGCAGGCGGTGCCGAAACTGGAGGGGGGCAGTGACGAACGTCAGAGCTGATGTCGGAAGGTGTGGATCCGACCGCTGGAGTGGGCGGAGTCCAAGGGGGCGGTACGGCCTCGTCTTCCTGCCAAAATCTTGCCACCAGTGGAGTGCAGCAGACAGCATCAGCCCCGCAGTTCTCCAACTGGTAAGACATAGGTGGCGGGAGGGAAGCAGCAGGCGGCAGCAATCGGTCCTCTGCCCGCCGAACGTTAATTCATTGCTCCTTGTTTCCCAGTCTGGGTGCCTCCAGCTGTTGCAAAACTACAACTCCCAGCTGGAGGCACCCTGATTGGGAAACACTGCCATAAGTATAATGTGTGGTGTTCAGAGGGGATCCTGGTTATTGGGGGCGGAGTCCTATGGTGCAGCCTCATCATCCCGCCACCAGTGTAGTGCAGCAGCAGCCACCGGCAGCAATTGGTCCTCTGCCCTCCGAAAGGTAATTCATTGCTCCTTGTTTCCCAGCCTGGCTACCTCCAGCTGTTGCAAAACTACAACTCCCAGCATGTTCGCATGCTGGGAGTTGTAGTTTTGCAACAGCTGGAGGCATCCTGTTTGGGAAACGCTGCCATAAGTCTAATGTGTGGTGTTCTGAGGGGATCCTGGTTATTGGGGGAGGAGTCCAATGGTGCGGCCTCATCTTCCCGCCACCAGTGTAGCGCAGCAGCAGCAATCGGTCCTCTGCTCACCGAAATGTAATTCATTGCTTCTTGTTTCCCAGCCTGGCTGCCACCAGTTGTTGCAAAACTACAACTCTCAACATGCCCGCATGCTGGGAGTTGTAGTTTTGCAACAGCTGGAGTCACCACTCTTAGGCTAAGTTTCCACTTGTTTTTTTTCTGGCAGTTTTTGGAATACTGCCACTGCAGTTTTTGAGCCAAAGCCAGAAATGTATTCAAAAGGAATAGGATATATAAAGGAAGGACTTACACTTATCCTCCCTTATGGATCCACTTCTGACTGGCTCAAAAACTGCAGTGGCAGATATCCAAAAACTGGCAGGAAAAAAAACAAGTGGAAACTTAGCCTAAACATAACAAAAACTTGCAATGTTTATTTTATGTTTGTCATATACTCCTAAAATAATAATTATGCTATTTTTTTCAGTATTCAATAACCTCAGGCTAGCATATGTGAACACATCACAAAACCTTAGTTTTGGAACTATATAAAAAGTGAAAGAAGGTAAATTATTATATTTCCCAACATGACTTATTGGTTTATTGAAAATCATTTTTTAAATACTTGCAAATGCATAATTCAGCGTTTTATTTCCACAGTTGAAAAACATTGTTGTAACACCCACCACGGTTATTTTGGGTTTAGCACCTGCTGGACTCCTTTTAACCAAGTAGTCAGATATTGCACACTTATTGTTAGCCATTAAGGCTTTCATCTGTGATGTCCCAGTACAGGACATGGTCCTGCACTACCCTTAGGCCCTGTCAGGTTGAGACCCTCAGTGACCTAGGGGCTTCCCTGCAAGGTCTCCCCCTGTTGTTTCCAGAATGTTGTGTATATCACTTTAATGCCTAGATAGTATCCTTATGTATAGGTAGTACAAAGGACCTGCATAAGTCTGTCACATGTTACGTTATGCAGTCACATGAGTTGTTGTCACATGTTCTCCCAGAGAGCACCAGCTTAACCTATGACCCGCAGCTTTACCAAGGGGCTTTAGTCCAGCCCCCCACTATATAAAGGGGCAGCCATTACAATTTCTCTCAGATTCCATCTGCTACTGAGCACAGCAACCACCAGAGATCTCAATGCAAGTGATCAGCATCTGGAAGACCCCAAAAGCTACAGTCAATCCAGTAAGTCTCATCTCTTCAGTATGTCTGCTGTCACTGAAACTAGTAAAGTCCTGCATATAGTGAAGTCCAATCTGAAGTCAAGTTAATTACAAGTGTATTGGTCCAGCAAGCTGCGAGGTCCTTCTGGGTCCTGGCCACCTCTCTGGGAAATCTGGCCTTAGCTGTGAAGATAATTCCATCTGTCTTATACTCAGTAAAGCCTCCGTTTGACCACAACTGGTTGTGGACTCTGATTTCACTACTAGCAACTGGGAAAGCGGAGGAAACGGGCGTGTGGTGTTCCGGAACCCTAAAACCACACTGGCTTCACGAACACTAGGGGTTAACAACATCTTGCCCCTGGGGTTAATACCATCCAATCCCACCACTCACACCGCTACACCCATGGTCCCACTATACACCCATGGGTCACCACAATCTTGGCGTCACAAACAGGATACGGGTGTGTGCCTTCACATCTCAGCCTCCCAGTCAAAGCAAGTCAGGCCACCCCTTAACAGTATAAGGGTGTGTGCCATATGCAAGTTGCTGCAAGTCCTTCCCCCCAGTCTGAACTGTGCCTAATAGAAAATCGCATGCAGTTGTGAAAAAGTGTGCGCCACTAAAGTGTACAGGACTGTGTTACTAAAGTCTGTTTTTACTTTGGCACGGATAAAGTAGTGGGGAGGGTGAAGGAAAGACTCTTAACTGTTGTTGCTAAGTGTGTCAAGTCCATACCTGAAGGGGTTAAACAGAGTCTGGTGCTTCCCGCACGCGGGAGCGGTCGCAGCTCTGCCCAGTCAGTCCCCAGCGGTGACGCCTCTTCAGTGTGCGAGCCGGAACTAAGAATGCACCCTGTGTTGCACAGGGGAAGAATTTACCAACCGGACCAAACAGGAAGGTCCTTGGGTGCAGCCATAGCGAAGGTTCCTGCGGCTGCGTCCGGCTGTACAGAATATCAGCAAGTACCCGCTGCAGCGCAGACTCTGCATAAACCATCGACTTACTGCAATAAGTCTCCAGCACCAGTGGCAACTAGCATTAACCCCTCGGTGCCCAACAAAGTCTGCAGGTACTCGCTACAGTCTATTGCCAGGTGTCTTAAAGAGACAGCGCACCCAATTCTTCTTAAAGAGACAGTGCACCCAATTCTTCTTAAAAAGACAGTGCTCTCAATTCTTAAAGAGACAGCACACTCAAGTCTTCTTAAAGTGACAGCGTACTGCAAAAGTCTACAAGATGTCAGCACCGGTATTCTTGGGGAATCCTGTCCTCCCTACCCCTTCACCCTGAGGGATTTCAAGGAGAAGATCCAGAGCTTGTTTGTCTTTTATTCTCTCCCTCCTAATCAACAGGTGCAACTGCTTACAGGACAACTACAGGGACCAGCACTTGAGGAAGTCCGCACCTGGCCCGCTTACGAGAAGGCAATGGTAGAGCAGATCTTTGAGGGGTTGTACCAGGTATTTGAGTCACATTCTCCGTCAGAGGTATGCCTCCGGTTGTATGAGAGACGGCAGAAGCCAGGTGAGACTCTGAGAGCTTATGAAGTAGCTTTACAAAATTCCCTAGAGACTGTTCAAAAACTAGATGCTATCACTCCCAAGCAGGGCAACAAGGTGTTAATCGACAGATTTATTGATGGGGCTCATAATAAGTGGAACAAAGCCCCGTTGAGAATGCTAGCAGTTCAGAATCGCAGTATGTCCTTCACCGATTTTAAAAGACTGGCTATTCAAGTAATTGAGTCCGGGACTGAGTCTAAAGATATTTGTACTCCCCTTGCACCTACTCAGGAGCCCTCAGGGGTGAAAGTCAGGCCTATACTGCCCCATTCAAATGTCCTGACTGCAGTCCAAGCAGCCACGTCATTTACTACGGATTAAGACTTACAACATATTAAACAGGACCTTGCACAATTGACTAAGGTTATCAGGGAGCTCGCCACCCGGCCTGCTCCACTCTCCCGTGAGCAATCCTTGCCTAGAGAAACCCCCTCTACTCCTGCCCCAGTTACTGTGCTCCTTCACCTGCTAGGTGTTCTGGGAGTAATAGACCCTTCTGTACTCACTAACAAGTCTGGACACTGGACAACGCACTGCTGGGGTTTAAATGGAATTCCCCCTGGGGTCAAGGACCGGTCCCCAGGAAAACAGCCAACAGTCACAACTCCAGAACACCCTAAGTCAGAACTATCCCTTTATGTCGCCCCCTGCCCCTATGTAAAAGTCATTGTAGAAGGTGTACAGTTGGAGGCGTTAATAGGTACAGGGTCACAAGTGTCTACTATAACCAATGATGTTTTTTACAAGTACTGGAATGCTAATTTGTTGTGTGAACCTGATAATGTTGATTTCAGTGTAGTGGCAGGTAATGGGAAACCAATACCCAGGCATGGATATTGGGAGCCCACCATTTAAGTTGGAAAACATGTGCTTAAGGGACAGGTAGTGATTGTAACTGGTGTGTCTGATAAGGGATCTGCAGAATTCATATTGGGGATGGATATCATGAAACATTTACTGACATAGCAGATTCTTTGCATGCCTCTCTCCCCTACATGTCCCCCTCAGGCCAGCGGGCTGCTCAGCACCACTTAAAGGTTCTCCAAGCAGAGCAGAAGTTTGCCAATCGACGAGGAGAAGTTTGCAAAGTACGGATTCATGACATCAGGTTGGTGACCTTACAATTTAACACAGATACAGATCTGTGGTGCCGTGCACATCCTGGAGTGAGAAACAAGGACTACCAAGCCCTGCTAGAGCCTATGCAGTTAGAAGATCATCCTCTAGTTCGAGCAGCAAGGAGTCTAGTCACCGTTATCTATGGGAAAGTTCCAGTCCGACTAGTCAATCTGTCAAGTGTGGCTACCATCCTACCAAAGTACACGCCAGTGGCCCAGTTGTATCTTCTAGAGCCAGGTGATATTTTATCAGAAAGCAAAGTGGCTCGACAACGAGCAGCCCAAGTGACTCTAGGTTCTTTGGAAAATCCCTCGAACCCTGGAGGCGCAACTTCAAGTGGGAGACGAGACCACCCCGAAGGATCAAGTCAACGGGGTTATCAGGAGGTACCACAAAGCCTTCAGTAAGTATCCTACAGACTTTGGACATATGTCTATGATCCAGCATCGGATTTTGACAGGCGACAACCCATCCATCAAAAAGAGACACTGTTCAGTAGCACCAGACATGTATCAAACTGTCAAGAAGATGTTAGTCAACATGAAGGACGCAGACATCATTCAGGAAAGTCAAAGTCTCTGGGTGGCGCCCCTTGTCGTCCTGGTCAAAAAGAAGGATGAGACCATCCTTTGCTTTGTCGACCATAGAAAACTGAATGACATCACCCATAAGGACGCTTATCCTCTTCCAAGAATCAAGGAATCCCTCCCCGCCCTTGGGTCCGCAGCGTACTTCTCCACCTTGGACTTAATCATTGGGTATTGGCAAGTGCCTATGGCTGTGGAAGACCGAGAGAAGACAGCCTCGTGTCCCCCATAGGACTGTTTGTGTACAAGAGTATATCGTTTGGACTGTGCAATGCCCCTGCTACTTTCCAGTGGCTGCTGGAGTGATGCTTGGGCCATTTAAACCTTCAGAGTGTCCTGCTGTACCTCGATGATGTCATTGTATACTCTAACTCCTACCAAGGAGCATCTTGGTCATCTGTCAGACATCTTCCAAGTGTTGATCAAACATGGATTGAAGATCAAGTCGTCCAAGTGCCATCTGCTTAAACCTCAGGTACACTACCTAGGTCATGTTGTTCTGTTAAGAGCTGGCATACCCTGCGCACAGTGAAAGACGTCCGGATCTTCCTGGGATTTGCCGTCTACTACCGCCACTTCATTCCTCACTTCGCCCAGATTGCGGAACCCCTCACCCATCCTGGCGTATCCAGACTACACTAAGCTGTTCCGGCTGTACACCGATGCCAGCTTCGAAGGTTTGGGGGCGGTCCTATCCAGAGTCCAGGAAGGACAAGAGTGAGTGATAGCCTATGCCAGTCGTAATCTGCGAGGAGCAGAGAAGAACGATGCCAATTATAGCTCCTTCAAGCTGGAACTCCTGGCCCTCATGTGGACTGTGACTGAGAAGTTTAAAGATTATTTGGCTGCCACACTGTTCACTGTCTATACATATAATCAACTGGCCCTGAACACCGCCAAACTGGGTGCCATTGAACAGTGTTGGGCTTCAAGTTTGGCCAGTTATGACTTCACCATCAAGTACAGAAGTGGCAAGTTGAATGTCAATGCCGATGTACTGTCTCGGATGAGCCCTGGCAAAGAACCACCTGTTGAAGATGAGTGGGAAGACGTGGAGATTCCCCCATTCTACCAGAAATTTGTGAGTCAGAATGTTGCGACCACCCTCAAAGAGGGTGAATCTAGGTCCAAGAAAGTCCAGGAAGACTTGTACACCTGGAAGACTCTGCAAAACGAAAGTCGAGTCATGGGGGATCTGTTGGACTACCTTCTAATGAAAAAGGTGCCAACCCGTTTACGCCGGGCTCAGAGCGACTACAAACTTGCGACTCAAGCATTTGTGGCGACAAAGGAAGCGACTGTTCATGCATAAGGGACTGTTGTACCAAAACTCTTTGGATCCGGTGTCAGGTGAACGACTTCATCAGATCCTGGTTCCCCGAAGAGATGCGGCGATGGTCCTCAATGCCTACCATGATCAGTTGGGACACTTTGGGGTCCACAAGACCGAAGCTACTGTCCGACGACGGTTCTACTGGATTGGAATGCAAAGTGACATTGAGAAATGGTGCAGTGAGTGTGCAGTCTGCAATGTCACCAAGAATGCCCGCAGGGACGCCAGAGCACCCCTCCATTCCATCCAGAGTGAAAGGCCTAACCAGTTGGTCACGCTGGACCATGTCAAGTTGTCTCCTACCCGGTCCGGGCATTCCTATGCTCTAACCATGGTAGATCATTACTCCAATTGGGTTGTAGTCGTACCAGTCAAAGATCTCACAGCCAAAACCACATCCCAGATGTTCTACTCCCATTGGGTAATATCCTCGGATGTCCAGAGTCTGTCCTCACTGACCGAGGAATGGCCTTTGAGGCCCAACTCTTCCAAGAGTTATGTCAATTTCATGCCTGCAAGAAACTCAGGACAACTGCTTATCACCCTCAAGGGAACGGGCTCTGTGAGAGAATCAACCAAGTCTTCATCCACATGCTGCGAGCAGAAGAGTGGCCCCGGTTGTTACCAGAACTATTGGAGATTTATAACAATACTGTGCACTGTTCCACTGGATACACTCCATTCTATTTGATGATGGGACAACATGGCCAGCTACCAAAAGATAGGATGTTTAGACTCCAAGTTCCCTTCAATAATTCTCCAAAAGCTTCCATGGTATGGGTCTCCGACCATCAGAAAAGGATCCAGGAAGCAAAGGAAATCATCACTAGAAAGATGGGTGAGGCTCAACAGAGGCAGCAGCAAGATTACAACCATCATGTCTCCGCCAAACCTCTCCAGATAGGCAACCAGGTCTGGCTGTGGAAATTTCCAAGAACTCACAAACTGGACTCCATCTGGGAAACAGAGCCCTATACAGTGACCGCAGTACCCTACCCCCAACTCAAATGTCAGCTCAAGTTCTGTCACTGTTGGTGCAGGAATAAACTCCAGTCTCCAGTCTATCTGCTTCACCCATGTCAGTACCCCCAATTCCAAGTTCCCGTCCTGTCAGTCAAGAGTCATAACCTACTTTGGCTGCTGAAAGGGGAGAACCAGTCACAAGTCCAGCTGAGTCAAGAGCTTCTGAAGAGGTTGCTGTTCCCGGGTCTCAAGAAATGGTGCTGCATAGGTCCCAATGGTCCACGCAAGGGCAGATACCTGCTAGATACTAAGACTAAAACACAATAAATGTACACATATTTATGTAAACACAAGTCAAGTATACCTCAGTCACATACAGTAGTACTGTATCACTCACATTACACAGTCTACTAACAGTCATATGTCAAATGTATATAATGTCATATATCATTATGTTCGTGCACAGGATGCTTTCCTGGCCAGAAAGTACTTCTGATACTCACCTAAATGCACATAGTCAATACAAGGTAACGTGAATGTCAAAGTGTTATCTGTGTTCATTGTCTAGCATAAATATGTCTAGAATAAACTAAAAATAGTGTTCTGGGGAGATGTGTTTTAAATGCCAAGACCCCAGTAGCCAAGTCTAGTCGTGTATACAATGTCTAGTATATAGTCTAGTCATGTACAGTATATCATAGACATAGTCAAAATGTTATGTTATGTCTAGTAAACTGTTATGTAAGTCAGTAAGTGCATAGTCAAAGGTTCTTACAAGTAAAGTTAACTTATATGCACAAGTTGAATGTCATCTCTAATCCTGTTCAAATCAGAGCGTGTATGGACAATTTATACAAGGACTCTAATGTTATCCGTTATTTCACCAGCCTGAAATGGACGTTTGTGTACTAAATGCCGCAGGACTGCATCTGGCCCCGCGGCCACTTCATTCCTCAACCCTGACAGAACCTACATCGAGGATGACTTATGTTAAGTAGGGGGTTTGTGATGTCCAGGACAGGACATGGTCCTGTACTACCCTTAGGTCCTGTCAGGTTGAGACCCTCAGTGACCTGGGGGCTCCCCTGCAAGGTCTCCCCCTGTTTTTTCCAGAATGTTGTGGTATATCACTTTAATGCCTAGACAGTATCCTTATGTATAGGGTATAGGTAGTACAAAGGACCTGTGGGAGATCTCAAGGACCTGTGTGGACGTAGAATGCTCTGCAGGCGCACAGCAGGGCTCAGGAGTGAGAGCACACCATGTATATTTGAGGTGATTTGCACAGGGGTGGCTTATCGTTACAGCAGTTCTGACATAAATGCAGAAAAAAGAACACTCACATGTGACCCAATTTTGGACACTACACCCCTCACGGAATGGAACAAGGGGTATAGTGAGCCTTAACACCCCACAGGTGTGTGAAGAATTTTCGTTAAAGTTGGACGTGAAAATGAAAATGTTTTATTTTTTTCCGTAAAATGCTGGTGTTATCCCAAATTTTATGGAAGTATGGAAATATCCCTTATGTGGATATAAAGTGCTCTGCGGGCAAACTACAATGCTCAGAAGAGAAAGAGGCTTTTGGAAAGAGAATGTGTACCAGAAAAGTGGACTCCCCCCCTCACATGTTACCCCATTTTGGATACTACACCCATCACGGAATGTAATAAGTGGTGCAGTGAGCATTTACACCCTAAAGGTGTCTGACAGATTTTGTGAACAGTGGTCCATGAAAATGAAAATTGTATTTTTCATTTGCACAGCCCACTGTTCCAAACATTTGTCGAACGCCAGTGGGGTGTAATGCTCACTGCACCCCTTATTACATTCCATGAGGGGTGTAGTTTCCAAAATGGGGTCACATATGGGGGGTCCACTGTTCTGGCATTATATGGGAGGCTTTGTAAACGCACATGGCCAAAAGCCCAATGGCGCTCCTTCGGAGCATTGTAGTGCGCCAGCAGAGCACTTTACATCCACATATGGGGTATTTCCATACTCAGAAGAAACAGGGTGAAAATTTTGGGAGGCTTTTTCTCCTATTTCCCCTTGTGAAAAAAAATTGGGGGTAGCACCAGCATTTTTGTGAAAAAAAATCTAATTTTTCATTTTCACTTCCAACTTTAGCGGAAATTTGTCAAACACCTGTGGGGTGTAAAGGCTCACTGTACCCCTTGTTACGTCCCTTGAGGGGTGTTGTTTCCCAAATAGTGTGCCATGTGGGGCTTTTTTTTTTTTTTTGTTGCTGTACTGGCACCGTAGGGGCTTCCTAAATGCGACATGCCCCCCAAAAACCATTTCAGCAAAATTTGCTTTCAAAAAGCCAAATGGGGCTCCTTCTCTTCTGAGCATTGTAGTGCACCCGCAGTGCACTTGATGTCCACACATGGGGTATTTCCATACTCAGAAGAGATGGCGTTACAAATTTGGGGTGGGGGGGCATTTTCTTCTATTACCCCTTGTAAAAAATGTAAAAAATTGGGAGAAAACAAGCATTTTTACATTCGTTGAGGGGTGTAGTTTCCAAAATAGTGTGCCACGTGGAGGTTTTTTATTTATTTATTTATTTATTTTTTTGCTGTTCTAGCACCATAGGGGCTTGCTAAATGTGACATGCCCCCCAAAAACCATTTCAGAAAACTCACTCTTCAAAATCCCATTGTCGCTCCTTCCCTTCTGAGCCCTCTAGTGCACCCACAGAGCACTTAACATCCACATGTTAGGTATTTCCTTACTAGAGAGAAATTGGGTTACAAATTTTAGGAAGATTTCTCTCCTTTTACCCATTGTTAAAATTCAAAAACTGGGTCTACAAGAACATGCGAGAGTAAAAAAATTAAGATTTAGAATTTTGTCCTTCACATTGCTGCTATTCCTGTGAAACACAGGGTGTTAACACACTTTATAAATGTCATTTTGAATACTTTGAGGAGTGCAGTTTTTATAATGGGGTCGTTTATGGAGTATTTCTAATATGAAGGCCCTTCAAATCCACTTCAAAACTGAACTGGTCCCTGAAAAATTCTGATTTTGAAAATTTTGAGAAAAATTGGAAAATTGCTGCTGAACTTTGAAGCCCTCTGGTGTCTTCCAAAAGTAAAAACATGTCAACTTTATGATGCAAACATAAAGTAGACATATGGTATACGTGAATCAATATATAATTTAATTGGGATGTCCATTTTCCTTATGAGCAGAGAATTTCAAAGTTAAAAAAATGCAAAATTTTTTAAATTGTTCATAAAATTTAGGATTTTTTTTTACGAAGAAATGAGGCAAGTATGGATGAAAATTTACCACTACCATAAAGTAGAATATGTCACGAAAAAAAACTATCTTGGAATCAGAAAAAAAGCATGCCAGAGTTAATAATGCTTAAAGTGACAGTGGCCAGAGGTGCAAAAAATGCTCGGGTCCTTAAGGGGAAAATCCTTAAGGGGTTAAGTACTTGATACTTTCCTGTCAATATTTATCATTATTGAGTTTTTATTTTTTTTGTATCGTATTAACGCTTTTCTTTTGTCATGAAGGCGATAAGAGCTTTATATCACAAAGGATGCACTGAAAAGGAATTGATTATGCTTCAGCATAAATTTGAAAGAACAATTTCTAAAGTATTTTTTATCTTTCACTCTCTATGTATGTACCACAGTGGCCCTCATTTACTATTGCGGGTTGTGCGCCAGAATTTGTGCCAGAATTCAAAAACCCTGACTAACTCTCCATTTTGCTAAGAAAACCTGAAAAGGGGGCGTGGTTGCTGGGGAAAGGGGGCGTGGTCGTCAAAAAGGGGCGTGCTCCTGACATTCTCACAAAAACCCAACATATTTACTAAGGTTTCCACATAAAATGTGGTGGATTTGAGCTGAGGAAAACCCCACAGATCAGAGAATGTGTAAAAAAAAAGAAAAGTGTAGGGAAAGGGGAAAATGTAGGGAAACCTTAGTAAATAACGTGGAAAATAAATTGTAGGGATTTAAAACCCACAAGAAACCTACACAACACTCATAGTAAATAAGGGCTAATGTGTGTGGTGAGAGACCACAGAAACGTTGTTGTACTTGTATTACTGTAATAAAGCTACCTCACTGCTTTCAATATGCCTGTGTGCTGCAGTCGCTTCCTTTGTGTGTGTGTGCGTGTGTGTGTGTGTATATATGTATATATATATATAGAAATAATAAGTCAAGGGGAGCACCGTGCACCAGGATTCCAGATCCGCCCGGGTGCCAAGCTTCGGGAACCGACCAACTCCCAAGTAATATGTAGAATCAAGTAGAAGCGGCACACCAGTATACCAGTGAAAGGGTGGGTTAATTCACACATCTGTGCAGGAAAGCTACGTTTCGGCTCGACAATAGAGCCTTTCTCAAGCATGCTTGAGAAAGGCTCTATTGTCGAGCCGAAACGTAGCTTTCCTGCACAGATGTGTGAATAAACCCACGCTTTCACTGGTATACTGGTGTGCCGCTTCTACTTGATTCTATATATATATATATATATATATATATATATATATTTTATATATATATATTATTATTTTTTTACTCGTTTTGAAAATCAGTAACATCGACTTTCATATTTCATATAGATCAGCAATTAAGACGAATATTACATAATTTGGGATAAAAAAATGAATTATTAAAAAAATGTTTGCTCTTGGTCACTGCACCTGCACTCACATTTAAGCTCAGAAATGTTTTATTTTTACAGTTATAGCTTGTCTGGGCACTAGTAACCATGAAATATTTCATGAGATGTTTTTTGAATTTTCTGGGATGTAAAATTTGGCAAAAAATCTGCAATTTTGGCGCAAAAAAATCCAATTTGGCTGCAAGTTAAAAAAAATGGGCGCAAAAAAACAAAAGTGGCGCGAAATGAATTTTCACATATTTTTTATATTTTCAAAGCAGCACAAAAGACCATTGAGAATGTGAGGAAAAAAATAATAAGAATAATATCGCTGGAACAGAAATTAAATTTTTGAATTTCCAGCTGAATTTTTCCACAGAATTCCAAACAGAAGTTCCTCTGTGTGTACATGTGAGAGGGCTAGACAGGAAAAAGGAGTGCAGAGCTTCCCATAGAGTAGTATTGCAACAAAAGTAGTGATAAAAGTGATATCTCAAGAAAGAAACTGCTCACCTTTGGTTGTTGTGTTTCTCAAGACACAACAACTTATAGTACCATAATGGAATATCCGTGGTAGTGGTGCTGCCTCCCGGTTATCAGTACTGCTGGTTCCCCGGATCGATGAATACAAATCAGTGACTAGAGGGTACAAGAACAATGCGGGGTAACAGGCGCGATCCACTGGAACAGACTTGCTTCAGACAGGTTGAAGATAAAAGTTGATTTATTAGCCAAGGATACACAAACGCGTTTCGAGGTATAGCAACCTCTTTATCAATGTGAGTATGGCGCGTACATGGCAAAATAGTGAATTGCATGAAAGGTGTTAGATATTAAATGTACATCTGTTTCCCCCTTTTCCCATCAGCAACCCAACATGTGAGAATTCTCCACTCTGTCAACTGGTAGGACAGATAGAACTTTTATTTGACACCTAAATACTAAATAAAATGTCCCCTTTGGTATTCTAAATCCTTATAAGCAAAATTAATAAGAACTTTAGTCCTGTCAGCTGCTGACAGGACTAAGGAAAAACAGATTTGCATTTTAAATCCATACTTCCCTTATGGCACAACAACACATGGGGATGAGGAAAGGGATCTCCCGGATAGATCTCAAAATTGACATCTAAATATAGCCTCTACTGAAGATCCTACTAAGTCTTATATTAAATAAAAATAAAGAAGTCATCCTAAGAAAGGTAGATGAGGAGATAATAAGAGGAGATAATTAAAATAATGAGAGAGCACTATGAGGAGTTATATTCCTCTCAAAATGAGCAGGTGGGATTCAATACCTAGGAGTTTTTTGAGGGGATAAATATGCCAAGTTTAACATTTGATCAAGCTAATAGTCTAGAAGCACCAATCTCCCTAGATGAGTTGAAACTTGCTTTAGAACAAATGTCCAATGAGAAAGTCCCTGGTATAGATGAGTTGCCGACTAAAATTTATAAATGACATGGAGAAATCCTCTTACCATATCTCTTGGATGTGCTAGAGCAGTGGTTCTCAACCTGGGGTACAAGTACTCTCAGGGGTACTTAGCAGTTCTCCAGGGGGTACTTGAAAAAAACAAACAGTAATGGCACTGGTTACTGGTCTGGACAACTTTGAAAGAAATGGTAGGCTGACGTCACTGCCCCGAGGAGCTCCACTGCCCCTGCAAACCGGGAACCTACTGCTATGAGCCATAGCAATAGGTCTTCAGACCAGAAATGCAGTGGAGCACCAAAGCGGGACAGTATGGTGGCCTACAACTATATAAGGGGCAGTTTTGGGGGCCTACATCTATATTTGGGGGCATAACTTTATGGGGATGCAAAGCGGGTATTATTTCTGTGTGTGACAATAAACATGGGTAGTTTGTTAATAGGTGGGTATTGTACTGCAGAAAGAAGCCTAAAATGTTTGTTTGGTTGGTTCTGTAAAAAAGTATTGTATGGGAGAAATCTTAATGGCTGTCTAGGCCAGATAGTGAAGAAAAGAAAAGTAAACAACTCTGGTGAGAGAAGACGTCACCTGTAAATCGGGGGACTGGGGAGATAGGTAGAGGAACAGGGGGCTTGTTATAGAGGAAAGTAAAGCATATGAATTATACTTTAATCATTACAAAATGTCTCTAATATGGGGCACAATTTTTTGGGAATGGGCTGTCAAGGGGTACTCAGGCAAAAAAGGTTGAGAACCACTGTGCCAGAGGACGCTCAAGAACAAAACTTCCCTGGTTCAATGAGAGAGGCAAATGTGGTGCTGACTCCCAAAGCTGACAAAGACTTGCAAGTACCGGAGTCATATAGACCAATTTCCTTACTAACAGTCGATGTAAAGATACAAGCAAAGGTGTTGGCTAATCGTTTAGAGGGAGTTATCACCACCATTGTCCATGAAGATCAAACGTGATTCATTCCTAACAGATTAGCCTCAAAAAATATCCGGAGATTATTCTTAAATATTTAAACAGCTCCGAAAAGGAAGTGGCTAGTGGCAGTTGCATCTTTAGATGCAGACAAAGCCTTAGATAGTGTAGAATGGGTCTATCTTTGGGAGGTGCTACACAGGTTTGGAATGGGTCCGGTATATATCATGGATCCAATTGTTATATTCAGTTCCTATTGCGAGACTAAAAATTAGCCCTTTCAGCTATTTCGGTGGAATTGGCAGGTTTGTCCACTGTCACCGCTGCTTTTCGCGGTAGCAGTGGAAGCCCTTGCATTTGCTCTAAGGCAATCTTGCTTAATTAAAAGTCTCTGTTATGACACCATGCAGGAGACTGTCGCACTATATGCAGATGACTTGTTATTGTTTCTAAATGAGTGGCAAGATTATCTGCCTGCGGCCATGGCATTAATTAACAAATTTGGTGATGCATCGGGTATTAATATTAATTGGGAGAAATCTGCAGTTTTACCATTACTTAGCCCAGTTCTACAAGAGGTAAGTCTGAACAGTCCCCTCAAATTAGTGAGTTCATTTAAGTACCTAGGGGTGCAGATTACCAGTAATGCAAATGATTATGGGGCATATCATTTGGATCCATTGTTAGATAAATAAATAAAAAGTAAGGATTGGTGTAAATTGCCATTATCATTAATTGGTAGAATGAACCTATGTAAAATGACATTAATGTCACAATTAATATACTTACTAAATAATGCTCCAATATGGTTACAGAGAGTTACTTTATTAAAATAAATAGAATTCTTAGTGACTTTATCTGGAAATGTGGTACCCCAAGAATTAAATTAGAAACTCTACAGAGGGATAAAGAAGGGGGTGGACTGGCAATACTAAAACCTTGGCTATATTACCTTGTCTCTCAGATGCAACATTTGAGAGGTTGGGCGATAAATGATAGGGAAACAAAAATTACTAAATTATTAATGTATTAGACAGGAGCAGATAATTTGATAGAAGCCCTTGAAAATGTGCTTGTGATGCCAGGGCGTGGTTTATCCTCTACACCACCCGAAGAAATACCGCTGGATCCTGGGCTAGGCACGGGGACAAATAATGGGACCTAACAACTTTATGGGGATGCAAAGCTGGTACTATTCCTGTGTGTACCCGCTTTGCAGGAAGTTTGTTAATAGGGGGGTATTGTACTGCAGAAGGAAGCCTAAAATGTTTGTTTGGCTGGTTTAGGCCAGATAGTGAAGAAAACAAAATCCCATTATAGTCTATGGGATTTTTACATTCTCCGTTTTAACCCGTCATAGCCCGTTATTAATAACGTACATTATTTTGTGACGGAAGAAAGTAACAGGAGAAATAGTGCATGCACTATTTTTCCGTTCTTTCTACAGCAGTGTTTCCCAAACAGGGTGCCTCCAGCTGTTTCAAGACTCCCAGCCTGCCGGGACAGTAAATGGCTGTCCGGCAATACTGGGAGTTCTTGTTTTGCAACAGCTGGAGGCTCCGTTTAGGAAACACTGCCGTGACTAGGAGACGTTTTTCATTTTTATTGGGGGGGGGAGGGACGTGTAAGGGGGTGTATATGTAGTGTTTTACTTTTTATAATGTGGTAGTGTAGTGTTTTTAGGGTACATTCACACGGGCGGGGGTTCACAGTGAGTTTTCCGGTAGGAGTTTGAGCTGCGGTGGAAAACTTGCCGCAGCTCAAACTTGTAGAAGGAAACCCACTGTAAACCCCCGCTCGTGTGAATGTACCCTGTCCATTCACATGGGGGGGAGGGCGCCCCAAACCTTCAGCTGTTGCAAAACTACAACTTTCAGCATGCACTGACAGACATTACATGCTGGGAGTTGTGGTTTTGCAACAGCTGTAAGGACACTGGTGGGGAACCACTGAGTTAGGAAACAGACTCTAGCTCAGTGATTACAACCCTTGGGAGTTGTAGTTTTGCCTCCAGATGTTGCAAAACTACAACTCCCAGCATGTACGGTCTGTCAGTGCATTCTGGGAGTTGTAGTTTTGCGACAGCTGGAGGCACACAGGTGGCATCACTGAATTAGGTAACAGACTCTAGCTCAGTGTTTCACAAACCAGTGTGCCTACAGCTGTTGCAAAACTACAACTCCCAGCATGCACTGACAGCCGAAAGGCATGCTAGGAGTTGTAGTTATGCAACAACTGGGGAAGAACAGTTTGGAGACCGCTAAGCAGAGGTCTCCAAACTGTAGCCTTCCAGCTACAGATGTTGCAAAACTTCAACTCCAAGCATGCCTAGACTGTCCAGGCATGCTGGGAGTTGTAATTTTGCAACATCTGGAGGGCCACAGTTTGGAGACCACTGTGTAGTGGTCTCCAAACTGTGGTCCTCCCGATGTTGCAAAACTACAACTTTCAGAATGCACTAACTGTCTGGGCATGCTGGGAATTGTAGTTTTGCAAAATCTGGAGGGTTACAGTCTGGAGACCACCATATACTGGTCTCCAAATTGTGCCACTTCAGATGTGGCAAAACTACAACTCCCAGCATGCCCAGACAGTCAGAGCATGCTGAAAGTTGTAGATTTGCAACATCTGGAGGACTACAGTTTGGAGATCACTACACAGTGGTCTCCAAACTGTGGCCCTCCAGATTTTGCAAAACTACAACTCCCAGCATGCCCAGAGACAGCCTTTGGCTGTCTGTACATTTTGGGAGTAGTAGTTTTGCAACTTTTAGAAGGCCACAGTGAAGATTACTTACCAGCTATCTACACTGCAGCCTCTCAGGACCCCCACCCCCCCCCCAGGCATATGCTTGGGATGCCTGCTGATAGATATCAGCAGTCAACCTGGTCCGATCACTGCCCGGCGAGCGGTGATGATCAGAAATACGGAGGGCGTACAGGTACGCCCTACGTCCTTAAGAACCAGGACACGAGGGCGTACCTATAGGAACTTGGTCCCCAACAGGTTAGGGGCCAGTTATCACATATAACATTTGGGGGCAGTCATCACATATAACATTAGGGGGCAGTCATCACATATAACATTTGGGGGCAGTCATCACATATAACATTAGGGGGCAGTCATCACATATAACATTAGGGGGCAGTCATCGCATATAACATTAGGGGGCAGTCATCACATATAACATTAGGGGGCAGTCATCACATATAACATTAGGGGGCAGTCATCACATATAACATTAGGGGGCAGTCCTCACATATAACATTAGGGGGGCAGTCATCACATATAACATTAGGGGGCAGTCATCACATATAACATTAGGGGGCAGTCATCACATATAACATTAGGGGGGCAGTCATCACATATAACATTAGGGGGCAGTCATCACATATAACATTAGGGGGGCAGTCATCACATATAACATTAGGGGGCAGTCATCACATATAACATTAGGGGGCAGTCATCACATATAACATTAGGGGGCAGTCATCTCATATAACATTAGGGGGCAGTCATCACATATAACATTAGGGGGCAGTCATCACATATAACATTAGGGGGCAGTCATCACATATAACATTAGGGGGCAGTCATCACATATAACATTAGGGGGCAGTCATCATATATAACATTAGGGGGCAGTCATCACATATAACATTAGGGGGGCAGTCATCACATATAACATTAGGGGGCAGTCATCACATATAACATTAGGGGGCAGTCATCACAAATAACATTAGGGGGCAGTCATCTCATATAACATTAGGGGGCAGTTATCACATATAACATTAGGGGGGGAATTATCACATATAACATTAGGGGGCAGTCATCACATATAACATTAGGGGCAGTTATTACATATAACATTAGGGGGCAGTAATTACATATAACATTAGGAGGCAGTCATCACCTATAACATTAGGGAGCAGTCATCACCTATAACATTAGGGAGCAGTCATCACATATAACCTTAGGCGCCAATATCACATACAACATTAGGGGGCAGTAATCACATATAACAATAGGGGGCAGTCATCAAATATAACATTAAGGGGCTGTCCTCAAATATAACATTAAGGGGAGTTATCACATATAACATTAGGGGGCAGTCATCACATATAACATTAGGGGGCAGTCATCACATATAACATTAGGGGGCAGCCATCACATATAACATTAGGGGGCAGTCATCACATATAACATTAGGGGGCAGTCATCACAAATAACATTAGGGGGCAGTCATCTCATATAACATTAGGGGGCAGTTATCACATATAACATTAGGGGGGGAATTATCACATATAACATTAGGGGGCAGTCATCACATATAACATTAGGGGGCAGTTATTACATATAACATTAGGGGGCAGTAATTACATATAACATTAGGGGGCAGTCATCACCTATAACATTAGGGAGCAGTCATCACATATAACCTTAGGGGCCATTATCACATACAACATTAGGGGGCAGTCATCACATATAACAATAGGGGGCAGTCATCAAATATAACATTAAGGGGCTGTCCTCAAATATAACATTAAGGGGAGTTATCACATATAACATTAGGGGGCAGTCATCACATATAACATTAGGGGGGCAGTCATCACATATAACATTAGGGGGCAGTCATCACATATAACATTACGGGCCATTAGCACATATAACATTAGGGGGCAGTTATCACATATAAAATTAGGGGGCAGTCATCACATATAACATTAGGGGGGCAGTCATCACATACACCATTAGGGGGCAGTCATCAAATATAACATTAGGGGCCATTATCACATATAATATTAGGGGGCAGTCATCACATATAACATTAGGGGGCAGTCATCAAATATAACATTAGGGGCCATTATCACATATAACATTAGGGGGCAGTCATCACATATAACATTAGGGGGCAGTCATCACATATAACATTAGGGGGCAGTCATCACATATAACATTAGGGGGCAGTCATCACATATAACATTAGGGGGCAGTCATCACATATAACATTAGGGGGCAGTCCTCACATATAACATTAGGGGGGCAGTCATCACATATAACATTAGGGGGCAGTCATCACATATAACATTAGGGGGCAGTCATCACATATAACATTAGGGGGGCAGTCATCACATATAACATTAGGGGGCAGTCATCACATATAACATTAGGGGGCAGTCATCACATATAACATTAGGGGGCAGTCATCACATATAACATTAGGGGGCAGTCATCTCATATAACATTAGGGGGCAGTCATCACATATAACATTAGGGGGCAGTCATCACATATAACATTAGGGGGGCAGTCATCACATATAACATTAGGGGGCAGTCATCACATATAACATTAGGGGGCAGTCATCACATATAACATTAGGGGGCAGTCATCACATATAACATTAGGGGGCAGTCATCATATATAACATTAGGGGGCAGTCATCACATATAACATTAGGGGGGCAGTCATCACATATAACATTAGGGGGCAGTCATCACATATAACATTAGGGGGCAGTCATCACAAATAACATTAGGGGGCAGTCATCTCATATAACATTAGGGGGCAGTTATCACATATAACATTAGGGGGGGAATTATCACATATAACATTAGGGGGCAGTCATCACATATAACATTAGGGGGCAGTTATTACATATAACATTAGGGGGCAGTAATTACATATAACATTAGGGGGCAGTCATCACCTATAACATTAGGGAGCAGTCATCACATATAACCTTAGGGGCCATTATCACATACAACATTAGGGGGCAGTCATCACATATAACAATAGGGGGCAGTCATCAAATATAACATTAAGGGGCTGTCCTCAAATATAACATTAAGGGGAGTTATCACATATAACATTAGGGGGCAGTCATCACATATAACATTAGGGGGGCAGTCATCACATATAACATTAGGGGGCAGTCATCACATATAACATTACGGGCCATTAGCACATATAACATTAGGGGGCAGTTATCACATATAAAATTAGGGGGCAGTCATCACATATAACATTAGGGGGGCAGTCATCACATACACCATTAGGGGGCAGTCATCAAATATAACATTAGGGGCCATTATCACATATAACATTAGGGGGCAGTCATCACATATAACATTAGGGGGCAGTCATCAAATATAACATTAAGGGGCTGTCCTCAAATATAACATTAAGGGGAGTTATCACATATAACATTAGGGGGCAGTCATCACATATAACATTAGGGGGCAGTCATCACATATAACATTAGGGGGCAGTCATCACATATAACATTAGGGGGCAGTCATCACATATAACATTAGGGGGCAGTCATCACAAATAACATTAGGGGGCAGTCATCTCATATAACATTAGGGGGCAGTTATCACATATAACATTAGGGGGGGAATTATCACATATAACATTAGGGGGCAGTCATCACATATAACATTAGGGGGCAGTTATTACATATAACATTAGGGGGCAGTAATTACATATAACATTAGGGGGCAGTCATCACCTATAACATTAGGGAGCAGTCATCACATATAACCTTAGGGGCCATTATCACATACAACATTAGGGGGCAGTCATCACATATAACAATAGGGGGCAGTCATCAAATATAACATTAAGGGGCTGTCCTCAAATATAACATTAAGGGGAGTTATCACATATAACATTAGGGGGCAGTCATCACATATAACATTAGGGGGGCAGTCATCACATATAACATTGGGGGCAGTTATCACATATAACATTAGGGGGCAGTCATCACATATAACATTAGGGGGGCAGTCATCACATATAACATTAGGGGGCAGTCATCACATATAACATTACGGGCCATTAGCACATATAACATTAGGGGGCAGTTATCACATATAAAATTAGGGGGCAGTCATCACATATAACATTAGGGGGGCAGTCATCACATACACCATTAGGGGGCAGTCATCAAATATAACATTAGGGGCCATTATCACATATAACATTAGGGGGCAGTCATCACATATAACATTAGGGGGCAGTCATCAAATATAACATTAGGGGCCATTATCACATATAACATTAGGGGGCAGTCATCACATATAACATTAGGGGGCAGTCATCACATATAACATTAGGGGGCAGTCATCACATATAACATTAGGGGGCAGTCATCACATATAACATTAGGGGGCAGTCATCACATATAACATTAGGGGGCAGTCCTCACATATAACATTAGGGGGGCAGTCATCACATATAACATTAGGGGGCAGTCATCACATATAACATTAGGGGGCAGTCATCACATATAACATTAGGGGGCAGTCATCACATATAACATTAGGGGGCAGTCATCACATATAACATTAGGGGGCAGTCATCACAAATAACATTAGGGGGCAGTCATCTCATATAACATTAGGGGGCAGTTATCACATATAACATTAGGGGGGGAATTATCACATATAACATTAGGGGGCAGTCATCACATATAACATTAGGGGGCAGTTATTACATATAACATTAGGGGGCAGTAATTACATATAACATTAGGGGGCAGTCATCACCTATAACATTAGGGAGCAGTCATCACATATAACCTTAGGGGCCATTATCACATACAACATTAGGGGGCAGTCATCACATATAACAATAGGGGGCAGTCATCAAATATAACATTAAGGGGCTGTCCTCAAATATAACATTAAGGGGAGTTATCACATATAACATTAGGGGGCAGTCATCACATATAACATTAGGGGGGCAGTCATCACATATAACATTGGGGGCAGTTATCACATATTACATTAGGGGCCAGTCATCACATATAACATTAGGGGGGCAGTCATCACATATAACATTAGGGGGCAGTCATCACATATAACATTACGGGCCATTAGCACATATAACATTAGGGGGCAGTTATCACATATAAAATTAGGGGGCAGTCATCACATATAACATTAGGGGGGCAGTCATCACATACACCATTAGGGGGCAGTCATCAAATATAACATTAGGGGCCATTATCACATATAACATTAGGGGGCAGTCATCACATATAACATTAGGGGGCAGTCATCAAATATAACATTAGGGGCCATTATCACATATAACATTAGGGGGCAGTCATCACATATAACATTAGGGGGCAGTCATCACATATAACATTAGGGGGCAGTCATCACATATAACATTAGGGGGCAGTCATCACATATAACATTAGGGGGCAGTCATCACATATAACATTAGGGGGCAGTCCTCACATATAACATTAGGGGGCAGTCATCACATATAACATTAGGGGGCAGTCATCACATATAACATTAGGGGGCAGTCATCACATATAACATTAGGGGGGCAGTCATCACATATAACATTAGGGGGCAGTCATCACATATAACATTAGGGGGGCAGTCATCACATATAACATTAGGGGGCAGTCATCACATATAACATTAGGGGGCAGTCATCACATATAACATTAGGGGGCAGTCATCTCATATAACATTAGGGGGCAGTCATCACATATAACATTAGGGGGCAGTCATCACATATAACATTAGGGGGGCAGTCATCACATATAACATTAGGGGGCAGTCATCACATATAACATTAGGGGGCAGTCATCACATATAACATTAGGGGGCAGTCATCACATATAACATTAGGGGGCAGTCCTCACATATAACATTAGGGGGGCAGTCATCACATATAACATTAGGGGGCAGTCATCATATATAACATTAGGGGGCAGTCATCACATATAACATTAGGGGGGCAGTCATCACATATAACATTAGGGGGCAGTCATCACATATAACATTAGGGGGCAGTCATCACAAATAACATTAGGGGGCAGTCATCTCATATAACATTAGGGGGCAGTTATCACATATAACATTAGGGGGGGAATTATCACATATAACATTAGGGGGCAGTCATCACATATAACATTAGGGGGCAGTTATTACATATAACATTAGGGGGCAGTAATTACATATAACATTAGGGGGCAGTCATCACCTATAACATTAGGGAGCAGTCATCACATATAACCTTAGGGGCCATTATCACATACAACATTAGGGGGCAGTCATCACATATAACAATAGGGGGCAGTCATCAAATATAACATTAAGGGGCTGTCCTCAAATATAACATTAAGGGGAGTTATCACATATAATATTAGGGGGCAGTCATCACATATAACATTAGGGGGGCAGTCATCACATATAACATTAGGGGGCAGTCATCACATATAACATTACGGGCCATTAGCACATATAACATTAGGGGGCAGTTATCACATATAAAATTAGGGGGCAGTCATCACATATAACATTAGGGGGGCAGTCATCACATACACCATTAGGGGGCAGTCATCAAATATAACATTAGGGGCCATTATCACATATAACATTAGGGGGCAGTCATCACATATAACATTAGGGGGCAGTCATCAAATATAACATTAGGGGCCATTATCACATATAACATTAGGGGGCAGTCATCACATATAACATTAGGGGGCAGTCATCACATATAACATTAGGGGGCAGTCATCACATATAACATTAGGGGGCAGTCATCACATATAACATTAGGGGGCAGTCATCTCATATAACATTAGGGGCTATTCATCACATATAACATTAGGGATCATTATCACATATAACATTAGGGGGCAGTCATCACATATAACATTAGGGGGCAGTCATCACATGTAACATTAGGGGGCAGTCATCACATATAACATTAGGGGGCAGTCATCACATATAACATTAGGGGCTATTATAACATAGTACATTAGGGGGCAGTTATCCCATATAACATTAAGGGGCAGTTATCCCATATAACATTAGGGGGCAGTCATCACATATAACATTAGGGGGCAGTCATCACATATAACATTAGGAGGCAGTCATCACATATAACATTAGGGGGCAGTTATCACACATAACATTAGGGGGCAGTCATCACATATAACATTAGGGGGCAGTCATCACATATAACATTAGGGGGCAGTCATCACATATAACATTAGGGGGCAGTCTTCACATATAACATTAGGGGGCAGTTATCACATATAACATTAGGGGGGCAGTCATCACATATAACATTAGGGGGCAGTCATCACATATAACATTAGGGGGCAGTCATCACATATAACATTAGGGGGCAGTCATCACATATAACATTAGGGGGCAGTCATCACATATAACATTAGGGGGCAGTCCTCACATATAACATTAGGGGCAGTCCTCACATATAACATTAGGGGGCAGTTATCACATATAACATTAGGGGGCAGTTATCACATATAACATTAGGGGTCAGTCATCACATATAACATTAGGGGGCTGTCATCACATGTAACATTAGGGGGCTGTCATCACATATAACATTAGGGGGCAGTCATCACATGTAACATTAGGGGGCAGTCATCACATAACATTAGGGGGCAGTCATCACATATAACATTAGGGGGCAGTCATCACATATAACATTAGGGGGCAGTCATCACATATAACATTAGGGGGCAGTCCTCACATATAACATTAGGGGGCAGTCATCACATATAACATTAGGGGGCAGTTATCACATATAACATTAGGGGGCAGTCATCACATATAACATTAGGGGGCAGTCATCACATATAACATTAGGGGGCAGTCATCACATATAACATTAGGGGGGCAGTCATCACATATAACATTAGGGGGGGAATTATCACATATAACATTAGGGGGCAGTCCTCACATATAACATTAGGGGTCAGTCATCACATATAACATTAGGGGGCAGTCCTCACATATAACATTAGGGGGCAGTCATCACATATAACATTAGGGGGCAGTCATCACATATAACATTAGGGGGCAGTCATCACATATAACATTAGGGGGCAGTCATCACATATAACATTAGGGGGCAGTCATCACATATAACATTAGGGGGCAGTCATCACATATAACATTAGGGGGCAGTCATCACATATAACATTAGGGGGCAGTCATCACATATAACATTAGGGGGCAGTCCTCACATATAACATTAGGGGGCAGTCCTCACATATAACATTAGGGGGCAGTCATCACATATAACATTAGGGGGCAGTCCTCACATATAACATTAGGGGGCAGTCATCACATATAACATTAGGGGGCAGTCATCACATATAACATTAGGGGGCAGTCCTCACATATAACATTAGGGGGCAGTCCTCACATATAACATTAGGGGGCAGTCCTCACATATAACATTAGGGGGCAGTCATCACATATAACATTAGGGGGCAGTCCTCACATATAACATTAGGGGGCAGTCATCACATATAACATTAGGGGGCAGTCATCACATATAACATTAGGGGGCAGTCATCACATATAACATTAGGGGGCAGTCATCACATATAACATTAGGGGGCAGTCATCACATATAACATTAGGGGGCAGTCATCACATATAACATTAGGGGGCAGTTATCACATATAACATTAGGGGGCAGTCATCACATATAACATTAGGGGGCAGTCATCACATATAACATTAGGGGGCAGTCATCACATATAACATTAGGGGGCAGTTATCACATATAACATTAGGGGGGCAGTCATCACATATAACATTAGGGGGCAGTCCTCACATATAACATTAGGGGGCAGTCCTCACACATAACATTAGGGGGCAGTCAACGCATATAACATTAGGGGGCAGTTATCACATATAACATTAGGGGGCAGTCATCACATATAACATTAGGGGGCAGTTATCACATAACATTAGGGGGCAGTCATCACATATAACATTAGGGGGCAGTTATCACATATAACATTAGGGGGCAGTCCTCACATATAACATTAGGGGGCAGTCATCACATGTAACATTAGGGGGCAGTCATCACATATAACATTAGGGGCCATTATCACATATAACATTAGGAGGCAGTCATCACATATAACATTAGGGGCTATTATCGCATATAACATTAGGGATCATTATCACATATAACATTAGGGGGCAGTCATCACATATAACATTAGGGGGCAGTCATCACATA
Organism: Hyla sarda; assembly: GCF_029499605.1. NCBI lineage: Eukaryota > Metazoa > Chordata > Amphibia > Anura > Hylidae > Hyla > Hyla sarda. The sequence continues at coordinate 171,904,892 of NC_079193.1, forward strand.
TAACATTAGGGGGCAGTTATCACATATAACATTAGGGGGCAGTCATCACATATAACATTAGGGGGCAGTCATCACATATAACATTAGGGGGCAGTCATCACATTTAACATTAGGGGCTATTATAACATAGTACATTAGGGGGCAGTTATCCCATATAACATTAAGGGGCAGTTATCCCATATAACATTAGGGGGCAGTCATCACATATAACATTAGGGGGCAGTCATCACATATAACATTAGGAGGCAGTCATCACATATAACATTAGGGGGCAGTTATCACATATAACATTAGGGGGCAGTCATCACATATAACATTAGGGGGCAGTCATCACATATAACATTAGGGAGCAGTCATCACATATAACATTAGGGGCAGTCATCACATATAACATTAGGGGGCAGTCCTCACATATAACATTAGGGGGCAGTCATCACATATAACATTAGGGGGCAGTCATCACATATAACATTAGGGGGCAGTCCTCACATATAACATTAGGGGGCAGTCCTCACATATAACATTAGGGGGCAGTCCTCACATATAACATTAGGGGGCAGTCAACACATATAACATTAGGGGGCAGTTATCACATGTAACATTAGGGGGCAGTTATCACATATAACATTAGGGGTCAGTCATCACATATAACATTAGGGGGCAGTCCTCACATATAACATTAGGGGGCAGTAATCACATATAACATTAGGGAGCAGTCATCACATATAACATTAGGGGGCAGTCATCACATATAACATTAGGGGGCAGTCATCACATATAACATTAGGGGGCAGTCATCACATATAACATTAGGGGGCAGTCATCACATATAACATTAGGGGGGCAGTCATCACATATAACATTAGGGGGCGGTCATCATATTTAACATTAGGGGGCAGTTATCGCATATAACATTAGGGGGCAGTCATCACATATAACATTAGGGGGTTGTCATCACATATAAACAGGGACGTGCACACATAGGAGTGAAAGGGGGCTGGAGCCCCTGCCCTTTTCCTCACCTGCCCCTCTAGTGCGCTCACAAAAAGAGCTGCAGACTCAGGGTGACAGGTGCAGTAAAAATGATCCATTGCTGGGGAGATTTGTATGTGGTTTAATGGAGGGTGCTGTGCCCTCCCTGCAGGAAGGGGGCGCCATTTACCCTGTCATTATCTGCCATTTCTCTGCTTCTCTCCACACGGAGGAGACAGAAGCAGCGGAGGCAGAGAGAAGCCCCGCCCACAGCATGTCCGCCCACAAACTTCAGTCTATGCAGCCCTTACTGTAAGTGACTGTAAATATATGTGAGTGATTGTATGTCAGTGTGTTTATGTATATATGTATGTGTGTGTGTGTATCTCTATGTATGTGCCTGAGCAGAGAGGGATGGCTGTTGCCTTAGTGTAAGTGACTGTGTATATATTGAGTGACTGTATGTCAGTGTGAGGTGTATATATGTGTGTTTGTGTGTGTGTGTCCATCTCTATGTATGTGCCTATATGTGTGAGCAAGTGAATCTATGTGTGTGTGTGTATATATATGTGTATATATATGAGCAAGTGAATCTATGTATATGTGTATATATATGAGCAAGTGAATCTATGTATGTGTATGTGTGTATGTGTGTGTGTGTGTGTGTGTGTGTGTGTATGTATATCTGTGAGTGATTGTATGTGTGTACCTGTATGTATGATGTGCTTATTGGCTATATCTTTTATTTATTTATTTAGCGCCTACAGATTCCGCAGCGCTACTTTTAGTATATATTCCATGTTATATGTGTGTCTGTGTATTTATGTTTCTTAATGTATATTTGTACCTGTATGTATGTGTCAAAGTGTCTCTTTGTATGTGTGTATATTTCTTATGTACTGTATGTGCTTTTATGTTATGTGCTTGTATGTATTGTATGAAGCACATTATTAGGGAACTATTGGAGGAATGTAAGCACAGTATATAGGGAATTTATGGAAGCACAGTATATATTTCATTATATTGGAACATTATATTTTATGTATGCTGGCACTGTGTATAGATCCTTAGGGTGCGTTCACATGTGCCTATTTTTGCTGCAGATCTGCTGCAGATTTTGCTTCTCCTTGACAATGGGAAAAGAAATCTGCTAAAGCAAATCTGCAGCAGATCTGCAGCACAAAATACGCATGTGTGAATGCACCCTTAGTGGTGGCACAGTATAGTTAAATAATAGTGGCACAGTATATAGTTCATTAATGGTGGCACAGTATATAGTTCATTAATGGTGGCACAGTATATAGTTCATTAATGGTGGTACAGTATATAGGGAATTAATAGATGAATGGTGCCACAGTACATAGGGAATTAAGGGGGGTACGGTACATAATTAAAGGGAAACTGACAGGCTGTTTACTCGCACTAAACCCAATACACTAGGTTACAGTGCATGTATACAAAAATTGGTCTTCCCGTTTTCTAGGTATTGCCCCACATTGCTAGTATATGAAGTCAGTCTTGTGCGCAATGGAGGCGGAGCTTCCCTGCCTCCATCCTGTATGCTGTGCTGTGCCTGGCCGTCTTTGTATATTTATAATTATTTTTTTGCCAGCTCTAGTATATTGTAGAATGTAAGCATATATTAGTGTGGTGTCCATCTCTTCAGTGTAAGAACCAGAGCTATGTGGAGATTCCTGCATAAGGTGGGTGCTGGGTGATTGGGGATGGCTGATTGGGGATGGCTGATTGGTGATTGGTGCTGGGTTCTGTTTTATAGAGCTCAGGTGGGGACATATAGGGGGAGATTTATTTAAACCTTTGCAGAGGAAAAGCCCTGAGCAAAACGATCTGATTGGTTGCTATGGACAACTGCACTGCTCTTTCTCTGCACAGGTTGTGTATAAATCTCCTATATAATACATTATATAATAGGGCAGCTGTCACATGTTTTCTGTAAATAAGACTGACAGCACAGCCAAAGTGTATATACACATGGCAGACATTCATAGAAACTGTTCTTGAATCGATTTTACAAAAACACCAACTTTTATGGGGGATAGAAATGTCGAGGAGGCCTGGCGGGAGTCCACTGTGTCCCTGGGCCGCAGCCCATTAAGTCTGGCAGACGTTTTTTAAATTATGAAAAGTGCCCTCTTTTTTTTACTTAAGCCCCTCCAAAATGTCTGTGCACGTCCCTGCATATAACATTAGGGGGCAGTTATCCCATATGACATTAGGGGGCAGTTATCCCATATAACATTAGGGGGCAGTCATCACATATAACATTAGGGGGCAGTTATCCCATATAACATTAGGGGGCTGTCATCACATATAACATTAGGGGGCAGTCATCACAAATAACATTAGGGGGCAGTTATCACATATAACCTTAGGAGGCAGTCATCACATATAACATTAGGGGCCATTATCACATATAACATTAGGGGCCATTATCACATATAACATTAGGGGGCAGTCATCACATATAACATTAGGGGGCAGTCATCACATATAACAATAGGGGCCATTATCACATATAACATTAGGGGGAAGTCATCACAAATAACATTAGGGGGCAGTCTTCACATATAACATTAGGGGGGCAGACATCACATATAACATTAGGGGGCAGTCATCACATATAACATTAGGGGGCAGTCATCACATATAACATAAGGTGTCATTTTACAAAAAAGTGCGCTGCGTACAATTGGTTTTGCCATAAATTTTGTGGGGAATGATTGAAAAACAAGCCCTCATATGGGTTTGTAGGTGGAAAATTGAAAGCGTTATTTTTAGAAGATAAGGTGGAAAAAACTAAAGTGCAAAAATTAAAAAAAAACTGAGTCCTTAAGGGTTTAACATTAAAAGGGTCTGTGTTTGTGTGAGATTTCAAGTAAGGCTGGGTTCACATATGTCCAGCATCTGGCATAGGTGTGCTCAGCCTAAATCTCAATGTACCTGATGCCACAACTGATGATAACTTGTCATCAGTTGTATGGCATCCAGCATCCATTGTTTCTGGGCAATGGAGAGGGGAACGCAGCAAGCTGCGTTCCCCTGTCCGGTGCCCTCCGGCATGTCCAACTATCCTGCGACGCTGGATGATTGTGAACTGTCCCATTCAAATGAATGAGATCAGTCCTTGCATCAGGGAAACTGTGCTGGACGTCGCACATATGTGAACCCAGCCTAACATGGTTTATCATTATCACAGTGTTTTATGCAATGTTTACACTTTGGCAGAAATAATTCTTTATTGCACACAAATAGAGATGAGTGAATTTTGGAAAAATTCGATTTTGCCGATTCTCTGAATTTTCTGAAAAAATTCTGTTCGGTCCAAATTTAGTTGCAGAACATCTGTATTAAAAATGGCTAATTCTGGCCTACAGAGAGCCTCAATAGGGTTGTAGAACACTTTGCCTTGATGTAACACGCGTAAGGTGTGAGCTGGGTTAGTGAAATAATACTGTTACTCAGTATGATATGCAGGTTGGAGGCGTCGCTATTAGAATCATTGCCGCAGAGCGTCACAATGACAGAGCCTGGAGGTGGCATCAGTATGAGGAGACCATATATGTTACGCCGAGCACTCCGGGTCCCCGCTCCTCCCCGGAGCGTTCACAGCGTTCTCCTATTCGCAGCGCCCCGGTCAGACCTGCCGACCGGGTGAGCTGCGATAATGTTCCCAGCCGGGATGCGATTCGCGATGCGGGATGCGCCTGCTCGCGATGCGCATCCCGACTCGCTTACCAGACCCATTCCCCGTCTGTGCTGTCCCGGCGCGCGGCCCCGCTCCTTAGGGAGCGCGCGCGCCGGGTCTTTGCGATTTAAAGGGCCGGTGCGCCACTGATTGGCGCATGAGGTTTTAATCAGTACCTTCACCTGTGCATTTCCCTACTTATACCTCACTTCCCCTGCACTCCCTTGCCGGATCTTGTTGCCATTGTGCCGGTCAAAGCGTTTCCTTGTGTGTTCCTAGCCTGTGTTCCAGACCTCCTGCCGTTGCCCCTGACTACGATCCTTGCTGCCTGCCCTGACCTTCTGCTACGTCCGACCTTGCTCTTGTCTACTCCCTTGTACCGCGCTTATCTCAGCAATCAGAGAGGTTGAGCCGTTGCCGGTGGAAACGACCTGGTTGCTACCGCCACTGCAAGACCATCCCGCTTTGCGGCGGGCTCTGGTGAATACCAGTAGCAACTTAGAACCGGTCCACCGACACGGTCCACGCCAATCCCTCTCTGGCACAGAGGATCCACCTCCAGCCAGCCGAATCGTGACAGTAGAACCGGCCATGGATCCCGCTGAGGTCCTGCTGCCAATTGTCGCTGACCTCACCCCGATGGTCGCCCAGCAGTCGCAACAGATAGCGCAACAAGGCCACCAGCTGCCTCAACTGACCATGATGCTACAGCAGCTACTACCACAGCTTCAACAATCACCTCCTCCGCAGCGAGTGGCCGCATCCAGCCTCCGTTTATCTTTGCCGGACAAATTTGATGGGGACTCTAAATTTTGCCGTGGTTTTCTTTCACAATGTTCCCTGCATTTGGAGATGATGTCGGACCAGTTTCCAACTGAAAGGTCAAAGGTGGCTTTCGTAGTCAGCCTTCTGTCTGGGAAAACCCTGTCATGGGCCACACCGCTCTGGGACCGCAATGATTCTGTCACTGCCTCTGTACACTCTTTCTTCACGGAGATTCGAAGTGTCTTCGAGGAACCTGCCCGAGCCTCTTCTGCCGAGACTGCCCTGCTGAACCTGGTACAGGGTAATTCTTCTGTTGGCGAGTACGCCATCCAATTCCGTACTCTCGCCTCCGAATTGTCCTGGAATAACGAGGCCCTCTACGCGACCTTTAAAAAAGGCCTATCCAGTAACATCAAAGATGTGCTGGCCGCGCGAGAAATCCCTGCTAACCTGCATGAACGTATTCATCTTGCCACCCGCATTGACATGCGTTTTTCCAAAAGGGGTCAGGAGCTCCGCCAGGATATGGACTTTGTTCGCACGAGGCGGCTTCTCTCCCCGGCTCCTCTCTCCTCTGGTCCACTGCAATTCGGTCCTGTGCCTTCCGCCGTGGAGGCTATGCAAGTTGATCGGTCTCGCTTGACATCTCAAGAGAGGACACGACGCCGCATGGAGAACCTTTGCCTGTACTGTGCCAGTACCGAACATTTCTTGAAGGATTGTCCTATCCGACCTCCACGTCAGGAAAGACGCACGCTGACTCCGCACAAAGGTGAGACAGCTCTTGATGTGAACTCTGCTTCTCCACGTCTTACTGTGCCTGTGCGGATTTCTTCTTCTACCTTCTCCTTCTCAGCTATGGCCTTCTTGGATCCGGATCTGCAGGAAATTTTATTTTGGCCTCATCAACAGGTTCAACATCCCGGTGACCAGTCTCGCCAGACCCCTCTACATTGCCTCTGTTAATAATGAAAGATTGGACTGTACTGTGCGTTACCGCACGGAACTCCTCTTAATGTGCATCAGACCCCATCACTAAAAAATTGAATTTCTGGTCCTCTCTAACTGCACTTTGGAAATTCTTCTTGGATTACCGTGGCTTCAACGCCATTCCCCAACCCTCGATTGGACCACCGGGGAAATCAAGAACTGGGGTACTTCTTGCCACAAGGACTGTCTTAAGCCTGCTCCCTGTACTGTCAGTCAAGACCCTGTGGTTCCTCCGATATCTGGTCTCCCCAAGGCCTATCTGGATTATGCTGATGTTTTTTGCAAAAAACAAGCAGAGACTTTGCCTCCTCACAGGCCTTATGACTGTCCTATTGACCTCCTCCCTGGTACTACTCCACCCCGGGGCAGAATCTATCCTCTGTCTGCTCCGGAAACACAAGCCATGTCGGAGTACATCCAAGAGAATTTAAAAAAGGGGTTTATCCGCAAGTCTTCCTCCCCTGCCGGAGCTGGATTTTTTTTTGTTTCCAAAAAAGACGGCTCCTTACGCCCTTGCATTGATTATCGCGGACTTAATAAAATCACTGTAAAAAAACGCTATCCCCTACCTCTTATGTCGGAACTCTTTGATCGCCTACGAGGCGCCCACATCTTTACCAAGCTGAACTTAAGAGGTGCATATAATCTCATACGCATCAGGGAGGGGGACGAGTGGAAGACCGCATTTAACACCAGAGATGGACACTTTGAATATCTGGTTATGCCCTTTGGGCTTTGCAACGCCCCTGCCGTCTTCCAAGACTTTGTAAATGACATTTTTTGTGATCTTTTATATACCTGTGTTGTGGTTTACCTAGACGATATTTTGATTTTTTCTGCTAACCTAGAAGAACACCGCCAGCATGTCCGCATGGTTCTTCAGAGACTTCGGGACAATCAATTATATGCCAAAATGGAAAAATGTCTCTTTGAATGTCAATCTCTTCCCTTCCTAGGATACTTAGTCTCTGGCCAGGGACTACAAATGGACCCAGATAAACTATCAGCCGTATTGGATTGGCCACGCCCCATCGGACTCCGTGCTATCCAACGTTTTTTGGGGTTTGCCAATTATTACAGACAATTTATTCCGCACTTTTCCACTATTGTGGCTCCTATCGTGGCCCTAACCAAGAAAAACGCCAACCCTAAGTCCTGGTCTCCTCAAGCGGAAGACGCATTCAATCATCTCAAGACTGCCTTTTCTTCTGCTCCCGTACTCTCCAGACCTGATCCATCTAAGCCCTTCTCGCTGGAGGTAGACGCCTCCTCGGTGGGAGCTGGAGCAGTACTCCTACAAAAAAATTCTTCCGGGCATGCTGTTACTTGTGGTTTCTTTTCTAGGACCTTCTCTCCGGCGGAGAAAAACTACTCCATTGGTGATCGAGAACTACTGGCCATAAAATTGTCGCTTGAGGAATGGAGGCACCTGCTGGAGGGATCCAAATATCCAGTTATTATATACACTGATCACAAGAATCTCTCTTATCTTCAGTCTGCCCAATGGTTGAACCCTCGCCAGGCTAGGTGCTCGTTGTTCTTTGCCCGTTTTAACTTTGAAATTCATTTTCGCCCTGCTGACAAGAACATTAGGGCTGATGCCCTCTCTCGTTCATCGGATGCCTCTGAAGTGGAAGCTTCCCTGCAACACATTATTCCTCCGGACTGTCTGATCTCCACTTCTCCAGCTTCTATCAGACAAACTCCTCCAGGGAAGACCTTCGTCTCTCCACGCCAGCGCCTCAGGATTCTCAAGTGGGGACACACCTCACAGGCCATGCTGGCATCAAAAAATCCATCCAGCTCATCTCTAGATTTTATTGGTGGCCTACCCTGGAAGCTGATGTTGTTGATTTCGTGCAGGCTTGTACAGTCTGTGCCCGGGACAAGACCCCTCGCCAGAAGCCTGCTGGTCTCCTCCATCCTCTGCCTGTTCCTGGACGACCATGGTCTCAGATTGGTATGGACTTTATTACTGACTTACCTTTATCCCATGGCAACACAGTTATTTGGGTGGTCGTTGATCGATTCTCCAAGATGGCACATTTTATCCCTCTTCCAGGTCTTCCTTCTGCGCCTCAGTTGGCGAAACAATTTTTTATACACATTTTTCGCCTTCACGGGCTGCCCACGCATATCGTCTCGGATAGAGGCGTTCAATTTGTGTCTAAATTCTGGAGGGCCCTCTGTAATCAGCTCAAAATCAAATTAAACTTCTCGTCTTCTTATCATCCCCAATCCAATGGGCAAGTAGAAAGAATTAATCAGGTTCTGGGTGACTATTTGCGACATTTTGTTTCCTCCCGCCAGGATGACTGGGCAGATCTTCTACCATGGGCCGAATTCTCGTACAATTTCAGAGTCTCTGAATCTTCCGCTAAATCCCCATTCTTCGTGGTGTACGGCCGTCACCCTCTTCCCCCCCCTTCCCACTCCCATGCCCTCTGGTTTGCCCGCTGTTGATGAGGTGACTCGGGACTTCTCCACCATATGGAAAGAGACTCAAAATTCTCTCTTACAGGCTTCATCCCGGATGAAAAAACATGCCGATAGGAAAAGAAGAATTCCCCCCATTTTTACTCCCGGAGACAAAGTATGGCTCTCCGCCAAGTATGTCCGCTTTCGTGTCCCCAGTTATAAACTGGGACCACGTTATCTTGGTCCTTTCAAAATCAAGTGCCAAATCAACCCTGTCTCTTACAAATTCCTTCTTCCTCCTTCTCTCCGTTTTCCCAATGCTTTCCATGTCTCTCTCCTTAAACCACTCATCCTTAACCGCTTCTCTCCCAAAGTTGTTTCTCCCACTCCAGTTTCCGGGTCCTCTGACGTTTTTTCGGTGAAAGAAATTCTGGCATCCAAGACGGTCAAAGGTAAAAAAAAATTTTGGGTTGATTGGGAGAATTGCGGCCCAGAGGAGAGATCATGGGAACCTGAGGACAACATCCTGGACAAGAATCTTATCCTCAAATTCTCAGGTTCCAAAAAGAGGGGGAGACCCAAGGGGGGGGTACTGTTACGCCGAGCGCTCCGGGTCCCCGCTCCTCCCCGGAGCGCTCACAGCGTTCTCCTATTCGCAGCGCCCCGGTCAGACCTGCCGACCGGGTGCGCTGCGATAATGTTCCCAGCCGAGATGCGATTCGCAATGCGGGATGCGCCCGCTCGCGATGCGCATCCCGACTTGCTTACCAGACCCGTTCCCCGTCTGTGCTGTCCCGGTGCGCGCGGCCCCGCTCCTTAGGGCGCGCGCGCGCCGGGTCTTTGCGATTTAAAGGGCCGGTGCGCCACTGATTGGTGCATGAGGTTTTAATCAGTACCTTCACCTGTGCATTTCCCTACTTATACCTCACTTCCCCTGCACTCCCTTGCCGGATCTTGTTGCCATTGTGCCGGTGAAAGCGTTTCCTTGTGTGTTCCTAGCCTGTGTTCCAGACCTCCTGCCGTTGCCCCTGACTATGATCCTTGCTGCCTGCCCTGACCTTCTGCTACATCCGACCTTGCTCTTGTCTACTCCCTTGTACCGCGCTTATCTCAGCAGTCAGAGAGGTTGAGCCGTTGCCGGTGGATACGACCTGGTTGCTACCGCCGCTGCAAGACCATCCCGCTTTGCGGCGGGCTCTGGTGAATACCAGTAGCAACTTAGAACCGGTCCACCGACACGGTCCACGCCAATCCCTCTCTGGCACAGAGGATACACCTCCAGCCAGCAGAATCGTGACAATATAGTGGTTGACTGACCCAGCGTGGAGGTGACAGCAGCATGAGGAGACCATATAGTGGCTGAATGACCCAGCCTGGAGGTGGAAACAGCCTGACGAGACCATAGGGTCTCACAATTGAAAAGATTAAAGATATTTTTTAACATTTAAATTGAAGATTTCAAATAGATGAACCTAAAAAGTTTAATTTAATGTGTCAGCAGCATGAGGAGACCATATGGCGATACAGTGACACAGCCTGGAGGTGGCGGAAGCATGAGGAGACCATATAGTGGCTGAATGGCATAGCCTGTAGTTGGTGGCAGCATGAGGCAACCATATAGGTGGCTGAATGACACAGCCTGGAGTTGGTAGCCTCAAGAGCAAACCATATAGTGGCTGAATGACAAAGCCTGGAGTTGGTGGCAGCATGAGGAGACCATATAGTGGCTGAATGACACAGCCTGGAGTTGGCAGCAGCATGAGGAGACCATTTAGGGGCTGAATGACAAAGCGTGGAGGTGGCAGCAACATAAGGAGACCATATAGTGGCTGAATGACCCAGCCTGGAGGTGGAAACAGCCTGACGAGACCATAGTTTCCCACAATTGAAAAGATTAAAGATATTTTTTAACATTTAAATTGAAGATTTCAAAAAGATGAACCTAAAAAGTTAAATTTAATGTGCCAGCAGCATGAAGAGACCACATGGCGGTACAGTGACACAGCCTGGAGGTGGCGGAAGCATGAGGAGACCATATAGTGGCTGAATGACACAGCCTGGAGTTGGCGGCAGAAAGAGCAGACCATATAGTGGCTGAATGACACAGCCTGGAGTTGGCAGCAGCATGAGGAGACCATATAGTAGCTGAATGACACAGCCTGGAGTTGGCAGCAGCAAGAGCATACTATATAGTGGCTGAATGACAGCCTGAAGTTCATGGCAGCATGAGGAGACCAAATAGTGGCTGAATGACACAGCCTGGAGGTGGCTGGAGACTTTAACAAGAACAAAATGGTACACCACTTAGATGTACATATGTAGTATGCACTTATGAGGGGAGGACAATGCGCTCCGGTACGCTTAAAACAGTATTTTTCTACAACACCAGCAGATGTGTACTTTTGGCTGGCCTGTCACAGTATATAGGCCCTTAAGACTTTAACAGGAACAAAATGGTATACCACTTAGATGTACCCACAGGTTACACTTAATAGAGGACAAAACACTTTTAGTGCTCTGCTCACCCTAACTGGCTGGCTACTATTAGCTTTTTAGTTGTTGTACACACGAGTCCTGCAGGACAGTTGTACACACCAGTGCTGCAGCACACTTTCTCTCTCAATCTCACTCCCTTCCCTATCAGGTGCTTCTAGGCTGGATTTGGAGGTGAATCGCTGCTGTAAAAAAGCTTTTCTGTGTAACACACTGCTCTCTGTCCCTCTCTGTAATAGAACGCTGATGTGACTGGCTGCAAGATGGCTGCCGATTAAATAGTGCTGTGACATCACAGGGGTGGCTGGCTGCTGATAGGCTGCATGCTGCATGTGATTTAGGGTCATCCCGCCTACCTGCCTTGCCTTCCCACCTTCCTAGGATTCCTTGCCTCATGTCCTCACATGTGGATCTGCCATTTTAGATGCCAGTCCCCTGGAGCCTGGTCTGCACTAAATGGAGTTTAATGAAGCGATTTGCGTGATCGATTTTTTTTCCTAAAATTTGCAACGAATTCGGATTCGTCAGATTCCATTCGCTCACCCCAATACACAAACAATAACATTTCCACTGGTCACTGTATACTTGATTGTAACAAGATAGAGGTATGTATTGGTCAAGTCAAGTCTAGGCAGGTTGTTAAGAATGACACGTTCACACATACCAAGAAGTTATAGCCAGCTCACCTTTCAAAAAAAAAATCTATACGTGACATTTTCACTTGCTGAACCTCGTATCTGGCTGAAATATTCTGAATAAGAGATCCAAATATTATTTTCAAACAAGGTAGGTAAAAGAAATTTCTATGTACTAATATCCCTTAATACAGGAAAATATACATTCAACATAGGGGAAATGGTAATTGTTCGTGTAGTTTATATAGTTAGCATTATTATTCACTTTAGTTTGAATACAACATATCTGTGGTGCCCTGTATCCATTTTTTTTTAAATAAAATATACCTACCGTATTTATCACTTTTATTATGTGTTAATCCATGTTTATAAATGGTTCTTATTTTTATAATAATTTAAAAATCTATCTTTACATATACAGTATATACAGATGCAATTACAGACTTTGCATCTCCTTTATCTTTGCCTATCTCTGTATTGTGCTTACATAAGCCAATAATACCTGATGAGATGAAACAGAGGGAAGATTCTCCATCCTACAAAATCACCTTTGCACTCCTGTAAATCCCGGACAGAATGTTATATTTCTGCATTTCTTTTAAAAACATCTGTTTATAAGCAGACACAAAACTGATTTATTAAAACTGTCTAAAATAAACTGTATTTGCTGCCATAGTAACCAATCAAGGCTCAACGCTCAGCTCTTTAATGATGGTAAAATTAAAGCTCTCCTCTGATTGGTTGCTATGGGCAACAACCACAGTCTTTCTTTCAGGGCTATAAATTATAACATGACAAAATGATGGGGGGAGATATACCAAAACATGTGTAAAGGATGAGTGGTGCAGTTGCCCATATCAGCCAGATATCAGATTGCTTCTTTGTTAAATAAAAAAAAATAATTTTAAGGCCTATGGGCAACTGCACCACTCTTCCTTTAGGCTGGAAACTACACCCCTCAAGGAATGTAACAAGGGGTACAGGGAGCCTTAAAACCTGTTGGATGTGTAAATGGAAAAAAAATTTCACTAAAATGCATTTTTTTCCCAAAATTTGACATTTTTACAAGGGGTAATAGGAGAAAATGACCCCCATAACTTGTAACCCCATTTCTTCTGAGTATGGAAATACTCCATGTGTGGATCTCAAGTACTTTGCTGGCACACTACAATGCTCAGAAGAGAAGGAGCGCCACTGAACTTTTGGATAGTGAATTTGTTTGGAATGGAAGTCAGGCGCCATGTGCATTTACAAAGCCCCCCGTGGTGCCAGAACAGTGGACCCCCCCCCCTCACATGTGACCCCATTTTGGAAACTACCCCTCACAGAATTTAATAAGGGGTGCAGTGAGTATTTACACCCCACTGGCGTTTGACAGATCTTTGGAACAGTGGACTGTGCAAATGAAAAATTTAATTTTTCATTTTCACGAACCACTGTTCCAAAAATCTGCCAGACACCTGTGGGGTTTAAATGGTCATTGTACCCCTTATTACATTACATGAGGGGTGCAGTTTTCAAAATGGGGTCACATGTGGGAGGTTTCCATTGTTCTGGCACTATGGGGGCTTTGTAAACACACGTGGCCTTCAATTCGGGACAAATTTTCTCTTCCAAAGCCCAATGGTGCTCCCTCTTTTCTGTGCATTGAAGTGCGCCAGCAGAGCACTTTACATCCACATATGGGGTATGTTCTTACTCAGAAGAAATGGGGTTACAAATTTTGGGGGGCTTTATTTCCTATTTTCCCTTATGAAAATGAAAAAGTTAGTGTAACACCAGCATCTTAGTGAAAATTTTTTATTTTTTATTTTCCCATCCAACTTTAACGAAACACCTGTGGGGTGTTAAGGCTCACTATACCCCTTGTTACATTCCGTGAGGGGTGTAGTTTCCAAAATGGGGTCACATGTGGGTATTTTTTTTTTTTTGTTTATGTCAGAACCGCTGTAAAATCAGCCACCCCTGTGCAAATCACCAATTTAGGTGTCAAATTGTTGTGCACCCGCAGAGCATTTTACTCCCACATTTGGATTATTTCCATACTCAGGAGAAATTGCATTACAAATTTTGGGAGTCTTTTTTTTCCCTTTTACCGCTTGTGAAAATAAAAAGTATGGGGCAACACCAGCATGTCAGTGTAAAAAAAATTAAAAATTTTACACTGACATGCTGGTGTTGCCCCCAACTTTTCCTTTTCATAAGGGGTAAAAGGAGAAAAAGCCCCCCCCCCCCCCCCAAAAAAAAAAATTTGTAGCGCAATTTCTCCCGAGTACGGAAATGCCCCATATGTGGCCCTAAACTGTTTCCTTGAAATACGACAGGGCTCTAAAGTGAGAGAGCGCCATGAGCATTTGAGGACTACATTAGGGATTGCATAGGGGTGGACATAGGGGTATTCTACACCAGTGATTCCCAAACAGGGTGCCTCCAGCTGTTGCTAAACTCCCAGCATTCCTGGACAGTCAGTGGCTCCCAGCATGCCTGGACAGTTGTTTTGCAACAGCTGGAGGCTCCATTTTGGAAACACTGCTGTACAATACGTTTTCATTTTTATTTGGGGGGGGGGGACAGTGTAAGGGGGTGTATATGTAGTGTTTTACCCTTTATTATGTGTTAGTGTAGTGTTTTTAGGGTACATTGGCACTGGCGGGTTATTCCCGCTAGGAGTTTGCGCTGCGGCGAAAAATTTGCCACAGCTCCAACTTCAAGAAACTTACTGTAAACCCGCCAGTGTGAATGTACCGTGTGCAATCACATGGGGGGCAAACCTCCAGCTGTTTCAAAACTACAACTCCCAGCATGTGCTGACCCCTGATGTGTTGCCACCCCTCCTATCCCTGCTATTGGTGGTCTAGACGCGACCACCAATAGCAGATCGGGAGCGGGGGGGTTTACTTTCGTTTTCCCCGTCCTGCCCTCCCACAATAGGCGGGGCAGGACGGGGAAACAACGGGGACCAGCGCCGAAGATCCACTTACCGATTTGGGCGGGCGACTGAGGCTGCGGGCGACGGAGATCGGCGGGCGGCGATGACGTGCGGCTGGATCCGACGGAAGCTGGTGAGTTGCCTAGCAACATGTGGAGGGTACAGTTTGAGACCATTATACAGTGATCTCTAACTGTAGCCCTCCAGATGTTGCAAAACTACAACTCCCAGCATGCTCAAACAACTGTTTGCTGTCAGGGCATGCTGGGAATTGTAGTTTTGCAACAGCTGGAGGACCACACTTTGGAGATCACTTTGCAGTGTTCTCCTAAAACTGTAGCCCTCCAGATGTTGCAAAACTGCAAATCCCAGCATGTTCAAACAGCAATCAGCTGTCTCGGCATGCTGGGAGTTGTAGTTGCGTACATCCAGCTATTGCATAACTACATCTCCCAGCATGCCCTTCGGCGATCAGTACATGCTGGGAGTTGTACTTTTGCAACAACTGGAGGCAGACTGGTTGGAAAACCTTCAGTTAGGTTCTGTTACCTAACTCAGTATTTTCCAACCAGTGTGCCTCCAGCTGTTGCAAAACGACAACTCCCAGCATGTACTGATCGCTGAAGGGCATGCTGGGAGATGTAGTTATGCAACAGCTGGAGGTAGGCAACTACAACTCCCAGCATGCCGAGACAGCTGTTTGCTGTTTGAGTATGCTGGGATTTGCAGTTTTGCAACATCTGGAGAGCTACAGTTTAGAGACCACTGCACAGTGATCTCCAAACTGTGGCCCTCTGATGACCCCCCCTGGGCATTTGCACGGTATGCCTGCTGAATGATTTCCGAAGGCATCCCGGTCCGATCCCCACCCGTCGCGCGGTGGGGACTGGAATTGCCCATGACTTACATGTACATTAAGACCCAGGGTATGGTGACGTACCGGTACGTCATGGGTCCTGTAGGGGTTAAATTTACGGTGCGTTTTTTTTTCCCCACAGACAAATTACTTAAAGGGGTATTCCAGAATTTTTCTTTGAACTCATGAAGTCAAGTTATAATACTGTGTAATATCCTTCAATTACCTCTTTTTGCCTCTTTATCCCGTTTTCATGCATAAGACCCACACCCAGAAGTGCTGTAGTGCAATTTTTTTTTTTTTTTTTTTTTGTAATTTCCAATTTTCTGTGTTTTGTATTTTCTGCTTTGGGTCCTGTTCAGACATTGTTTATATCTGAACAGATTCTGTGTTAATTCTCCCTGGGATGGGAAGAGTTTACCTTTCTGACTTCAGCACTGGGAGTGGATACAAGCCCACTTGAGCTGCTCCCATTGCTGGAAATTACCCCTGTTACTCTGACCATGTTTGCATTATGTTCACTATGTCTGTCTGAGCACATGTCCTGAGTTTTAACTATGGTGGTTATCTGTCCTGTCTGATATATGTATTTTAGCTTGCCTTGTTTTAGTACCTTTGTCGGGTTTTAGTATTCTTGTATTGTTCGTTCTGCATATGCTTTGTGTTTCCTGAGTTCATATTCACACAGTGTGTTTTGTCAGTCCTGTTTTGACCCTTGTTTGATCCTGAATCGCCTAGGATAGAATCCTGTTCTGAGCCTTGTGCTAATTCATCTATCTAGGAGCGAGTTAGTCTTGTGTCTGTACCCGTGTTTGCTTGTATTTAGGATTTTTGTTTACTCCTAGGCTAGTATCCTGATCACTCGGTGGAGAGTGCCCACTAGCTAGGAGCCTATTTGGCTTTGGTATTGATGTCCCTCCATGATTGGAGTGGGGTGTCTAGTGTGTCTCTTGTTCAGAGTCCAGTGTGAACAATGCTATTTATTTCCTGACCCTAGGGTTCTGACATTCAGTTAACATGTTCATCCCCTGCATCTCCTGGTTTGGTCTCCTGTATATTTATCCTGTTATCAGTCTTGTTCATTGTATCATATCTGCAGTTTATCTTGATCCAGGTTTTTGAACTGTTTGTTAGTATGCTATATCCTGCCTAATATATCTGTTTGTTGCTTTGAAGTAGTCATGTTATGTTTATGACTTCTTTCCCCACATGTACAGTTTGGTCTATTTTGTTTGTATCAAAACCCATGCACTTAAGCGCGGGAAGGGACCGGCGCCCATCTGTCATTCACCTAGGGTGTCTAGGCAAGTAGGCAGGGAGAGTGGTCTTAGGGCAGCTTTAGGGCTCATTACTCCCTGTTCTCCGCCTCCTTTCATGACAATTTTACTGTTGTCTCTTTCCCAGCATTCCATGCAGCTTAAGACAATATGGAATAAGTTATATGGTCTCCAGGCGGTGTGGGTATGGTGCAGTGGGTGGGTGGATAGCAGGGTGGAAGAGATTTACTGAAATAATAATGCTGCATCATAGCCACACCCCTTGGAGGCCGTGCGACTTATGAAATATTGTCTCTGGCCCCTTAAATGCTGGAAAAAGGTCAGAGACAACAGTGAAAAAAAAGACTTTTACTACATGAGAACAGGACAAGCGGCGCACAAAGCACAGTATTATACTGTAAAGGGTGGGCCATTTATATGGATACACCTTAATAAAATGGGAATGGTCGGTGATATTAACTTCCTGTTTGTGGCACATTAGTATATGTGAGGGGGGAAACTTTTCAAGATGGGTGGTGACCATGGCGGCCATTTTGAAGTCGGCCATTTTGAATCCAACTTTTGTTTTTACAATAGGAAGAGAAATTCCCAAGAAACACAATGATGTGCTTGGTTTTAACGTGACTTTATTCTTTCATGAGTTATTTACAAGTTTCTGACCACTTATAAAATGTGTTCAATGTGCTGCCCATTGTGTTGGATTGTCATTGCAACCCTCTTCTCCCACTCTTCACACACTGATAGCAACACAGCAGGAGAAATTCTAGCACAGGCTTCCAGTATCCGTAGTTTCAGGTGCTGCACATCCCGTATCTTCACATAGACAATTGCCTTCAGATGACCCCAAAGATAAAAGTCTAAGGGGGTCAGATCGGGAGACCTTGGGGGCCATTCAACTGGCCTACAACGACCAATCCACTTTCCAGGAAACTGTTCATCTAGGAATGCTCGGACCTGACACCCCACCATCTTGCTGGAAAAACTCAGGGAACATGCCAGCTTCAGTGCATAAATAGGGAAACACATCATCATGTAGCAATTTTGCATATCCAGTGGCCTTGAGGTTTCCATTGATGAAGAATGGCCCCACTATCTTTATACCCCACATACCACACCATACCATCAATTTTTGTGTTCCAACAGCCTTGGAGTGGGTTAGTGTCAGACCAATAGCGGTGGTTTGTTTGTTAACTTCACAATTCACATAAAGGTTTGCCTCATCACTGAACAAAATCTGAAGGTCCTGTTCCAATTTTTGTTTTGCCCACTCTGCAAATTCAGTGCGCCGATCTGGGTCATCCTCATTGAGATGCTGCAGTAGCTGGAGTTTGTAAGGGTGCCATTTGTGAGTAGCTAATATCCGTCGAAGGGATGTTCGACTAATGCCACTCTCCATTGACATGCAGCGAGTGCTACGCTGTGGGCTCTTGCTGAATGAAGCTAGGACAGCCACTGATGTTTCTTCATTAGTGACAGATTTCATGCATCCACATTTTGGCAAATCCAACACTGAACCAGTTTCACGAAACTTAGCAAGCAGTTTGCTAACTGTAGCATGGGAGATGGGTGGTCGCGTAGGGTGTCTTGCATTGAAATCTGCTGCAATGACCCGGTTACTGCATTCACCAGACATCAACACAATTTCTATTCGCTCCTCACATGTTAACCTCGACAACATGTCAATGGCTGTAAACAACTCATGAAAGAATAAAGTTACGTTAGAAACCAAGCACACCAGTGTTTGTCATTTGAGATTCCCAATAAGTTTGAAGGCAATTGTTTATGCTGTGAAGATACGAGATGTGCAGCACCTGAAACTACGGATACTGGAAGCCTGTGCTAGCATTTCTCCTGCGGTGTTGCTATCAGTGTGTGAAGAGTGGGGGAAGAGGGTTGCATTGACAATCCAACACAATGGGCAGCACATTGAACACATTTTATAAGTGGTCAGAAACTTGTAAATTACTCATGAAAGAATAAAGTTACGTTAAAACCAAGCACATCATTGTTTTTCTTGGGAATTTCTCTTCCTATTGAAAAAACAAAAGTTGGATTCAAAATGGCCGACTTCAAAATGGCCGACATGGTCCCCACCCATCTTGAAAAGTTCCCCCCCGCCTCACATATACTAATGTGCCACAAACAGGAAGTTAATATCACCAACCATTCCCATTTTTCTAAGGTGTACAGTGGTCGCTCAACATTCGATGGTAATCCGTTCCAAATTAACCAACGTTTGTTGAAACCATCGTATGTTGAGGGATCAGTGCAATGTAAAGTATAGGAAGTTGTACTCACCTGTCCCTGTCTCTCCGGACCATCACCGCTCGTCACTGCTGCCCTGGGTGTTGCCCTCCATCGCTGCCACCGCGTCCCCGTGGTGTCCCCAACGCTCTCTGCGGGGACATGATGACGACGATGGAGAGCGGTGGCAATGGAGGGGATCCCAAAGAGGGCGCTCCGGAGCCCCGAGGACAGGTAGGAGACCATCACTGGAGCACGCGGGGCACCGTAAACGGCTATCCGGCAGCAGCTGAAGCAGTCTGTGCTGCCGGATAGCTGCTTATGCGATGGCCCCGACATACAAAAGCATTGTATGTTGATGCCGCCTTCAACATGCGATGGCCTCTGAGAGGCCATCACATGTTGAAATTATCGTATGTCGGGGCCATCGTAGGTCGGGGGGTCACTGTATCCATATAAATGGACCACCCTGTACTTTGGCATCATGGGTTCAAAGAAATAAAAAAAATTGCAAAAGAACCTGGTATACCCCTGGTGATCCCCTTTTCTGTGGGGGAAAAACACACGCGATAAATTATATGTTTTTTTATTGTTTATAAAAAAATTTTAACAAACTTATTTTTTGTTCTTGCTGTGTTTTCCATGCATTTTGCCAACCCATTTATGTAGCTAAATGTTTGCTGAAATCCAGAAGTATAGAAGAAATATAAAATGTATATTATTAGCACTGCTTCTTTGTTTGGCTGAGTTTTTTCTTTGATTTTGTTATGTTTTTTGTGTCCACAGCATTTATTTTTAATATTGCATTCTCTAAGTAGGACACCATCAGGCATTGACTTAAAGGGGTTTGCCATCTTCTTTGACTTTTAATGAAATACTGATGATTATATTATGCAACTTACTCAAGTCTGTGTACTTGTACCTTGTTGTGTATAACCCCTCTACCCCCACCCCACCCCACCCCGATTCCCAGTCCTTGCTTTAGGTCCAATTTTAAGCCTATGCGACATCATGAGACTCTGCCTACTAAATAGTACTTACAGTTTAAACCAAATTAAGATATACAGAAACTACTACTCAAATGTACTAATACAACATACTCATATAAAGTACCAACTTGTAACCTAAAATCATGGCAGTCTTCTATAATAACAATACTCCTATTGCAAAACTGGAAGCAAAATGCTGTAAAACGTGAAAAAATTATATCCTTATTTCATCGCAATAAAAAAATATTAACAACATACAAAGTCACACAAATAGATGGGTAGATAAATAAAAGAAAAACAAAGTTGCGCTCCAAGTGCAGGCAGTTTGAATGGAGGAAAAATGCACAAAAGAGATTGGAGGCTTCCCAGATGGTGTTGTGCTCACGGCACAACACCACAGCAGACAAGTAGAATCGCCATTGAAACGGGGGACAGCAGCCACTGTGTCCTTTCCAGATCGCTCAAAGTCAGCTGGATAGTGCAAGTAGAATACGTGGATGAAATCCAATAAAAAGGGGACTTCCCAATTGGTGCTTCTCCTCCCAGGAAAAATGTGGAAACAGTAGCCCACAGTGGTAAAATGATGGCTTATTGATGCAACAAAAAGTTTCGAGCCCGTACCAGACTCTTCATCAGGCATAATGACAGGGGTAAACACATACAGTTTAGAAAAGCCCGGGAGACAAACTTCAGCCAGGTCACAGGTCACAGTACATAGAATAAAATTGTTCACAAATATAAAACAGTATAAAATAAATATCCATTGAAAACTAAAAGTTAATGTGACAGCATTTAACCCCTTAACGACCACGATTGTAAATGTATGTCCTGGTTTGGCGGGACTTCGCACACCAGGACGTACATTTACGTCCTGTGTATGACCGCGAGCATCGGAACGGTGCTCGTGTCATACACGCATGTTCCGGCTGCTAGCGATCGCGTGGATGTTCGCCATTAACCCCTCAGATGCCGTGATCAATGCAGATCACGGCATCTGCGGCAGTGCGGTACTTTGAATGGATGATCGGATTGCCTGCAGTGCAGTGGCCAGAGGTCCCCTCACCTGGCTTCGGTCATCTCCTGGGGTCTTCTGCTCTGGTCTGAGATAGAGCAGATCAGAGCAGAAGATCACCGATAATACTGATCAGTTCTATGTCCTATACATAGCACTGAATAGTATTAGCAATCAAAAGGATTGCTATAGATAGTCTCCTATAGGGACATAAAAAGTGTGAAAAATCCCCTCCCCCAATAAAAATGAAAATTGTAAATTTTTCCCATTTTACCCCAAAAAGTGTAAACATTTTTTTTTATAAACATATTTTATATTGCCGCATGCGTAAATATCCTTACGATCAAAATATAATGTTAATGATCCCGTACGGAGAATGGCGTAAATGTAAAACATTTTCAAAAGTCCCACAATTATTAAAAAAAATTTAAAAAATTATCTAAAAGTTTTATATATGCAAATGTGGTATCAATAAAAAGTTCAGATGACGGCGTAAAAAATGAACCCTCATACCGCCCTATATATGGAAAAAAGAAAAAGTTATAGGAGGTCAAAATAGGGCGATTTTAGATGACTGATTTTGTACAAAAAGTTTTAGATTTTTTTTAAGCGGTACAAAAATATAAAAGTACCTAGCCATGGGTATCATTTTATTTGTATTCACCCACAGAATAAAGAACACATGTCATTTTTACCGTAAAGTGTACAGTGTGAAAACGAAACCCTCCAAAATGTGAAAAATTTTGATTTTCATTTAAATTTCCTCCCTAAAATTTTTTTGGGGGGTTCGCCAAACATTTTATGGTAAAATGAGAGGTTTCATTACAAAGTACAATTGGTCACGCAAAAAACAAGCCCTTATATGGGTCTGTAGATGGAAATATAAAGGAGTTATGGATTTTAGAAGGCGAGGAGAAAAAACAAAAACGCAAAAATAAAATTGGCCTGGTCCTTAACCCCTTAAGGACTCAGCGTTTTTCCGTTTTTGCATTTTCATTTTTTCCTCATCACCTTCTAAAAATCATAACGTTTTCCATTTTGCACATAAAATTCCATATGATGGCTTATTTTTTGCGCCACCAATTCTACTTTGCAGTGACATTAGTGATTTTACAAAAAAATCGAAGAAAAATTTCATTTTGTAAATTTTTGGGGCTTCCCTTTCTACGCAGTGCATTTTTTTGGTAAAAATAACACCTTATCATTATTCTGTAGGTCCATACGGTTAAAATGATACCCTACTTATATAGGTTTGATTTTGTCGTACTTCTGAAAAAAATCATAACTACATGCAGGAAAATGTATAAGTTCAAAATTGTCATCTTCTGACCTCTATAACCTTTTTATTTTTACGCCTATGGGCCGGTATGACGGCAAATTTTTTGTGCCGTGTTCTGAAGTTTTTATTGGTACCATTTTTGCATTGATCGGACTTTTCTATCGCTTTTTATTCATTTTTTTTATTATATAAGAAGTGACCAAAAATACGCTATTTTGGACTTTGGAATTTTTTTGCGCGTACGCCATTGACCGTGCGGTTTAATTAATGATATATTTTTATAGTTCTGACATTTACGCACATGGCGATACAACATATGTTTATTTTTATTTACACAGTTTTTTTTATGGGAAAAGGGGGGTGATTCAAACTTTTATTAGGGAAGGGGTTAAATTACCTTTGTTAACTTTTTCTTCACTTTTTTTTTGCAGTGTTATAGCTCCCATAGGGGGCTATAACACTGCACACACTGATCTTTTACCCTGATCCCTGCAAAGCCATAGCTTTGTTAGCACTGTTAGCCCAGGGTCCTGGCTATGAATAGCAGCCGGGACCGACCCGGTGTGATGCGGGGTCACGGCGTGACCCCGTTTTAAACACCAGGACCAGGCGCAGGGCGTACAGGTATGCCCTGCGTCCTTAAGAGGTTAAGGTTAAAATGGGCTTGGTCCTTAAGGGGTTAAGAATCACGCAAATTATTCCACATTACCACCTGGATCATTTAAATGTAATCTGTGCTGTAAAGAAATTAAGAATGGGATTACTGAGTTCTGCTCCAACAATACTGGAGAGAAATATAAGATAAAATACAGACTTACTTGCCAATCCTCCTTTGTAATTTATTTGTTAGATTGTGTCTGTGGAAAACAATATGTTGGGAGGACCATTCAGCCACTACGCAATCGCTTGAATAAACACAGGCAAAACATCACAGCATATCCAGGCATTGCGCTATTTCTCAAACCGGTGGTGAGAATCTCATTACAGTCATGCCAATTGACAATATACCTAGCGATTTATCCAATCGGTTTGAAACATTGGAAAAGAAGGAAGTCTTTTGGATGTATAAGTTGTCCATTATTTCCCCGAGAGGACTCAATGAAATAGTTGGGATGATCATATGAGCCCAGTGTGGCACTAATAATAATACCCGCCCTTAACAATACAGAAATGGCATCTGCAATTTATGCATTGTTGCAATACATTGGTGAAAGTTCAGTTTATATGTTACATATGCTTGTCTCACTTATAAATACATCACGCACTCATGCATGCTACTCTGCATATAACTATGCGCTCATACATGTTATTTCTCTAGCATCGCTGTACAAATCATCTTACTGTTGCTTCTACAATGAAATACCCCAGCCGTGATCAGTTATCTGTGCATGTGCCTTGGGACACAAAACACCTTCACTAACTACATAGTCCCGCATCTGAAACACTGGAAGTGAAGCCCTGTAAACAGAATTGCGCTTCTACGGCTTTCACTTTTTTTTTTCTGGCAGTTTTTATGTCCTATGTCCTATTCCTTTTGAATACATTTCTGGCATTGGCTCAAAAACTGCAGTGACAGTATTCCAAAAACTGCCAGAAAAAAACAAGTGGAAACCACATTGTGATCCATAGGTGCAGGTCCTCCACTCCAACGTAGGTGCACAACTGCACTTGGGGTTGAGCACCTTGTATGACCATAGATCACATCAATGTAAGTGCAAGTGGAAACTTAGCCTACTACTGTTAATTTACACAGCCTTGGTCTGAAATTCATTCACATTCTACCGCTGACCGTGGGCACATCAGCGCTGCCTAATATTATATGCGCAGTATCATAGCTGTTCTCTTATTTGCATGATTCTTAAATGCTGTCACATTAACTTTTAGGTTTAAATGGCTATTTATTTTATACTGTTTTATATTATACAGTGATCCCCCGACCTACGATGGCCCCAACATATGATAATTTCAACATATGATGGCCTCTCAGAGGCCATCGCATGTTGAAGGCAGCACCAACATACAATGCTTTTTTATGTTGGGGCCATCGCATAAACGGCTATACAGCAGCGCAGACTGCTTCAGCTGCTGCCGGATAGCTGTTTAAGGTGCCCCGTGTGGTCCGGTGAGTGTCATTCACCTGTTCTCGACGTTCCGGACCCTCCTCTTCGGGCTCCGCTGCAATGCCATCGCTCTCCTTCATGGTCATCACGTTGCCACGCACGCTGTCCCGTCATCCAATAGGAACAGCATGCATAGTGACGTGATGACAGCGATGGTGAACGACGATCCAGGGCATCGGTGACAGTCCAGAGCAGAGAGGACACCCCGGGGACATGATGACCGCGACGATCCAGGGCAGCGGTGACAGTCCGGAGTGGCGGGGGCACGTGAGTATAACTTTCTATACTGTACTGTATTACTATTGCACAGATCCCTAAACCTTTCGATGGATTCAAGTAACGATGGTTCATTTGGAACAAATTACCATCTGTTACGCCGAGCGCTCCGGGTCCCCGCTCCTCCCCGGAGCGCTCGCAGTGATATTACTCCCAGCCGGGATGCGATTCGCGATGCGGGACGCGCCCGCTCGCGATGCGCATCTCGGCTCCCGTACCTGACCCGTTCCCCGTCTGTGTTGTCCCGGCGCGCGCGGCCCCGCTCCTTAGGGCGCGCGCGCGCCGGGTCTCTGCCATTTAAAGGGCCGCTGCGCCACTGATTGGCGCAGCAGGCCTAATCAGTATTCTCACCTGTGCACTCCCTACTTATACCTCACTTCCCCTGCACTCCCTCGCCGGATCTTGTTGCCATTGTGCCAGTGAAAGCGTTTCCTTGTGTGTTCCTAGCCTGTGTTCCAGACCTCCTGCCGTTGCCCCTGACTACGATCCTTGCTGCCTGCCCTGACCTTCTGCTACGTCTGACCTTGCTCTTGTCTACTCCCTTGTACCGCGCCTATCTTCAGCAGTCAGAGAGGTTGAGCCGTTGCTGGTGGATACGACCTGGTTGCTACCGCCGCTGCAAGACCATCGCGCTTTGCGGCGGGCTCTGGTGAATACCAGTAGCAACTTAGAACCGGTCCACCAACACGGTCCACGCCAATCCCTCTCTGGCACAGAGGATCCACCTCCAGCCAGCCGAATCGTGACAGTAGATCCGGCCATGGATCCCGCTGAAGTCCCACTGCCAGTTGTCGCCGACCTCACCACGGTGGTCGCCCAGCAGTCGCAACAGATAGCGCAACAAGGTCACCAGCTGTCTCAACTGACCGTGATGCTACAGCAGCTATTACCACAGCTCCAGCAACAATCTCCTCCGCCAGCTCCTGCACCTCCTCCGCGGCGAGTGGCCGCTTTCGGCTTACGATTATCCTTGCCGGATAAATTTGATGGGGACTCTAAGTTTTGCCGTGGCTTTCTTTCGCAATGTTCCCTGCACTTGGAGATGATGTTGGACCAGTTTCCAACTGAAAGGTCTAAGGTGGCTTTCGTAGTCAGCCTTCTGTCTGGGAAAGCTCTGTCATGGGCCACACCGCTCTGGGACCGCAATGACCCTGTCACTGCCTCTGTACACTCCTTCTTCACGGAGATCCGAAGTGTCTTTGAGGAACCTGCCCGAGCCTCTTCTGCTGAGACTGCCCTGCTGAACCTGGTCCAGGGTAATTCTTCTGTTGGTGAGTACGCCATCCAATTCCGTACTCTTGCCTCCGAATTATCCTGGAATAATGAGGCCCTCTGCGCGGCCTTTAAAAAAGGCCTATCCAGCAACATTAAAGATGTGCTGGCCGCACGAGAAATTCCTGCTAACCTGCATGAACTTATTCATCTTGCCACCCGCATTGACATGCGTTTTTCCGAAAGGCGTCAGGAGCTCCGCCAGGATATGGACTTTGTTCGCACGAGGCGGTTTCTCTCCCCGGCTCCTCTCTCCTCTGGTCCTCTGCAATCCGTTCCTGTGCCTCCCGCCGTGGAGGCTATGCAAGTTGACCGCTCTCGCTTGACACCTCAAGAGAGGACACGACGCCGCATGGAGAACCTATGCCTGTACTGTGCCGGTACCGAACACTTCTTGAAAGATTGTCCTATCCGTCCTCCCCGCCTGGAAAGACGTATGCTGACTCCGCACAAAGATGAGACAGTTCTTGATGTCTACTCTGCTTCTCCACGCCTTACTGTGCCTGTGCGGATATCTTCCTCTACCTTCTCCTTCTCTGCTACGGCCTTCTTGGATTCCGGATCTGCAGGAAATTTTACTTTGGCCTCTCTCATCAACAGGTTCAACATCCCAGTGACCAGTCTCGCCAGACCCCTCTACATCAATTCTGTTAACAATGAAAGATTGGACTGTACCGTGCGTTACCGCACGGAACCTCTCCTAATGTGCATCGGACCTCATCACGAAAAAATAGAATTTTTGGTCCTCTCCAACTGCACTTCTGAAATTCTTCTTGGATTACCGTGGCTTCAACGCCATTCCGCAACCCTTGATTGGTCCACAGGAGAAATCAAGAACTGGGGTACTTCTTGTCACAAGGACTGTCTTAAATCGGTTCCCAGTACTCCTTGCCGTGACCCTGTGGTTCCCCCTGTATCCGGTCTTCCTAAGGCTTATATGGACTATTCTGACGTTTTTTGCAAAAAGCAAGCTGAGACTTTGCCTCCTCACAGGCCTTATGACTGTCCTATTGACCTCCTCCCGGGTACTACCCCACCCCGGGGCAGAATCTATCCTCTGTCTGCTCCTGAGACTCTTGCCATGTCGGAGTACATCCAGGAGAATTTAAAAAAGGGGTTTATCCGCAAGTCCTCCTCTCCTGCCGGAGCTGGATTTTTTTTTGTGTCCAAAAAAGATGGCTCCCTACGTCCTTGTATTGATTACCGCGGACTTAATAAAATCACGGTAAAAAAACGCTACCCCTTACCTCTTATCTTGGAACTCTTTGATCGCTTACAAGGTGCCCACATCTTTACCAAACTGGACTTAAGAGGTGCTTATAATCTCATCCGCATCAGGGAGGGGGACGAATGGAAGACCGCATTTAACACCAGAGATGGACACTTTGAGTATCTGGTCATGCCCTCTGGCCTATGCAACGCCCCTGCCGTCTTCCAAGACTTTGTTAATGAAATTTTTCGTGATCTCCTATATTCCTGTGTTGTGGTTTATCTGGACGATATTCTGATTTTTTCTGCCAACTTAGAAGAACACCGCCAGCATGTCCGCATGGTTCTTCAGAGACTTCGTGACAATCAACTTTATGCCAAAATGGAGAAATGTCTCTTTGAATGTCAATCTCTTCCTTTCCTAGGATACTTGGTCTCTGGCCAGGGACTACAAATGGACCCAGATAAACTCTCTGCCGTCTTAGATTGGCCACGCCCCTCCGGACTCCGTGCTATCCAACGTTTTTTGGGGTTCGCCAATTATTACAGACAGTTTATTCCACACTTTTCCACTATTGTGGCTCCTATCGTGGCTTTAACCAAGAAAAATGCCAATCCCAAGTCCTGGTCCCCCCAAGCGGAAGACGCATTTAAACATCTCAAGTCTGCCTTTTCTTCCGCTCCCGTGCTCTCCAGACCTGACCCATCTAAACCCTTCCTATTGGAGGTAGATGCCTCCTCAGTGGGAGCTGGAGCTGTCCTTCTACAAAAAAATTCTTCCGGGCATGCTGTGACTTGTGGGTTTTTTTCTAGGACCTTCTCCCCGGCGGAGAGAAACTATTCCATCGGGGATCGAGAACTACTGGCCATTAAATTGGCGCTTGAGGAATGGAGGCACCTGCTGGAGGGATCAAAATTTCCAGTTATCATATACACTGATCACAAGAATCTCTCCTATCTCCAGTCTGCCCAACGACTGAACCCTCGCCAGGCTAGGTGGTCGTTGTTCTTTGCCCGTTTTAACTTTGAAATCCATTTTCGCCCTGCTGACAAGAACATTAGGGCCGATGCCCTCTCTCGTTCTTCTGATGCCTCTGAAGTAGAGGTCTCTCCGCAACACATCATTCCTCCGGACTGTCTGATCTCCACTTCTCCAGCTTCCATCAGGCAAACTCCTCCAGGGAAGACCTTCGTTTCTCCACGCCAGCGTCTCGGGATTCTCAAATGGGGACACTCCTCCCACCTCGCAGGCCATGTGGGCATCAAAAAATCCTTGCAACTCATCTCTCGATTTTATTGGTGGCCGACTCTGGAGACTGATGTTATTGATTTCGTGCGGGCCTGTACTGTCTGTGCCCGGGATAAGACTCCTCGCCAGAAGCCTGCTGGTCTCCTTCATCCTCTGCCTGTTCCTGAACAGCCTTGGTCACAGATTGGTATGGACTTTATTACGGACTTGCCCTCATCCCGTGGCAACACAGTTGTTTGGGTGGTCGTTGATCGATTTTCCAAGATGGCACATTTTATTCCTCTTCCTGGTCTTCCTTCAGCGCCTCAGTTGGCAAAGCAATTTTTTGTACACATTTTTCGCCTTCACGGTTTGCCCACGCATATCGTCTCAGATAGAGGCGTCCAATTCGTGTCTAAATTCTGGAGGGCCCTCTGTAAACAGCTCAAGATCAAATTAAACTTCTCTTCTTCTTATCATCCCCAATCCAATGGGCAAGTAGAAAGAGTTAATCAGGTCCTGGGTGACTATTTACGGCATTTTGTTTCCTCCCGCCAGGATGACTGGGCAGATCTTCTACCATGGGCCGAATTCTCATACAACTTCAGAGTCTCCGAATCTTCTGCTAAATCCCCATTTTTCGTGGTGTACGGCCGTCACCCTCTTCCTCCCCTCCCTACTCCCTTGCCCTCTGGTTTGCCCGCTGTGGATGAAGTGACTCGTGATCTTTCCACCATATGGAAAGAGACCCAAAATTCTCTTTTACAGGCTTCATCCCGGATGAAAAGATTTGCTGATAAAAAAAGAAGAACTCCCCCCATTTTTGCTCCCGGAGACAAGGTATGGCTCTCCGCTAAATATGTCCGCTTTCGTGTCCCCAGTTATAAACTGGGACCACGCTATCTTGGTCCTTTCAAAATCAAGTGCCAGATCAACCCTGTCTCTTACAAACTCCTTCTTCCTCCTTCTCTCCGTATTCCCAATGCCTTCCATGTCTCTCTCCTTAAACCACTCATCCTTAACTGCTTCTCTCCCAAAGTTGTTTCTCCCACTCCAGTTTCCGGATCTTCTGACGTCTTTTCTGTGAAGGAGATTCTAGCATCCAAGACGGTCAGAGGTAAAAGATTCTTCTTGGTCGACTGGGAGAATTGCGGCCCTGAGGAGAGATCCTGGGAACCTGAGGACAACATCCTGGACAAAAGTCTTATCCTCAGGTTCTCAGGCTCCAAAAAGAGGGGGAGACCCAAGGGGGGGGGGTACTGTTACGCCAAGCACTCCGGGTCCCCGCTCCTCCCCGGAGCGCTCGCAGGGTTCTCTCATTCGGAGCGCCCCGGTCAGACCTGCTGACCGGGTGCGCTGCGATATTACTCCCAGCCGGGATGCGATTCGCGATGCGGGACGCGCCCGCTCGCGATTCGCATCTCGGCTCCCGTACCTGACCCGTTCCCCGTCTGTGTTGTCCCGGCGCGCGCGGCCCCGCTCCTTAGGGCGCGCGCGCGCCGGGTCTCTGCCATTTAAAGGGCCACTGCGCCACTGATTGGCGCAGCAGGCCTAATCAGTATTCTCACCTGTGCACTCCCTACTTATACCTCACTTCCCCTGCACTCCCTCGCCGGATCTTGTTGCCATTGTGCCAGTGAAAGCGTTTCCTTGTGTGTTCCCAGCCTGTGTTCCAGACCTCCTGCCGTTGCCCCTGACTACGATCCTTGCTGCCTGCCCTGACCTTCTGCTACGTCCGACCTTGCTCTTGTCTACTCCCTTGTACCGCGCCTATCTTCAGCAGTCAGAGAGGTTGAGCCGTTGCTGGTGGATACGACCTGGTTGCTACCGCCGCTGCAAGACCATCCCTCTTTGCGGCGGGCTCTGGTGAATACCAGTAGCAACTTAGAACCGGTCCACCAACACGGTCCACGCCAATCCCTCTCTGGCACAGAGGATCCACCTCAAGCCAGCCGAATCGTGACACCATCGTATGTTGAGGGATCACTGTACTGTGAAATGTGACCCGGGTGAAGTTTGTCTCCCGGGCTTTTTTAAACTGTGTTTGTTTACGCCTGTCATTATACCTGATGAAAGCCTAATGCGGGCTCAAAACTTTTTGTTGCATCAATAAACCATAATTTTACCTCCGTGGGCTACTGTTTCCACATTCTTCCTGGGAGGAGAAGCACCAGTTGGGAAGTCCCCTTTTTATTGGATTTAATCCACGTATTCTACACACATAGATGGGACAGTATACGAGGACTGGCAGCCAAAGCGTGTCAGAACTCATATGGGAGATAGCCAAAGTGTATATGTTATAAAGAGCAATTATTGGCAAATAGGCTAGTCAATCAACCAAAAGAAAAGGAAACACATTTTTGTCAGATGATCGCCGGGATTTAATAAGTATATAAATGGACGTTTTGTGTGCAGCTAACAGATGACAGAGGAAAGGGCCCTGCCGCCCTACATCGAGCCCTGCAATAGACTTAGTAAATTATTATCAGAAGGGAGTCGGGCTGTGAAATACAGTCATATGGCTCTGTTCACATGACATTTATGGCTTCTGTTTGACCCATACACTAGAATAGGCTCCTAATGTACATGATAAACAAAGGCCTGGGAAGGGGCATCCATAACCCATATGCTCCATTGAAAAAAATAAAAAATAAAATACACATACAGTATACAATATATGGTTAATATACCTGACTTTATTTTTATAATTTTGTAGTTTTCTACCTTGATATTGTGCTGTATATTCTGCTCAGGCAGCTTGCAAAAGGAGCAGAAATATTCAGTACAATATTAAAGGGGTACTCTGGTGAAAACCTTTTTTCTTTTAAATCAACTGGTGGAAGAAAGGTAAACATATTTGTAAATTACTTCTATTTAAAAATCTTAATCCTTCCTGTACTTATTAGCTGCTGAATACTACAGAGGAAATTATTTTCTTTTTGGAATGCTCTCTGATGACATCACGAGCACAGTTCTCTCTGCTGACGTTATTCTAATAATAATAACACTTTATTTATTGTTGTCCTTAGTGGGATTTGAACCCAAGTCCCCAGCACTGCAAGGCAGCAGTGCTAACCACTGAGCCACCATGCTGCCCTTAGCATACATCTGCTATGCATGGTTGCTAAAATGGACAGAGATGTCAGCGGAGAGCACTGTGCTCGTGATGTCATCAGTGTTCCAAAAAGAAAGGAATTTCCCCTGTAGCATTCAGCAGCTAATAAGTACTGGAAGTAATTTACAAATATGTTTAACTTTCTGCCACCAGTTGATTTAAAAGAAAAAAGGTTTTCACCGGAGTACCCCTTTAAGCACAATATTCAGCACTATGCACTGAAGGCATCATGACTCTACAGCAGTGTTTTCCAACCAAAGTGCCTCCAGCTGTTGCAAAACTACAACTCCCAGCATTCCTAGACAGCCTTTGGCTCTATACATTGTGCTAAGCAGAGGTCCCACCTGCATTTCCTACCTTTTGTCTCTGCCAGGCTGCTAAAGGAGACAATGTGCTTGCAGGACCAGAAGGAAGACCCCTGGTGGCCAAACTTTTAGGGGTTAATTTAAAACATAAAGTAACAATATGTTATTAAGAAGTACTGTATATTAGAAAAGTAATTAATATAGGCTAATCTATAACATATCAAATGTCAATGATGGTGACAGGTACCATTTAATAACTCTCAAATAAGCACTTAGGCTGGGTTCACACTGCAGATTCCATCTCCAGATGGAATTTCTACCGGAGATCCTGTAAGCAGTGCTAAAGGATCGGGGATAAGATGTCTGATAACGGGGGACCACCCGCAATCTCTGCTGCAGCACCGCAGTCATGGTGCACAGAGCGAACTTCGCTCCATGCCTGATGACTAGTGATGCGTCGCTGATGTCACGGCTATGCCCCCTGGTGACATCACATTCCCCCCCCCCTCTCAATGCAAGTCTATGGGAGGGGGCGTAATGGCCACCACGCCCCCTCCCATTGACTTGCATTGATTGGGCATGGCCGTGACATCACAAGGGGTGTAGTTGTGACGTGACGTGCATCCGGTGCCACAGCCGGTGTTCTAAATAAATGCCGGGTGCAGGGAGATTGCGGAGGGTTCCAGCAGTGGGACCCCCGCGATTAGACATCTTATGACCTATCCTTTGGGTAGGAGATAAGATGTCTAGGGGCGGAGTACTCCTTTCAGTGTCCAAATGTTAACAATAACTAGAGATGAGCGAATTGAAGCTGACGAATCCAAATTCGTTACTAATTTCATGAAAAATTTGATTCGCAACAAATGCGAATATCGCCGCGATTCTATCACTTCATTAAACTCTATTTTGTGCAGTCCAGGCTCCAGGGCATCTAAAATGGCGGATCCACATGTGAAGACATGGGGCAAGGAACTCTGGGAAGGCAGAAAGGCAAGGCGGGAAGGCGGGTAGGCGGGATGACCCTGAATCATATGCCGGATGCAGCCTATCAGCAGCCAGTCACCCCAGTGATGTCATAGCCCTTTATATTCGGCAGCCATATTGCGGCCAGTCACTTCATTCATTACACTGCAGAGAGATAAGACGGACAGCCTGTGTGTGTTACACAGAAAAGCTTTTACCAGCAGCGTTTCCCCTCCAAGTCACATCAGCGTTCTGGTGGACAGAGAGCAGTGCTTTTTTCCATTGAAAAGGATTTTTACTGCAGCCATTAACCTCCCAGTCACTTTCTACAGCATTGTATTACAGAGAGGGGCAGATAGCTGTGTGTTGCCTCATACATTTCAACAAGCTACCTCAACTTCATAAACCTTAGCAGAGGAGGCAGGAATAATTTTTCAGCACAATTCTGTGTCTTTGTTCCACAACAAATCATTTACTAGTCTGTATATGGTGTAATACCCAGCAGTCGATTCCTAATAGTTTTTGACAGAGTGCAATATTGGGCTTAGTACACAGCTTTTTTGTGCTCCAGCACTATTGTATACTGCTGGTGTTGTGCAAAAATACATTTTTTTAAGCGTACTGTAGTGCATTTTTCTGCCCTCATAAGTGCATACCACAATACCTACATCTATGTAGTGTACTATTTTGTACCTGTTAATCTGTCAAGGGCCTAGATACTGTGAAAGTCCAGGCAAAAGTAATCACCGGCTGGTGTTTTACTCCAATAAGTTTTTTTAAGCGTACTGTAGCGCATTTTTCTGTCCTCATAAGCGCATATCACATACCTACATCTAAGTAGCGTACTATTTTGTACCTGTTAATCTGTCAAGGGCCAAGATACTGTGAAAGTCCAGGGAAAAGTAATCACCAGCTGGTGTTATACTCCAATGCATTTTTTTAAGCGTACTGTAGCGCATTTGTCTGTCCTCATAAGCGCATACCAAATACCTACATCTAAGTAGCGTACTATTTTGTACCTATTAATCTATCAAGGGCCTAGATACTGTGAAAGCCCATGCAAAAGTAATCACCGGCTGGTGTTATACTCCAAAACATTTTTTTAAGCGTACTGTTGCGCATATTTCTGCCCTCATAAGCGCATACCACATACCTACATCTAAGTAGCATACTATTTTGTACCTATTAATCTGTCAAGGGCCTAGATACTCTGAAAGGCCAGCTGTAAGTACTCACCGGCTGGTGTTACATAGTTAGTATGGTCGAAAAAAGACATACGTCCATCAAGTTCAACCAGGGAATTGAAGGAAAAGGTGTAAGGGGATAAGGGGAAGGGATGTTGTTTTATAATTCTGCATAAGCATTAATGTTATTTTGTTCCAGGAATGTATCTAACCCTGTTTTAAAGCTATTACTTGTTCCTGCTGTGACCAGTTCCTGAGGTAGACTGTTCCATAAATTCACAGTTCTTATGGTAAAGAAGGCGTGTCGCACCTTTAGACTAAACCTTTTCTTCTCCAGACGGAGGGAGTGCCCCCTCGTCCTTTGGGGGGTTTAACCTGGAACAGTTTTTCTCCATATTTTTTGTATGGGCCATTTATATACTTATATACATTTATCATATCCCCCCTTAAACGTCTCTTCTCACGACTAAACAATTGTAACTCCTTTAATCGTTCCTCGTAGCTAAACTGTTCCATGCCCCATATTAGTTTAATCGCACATCTCTGCACCCTTTCAAGCTCCGCAGTGTCCCTTTTATGGACAGGCGACCAAAACTGAACAGCATATTCCAGGTGAGGCCGTACCAATGCTTTACAAAGGGGGGGGGTATTATGTCCCTGTCCCTTGAGTCAATGCATCTTTTGATACATGACAATATCCTGCTGGCTTTCGAAGCAGCAGCCTGACATTGCATGCTATTCTGAAGTCTGTGATCTACAAGTACACCCAGATCCTTCTCTAGCAGTGACTCTGCCAGTTTTATCCCCCCTATGACATATGACGCATGCATTTTATTTGTACCCAGATGCATAACTTCACATTTATCCACATTAAACCTCATTTGCCAAGTGGATGCCCAGACACTTAGTCTATCCAAGTCATCTTGTAACTTATGCACATCCTCTATAGACTGTACTGTGCTACAAAGCTTGGTGTCATCTGCAAAGATATCAACAGAGCTGTTAATACCATCCTCTATATCATTGATAAATAAATTAAACAACAGCGGGCCCAGTACAGAACCTTGGGGTACACCACTAATAACCGTGGACCAATCAGAGTACGAATTATTGACCACCACTCTCTGGGTACCATCCATGAGCCAGTGTTTAATCCAGTTAAAAACTAAAGTTTCCAAGCCCAAAGACCTTAATTTACCAGTCAGACGACTATGAGGGACAGTATCAAATGCTACAGCAAAAAACAGAAACACTATATCCACAGCCATTCCTCTGTCAAGGCTTCTACTCACATCTTCATAAAAGCAAATTAGATTGGTTTGACAACTTCTATCCTTAGTAACCCACGCTGGTTATCACTTATAATACTATTATCCCCTATGTATTCCTGTATGTAATCCCTTATAAGTCCTTCAAACAATTTACCCACAATGCACGTTAAACTTACCGGTCTATGATTGCCTGGCGAAGACCTAGAGCCCTTCTTGAAGATTGGTAACACATTCGCCTTGCGCCAGTCCCTTGGCACAATACCAGACACCAGAGAATCTCTAAATATCATGAACAAGGGTACAGATATTACTGAACTTACCTCTCTAAGAACTCTTGGGTGTAGTCCATCCGGTCCACAGATACTTTTTTCAGTGTACTGTAGCGCATTTTTCTGCCCTCATAAGTGCATACCAAATACGTACATCTAAGTATTGAACTATTTTGTACCTGTTAATCTGTCAAGGGCCTAGATACTGTGAAAGTTCGGGCAAAAGTACTCACCGGCTGGTGTTGTACTCAGATACTTTTTTCAGCGTATTGTAGCAAATTTTTCTGCCCTCATAAGTGCATAACACATACCTACATCTAAGTTGTGTACTATTTTGTACCTGTTAATCTGTCAAGGGCCCAGATACTGTGAAAGGAAAGCCAAAAGTACACACATGCTGCTGTTCTAGATAAATACTGTTTTAAGCGCAGTGAAGCGTATGGTACGCACTAAGTAAGGGTATTGTACGCATATACGCACTAAGTATGTAAGGTAGAGAAGTGTCGGATGGGCACAGAGGAGTGGCAGAGGCCTAAATTCATCAGGCAGAGGTCGCAGCAGACTAGGGGCGAGTGGAAGCAGGAGTAGCAGCGAGAGGCCTGAGCTCCCGGTATTAGCTAGCGGTCAGCCAGCAACCATTCTGCCATCATCGATTGGTTAACACAGTCATCCACTTCAATACAAGTGACATCTGGTATCCCCAGTCAACAGTGGGTGGGTTTCTCAGACACAACACTCAGTTGGCATGGTCCGGGAGCAGCCCCTGTCCTCCCATTGCCTCTGTCCTATGCTGTTCCTTCCACTAAAGAAGTATCTTATGCTGTGGGTTCAGATCCACTATTCAGTGAGGACAATCTAATAGAGGACAGTCAGCAGCTACTGCCCAGCCAAGAAGTGGAGAAGACATCCACCACTTCCTCAGCTAGGCGGGCAAGTAGTGATATGGAGAGTGACGTGGGAGGCGGTGTTGCCAGCATTCAGGGTCCAGAAGCAGACACTGTTGAGGAACCTGAGGAGGACATCAGTGACGTTCAGACACAACTCGATGATGATGAAGCCGATCGCACTTGGGAGCCGAGTGCAGAAGGGGCTTCATCATCATCAGGAGAAGAGGGTTGCAGGGAGCCCGTGAGGCAGCAACTGAGCCAGGAAGGTGGTAGCATGATTGGCAGTCAGCATGGTGGCAGAAGGGGAAATTTTGGAGGCAAACGTGCCTGGGGGAGGGAGACCACCTGCTTCACGGCAGCCTACCTTCCGGGGAGGTAGTGGAACAGGGGTTCCTGGAGACGGCGGCAGTAGCAGTCAATTAGTGCGGACTGTTGGTGGGAAAATCAGCTACTAGGCGGCGTGGCAGTTTTTCATCAAGCATCCGAAGGATGTCGGCTGAAGGTGAAGCATGGCCAGGGTCCCAATGCTGGCACCACAGCCCTGTGTCAACATATGCTTCGCCACCATAAAGCGGCCTGGGAGAACCATGGCTCTGATGTAGTGGTCCAGTCTGTTGCATCATCCAGTGGCACGCCCCTCCCTCTTTCAGCTAGCCAAGGCTCCACCAACTCAGCCGAAGGGAGCTGTGTGTCATACCTTCCTTCTACCGCTCCAGATGCTCCTACTCCTCCTACTTCAAGTCAGTCATTCCGCCAACAATCCATCGGCGAAGCCATGTACAAGAGGCAACAGTATACGCCCACTCATCCAACGGCGCAGGCGCAGAGGCTGAATGTGCTCCTGTCTAAGTTGCTGGTGCTGCAGTCCAAGAGTGGTGAACTCTGCACCTTTCAGAGAACTAATGGCTTGTGCTGAGCCGAGGTGGAGAGTGCCAAACCATAATTTCTTTGCGAAGAAGACAGTACCAGCCCTCCACAATTTTGTGGAATAGAAGGTTGGCCAGTCCTTGAGCCTGTCGGAGGTGTACCAAAGTGCACGGCAGCACCGACTTCTGGAGCTGTAACTATGGTCGGGGACAATACATGTCCTTTACGGCTCACTTGGTGAATGGGGTTCCTGCACAGCCAGAACACCAACTTGGACAGGTCACGCCGCTTCCTCCTTCATGCTCTCAGGCTGTTGGTCCTGTGACAGTGTGCGACTCCACCTCCTCATCCTCCACCGTCTCCTAAGCCTTCACTGCCCAGACAAGTCTCAGTGCCCCTTCAGCATACCATATGAGCAGGGCACGGCAGTGTCACGCTGTTCTTCCCATGGTTTGTCTTGGCGAATGGAATAACACAGGGGAGGAACTGCTAAAAGTAATTCATGAAGAAATCAAAGCATGGCTTAGTCCACAAAAACTGGAAATGGGAACCATGGTGACTGACAAGGGGAAGAACATCTTGTCTGCGCTTCGACTGGGAAGGCTGAGCCATACGCCCTGCATGGCACATGTTTTCAATCTGGTTGTCAAGCAGTTCCTGACGTGTTCCCCCCATTTGCAAGACATCCTAACAATGGGAAGGAAACTTTGCATGCACTTCAGCCACTCGTACACCGCAAAGCACACCCTCCTAGAGCTGCAGCATCAGAACGGTATCCACCAACATAGTCTGATTTGTGACATTGCCACATGTTGGAAATCCACCTTCCATATGTTGGACTGACTGTACGAACAGAGAAAAGCCATCACCGATTTCTTGAGGATCCACGCGGATAGGGGTACTCCCCTTTGTAACTTCAATGTAAACCAGTGGCAGTAAACCAGTGACACCTGCCGTTTGCTCAGGCCCTTTGATGAAGCCACATTATTAGTCAGTCGTCAGGATTATGCGATGAACGACGTCATTCCACTGCTTAATTTCTTACAAAACGTGTTGGAAAGGATGGCTGGTCAGGGCACTGGAGTCGTGGTGCCTACATCACACGGCCACATGAGCTCTGGGGGGGGCTGAACTAGAGGAGGAGGAGGAGGAGGAAGGGCACAGTGGAGCACAGTTTAGGTTTCGCCAAATGGGCTGTTTTCTAGTAATCTGAAAGGAGAGGAGGAGCAGGAGCAGCCAGAGGAGCTAGAGGGTTATGAGGAAGGCGAGACAGAGGACCCAGACACACCATTGCAGTATGCAGTGGAGATGGAGGCAGGGAGTCCCTCCCTGTCACTTGCACAAATGGCATGATACATGCTCACTTGCTTGCATAGGGACAGCCGAATTGTCACCATTTGGCAGCGGGGTGACTTTTGGCTCTCCACCTTATTGGACCCTCACTACCGCCACAAAATAGGGGCCTTTTTTACACCCATTGAGAGGGAGGACAACGTGACCTACTACAGAGGCATCCTATGTAGTCAGTTGGCCAATGCCTATCGGTGCCATTGTCCATCCTCTTGCAGGTCTGAATCGGGGGTCCCCCTGCGCTCACCTTCCACTGCCATGGCTGCTCGGGAGGGGTGGGATGGCAGGAGCAGTACCAGCTCCATCAGCAGCAGCCTGAGTCTACAGTCGCTGATCAGTACCTTTGTTCACCCGCATAGTGAAGCAACTCATCAGCAGAAGGTAGACCTGGAGCAGGACCTGAACCAGCAGGTGATGGCATACCTTGACATGCCCATGCCAACACACCTTGAAGATCCGTGGCCTTCTGGGCAGCCAAGCTTGATTTGTGGCCGCAACTAGCAGAGTTTGCCCTGGAAAAACTGTCCTGCCTGGCCATTAGTGTGCCATCAGAGCGGATGTTTAGTGCAATGGCGGCCATAGTCAACCCAAGGAAAACTCTTCTGTCCATGAAAAATGTGGAGAGACTGACCTTTGTGAAGATGAATCAGACATGGATCAGCCAGGATTTCCACCCACCAATGCCTGATGCATCAGAGTAGATTGACCATGGTGCCAAACTAACACTTCACAAATATGGATAGTGCCAAAAAGATTAAAGGCGCTGCTCCCCAGTTACAAACATTCCTCCGCATCAGACCTTTTTTCCCCCACCTTCATCACCCACCGCACCACTCTATCGCCGGGTCACTTTCAGGACTCCTGATGCTGCTGCTGCCACCTCCAGACTGTGCCATTCAGCCACTATATGGTCTCTTCATGCTTCACCACCTCCAGGCTGTGCCATTCAGCCACTATATGGTCTCCTCATGCTTCAGCCAACTCCTGGCTGTGCCATTCAGCCACTATATGATCTCCAAATGCTTCAGCCATCTTCGGGCTGTGCCATTCAGACACTATATGGTCTTCTCATGCTTCACCACCTCCAGGCTGTGCCATTCAGCCACTATATGGTCTCCTCATGCTTCAGCCACCTCCAGGCTGTGCCATTCAGACACTATATGGTCTCCTCATGCTGCCACCAACTCCAGGCGGTGCCATTCAGCCACTATATGGTCTTCTCATGCTTCAGCCAACTCCAGGCTGTGCCATTCAGACACTATATGGTCTCTTCATGCTTCACCACCTCCCGGCTGTGCCATTCAGCCACCATATGGTCTCCTCATGCTTCAGCCAACTCAAGGCTGTGCCATTCAGCCACTATATGGCCTCCTCATGCTACACCACCTCCAGGCTGTGCCATTCAGACACTATATGGTCTCCTCCTGCTTCACCATCTCCAGGCTGTGCCTTTCAGCCACTATATGGTCTCCTCATGCTTCAGCCACCTCCAGGCTGTGCCATTCAGACACTATATGTTATCCTCATGCTTCAGCTACCTGCAGGCTGTGCCATTCAGTCACTTTATGGTCTCATAATACTGATGCCACCTCCAGGCTCTCTCATTGTGCCGCCATGTGACTCCTTGTTAGATTTGGTCCTTTGTAACCACACGCTGGGGCCTGGGACATTAAAACTTGGTAGTGTAATCTTAAATTTAAATTTCAAAATCTTCTATTTAAAATTTAAAATTCATCTTTTAATCTCAGGGATTGTGAAGCCCTATTGTCTAATCATGCTGCCGCCAGCTCTAGGCTGTGCCATTCAGCCACTGTATGGTTTACTGATGCTGCTGGGCCTGGGACATTACCTAAAAATTTATGGTTGCATTAGCTACCAGAAATCTTCAATTTCAATTTTAAAATTAATCTTTTAATCTTAGGGATTGTGAAGCCCTATTGTCTACTCATGCTCCGCCAGCTCCAGGCTGTGTCATTGTGCCAGCTCCAGGCTGTGTCTCCTTATGCTATTGGCACCTTAAATTAAACCTTAAAAATGTAAATATATCTAAAATCTTCAATTTAAAATTTCAAATATTTATTTAATCTTCTCTATTGTGAGGCCCTATGGTCTTGTCAGGCTTTTGCC
Source organism: Hyla sarda (assembly GCF_029499605.1). Classification (NCBI taxonomy): domain Eukaryota; kingdom Metazoa; phylum Chordata; class Amphibia; order Anura; family Hylidae; genus Hyla; species Hyla sarda. The sequence continues at coordinate 171,945,900 of NC_079193.1, forward strand.
ACCACCAGACTGCATCGTTCTGCCACTATATGGTCTCCTCCTGCTGCTGCCAATTCCAGGCTGTGTCATTCTGCCAGATTATGGTCTCCTCATGCTGCTGCCACCTCTAGGCTCTGTCATTGTGCCACCATGTGACTCCTTGTTAGATTGGGTTTTGTGGTCATACAGTATTAAGTCAAAGTAAAACCGACACTTTAAACTTGGGAATCTAATATAAATCTTAAAGTAAAAAAAAATCTATGTAATCTTTTCAAGACTGAGGCCCTATGGGCGTTTACGTGGTATTATCTGTGGTATTATCACAAGAATCCAATTGAACAGCTTGGAGTGCAAAGGCAATAGGCAACCCAATAAAGAAGTGGTTCGGCAGGTGGTGACCACAGACCACTTCTCAGTTCCTATGCTTCCTGGCTGATGTTTTGGTCACTTTTAAATGCTGGTGGTGCTTTGACTCTAGTGGTAGCATGAGACAGAGTCTACAACCCACACAAGTGGCTCAGGTAGTGCAGCTCATCCAGGATGGCACATCAATGCGAGATGTGGCAAGAAGGTTTGCTGTGTCTGTCAGCGTATCAGGAGACAGGCCAGGACATCAGGAGACATAGAGGAGGCCGTAGGAGGGCAACAACCCAGCAGCAGGACCGCTACCTCCACCTTTGTGCAAGGAGGAGCAGGAGGAGGACTGCCAGAGCCCTGCAAAATGACCTCCAGCACCCACAAATGTGCACATGTCCACTCAAACGGTCAGAAACAGACTCCATGAGGGTGGCATGAGGGCCCGACGTCCACAGGTGGGGGTTTTGCTTACAGCCCAACACCGTTTGGCATTTGCCAGAGAACACCAAGATTGGCAAATTCGCCACTGGTGCCCTGTGCTCTTCACAGATGAAAGCAGGTTCACACTGAGCACATGTGACAGAGATGTGACAGAGTCTGGAGATGTCACAGAGAACGTTCTGCTGCCTGAAACATCCTCCAGCATGACCGGTTTGGCGGTGGCTCAGTAATGGTGTGGGGTGGCATTTGTTTGGGGGGCCATACAGCCCTCCATGTGCTTGCCAGAGGTAGTCTGACTGGATGGTCGCTCTCCATCGCCGTCATCACGTTGCTGCGCACGCAGCTCCTATTTGATGCCGGGACAGCGTGCACAGCGACGTGATGACGATGAAGGAGAGCGACGGCCATGAAGCGGAGTGTGAAGAGGACGGCCCGGAACGTCGGGGACAGGTGAGTGACACTCACCGGAGCACACGGGGCACATTAAACTATCTGGAGGCAGCTGAAGCAGTCTGCGCTGCCGGATAGCTGTTAATGCGATGGCCCTGACATATAAAAGCATCGTATGTTGATGCTGCCTTCAACATGCTATGGCCTTTGAGAGGCCATCATATGTTGGAATGGTCGTATGTCGGGGCAATCGTAGGTCGTGGGATCACTGTATAAATGGTCAGTGTGGAGCTAACACTGACCTGTGATCTTCATGACGCTAACTTGCCTTGAGTTCAGCTTTTGTGTTCTAAAATATTCAAGTGTACGGCACCACCAAAAGTGACTAGCCACCAAACACTATGATAGAGCCACCAGAGTGAATTATAACCTCCAATCTTACTCTGCCTTAAATGGGTATTCCTCAACATCAGAAGTTATCCCATACTCGTCTACCCACAGAATATTAGGTAACAAGTTAATCGATAGGGATTTAACCACTGGAATCTGCAACGATTCAGAGAACATAGGAATTGAGTAAACATAAAGAAAATGGCAGCAGCACACTTGGTCAACAAAATGGAGGGAGGCTCTTAGTGCACTTTTTGATCAAAACGTGTCCCCCCATCCACTACGTGGAGGTGGCCTCATATCAGATGGGACCTTAACACTCACTCACCTCTGCTGGGTGACATGTTAGATCCACTATAAATCCAAACCACCTCCTGTGAAATAGGGGAGGGGGATACCATTTTCTTTTTTTGCATGTTTTGTACTTGCCACAGCAGTGTGCACCCGTGTATTGGGTATAGGTGCTGGCTACATTTTAGTTTTTTGTTTTTTTTGCTGTGCAATTTGGGGTGAGTGGCTCCCTCTGTAGCCGTGCATCCCCTCCCCTATTTCACAGGAGGTGGTTTGGATTGATAGTGGATCCAACATGTCACCCAGTCAGAGGCTGCATGCCCAGCATAGGTGAGTTAATGTTAGGGTCCCATCCGATATGAGGCCACCTCCGTGTGGTGGATGGGGGGACACATTTCGATCAAAAAATGCGCTAAGAGCCCCCATTTTGTCGATCAAGTGTGCTGCCATTTTCTTTTTTTACATGTTTTGTTCTTGCCACAGCAGCGTGCACCCTTGTATTGGGTATAGGTGCTGGCTACATTATTATTTTTTTTTTATAGGAAATGAGTGCATGAATGAATGGAGCGCAGCACAAGTGTGTGGCTAGCACTCCTTACAGTCTCTGTAGGACTAGAGAACATTGCTCAGCACTCGCTAATTTGTGTAAACACCATTCAGTTCAATAAAATGACACCAGAAAACTGTCCTTGATGAACTGCAAAATGTGAACCTGTCTGTACCTCCAGCATATCCAGTACAAAAAAATGATCTACCTGACAGAAAATTGCGAATCTAATGCATTAACCTCTTGTTTTTCAGACTGCGCAATGTTTGGGGATCCATTAAAAATCATGCTTTCATTCTGCTGCCTGACCTTGTCGTATGGTCAGATAAAACCTCAGCATACACTAACTTCATTTTTTAAAAATACAGGTGAGTCAATGTTTTATTCTTGGTTTTGTTTGCCCAGAAATTGGAATGTCATTCAGTCATAACAGCAGTAAGAGTTGAGCTCCACATCAGCTACAAATAGGGTTACTGTTACGCCGAGCGCTCCGGGTCCCCGCTCCTCCCCGGAGCGCTCGCAGCGTTCTCTCATTCGCAGCGCCCCGGTCAGACCTGCTGACCGGGTGCGCTGCGATATTACTCCCAGCCGGGATGCGATTCGCGATGCGGGACGTGCCCGCTCGCGATGCGCATATCGGCTCCCGTACCTGACCCGTTCCCCGTCTGTGTTGTCCCGGCGCTTGCGGCGCGCCGGGTCTCTGCCATTTAAAGGGCGCAGCAGGCCTAATCAGTATTCTCACCTGTGCACTCCCTACTTATACCTCACTTCCCCTGCACTCCCTCGCCGGATCTTGTTGCCATTGTGCCAGTGAAAGCGTTTCCTTGTGTGTTTCTAGCCTGTGTTCCAGACCTCCTGCCGTTGCCCCTGACTACGATCCTTGCTGCCTGCCCTGACCTTCTGCTACGTCCGACCTTGCTCTTGTCTACTCCCTTGTACCGCGCCTATCTTCAGCAGTCAGAGAGGTTGAGCCGTTGCTGGTGGATACGACCTGGTTGCTACCGCCGCTGCAAGACCATCCCGCTTTGCGGCGGGCTCTGGTGAATACCAGTAGCAACTTAGAACCGGTCCACCAACACGGTCCACGCCAATCCCTCTCTGGCACAGAGGATCCACCTCCAGCCAGCCGAATCGTGACAGTTACCTTCTGTTTGACTTTGGGACTCAATACTGTGTTTGAACCAGATCTACAGAGGAGACCTCAGGGACTCTGATGAACCAGTCCCATGCTGCCTTAAAGAGTACCTGTCATCAACAAAAACTTTTAATATGTGGTTCATAATCATTAATGAAGACATATTGTAATGTATCTTCATTAAAAAAATATTAATATTTATACCAGTTTTTTCATTTTATACTTTTGGCCACTAGGGATCTCTCTTCTATGCATGGTCTGCAGGCAGCTTCCTATGCTTTTCATAGTAAGTGTACAGCTTTTAGGACTAATGCTGAAAGGGCTCTGGTCCTTCCACAGGAAGTTCAGTACTCTCAGCTCAGAACTCGCTCCCAGCCTGGAGCAGCACTGTGAGCTACAAGCCTGCACATGCCTCTCATATAACAGAGGCCAGTCACCTCCCCCTCCCCCCTGCTCTGGCAGAAGCAGAGTCCCGGCCAGGCTTCATGTGACATCATGCCTGCAGGGACCCGCCTCCTTCACCCCTCAGAAAGACAGTGCTCCTGAGCTAATGAAGAGGGATAAAAAAAAGGTATTTCCACAGCGTTTTAAACCTCAATAAACACAGGGATAGGCATAGTTAGAGTAAGGGACAGATGGGGAGGGGGATCAGGGAAAATTTAGTTGATGACAGGTACTCTTTAAGGAAAATAATATATTACTGTTTTGTAAAATTAATACCTCTCTTTACAAACTGTATTTAACCCCCCAAAAAATTACTAATTTATAGTGACTTTGATCAACCTTTAAGATACAGCCTATTAACCCCGTAATGACAAAGGACGTAATTGTACGTCCTGGTGATGCGGTACTTAACGCACCAGGACGTACATTTACGTCCTAAGCATAACCGCGGGCATCAGAGCGATGCCCGGATCATGCGCTGCAGGTCCCGGCTGTTGATCACAGCCAGGGACTCGCCGGTAATGGCGGACACCCGCAATCCCGCGGATGTCTGCCATTAACCCCTCAGATGCCGTGATCAATACAGATCACGGCATCTGCAGCATCGCGGTCACTTAATTGGATGATCGGATCATCGCGGCGATCCGATCATCCAGCACGGCAGCCGGAGGTCCCCTCACCTGCCTCTGCTGGCTTTCGGGAGTCTTCTGCTCTGATCTGCCTTCCCGCAGACCAGAGCAGAAGATCACCGATTACCCTTATCAGTGCTATGTCCTATACATAGCACTGAATAGGATTAGCAATCAAATGATTGCTTTAAATAGTCCCCTATGGGGACTATTAAAGTGTAAAAATAAAAGTAAAAAAAGTTAAAAAAAATTAAGTAAAAAAAATGTGAAAACCCCCCTCCCCCAATAAAAAGGTAAATTGCCCCATTTTCCCTATTTCACCCCCAAAAAGTGTTAAAAAAATATTTTATATACATATTTGGTATGGCCGCATGTGTAAATATCTGAACTATTAAAATAAAATGTTAATGATATCGTACGGTAAACGGCGTGAACGTAAAAAAAAAAGTCCAAAATAGCTGCTTTTTTATAACATTTTATTCCCAAAAAAATTTATAAAAAATGTATTAAAAGTTTTTTATAAGCAAATATGGTATCAATAAAAAGTACAGATCACGGCGCAAAAAATGAGCCCTCATACCACCGCTTATACGTAAAAATGAAAAAGTTATAGGTCTTCAAAATAGGGGGATCTTAAACGTACTAATTTGGTTAACAAGTTTGTGATTTTTTTTAAGCGCAACAGTAATAGAAAAGTATATTATTATGGGTATCATTTTTATTGTACTGACCCAAAGAATAAAGAACACATGTCACTTTTACCGTAAATTGTACGACGTGAAAACGAAACCTTCCAAAATTAGCAAAATTGTGGTTTTCTTTTTCATTTCCCCACACAAATAGTATTTTTTTTGTTGCGCCATACATTTTATGGTAAAGTGAGTGATGGCATTACAACTGACAACTGGTCGCGCAAAAAACAAGCCCTCATACTAGTCTATGGATGAAAATATAAAAGAGTTATGATTTTTTGAAGGCGAGGAGGAAAAAATGAAAACGTAAAAATAAAATTTTCTGCGTCCTTAAGGCCCAAATGGGCTGCGTCCTTAAGGGGTTAAAACATTTTCATGGTTCTTTTCTTGTATGACTTGATGCATATTACAGCTAAAGCAGATTTATTCATTGCTAAGTGCAATTTAAAAAATGATATCATTAGACAGAAAGGTCACAAAATGTTCAAGTTTTAAAAAGTACTGTGGCATTGACATGTAATACCATGCATCATTATTTTCTTCCAATAGTATTCACAGTTATATCAACAATAGACTACTTCATCAACCCTTCTCTTAACAAAAAGGGAAAGAGGGATAAATTAAACAAATCTCACTTTTCTATAGATTTTGGAGCTTAGCTAGATGAAGATATTCAGATCTCAGTATAACCAGCATCAAAGAGGTTGCATCTTTTCTCAGATGAGAAAAATCTTGCATACTTCAGCCAAAGTTGACAAATAGTGTCCAGGGAGTTCCATAAGCTGCCTAAATGGAACCAAACTGTACCTACATAAAGTGCTCACTAGTTAAAGGGTACCTTTCATAAAAATTTGTTTTTGATATATTATAGATTAATGTATGCAGAATAACTTTCCAATAGCATATTATTAAAAAATATGCTTCTTTCTATTTAATTTTCCACTTTGAAAAAATGACCACTAGGGGTCTCCCTACCAGTCCTTTTTTTTTTTTTTATAGATTTCAGACTCATGCTGGAGTCCTAAATCTCAGACAGCTGCTGGGACACAGACAAGCACAGCACTACTCCCTGGCAGTGAGCAGTGCTGAGTTTGTCTGTGTTCCGGCTGCAGTCTGAGATTTAAGACTCCTTCACAAGTCTGAAATCTATAAAAAAAAGGACTGGTAGGGAGACCCCTAGTGGTATTTTTTCAAAGTGGAAAATTAAATAGAAAGAAGCATATTTTTAAATAACATGCTATTGGAAAGTTATTCTGCATACATTAATCTATACTATATCAAAAGTTTTTTGGATGAAAGGTACCCTTTAACAAATAAAAAAAACATGGGGTTTTACAGCTTGGGAAATCTAAGTTATGTGTTAAAACATGTGTAATTTTAATCCATTTTTGTATTAATTTGGATTCATTTATTTTAGGTAACCTTCCTTGTGGCATAAATGTATATTTTACAGTTGATACATCAAAAAATGAGGCTTTGAAATACCCATCTAGAAGCATTATAGATGAAATTAAGGATTTTATAAGGACCTTTGTTACAAATTCCCAAGCAGTAAGAAAGAGTGGCAGTCGTATACAGTGGAGATATGGAGCACCTATCAACTTTACAGATGGAGCATCTACTTTCAAAGCAGCAACTAACCAACTCAAGTATATGGTTGGGGACTCATCTGTGGATTGTGCTTTAAAGGCAACAACTGAAGCCATACTAAAAGATTCTGAAGCAAGTAGGGGTATTACATTTACCATTTTACTATCAGATGGGCAAAGCCCTGGAAGCTCTTGTGGAGGAGTATTTGAAGCCTCTGAAGCCATGAAGACTGCTGGTGTGAAAATATTTGTGGTGGCCACAAGCCAGAACACTGTGGAGAGTGACCTGTTCACAATTGCCAGCTACCCTGCAGAAATATACCGGAACAGTTACCTAGTCAATATAAGCAAAGATAGAAACAGAACAATTAGTAGGATGATTGATATAATGGTAAGAATAGTATATTTAACCCCTTAGGGACGCAGCCCGTTTTGGCCTTGAGGCCACAGGAAATGTTTATTTTTATTTTTTTCCTCCTCGGGCCATAACGCTTTTATTTTTTTCAGCTACAGAGCAGAGGGCTTGTTTTTTTTCGTTGTTGTTTTTTTTTGCACCACCAATTGTTCTTTGTAATGACACCTTTTATTGTACCGTAAAATCTACGGCGCAACCAAAAAAGGATTATTTAAGGTGGGAAATTAATAAGTAACCCACAATTTTTTTATTTTTTTTTTGCAGTGCACTATATGGTAAAACTTAGTGTTCCTTTATTCTGTGGATCAATCAGCTAAAATGATACCCATCTTTACATGCTTTTCCATTACTGTACTGCTTTAAAGAAACCTCAATTTTTATTTAAAGAATTATTTTGTTGAAAATTTTTCTCTTCTGACTTTTTTTTATTTTTTGGTATAAATGGGACTGTATAAGGGCTCACTTTTTTTGCACACTGATCTGTTGTTTTCTTCAGTACCACTCATGCGTATATGTGACTTTTTGATTACTTTATAAAAAAAAATCTGGAACTTGACATTTTTAGGTAACAATTTATATTAACTAATCAGATGTCAAAATCGTGATATGAACCTACCCTAAATCTTTTTGAGAAGTGAATTTAAATCCTACATAGTTAAAAAAAAAAAAGTTGCCTAAAATAAATATATATTTTTTTAAATGATTAACATGCATGTTTTTATCCTTGCAGGTAAAAGAAGCTGAATCCGAGGTAAATACAATTTATTCAAAGTTTTTTCACATGATTTACATAAGTTGCCGGGGCATCAAAAAGAACCTGAAAAAATAAGTTGTGTGTGTTTTGCGTAATGGTAAGTGTTATTTTGTGAAACAGTAATTTTATGATGCAATGTTTACTTGACCATTGCAGCAGTGGGTAATTTTAAGAGCTGTTTATATATGCATAATTATATATAGAGAATACCATGTCAAGCTGTGGGAGATGAGCAAATCTCCTGAGATTCAATTTGGGTCCCATTTAGCGGATCAGATTTGGAAGTGCCCTGACTACCCAGCGATTTCCTATGCAAATTACTTACAGGAGTAGGGACTTCTGTCAAAAGCAGGAGCTCCTGTACAGTAAACAGAAAAGCTGGGCAAGATGCAAAGCACCTAGAGCAATGAATATAGTGAATGTAAGTTCTGATTCAGTGTTGTCTTTTTATGTAGGCCACTTAGTGTACAGGAGTAGGAATAAATCTGAAATGAACCACAAACGTTTGGAATCCTCCTAATCCAAATTTCTGTGAACTCTGTGCTTAATCGACTCACCCATCTCTACTTGCTAAACTTAAAATGTCTAAAATTAGGCTAAACTGCTATTAAAGCGTTAAGATGGCATCGGGTTCCAATCCTGAGTTATAACCCAATGAAATGCACTTCAGCACTTTTTATTCTCCAGTTGCATGCTCCATCCGACTCTTTCACTCCAGACTTATGCAGAAAAGGGTTGGGTTTGAGTGACAGCCAAGAAGTGAGGCAAGCACTACCATGCAGTTCACAGGGCTGTAACTTATGATCGATTTCAGGAGTGAGACCCGGTGCGATAGTTTTTACAATGTCATAGGTTTATTCAAATTACAGTAATACTTAAAGAGTACCTGTCATCATACCATATTTTCTAAACTAACTCAGAGCATATTCCCTAACTACTCCTAACACCCCTCCTGCCCTTAAAAAAAAAAATCAGAGCTTTTAAAAGCTCAGTATAATACCTTTCCCCTTGTTCACATTGTGTGAGCTCCCGGCAGGAGAAAGTGGGCATTCCTCAACAAGCATGATGTCACTGAAGCCTGCAAGATCTGTGCCTCGCCATGCCCTGCACACACTTCCTGAGTTTGGTCTCCTGCCAGGCTGGGAGGAGACCAAACTAACTGTATAAGAACAGAACACAGCCACCTAGTGGCTGTTTTTTTCAATCCCATTAAAAACAAATAAAGGTTGAGAATTTTAACAACAAGTAAATAGCAAAGTGTCTTATAATTACATAAGGTAAAATATATTAACAGTTTAGTTTGGTGACAGGTACTCTTTAACTTCACTTAAGAATGCAGGGCGTACAGGTACGTCCTTATTCCCGAGTACTTAAGGACTCAGGGTGTACCTGTATGTCCTGAGTCCCCTTTACCGGGCTTAAACCGTTCTCATGAGCAGTGAACGGGTTAAACCCCATGGGTCTCAGTTGCTACGGGCTTAAGCCGGACACCGCCGATCGGGCCGATGCCCGGCATTAACCCTTTAGACGCCACGATTAAAGTTGATTGCGGCGTCTAAAGTTAAAGTAAAACTATCCCGGCAGCTCCGCTGAGCTTTCCGCAACTATCCCGGTCAGCTTACTGGACAACGGGAGGGTCCTCATCTGCCTCCTCGTCGTCCGATCGGCAATCTACTGCTCCATGCCTGGAGTAGCAGAGCGCCGATAATACTGATCAATGCTATGCTATGGCATAGCATTGATCAGTGTATGCAATCAAAAGATTACATGGTATAGCCCTCTAAGGTAAGTGGTAAAAAAAAAGATAATAAATGTGAATAAGCCCCCCCCCCTAATAAAATAATGTCCGAACTATTAAAATATAAGGTTAGCTAATCCTGCTGCTGCTTTGAACTGTGAGATCTTCAGCACAATTTATTTTGCTTTACCAGTGCCAGCATCTGTTTCTATTGCAAATATTAAAATATAAGGTTAGATAAACCGCACGGTTGATGGCGTACATGTAAAAAAATACCAAAGTCCAAAATTGTGAATTTTTAGTCACTTCATATACCATAAAAATATTAATAAAAAGCAATCAAAAACGAAAAAAACGAAAGTGCAAAAACGAAGATTGTCCTTAAATGGGCACTGTCAGTTACAAAAACTTTTGATATGTTGTAAAGCATGTATAACCAATAGGTTTTGCAATTGCTTTCATTAGAAAATTTTCTGTATTTCATACTGAAAAGCCAGTCAAACAACTGCCCCCTTGCCTGCTTGGACACATGCTAGTCCTGCAGTGTCCATGCATCATCACCTATGTCATGGACACACTTCCTTGATTGACAGCTGTGAGTGAAGGGCTCACAGCTGGAGGAAAAATCCTCCCACTGTCAGCTTGTGTCCCGCTACTGTCAGTGAGGACAAGCTGGGAGTTGTAGTTTTGCTAATGCTAGGGGAGATGTGAGCAGACAGCATACTGAGGGAGGGGGCGGAGACCTGCACAGTGAGGCCACGCCCCCTCCCTTTGAGAGGAATTCAGACTATTGAGCTAAATTAAAAGTGTAATTAAAAAATAAATGTGCTAGACACCTACAAATTAGATGTACATGGTCAGGATTGTGGAACTGAGTAATATATTAAAAAATATGTTTTTTTGTTGGATCTGATGGGTACTCTTTAAGGTGAAAGTGGGAGTCCTTAAGGGGTTAAAATATTTACCTTTGTCTGTATTTACAGTGTGAGGGATCTTTATGTTTGGCAACAAATGGAGCTACTGGACCAAAAGGATTGAAAGGTTTAAAGGTACGTCAGTAGTTTAATTTCTTATAGAGAAGGCTTGTTTAGGAACACAGTAAATATTATAGTTTTTGACTTATTTCCAAGAGCCAATATTACTTGATGCAGCCTTTCTAGGGCTTGCCTTCCATAGGGAAAGTTGAAAGTTGTCACTTTTATTGAGATCATTTAGGAAACATATATGACTGGGTGCAATTGCAAAAAATTAAAAAAAGATTAACATAATTGGCTGGCAGTTATTCTGCATTTTTAAAGTGTCCATTAATAAAAATCATCAGTTCTATATTCAGTTATTATTCGAGTCATTTATCTCTTCTTGGTGCAGAACTCTATGATGGCTTCATGAATCATTATGTTATACATGAAAAGTCAATTATTCTGTAAACATCTATTTTATTTTAGGGTTCAAAAGGAAGCAATGGACCACCTGGCAACCCAGGACTACAAGGATCACAGGTTAGGACTACATTAGCACTTTAAATGATTGTTCTCTTATTCCTTGAGTGGCATGGATTCTGGTGTTTTTCCCATTGAGAAATCCTCAATGCATTTTTACATTCTTAAGTTTTGACAGATTGTGGAACATAAATGGTAAAGTAACAATGAATGTTGTCATTTATCTCAATGTAACGAAGATGAAATCATCCCTAGTGCATTATTTCCACATAAATGCTGATTAGATTTATGAGTAAATGCCTTCTGAGCCAAAATGGTCTTCGAATTAGATCGGTTTAGTGTTAATTCTTATTCCTTATGTTTTGATTACGTTTATTTGTGCTTTACTGTGCACCATTTCTAGCACTAAGACTCTTCTTTAGTTTGGTCTTTATTGTCTGGTATTGGTTAATTTTTATCTTCAAAACCAAAAACTAAAAAGGAGCACAAATTATATTGTAATCATACTGGGGGAGATTTATCAAAACCTGTGTAGAGGAAAAGTTGCCCAGTTGCCCATAGCAACCAATCAGATCGCTTCTTTCACTTTGCAGAGGCCTTGTTAAAAATGAAAGAAGATTGGTTGCTATGGGCAACTGGGCAACTTTTCCTCTGGACAGGTTTTGATAAATATCCCCCACTATGTACAGCTAATTTCAGTAGCCAAGCAATAACTATCTACAACTTTAGATGAGATCAGAGCTCGGACCACCATTTTGACTCATCGGATCCCTGTGATCATGCCACAGGTGGTCCAAAGAGTCTCTGTAATACTTTAAATGTGGTGATCAGTACTCATCATGGCCTCTAAATGGTTAATAGCAGGGCATCTAGCAGTATATGAAGAGTGCACACCTCCTGCACTCGCTTCATAGTTTGGATGGGACTCAGAACGTACAAATGTGTTCTGATGTGCCAAGTACCAGTCAGGCAGGGAGTACAGTCCTACGTCCTCTAGGGGTTAAAATTATAGATCTGCCAGCAGAAAAAATATGTAACATAAAAAGTAATATTAAATCTAGGTTCACACCTAGTACCTCAGTTTTTTTGTTAGGCCCCTTTCACACTACAAAATTACTCAGTTTTAAAGATCCGTTGGAAGTTCCGTCTGAAAATTGGCTGTAAAACATCAGTTACAAAATCCTATACGGCCCTTAGAAAATACCATTATAGTCTATGGGATTTTTCTAATAGCCGTTTTAACCCGTTATAGCCCATTATTAATAACGGACATTATTTTGTGATGGAAGATAGTAATGGGAGAAATAGTGCATACACTATTTCTCCCGTTATTATCTTCCGTCACAAAATAACGGCCGTTATTAATAACGGGTTAAAACGGCTATTAGAAAAATCCCATAAACTACAATGGGATTTTCTAACGACTTTATAGGATTTTGTAACTGCTGTTTTACAGCTGATTTTCTGACGGAACTCCATACAGATCTTTAAAACGGAGTAATTTTGTGGTGTGAAACAAGCCTTAGTATTTAAGACAGAATTTTCAGCCAAACCCAAGCATGGAACCAACACTAAGCAAAACTATAATGGAAAGATTTGCAGCTTTTTCTGTGATCTCTTCTGGTTTTGGCTAAAATACTATCTGTTGTTCTCATATAACAAACCACAGTTAACCCCTAGAGGACACAGGGTGTTCAGTTACTTGGGACACCTGGGACTTAGCGTACATGTACGTATTGCGGCCTGCCACGGCTATGAAACAAGTGCAGGAGCAAGTGTAGACCGCCGGTAATGATAGACATCATCGATCACGTGATGTCCCCCATTAACCCCTCAGATTCCATGAGCAATATTGCAGCTATGTGGCAGTTCTCGTGGCTGATCTGATTGCCCATGGCTGCGGGAATCAAATAAGCTAGGATGGCAGCTGGAGATCTCCTTACCTGCCTCCTACTGCCATCTTTGGGTCTTCTTCTCTGGTCGGCCATTGTCTATACATAGCACTGATCAGTAATCAAAAGATTGTAATTTATAGTCCCCTGTGAGGACTAAGAATGTGTAAAAAAAGGGGAAAAAAATGAATAAGCCTTCCCTTAATAAAAATAAAACTCTCTTCTTTTCTCCCATTTTATAAAAAAAAAAAAGAAAAACAAATCAACATACTTGGTATAACCACATGTGAAAATGTCTGATCTATGAAAATATTATGTTAATAATCCCATATGGTGAATGGTTTAAATGTAAATAAAAATACCAAAGTCCAAAAATACAGATTTTAAATTTCATCATATATCAGAAAAAAATTATAAAAAGCATTTAACAAAAACGTCAAAACAAGAATGGTACTGATAAAAACTACAGATTATGGAGAAAAAACTAAAATCTAAAATGCTGGGGATCAGAAGAGGACAATTTTAAATATACTGATTTTGTTTATTAAAGTTTGACTTCTTATTAAAGTAGTACAATAATAGAAACTCTATAAATTGGGTATCGTTGCAATCACATTGACCTACAGAATAAAGAGAACCTATCACTTTTTACAATAACTACGTAAAATGAAAAGAAACGTGTCATTACAAAGTACAATTGGTCACGCAAAAACTCAAGTGAACTCTCCGCCTGTTAATCCCTTCTCAGTGGTCTTCAACCTGCGGACCTCCAGATGTTGCAAAACTACAACTCCCATCCATCGGCTGTCCGGGTATGCTGGGAGTTGTAGTTTTGCAACATCTGAAGGTCCGCAGGTTGAAGACCACTGATCAAGGGATTGTCAGGCGGTGATGATGAAGGGGGGGGGGTGATGACGGGGGTCTGGAAGATGACGGGGGGGGGATGATGTATTTCCCACCCTAGGCTTATAGTCGAGTCAATAACTTTTCTTGGGTTTTTGGGGTGAAATTGGGGGCCTCGGCTTATATTCGGGTCGGCTTATACTCGAGTATATATGGTATATCAAGTCCATGTGAAATATTGGTCTCATGTTTTCATTAATATTTGGTGCTTGCATTCTCATGACAATATATATTCTGCAGGGTGATCTGGGTATTGAAGGTCCAATAGGATTTCCTGGTCCAAAGGTACATTTACATCTTCAGTTATTTAACTAAACATTCTCTTTCTTATAGGATTTTGCTTGTTTTAGACTAGCCGTGCTTAGAGCATTAGAGTGGTCCCTCATGTTTCCATTGCCTTTGATTACATTTGTTTGCAATTTTCAATGGTATTTAGTGGGCCATTATGGGCCTGGAATCACACTTTATTTACAATCCCACAGGCAGTATCCATCTGTAGTGAACGAGACCGACTGGAAGATACAGCCAAAAAGCATATATGGATGGGATGTCTAACGGCGCCTCTCTGTAATGTGTATTGTTCTCTACCTGTCTAGGCTCTTTTTGAAGCCCACACTATGTGGCCAAAAGTATACAGGCACCCCCTTAATAATTGATTTCAGGTGTTCCGCCCACATTTATTGTAATCGTCAGCATGAAATCAACTTTACGATCTCCATAGACAAAGGTCTATCAGTCATACAGAAAATCTCAGCAACTTTAGACATGAAACTATCATACCTCCCCCACTATTCATGTCTATGGGAGGGGGCGTGACGGCCGTCACGCCCCCTCCCGTAGACATGAATGGAGGGGGCATGGCGTGACATCACGTCCCCAGTCCCGGGCGTGACGTCATGCCAGTTTCCGAAACTGGAGACGCAGCTCCCACATAGAATGCGGGTGCTGGAGGCAGATCGCGGGGGGTCCCAGCGGCGGGCCCCCTGCGATCAGACATCTTATTCCGTATCCTTTGGATAGGGGATAAAATGTTTTTACCCAGAATACCTCTTTAACATATGTTATAGTATTTACATATCGTTGGTTTCTATTAATATACTCTTATGTTTTTCTTTTATTTAAAATATAAAGGGCTACTCTGGACAGAATGGAGAACAAGTATGTTTTAAATTTTTTATTTACCTTTATTTTAATACCTACAATGTTTTAAATACCTTACTAATAATTGATGCAATTTACAGGGAGACAATGGAGAGCCAGGGATGAAGGTATGCTATGCTACAATAACATACTTGTATTTCTAAAAATGAAAGACATTTGCCTTACGTTAATAATGCTGTTTACTTCTCTTCCAAAAAGGGGGACCCTGGAAAGCCTGGATACAATGGTGCCGGAAGGGAAAAGGTAAGATGAACTAGCCTACAAACACACACTAAAACCTGGTACCTATACAAGAATAAATCATAAAACCTGATGGAATTATGGTTTTTGGCAGTTTGTAATAAAAAAAAATCACAACACGTGTACAAGTAATTTAGATGTATGTAAAACAGAGAATCAGTGAAGAGATAAATTATGCACTGTAAATGCTTCTTTTAGTTATAAAAATAAAGTAAAACATCTATATGGAGCAAATGTTACAAGATAATTTGCTTATGTGAGGTAGGTGACAATACCAGTAATGGTCGTTCAACATTAGACCATTTTTTTACTAGATTTTTTTGGTATACTGTATCTAGGCTATAGACACGGCTGGTGAAAGGATTTTTGCCACCCTAGGCGAAAGCTAATTTTGCCGGGTGACGCACTGTAAGAAACCTCCTTCTCATGTAATTGTCTTACTACTGGGGTGACACACTGTAACAAACCCCATCCTTATGTCATGTAATCACCTTACTACTGAGGTGACACACTGCATCAAACCTCCTCATGTAATTGTCTTACTACTGGGGTGACACACTGTAACAAACCCCATCCTTATGTCATGTAATCACCTTACTACTGGGGTGACACACTGTAACAAACCTCCTTGTCATGTAATTACCTTACTACTGGGGTGACACACTGTAAGGCTATAATCACACGGCAGAATTTCCACACATCCACACCAATTCCGCCTCCTCATTCATTTGGGTGGCTTCTGGCTTGTGCGGATTTCGTGCGTAATTGGTGTGGATTCCTTGTGGAATCCACATTCAGAAATTCTTCAGTGTGAATGGTGGTGCGGAATCCCATTGAAGTCTATTGGGCTTTAATTTGATGAAAAAATCTGCATGCGGAAATTCTGCAGTGTTAATATAGCTTTACAACCCCCTCCTCATGTAATCTCCTTACTACTGTGGTGATACACTGTAACAAATCTCCTTCTCATGTAATCTAATAACTAGTAGGGTGACACACTGTAACAAAGCTCCTTCTCATGTAATCTCCTTACTACTAGGGTGACAAACTGTAGCAAAGCTCCTTCTCATGTAATATCCTTACTACTAGGGTGACACACTGTAGCAAACCCCCTCCTCATGTAATCTCCTTACTACTAGGGTTACAGACTGTGACAAAGCTTCTTCTCATGTAATCTCCATACTATTGGGGTGACACACTGTAACAAACATGAATTATCATGCACTTACACATAGGCCCTGATTTACTATTGTAAACCCCACATTCTTTGTCGGGTTGTCCACCAGATTCTGGTGGGGCGTGGTCACAGAAAAGGGGCGTGTTCTCGACATTTTCACAAAAACCCAACATATTTACTAAGGTTTCCACATAAAATGTGATGGATTTGAGTTGAGGAAAAGCCTACAGATCAGAGCATGTGTAAAAAAAAAAAGCAAAGTGTAGGGAAAGTGGAAAATGTAGGGAAACCTTAGTAAATATCGTGGAAAATAAATTGTAGAGAATTAAAACCCACAAAGAAACCCACACTCCACTCTTAGTAAATCAGGGCCATACTGTAAGAATCTGCACACAAGCCCCCATCGGCTGTCAGTAGTGCCATCATTGTCCTCTATAGCACGAGCGATGGCGGAGGGGTGGAGACTGAGTTGTGATGTCATGAGGCAGAGGATTTTGCCTGTCTGCCTCTGAGGAGCACGGCACCGCTGAAAGCAGTACTCTTCTGAGGCAGACAGATGGGATTGCTCATGCGCGATGGGGTTGTGGGTTGGGGCGGATGTATAAAGGCGCGCGCGATGTCTGGATGCTAGACAGACCTGACCTCACTGTCTACAGTTGGGTTCACACCATGTTTTTGCAATACATTTCCTGTATCAGGTTTTTGTTAAAAAACAGATTTCTCAAAACCTGACTAGACTGTATCAAAACGTGTGTACAAATTTTAATCCGTATATGGTTGAAAGCCGTATATGGTAAGAAAAAAAGCATATAAGTTTTTAACTTTTCACTCCATTATGAATAATTTTTCACTTGTTTGATTGAAATTCCAAGAAAAAAACAGTGGTTCCCATTGACTACCATGTTAAAAAATGTATACGTTTCAATACGGTTTTTCACCCGGACCAAAAACGGTGGTAGGCTACGGTTTTGGGTAACAGGAAAAAAACTGATAAAACCGTACAAGACGCAAAACGGATACAACTGGATGCAACTTTTGGCATACGGTTTTCAATGGAGAGTCAATGCGTACTGATTTTAATACAGTTCTGTATACGACTGTATTGCAAAAAATGTGGTGTGAACCCAGCCTACCTCAGAGGGTGATTTTTATGGCACCAGGGTGAGGGGGAATGTGGGTGCTTTGGATGAGCGGCAGGGCCGGTTCTGCCCTGCCTAGAGTATCCTCTTGATGGAGGCGCCACGCTGCCCACTGCAATAAAGTTAGTAGCCAGCATATAAAGCACCCGCCACTTATTCAAAGCACCTGCCCAGCCAGCACCACCGTCGCACCCCCCTTCCCCCTGTACTACAAAAATTTGCATGGTTCTGCCTCCTGGAGGAGTGCAGTGCTACCTCTGAGGCAGACAGGCAGGTCAAGTCCGCCCAGCATCCTGACATTGCATGTGCCTGCATACAACCACCCAACCCCCCTCTACCCCTGGCTCCTGAGTGATTACATCTATCCAATGCAGAGGAGTACTTCTTTCAGCAGGGATGTGCTCCTCAGGGACAGACAGGCATGATCGCTGATGTCCTCTGCCTCATGACATCACAACTTCATCTCCATCCCTCCGCCACCACTCAGGCTATAGAGGACAATGATGGCACTACTGACAGCCAATGGGGGTTTGTGTGCGGACTATTACAGCATATGTAGGTGTGTTACTGTGTATCACCCCAATAGTATGGTAAATTACATAAGGAGGAGATTTGTAACAGTGTGTCATCACCCCAGAAGTAAGAAGATTACATGAGAATAAGGTTGTTACAGTGTGTCACCACAGTAATTAGGAGATTACACGGGGAGGAGGGTTGTGACAGTGTGTCACCCCAGTAGTAAGGACATAACATGAGGAGGGGGCTTGTTCCAGTGTGTCACCCCAATTGTAAGGTGATTACATGACGAGGAGGTGTGCTATAGTGTCAACCCAGTAGTATGGAGATTACATGAGAAGAAGGGTTGTCACAGTGTGTCACCCCAGTAGAAAGGATATTACATGAGGAGGAGGTTTGTTACCGTGTGTCACCCCCATAGTAAGGTGATTACATGAGGAGGAGGTTTGTTACAGTGTGTCACCCTAGTAGTAAGGTGATTACATGAGGAGGAGGTTTGTTACAGTGTGTCACCCCAGTAGTAAGGAGATTACATGAGGAGGAGGTTTGTTACAGTGTGTCTCCCCAGTAGTAAGGAGATTACATAAGGAGGAGGTTTGTTACAGTGTGTCACCCTAGTAGTAAGGTGATTACATGGCGAGGAGGTTTGTTACAGTGTGTCACCCTAGTAGTAAAGATATTACATAAGGAGGAGGTTTGTTACAGTGTGTCTCCCCAGTAGTAAGGAGATTACATGAGGAGTAGGTTTGTTACAGTGTGTCACTCTAGTAGTAAGGTGATTACATGGCGAGGAGGTTTGTTACAGTGTGTCACCCTAGTAGTAAAGAGATTACATGAGGAGGAGGTTTGTTACAGTGTGTCACCATAGTAGTAAAGAGATTACATGAGGAGGAGGTTTGCTACAGTGCGTCACCCCAGTAGTAATGTGGAGCATCAATAGTCGCGGTCAAGGGGTGGCAAAAATGTTTTTTACCTAGGGTGACAAAAATCCTTTCACCAGCCCTGATGAGCCCGGGCTTCGGATGCTGGCTGGCTACTTAATTTTCTTGCAGTGAGTATAGAGGCACCCCCATCAACGTGTGTGTGTATGTTCCAGCATCACTTCCAAACCGTTAAAGATATTAAAGGGGTAGTCCAGTGGTGAAAAACGTATCCCCTATCCTAAGGATAGGGGATAAGCTTCAGATAACTGGAGGTCCGACCGCTGGGGCAACCTCCCCCTACCCAAACCCCCCCCCCCCCCCCCCCCCCCCCCGCGATCTCCTGTACGGGGCCCCGGCTCGCTGGCCAGATAGCGCGTGTTGACCACCGCACGAAGCAGCGGCCGACACGCCCCCTCAATACAACTCTATGGCAGAGTCGGAGATTGCCAAAGGCAGCGCTCCAGCTATACCATAGAGTTGTATTGAGAGGGCGTGTCAGCCGCCGCTTCGTGCAGTGGTCAACACGCCCCTTCCCGCGGGCTTTTAGGGCCCCATACAGGAGATCGCGGGGGACCCCAGCTATCTGATCTGATAGGGGATACGTTTTTCACCACTGGATATCTCATGAAACTTGGAACACATGTTACTGATATGTCAACAACAAACATAGGATAGGTAATTTAACCCTTACCTACCCCCATTAGTCGGGGTATTTATTTAAAGTCCCATACAAGTCTATTGGAAATATATGTTCCTGCATAACTTCCAAACAGCTGGAGATATTTCTATAATACTTGGTCACATGTTACTTATATGTCAAATAAAAATATATAATAGTTAAATTAACCCCTAACCTGCCCCCATATGTGAAGTCCCATGTAAGTATATAGGACTTCTGGTGCCTTACTCCACAAGCTCCTCTCTGCTTCTCCTGGTGAATGCGTCAGTCCGGCTGGTAAGCCACACCTTCCCTGCATGCCATGTCCCATCTCACAAAGACACAATCACCTTTTAAGCCACACAACTTTTATTTTCAGCTTACAATATCATTCCCACCTAAGGACGGGAAATGAGGATTAGCTATGGGGACAGGATATGAGGACGGCATATGAGATAGGGATATGAGGATGGGATATGGGATCGGGATATTAGGTCGGAATATGAGGTCGGAATATGGGATGGGATACGAGGACGGGATATAGGGACGGGATATGGGGACGAGACATGGGGTCGGAATATGCGGTCGGGATATAGGGACAGGATATGGGGTCGAGATATGAGAACAAAATATGAGGACAGGATATGAGGTCGGAATATGAGGAGGGGATTTGGGGTGGGGATATGAGGTGGGGATATGGGATCAGGATTTAGGGACAGGATATATTGGATAAAAGCTTCCTCCTTTGTTGCTTTTCCTCCCCCACAAGGATAAGGTAGGAAAAAACGGGCAGCACCGGGTAATCAGCTAGTATATGAATAAATTAAATACTGTTTACATTGTTTTCATTTAAAAGAAAATGGAAAAAGAGTGGTGTGATGTCCCAGTACAGGTACATGTTCCTGTGCTACCTGTAGGCCCTGTCAGGTTGAGTTCCTCAGTGACCTGGGGGCTCCCCTGCAGGGTCTCCCCTTGTTCTCCTGTTGGTTTAATAAATGTGTGTATGTTCCTTTAATGCATAGACAGGATCCCTATGTCTAGATAGTATACAGGACCTGTGGAGGTCCCAAGGACCTGTGAGTAAGCCTGTCACACAACCTATGACCCACAGCTTGACCAATGGGCTTTAGTCCAGCCCCCACTATAAAATGGGGTGGCCATCTTTAATTTGCTCTTTTTCCTCAGACTCTTCTGAGAGTAACATCAAAGTCTTTGCTGAGGCAGCAAGCACCAGAGGCCTTAGAGTCAAGTAATCAACATCTGGAGTACCTCAAAAGCTACAAGTCTATCCAATAAGTCTGCAAGTCTATGTCTGCTGTCACTACATCTAGTCAAGTCAAAGTCAAGTTTATTACAAGTATTGGTCCAGTAAGCTGCGAGGTCCTCTGGGTACTGGCCACCTCTCTGGGAATTAATTACACCTGTCTTCTATCAGTAAAGCCTCCATTTACCCATAACTGGTTGTGGACTTTTTATTCACTACTAGCCCGTGGGATAGCGGAGAATCCGGGCGTGTGGTGTTCCGGAACCTGAAAACCCCACTGGTGTCACCACAAACACATAGGAGTTAATACCATCTGACCCCCGGGGTTAATAACATCAGATCCCACTACTCACACCGCAACACCCGTGGTCCCGCCATTCACCGCAGTGACACACCACAGTGGTGATTTAAATGTATAAAATGTTATATTTTTAAGAACATTTTTGAAAATTTTTAACACCACTTAAAAGATAAGCATTTATTCAATTGTTTATTCAATTCAATGCATTGCTTTTGTATTATATTGATTTATCTGAGATCTTCCGTTACAGTCCCAAACCTTCTCCATACTTCTTTAACAAACCCATGTTGTTTATAAATTTCATAGGTTGTTAAGGGGTTAATATACTATATTCTCATATATACAAATTAAAGAGGTATTCCACAGCTCCTGTTCATCTCCATCCAGTCCCCCATTTATCTTTCTTCCTCTAAAATGTACACTTGCAGCAGGACCTGCCCAACAAGCAAATCAGTGATATTTTTTTTTCCCTCTTCCCCAACAGCATCTAGTTTTTTTTTTTTTTAATGGCTGGATAACCCCTTTAATATACTGTACCCACATAAATTAAATAATTATAAATTCTACCTCATAAATAAATTACATAATGTGCCCCCATAAATGTATTATATACTGTGCCCCACATATGAATGTATTATTACACTATGCCCCTTAATTGAATTGAATATGTGCCTCATATATTAATTTACTTATATACTGTGCCCCTATAAATGAATTTATTAATATACTTTGTCCCATCTATCAACGTGTTTCCACTATCTTTCAATATGATTTCATCAGGAAACTATTAATTAGTTTCCTGATGAAACCATATTGATAGGTGGTGGAAACATGACTTTGAGGCCTTGTGTACAACTATGAAAGTTTCCTGTGTGTGATATCATTGTTCATCCCTTACAACCATTGTGGAGACATTGCATATGATTGTTATTATTATTGGTATTATTCATAAGAGAAGTGCCATGCATCAAGATTATTGTTTACTTCTTGGATTGTTTTTTCCTGCAGGGGTATGTCTTTCATGTTTTGATTACATCTATCCTTTTAAATTATATATTAAAAGATAAGTTTTAGGTACTCTGGGATAAAACTTTTTCCTGGTTCTTGTGACCCCGCCTTGGCCAGTGATTTGCTGAGTGACAGTGTGACATATTGAGCCCCAGCACTGGTCTTTGTCCTGGAGCCAGGGCCTAATACATCGCACTGCTTCTTAGCCTATCACTGGCAGAGGCGGTACATCGCGGCAGCCAACGATTAGCTAAGCTGCAGTCTGAAGGTAGATTTCCAGGGGGTTGTGGGTGGATACTTCTATGGATTCATTGGAGATTTATTTGATACTGTGTGTAATATATTGACATCTTTATCTATAGGGGAAACCTGGTCAAATGGGATCATCTGGCTGTAAAGGAAGAGTTGGAATTCAGGTGGGAATATTCTTGTCTTTTAAAATCTTGCTGCAAACTGGCTATAAATAAGTTTCTCTAAAATATTGTAGACAAATTGGAGCCTACAGTAATACATACTAAGGATAGTAAAGCAGTATTCTGCCTTCAATATAAATGGCATTTATTCATATACAGAGGTTGCAATATTTTCCACTACTGCAGGAGAACCTACATGGATGCATTCTACAGCTATGTCATTCAAAACAGCGAAATAAATAGTTTTCTGCTCAACCACCTTTCTATGCTATGCAATACTTACCGTACTTCCGTACACTTAGTGGGTCAGGTGCTCTGCATTCACACATCTGAAAAAACACAAAAACGCTAAATAAAAAGCAGTTGCCGTTTTTCTGGCATTTTTTTCAGGTAAAAAAAAATGGTAACTTAGGCTGGTGTCACACATGGCAATTTATTGGAAAGCTGCTGCTGCAATTTTGGAGCCAAAGCCAGAAATGGATCCTTTATATTTCACACCCCTTTTAAATCCACTTCTGTCTTAATAACTTCAGTGCTTTTACATTTTTAATTACTGTAAATGGGAGGTTTGGGTGTAACAAAAAACATATTTAGGGGCGGGCCACATGTGCTGTATTTTGCTACTTATTTTCCCATCCATTAACGTCAATGGGTAGGAAAATATGAAGCAGCAAATATATAGCAAAATATGGCACGTTACCCTGACCTTAGAAAAATAATATGGTTGTTATGTTACAGGGAGAGGATGGTCTTCGTGGTACTGTTGGCCGTAGAGGACTGCCTGGATACCTGGGGGAAAAGGTAAATTCATGCTTCAAGGGAGGGGGCATTTCACTGTAGCTCGGCCTGCCTCTTCAACTGTTAAGCATTTTTAGCATACAATTCAAGTATGGTACAAGTATGGTACAGGTATAGTACTTTTTTGTCTGTCTATGCCCTAACTTCTGGGGTTTGCACTTCATACCTCGTACAGAGCTAACAAATGCCCTTTAGATGCACGTTGCTATCGGGCACACATTAAAGGGGTACTCCAGTAGAAAACAATTTATTTTAAATCAACTGGTGCCAGAAAGCTAAACAGATTTGTAAATTACTTCTATTAAAAAATCTTAATCCTTCAAGTACTTATCAGCTGCTGTATACTACAGAGAAAGTTCTTTTCTTTTTGAATTTCTTTTCTTTCTGACCACTGTGCTCTCTGCTGAGACCTTTGTCCATTTCAGGAACTGTCCAGTTTTACTATGGGGATATGCTCGTACTCTGGACAGTTCCTGACATGGACAGAGGTGTCAGTAGAAAGCACTGTGGACAGACAAAAAAGAAATTCAAAAAGAAAATAACTTTTTCTGTAGTATCATCAGCTAATAAGTACTGAAAGAGTTAAGATTTTTGAAAAGAAGTAACTTACAAATCTGTTTACCTTTCTGGCACCAGTTGATTTAAAATAAATAGTTTGTCACCGGAGTACCCCTTTAAAACCACCTTCTTTATTGTGCACAGGAAAACACATCATAGTACGAAAAATGCACATAAAACCAAGTTGAATAAGATAGCAGCATAGTTAAAGAAATAAATTAAATAAACACATGCCAAAGAAAGGTAGATCCGGCACTGCAATCCACCTAATGTCCCGTCACGGACAGCACGAACCGGCACATCAACCAGTGGGGCTATACTGAGGGTGCACTCCTGAATAAGTAATAACTGGTACACTGAAGAAGAAAAAAGTGGATGCACTCACTCAGATAATCTTGCCAGACGAATTCTTTATTCCAGATCCATAAAAGTCAGGTATAGCGGGCAGACGCAGAGGAGCAGCCTCGCAGCGACAGACTGTTTCCTGCGCCCTAGACGCACTTCCTCGGGCTGCTGATCAGTGAGTGCATCCACTTTTTTCCTTCTTCAGTGTACAAATTAAATAAAAAGCTTTTGGTGGCTAGCTATAAGAGAGGATGGCAAAATAATAGGGAGGTTTTGGAAAATCTTCGACAGTAGCACCATTTTGGAAACAGCTATGCCACCTAGCCACGATACCGGTAGGGAGAAGAATCACTTTATGTCCTTTATAAGTTGTGTTTTATGGGTATAAAAGTTTACAAAAGCGACACCACTCTGTAAGACAGTGAGTGTCACACCTAAATACAGAATCTGGCCTTCCGACCAGGTATTGCAGCTTTAGGGACTCTTTTAGAGATAGGAATATTCAGAGCTAATTTAGTTACATTCAATTTCTAGTAGCTTCTATAATACGGGTCAGAGGAAGTAAAGTTCTCAGCAAGTTCACTGATAATAAAGTAACTATTAGTATACAATTAATCAATTGTATATTACTCATGCATTATGTTCATATTTCCATTACAGGGGTTTTCTGGAAAACAGGGTCATTCAGGTCTACATGGACCTAAAGGAGATGCAGGTGAAAAGGTAAACTATTCCACTTGATGTAAATAGAAAGAAAAAAAAAAGGAAAATAGTGGCTCATCCACCCAAATTTGATTAGTGTCCAAGACTCGTACCACCTACAAGTACTATAAGAGGAAAATAGAAACTAATAATGACTGACCCATCTAGGCTACACAACAAAGGTCTTGAATACAAAATAATGTCAAATTATATAAAATATAAATCTAAAATGTTCCAAAGCAACTCCTTTCACTATAGTTTCTGCTTTATAACACCATTCATTTATCACTAAACAATCAATTAAACTGTGACAGCAATATATATGTGTCAAAGTTTTTGTCATACACTCCTCACTGTTCTAATGTGCAAGCTCCACCCGGGTGCTTGCCGGAGATCTCCAAGTAACACTTGCGTTTAGTTATGTCAGAGGCCTGCATCCCGTTATCTTATGGCTACTAGGCTACTAACAGCAACAAGAAGGCATTCTACAGCAGGAGCATAGCCATATGAATCACTGGTGACTTTTGTTTTGTTAACCTCTGCGCATGCAAAGCGTTTAAGATCTGCTTCACCTGTAGCTAAACATTGTGATGGGAGTTTGCATAAGCTTCTTACGGGGAACTCTCCTTAAAGAGTTAGCTGTATACTAATGTAATAAATGATAAATCCAGAAAATCCAGAAAAACTGAACACGCTACACGATTCCACTTAATCTCTATTTTGCTGTTGAAAAAGGTATTAAGAGGAATTTTGAAACGCATTCAGTTGACATTTGTGTTCAGCGCAAGGACTACAGTTGACAGCAAGACCCATCTCGTACGCTCTCATATAATTTATATGGCTATGTTCCTGCTGTGAAGTCTTAAAGTATACCTGTTGTTAACAAAAACGTTTTATACAATGTAGCTAATACCCTTATATGCATATTTGTAATATACATTGTTTTAAAAATTTTTACATTTTTGTCCCTGCAGCTATCGCCTGTGTGTCTCTGTGAGGAGACCAAATACAGGAAGTGTGGGTGGACAAGCAGGGCTCTGTGCACTGAGGACAAGCAGGGTTCTATGCACTGAGGACAAGCAGGGCTCTGTACACTGAGGACAAGCAGGGCTCTGTGCAGTGAGGACAAGCAGGGCTCTGTGCACTGAGGACAAGAAGGGTTCTGTGCACTGAGGACAAGCAGGGCTCTGTGCACTGAGGACAAGCAGGGCTCTGTGCACTGAGGACAAGCAGGGCTCTGTACACTGAGGACAAGCAGGGCTATGTGCAGGGAAGACAAGCAGGGCTCTGTGCACTGAGGACAAGCAGGGCTCTGCACTGAGGACAAGCATGGCTCTGTGCACTGAGGACAAGCAGTGCTCTGCAGTGAGGAAAAGCAGGGCTCTGTGCACTGAGGACAAGCAGGGCCCTGTGCAGTGAGGACAAGCAGGGCTCTATGCATTGAGGACAAGCAGAGCTCTGTGCACTGAGGACAAGCAGGGCTCTGTGCTACGAGGACAAGCAGGGCTCTGTGCACCGAGGACAAGCAGGGCTCTCTGCACCGAGGACAAACAGGGCTCTGTGCAGTGAGGACAAGCAGGGCTCTGTGCAGTGAGGACAAGCAGGGCTCTGTGTAGTGAGGGCAAGCAGGGTTCTGTGCAGTGAGGACAAGAAGAGCTCTGTGCAGTGAGGACAAGCAGGGCCCTGTGCACTGAGGACAAGCAGGGCTCTGTACACTGAGGACAAGCATGTTTCTGTGCACTGAGGACAAGCAGGGCTCTATGCATTGAGGACAAGCAGAGCTCTGTGCACTGAGGACAAGCAGGGCTCTGTGCTATGAGGACAAGCAGGGCTTTGTGCACCGAGGACAAGCAGGGCTCTCTGCACCGAGGACAAGCAGGGCTCTGTGCACCAAGGACAAGAAGAGCTCTGTGCAGTGAGGACAAGCAGGGCTCTGTGCAGTGAGGACAAGCAGGGCTCTGTGTAGTGAGGACAAGCAGGGTTCTGTGCAGTGAGGACAAGAAGAGCTCTGTGCAGTGAGGACAAGAATAGCTCTGTGCAGTGAGGACAAGCAGGGCTCTGTGCAGTGAGGACAAGCAGGGCTCTGTGTAGTGAGGACAAGCAGGGTTCTGTGCAGTGAGGCTCTGTGACACACTTCTGGCTCACAAATCAGGATGATTGACAAGCCAGGAGCCTGCACAGAGCTCTGCTTGTCCTGCCCACACTTCCTGTATTTGGACTCCTCATAGAGACACATGTGCAATAGCTGCAGGGACAGCATTTTTTCACCCAAACATACAGTACAGACCAAAAGTTTGGACACACCTTCTCATTCAGAGTTTTCTTTATTTTCATGACTATGAAAATTGTAGATTCACACTGAAGGCATTAATACTATGAATTAACACATGTTGAATTATATACATAACAAAAAAGTGTGAAACAACTGAAAATATGTCATATTCTAGGTTCTTCAAAGTAGCCACCTTTTGCTTTGATTACTGCTTTGCACACTCTTGGCATTCTCTTGTTGAGATTCAAGAGGTAGTCACCTGAAATGGTTTTCACTTCACAGGTGTGCTGGTGTGGAGGAGGAGGTGTGATGGTGTGGGGGTGCTTTGCTGGTGACACTGTTGGGGATTTATTCAAAATTGAAGGCATACTGAACCAGCATCATCTTGCAGCGGCATGCTATTCCATCCTGTTTGCGTTTAGTTGGACCATCATTTATTTTTCAACAGGACAATGACCCCAAACACCCCTCCAGGCTGTGTAAGGGCTATTTGACCAAGAAGGAGAGTGATGGGATGCTGCACCAGATGACCTGGCCTCCACAGTCACCGGATCTGAGCCCAATCGAGATGGTTTGGGGTGAGCTAGACCGCAGAGTGAAGGCAAAAGGGCCAACAAGTGCTAAGCATCTCTGGGAACTCCTTCAAGACTGTTGGAAGACCATTTCAGGTGACTACCTCTTGAAGCTCATCAAGAGAATGAGTGTGCAAAGCAGTAATCAAAGCAAAAGGTGGCTAGAACCTAGAATATGACATATTTTCACACTTTTTGTTATGTTTATAATTCCACATGAGTTAATTCATAGTTTTGATGCCTTCAGTGTGAATCTTCATGAAAATAAAGAAAACTCTGAATGAGAAGGTGTGTCCAAACTTTTGGTCTGTACTGTGTACAATTTTTTTTAACCAATGTATCTTACACATATACATATAAAGGTATTATCTACATTATATAACAAGTACAGCTACACTTTAAACATCCACACCCCTGTTAAAGTGCTGTTAGTAGCCATGAGGTTACAGGACACTAAATGCAAGTATTACTCAGTGAGAAGTATGAGAGTAAAACATGGACATATATTGCTGTCACAGCATAGCACAGACTACAGTCAAAAGAGTTGCTCTATCTTCCATCTCTTATCTATCTATTTATTTCTCATTTTATTTTATTTTGTTTATATATTTTTTCAGGGCCGCCATCAGGGCCTGCACAAAACCAAAGATTAGGGGGGCCCGGCTGCCTGCTGCACTACTTGATGTTTTTTTTTATCTAATGTTCTTTAAGGGGCCTGGCCACTACACTTCCTGCATTAGTCTGTGGTAAAAAGAAGGGGCCCTTTGCAAGACTGCAGGGCCCACTTTTTACCACACTACAATAACTGCCTCTCTGCCCCGGACTTTCTTCTCAGACTGTTGCCGACGGAGGAGGAGGGGGAGGGGGGAGGAGCACAGTGCTGGTGTGGGCAGGGGAGAGGCTCCGCTGCATGACTGTAAGCAGGGGAGAGCCCAGGCGAAAGAAGATGGTGACTGACTGGAAGCCTTAAAATGCAAGTGTCCCTGCATATATATGTATGCATGTATGTCTGTGTGTTTAGGTAATGTGCCTTTTTTGTGTGTGTGTGTGTTAGTATTGTGGATGAATATATATATAAAGGGCATGTGTGTCTCAGTATAAGCTGTGTATGTATGTAAGGTGTGTTGTATGTGTGTTGTGTGTGTATATGATGCATGCATGTACAGTATATAATGTGTACAGTGTGTGCTGTATGTGTTTATATAATGCATGTACAGTATGTAATGTGTACAATATGTGTGCTGTGTGTGTATATAATGCATGTACAGTATGTAATGTGTACAGTATGTGTGCTGTGCATGTATATAATGCATGTACAGTATGTAATATGTACAGTCTGGGGGAGATTTATCAAAACATCTCCAGAGGAAAACTTTCTGAGTTGTCCATAGAAACCAATCACATTGTTTCTTTCATTGTTTAAAAGGCCTCTAAAAAAAATGTCAAAAGCAATCTGATAGGTTGCTATGGACAACTTAGCAACTTTTCCTCTGGACCTGTTTTGATGCAGTGGGGCAAAAAAGTATTTGGTCAGCCACCAATTGTGCAAGTTCTCCCACTTAAAAATAAATTTTCATCATAGGTATACCTCAACTAGGGATGAGCAAATCGAATCTGATGAATCCGAATTCGTTAAAAGCTTCAGGAAAAATTCGATATGCAACGAATGCGAATATCGGCATGATTTGATTGCGTGAATTGCTTCATTAAACTCCATTTAGTCCGGTCCCGGCTCCAGGGCATCTAAAATGGCGGATCCACATGTGAGGACATGAGGCAAGGAATCCTGGGAAGGCGGGAACAAGGGTAGGCGGGATGACCCTGAATCACATGCAGCATGCAGCCAATCAGCAGCCAGTCACCCCTGTGATGTCACAGCCCTATATAATCAGCAGCTATATTGTGGACAGTCACTGTAGAGAGATAGATAGGGACAGACAGCAGTGTGTGTTGGTCAGAAAAGCTTTTTTCCAGCAGCGATTTACCTACTAGTCACATCAGCGTTCTGTTGCACAGAGGGACAGAGAGCAGTGTGTGTTTCACAGAAAAGCATTCTTACTGCAGCGATGCACCTCCCAGTCACTAGTAACATAGTAACATAGTTCACAAGGTTGAAAAAAGACCAGAGTCCATCACGTTCAACCTATATCCCTAATGAGTCCCTACTGAGTTAATCCAGGGGAAGGCAAAAAACCCTCATACTAGAGGTAAAAAATTCCTTCCCGACTCCAAATATGGCAGTCAGAATAAATCCCTGGATCAACGTTCTGTCCCTATAATTCTAATTTACATAAACAGCATTGTTCTTACTCTCCAAAAATGCATCAAGACCCCTTTTAAATTATTTTACAGAGTTCCCCATGACCACCTCCTCAGGCAGAGAATTCCACAATCTCACTGCTCTTACTGTAAAGAACCCCTGTCTGTGCTGATGTAGAAACCTTCTTTCCTCTAAACGGAGAGGATGCCCCCTTGTTATAGATACAGTCCTGGGTATAAATAGATCATGGGAAAGATCTCTGTACTGTCCCCTGATATATTTATACATAGTTATTAGGTCTCCCCTAAGCCTTCTTTTTTCTAAACTAAATAAACCTAATTCTGATAATCTTTCTGGGTACTGTAGTCCTCCCATTCCCCGTATTACCCTGGTTGCCCGTCTTTGAACCCTCTCCAGCTCCATTATATCTTTCTTGTACACTGGTGCTACAGCGTTCTATTACAGAGAAGGACAGAGAGCAGTGTGTTGCACAGAACAGCAGAGATTCAGCTCAAGCACAAATCCTGCCTAGAAACACTGATGGGGAAGGGAGGGAGATTGAGAGAGAGAGAGTGCAATTTTGGGTGTAGTACACAGCGACTATGTGCTGCAGCACTGGTGTGTACTGCTGGTGTTGTACACAAATACTTTTTTAAGCGTACTGGAGTACATTGTCCTCCCCTCAAGTGCATACAACATACGTACATCTAAGTGGTGTACTATTTTGTTCCTGTTAAATTCTCAAGGGCCTAGATACTGTGAAAGGTCAGGAAAAAGTACTTACCGGCTGGTGTTGTGCGCAAATACTTTTTACGCGTACTGTAGCGTGTTGTCCTCCCCTCATATATACACTAAGTATGTCAGGCAGAGAAGTGCATACCACATACTTACAGCTAAGTGGTGTACTATTTTGTTCCTGTAAAAGTCTCAAAGACCTATATACTGTGAAAGGCCAGGCAAAAGTCCACACCTGCTGGTGTTGTAGACAAATACTGTTTTAAGCGTAGTGGAGCGTATAGTACTCCCCTCATATATAC
The DNA here is from genome assembly GCF_029499605.1 of Hyla sarda. Classification (NCBI taxonomy): domain Eukaryota; kingdom Metazoa; phylum Chordata; class Amphibia; order Anura; family Hylidae; genus Hyla; species Hyla sarda. The sequence continues at coordinate 171,977,269 of NC_079193.1, forward strand.
ACTAAGTATGGCAGGCAGAGAAGTGCCAGGATGTGCACAGAGGAGTGGCAGAGGCCTGAATTCATCAGGTGCAGGCAGAGGTTGCAGCAGACTATGGGCGAGTGGCAGCAGGAGTCGCAGCAAGAGGCCTGAGCTCTCGGTATCAGCTAGCGGTTGTGTCTCGACCAGCAACACTTATATTAGTTAGGGCACGTTTATCTAGGATAGGTAGGGACATTTAATTCTCTAGGGCACTCACCTGTACCCTTTTTCCCTCCCTATAACAAGCCAACAGGCTGATATCGAGTTCTCATCTTACAAGAAATATCGGATTTAGAGAACTGCTGAGGATATCTATGTCTATGTTCTATTCACTTGATTATTTATTGTATTTTTCATTGCTGGTGTTGTTTGTCTTTTTTACAAAAACCAAGTAAAAGTTATGTTTTAAAATATCTATGTCTTATTGGAGTTTCAAAATAAATATATGTCAAGTTCTCTCCAAGGGGTAATCCATTGATTTCACCTAGAGGAGTGAGTAATTATCTGATTTTCCCCTGTGGTTAAACTAGCTATGGTTTGAACATTATTTTGTATTCAAGACCTTCTGATTCCACTGGATGTTTTATAATTTAATGTTTTCTTGAAATTTATAATAAATGTAACACTTAGGCAATGTTCACAATAATAAAGTGCGCTGAGTTCAAAGTATATGTTTATATACCAGCAGATGATATGATTTTTTGCAGATATGCTGAAGCATACCTCAATTGTAGTGAACCAAATCTAAATGGTATTTTATGTTCAGTTCTAATGAATTTTAAAGAGTCATTTTCATTTAACATAGGGACCTTCTGGCTACAGAGGAAATGTTGGTCTTCCTGGAATAAAAGGAATAAAGGTAGGTAAACACTCATTTTTACTACAGTTTATAAAGAAAAAGTGAGTAAGATATTTTACATGAACAATTACACCTGGGCCTCTATACCTGATCCTTCAGAGAAATCCAATCGGTAAGGGTGAAAAAAAATCTTATATTCAGATAGAAAGGCAAAAGGTTATTCAAGTACTTCTCCTATAGAGTTGTTTTTTTATTACTCATCACTTAGCTAGGATACTGTTGCATTACTCCACAAAAGAAGCAGGATGTGGAAGGGCACAGACAAGAAGAAGGCACCATGGGATGACACAATTTCCTTTAAATGTAAATCTGTAGTGTGGTGAGGGTTTGATGAGGGCAGATGTTATTACCCTAGGGGCAAATGGCATTAACTGCTTGTATTCGTGATGCCAGGGCGTGGTTTAACCTCTTCACCACCCGAAGGTATACTGCTGGATCCTGAGCTAGGCATTGCGAGGGTTTAGGCTCCTGAAGCAGAGACAGTGTTGAGGAACCTGAGGAGGACATCAGTGACATGCAGACACAACTCGATGATGATGAAGCCGATCGCACTTGGGATCTGGGTGCAGAAGGGGATTCATCATCATCAGGAGAAGAGGGTTGCTGGTTGCCCATGAGGCAGCAGCTGAGCCAGCAAGGTGGTAGCATGGTTGGCAGTCAGCATGGTGGCAGAAGTGGAAAGTCTGGAGCCAAACGTGCCCAGGGTAGACCACCTGCTTCGCAGCAGCCTACCTTCCTGGGAGGTAGTGGAACAGGGGTTCCTGGAGTCGGCGGCAGTAGCAGCCAATCAGTGCGGAGTGCGAACTGTTGCTAGAAAAATCAGCAACTCAGGGGTGTGGCAGTTTTTCATCAAGCATCCGGAGGAGGTTAACATGGCCATATGCAAGATGTGTCGGCAGAATGTGAAGCGTGGTCAGGGTCCCAATGTTGGCACCACAGCCCTGCATCAACATATGCAGCGTCACCATAAAGCGGCCTGGGAGAACCATGGCTCCGATGTGGTGGTCCAGCCTGCTGCATCACCCAGTGGCACGCCACTCCCTGTTTCAGCCAGCCAAGGTTCAACCACCTCAGCCGATGGGAGTTGTGTCATATGCATCTTATGTTACTCCAGATGTTCCTACTCCTCCAACTTTGACTCAGTCATTCCGCCAGCAATCCATCGGCGAAGCCATGTCCAAGAGACAACAGTGTGAGCCCACTTATCCAGCGGTGCAGAAGCTGAATGTGCTCCTGTCCAAGTTGCTGGTGCTGCAGTCCCTCCCTTTTCAAGTGGTGGACTCTGCACCTTTCAGACCACTGATGGCTTGTGCCGAGCCAAGGTGGAGAGTTCCAAGCCGTCATTTCTTTGCAAAAAAGGCAGTACCAGCCCTGCACAATTTTGTGGAACAGAAGGTTGGACAATCCTTGAGCCTGTAAGTGTGTACCACAGTGCACGACAGTGCTGACGTCTGAAGCTGTAACTACAGTCAGGAACAGTACATGTCCTTTACGGCCCACTGGGTGAATGTGGTTCCTGCACAGCCACAACAGCAACTTGGACAGATCACGCCACTTCCGCCTTCACACTCTCAGGCCATTGGTCCTGTGACAGTGGTCCTCCTTATCCTCTACTGTCTCCTCAGCGTCCACTGCACGGACAAATCTTAGGGGAGCTGCATACCATGTGTGCAGTCTGCCATGTCTGCATACCATGTGTGCAGTCGGCCACCTGGAGTGGTTTGGCTGAGGCATGGCGGTTGTAATTGTCTTGTTGCCTTTATCAGGCTTCGCCCATTTTCTTACTGACAATCTCCTTGGCCTCTTGAATCCTCCTCTGATGATCGGAAACCCACTCAAGGAATGCTTGTGGGGAATTGTTGATCTGGGCTTGCCGCCCAAACGTCCGGTCTTTAGGCAATTGCCTGTGTCGTCCCATCATCAAGTAGAAGGGATGTATCCAGTGGAGCAGTGTACTGTATTGTTGTAAATTTCTAACAATTCGGGCAGTAGCTGGGGCCATTCTTCTTGTCTTAACACAGAGGCTTCTCGCAGCATATGGACAAAGACTTGGTTGATGCGCTCACAGTGCCCATTCCCCTGAGGGTGATAGGCGGTGGTTTAGGGTTTCTTGCAGTCGTTGAATTGACATAGTTCTTGGAAGAGTTCCAAGTGGGTTTGCACCCACGTAGAGTGGAACATCTGGGTCGCTGTCTTGGCCGTGAAAACTTTGACGGGTACAACGACAACCCATTTGGAGTAGTGATCCACCATGCTGAGAGCATAGGTATGCCCGGACCAGGTAGGAGACTATTTCACATGGTCTAGCGCAGGGGTCTCAAACTCCTGGCCCACGAGCCATTTGTGGCCCGTGGAACAAAATTTTGCGGCCCGCACCAGAGATCTGGAATTTGTATCACCCGATGCCCGGGACATGCAGTTCTGGGCACCAGGCAGGTGATTTCTTCAGGCATATAGCCCTGCTTCGGGCAAGCAGGGCTAAATGCCGGAAGACTTCACACACTTTGGCAAACACTGCTACATGGGACCCGGTGCACATATGATAAGGCAACCAGTCTTGCCTGTCACTAAACTGCTACCTACTTACATCTTCCTGCGGGGACTTTCTGGCGGAGGTGCTCATGGTGAGGGACATCATCGCAAGCACCGCGCAGGGATGCCGACGTCCTGAGCAACACGTGCAAGGACGTCACTTATAACGCGCCCCTCCGTCAAGTAGTCCCCGCAGGTAGATGTAAGTAGCATAGTCCAGGTGGGGAATCTGTGCTATGGCTACCTAATGTGGGGAATCTGTGCTAAGGCTACCTAATGTGGGGAAACTGTGCTGCACTACCTAATGTGGGGAAACTGTTCTGTGCTACTTAATGTGGGGAAACTGTTCTGTGCTAAGGCTACCTAATGTGGGCAATCTGTGCTGAGGCTACCTAATGTGGGGAAACTGTGCTATGGCTACCTAATGTGGGGAAACTGCTACCTTCCTTATGTGGGGAAACTGCTGCCTATCTAATGCTCCCCCACCAGCAGTAGCACCACCATCATCCCTCAGCTCATGCTATTACCACAAGGGGGTAGGGGGAATGGGGGGGTGTTGCTGGTGGATGACGGGAGTGCTACTGCTGGTGGGGGGTGTTGCTGGTGGATGATGGGGGTGCTACTGCTGATGGGGTGTGTTGTTGGTGGATGATGAGGGGCACATGATGGGGGCATTATATGTGAGTGGCGCATGCTGGGGGCATCATATCTGAGGGGTACATGCGGGCCAGCCTCACCCAGCCGCTACCTCCAGTGGCCCGCAGATAATTTGAGTTTGAGACCCCTGGTCTAGCCCGACTAATTGGTTGGGTCTGTCACTCTGGATGGAGCGGAGGGGTGCCCTTGCATCCTTACGCACATTGTTGGTGACGTTACAGACAGAGCATTCACTGCACCATTTCTCAAAGTCACTCCACATTCCAATCCAATGGAATCTTCTACTGACAGTGGCTTTGGTCTTAATGTCCCAACTGGTCATGAAAAGCGTTGAGGACCTCTCCAGGGAACCAGAATCTGATTAAGTCGATCACCAGAGACCGGATCCAAAGAATTTTGGTACAACAGTCCTTTGTGCACAAACAGTCGCTTCCTCTGTTGCCACAGACATTTCAACTCATAGTCACACTGGGCCCAGCGCAGACGGGGTGGTACCTTTTTTGCCAAAAGGTAGTCCAACAGATCCCCCATAACTAGAATTTCATCTTGGAGAGTCCAGGTGTACAGGTCTTCTTTAACATTTTCGGATTTGGGTTTACCATCCATGATGGCGGCCACAACATTCTGGTTCACAAACCGCTGATAAAATGGGGGCATCTCCCCGTCTTCTCACCCGTGTTTGACAGGTGGTTCTTCGCAGGGGGTCATCCGAGACAGTACATCGGCATTGACGTTTGACTTGCCGCTTCTGTACTTGATGGTGAAGCTGTACAGTAATTAACCAATCTTAAAGCCCATCGTTGTTCAATGGCACCCAACTTGGCAGTGTTCAGGTGGGCCAATGGGTTATTATCCGTGTAGACAACAAATGGCATGGCAGCCAAATAGTCTTTGAATTTTTCTATCACGGCCCATACCAGGGCAAGAAGTTCCAGTTTAAATGAACTGTAATTGGCATCATTCTTTTCTGTTCCTGGCAGGTTATGACTGGCATAGGCAATCACTCTCTCTTGTCCATGGGACAGCTCCCAGACCTTCAAAACTGCCATCAGTATATAGCCGGAACGGCTTACTGTAGTCCGGATAGGCCAAGATGGGTGGTTCTGTCAGCAGACGTTTAAGAGCTCGGAACGCTGTCTCTTGCTCTTCAGCCCATTCAATAAGTAGTCTTCCATTGTAATTCTCCTTTGCTATACCACGTAGGAGAGCTGTGAGGGGTTCTGCAATTTGGGCGAAGTGTGAGATGAAGCGGTGGTAGTAGCCGGCAAATACCAGGAAGCTCCTGACATCCTTCACTGTGCGCGGGGTAGGCCAGTTCTTGACAGCATCCACCTTTTCAGGATTTGGCTCAACTCCCTCTGCACTGACAACATGGCCCAAGTAATGGACTTGAGGTTTGAGCAAGTGACACTTTGATGGTTTGATCTTCAACCCATGCTTGATGAAGACTTGAAAGACGTCTGACAGAGGATTGAGGTGTTCCTTGTAAGACTTGGAATACACAATGACATCATCCAGGTATAACAAGACACTTTGGAAATTCAGATGGCCCAGGCAGCTTTCCATCAGACGCTGGAGCGTAGTGGGGGCGTTACATAGCCCAAACGGCATACTTTTAAACTCAAACAACCCTATGAGTGTCACAAAGGCTGTCTTCTCCCAATCCTCCACGGCCATGGGCACTTGCCAGAACCCGCTAGTTAAATCCAGGGTGGAGAAGTAAGCAGCAGACCTGAGGGCTGTAAGCGACTCCTCAATCCTTGGCAAAGGATAAATGTCCTTATGTGTGACATTGTTAGTCGACACAGAAGCGGATGGTTCCGTCTTTCTTCTTGACCAGGACGAGAGGCGCCGCCCAGGGATTCTGACTTTCTTGTATCACTTCTGCCTTTCAGCATCCTCTTAACAGTCTGATACATGTCTGGCATGACTGGACAGTGTCTCTCCTTAAAGGCCATCTCTGGCTGAAAACAACTTATTCTCTATCCACAGGATAGGGGATAAGTGTTTGATCGCGGTGGGGGGGGAGGGGGGCGACCGCCGGGATCCCCCCGCAATCTCCTGCATGGGGCCACAGCTCTCCCGTTAAGGAGGCGTGCCGGCCAGAATGTCATGCTGACACGCCTCTTCCATGTAGTTCTATGGGAGAGGCGGGGAGGCAACTTTCGTGCCTCCCTGCCTCTCCCATAGAACTGTATGGGGAGGGGGCGTACCACCAACCTAGAACGCTAATGCGGGGGCCCCATTCAGAAGATCACTTATACAGTGCTGGATCAGTCTTCCCGAAGTCTGTGGGATGTTTGCTGAAAGCTTCATGATATCTTTTGGCGACATTGATGACTCCATTGACCTGGTCCCATGGGGTAGTGTGGAGCTGCACCCACGAGGGTTCGGGAGGGTTAGCAGTGGATCCACTGGGGACTTGAGCTGCATGCTATCAAGCCACTAGATGTTCTGTCACAATGTCTTTCGACTCTAGGAGGTACAACTGAGCCACAGTGTACTTCGGTAGAACAGTAACAGAATCAGACAAGTTCACTAACCGTACTGGGACACTTCCGTTGGAGCCAGTGACAATACTTCTTGCAGCTCTGATTAAGGGATGATCTTCCAGTTGCATAGGTTCCAGCAGGGCCTGATAATCCCGATTCTTGACTCTGGGACATGCACAACACCAGGTGGTGGTTTCAGTGTTGGGTTGTAAGGTCACCGACCTAATGTCTTGAACTCGTACTCTGCAGATCTCGCCTTGCTTATTGGCATACTTCTGTTCCACTTGTAGGACTTTCAGGTGGTGCTGCATAGCCTGCCGGTCTGAAGGGGGCATATATGGAAGAGAGGCATACAAGGCATCCAAAATTTTTGTAAAACAATTCCTCATAATGTTCATCTCCAATATAAATTTAGCTGACTCCTTATCTGTCACATTGGTTACAATCACTGTCTGCCCTTTAAGTACATGTTCACCCAATTGAATGGTTGGCTCCCAGTATCCATGTCTGGGGACTGGTTGCCCATTACCTGCGACTACTCTGAAATTAACATCCTCAGGCTCACATAATAGACTAGCATCCCAATTCTGGTAAAAAAAATAAAAATAAAACACTTTTAGATATGGTAGACACTTGTTACCCTGTATCTATTAATGCCTCTAAAGGTACACCTTCTACAATAACTGTTTGAAGAGGGCAAGAGGCGACATAAAGTGAGAGTCCGGATTTAGGTTGTATGAGGGTTGGACCTGGTGGCTGTTTTCCTGAGGGCCGGTCCTCAACCTCAGGGTGAATCCGTTTAAATCCCTGCACTGCATTTTCCAGTGGCCGAGCTTGTTACAATAGGTTCAAAAAGGTCTCTGAGTCCCAGATTATCTATTGGGTGGAGAATTACAGTAACTGGGATTGTGGGGAGCAGGAGCAGGGGCAGGTTTCCTGGGCAAGGGCGGTTCTCGGTCAAATGGAGCAGGCCGTGTGGCAAGCTCCTTAACAGCCTTAGTCAATTGCTCAATGTCTTGCCTAACACTCTGTAGATCCGAGACTGTGGTGACTGGCAAATTAGGTTGCACTGGGGGCGGAAACAGGGGACGGTAATGGTATAGGCCTGGCTGCCGCCCCTAGTGGTTCTGGAGCAGGTATAAGGGGAGTACAGACTTCCTCTAACTCAGTCCTGGACTCAATAACTCGGATAGCCAGTCTTTTAAAAGCAGGAAATGACTGATGGGGTTTTGGACTGCTAACATTGTCAATTGGGCCATGTCCACTTGTTATGGGCTCCATCAATAAATCTATCCATCAACACTTTGTTGCCCTGCTCAGGAGTTATACCACCTAATTTCTGGACAGTCTCTAGGGCTACAGCATATGCCCTCAAGGTTTCACCTGGCTTTTGTCACCTTTCATACAGCCGGAGACGTACCTCTGATGGAGAATGTGACCCAAATACCTGGTACAGTCCCTCAAAGATCTGCTCCACATTCGCCTTCTCAGATGCTGGCCAGGTACGGACTTCCTCAAGTGCCGGTCCCTGAAGTTGTCCTGTTTGTAGTTGCACCTGTTGGTTAAGGAAAGAGTAAAAGACAAACAAACTCTGGATCCTCTCTTTGAAATCCCTCAGGGTGAAGGGGTCACCATTGTAGGTGAGAAGGACAGGGTTCCACATGAATACTGGTGCAGACATGGAAACACCAGGACTGTTGTTGCTTGCGGGAGGCAGGAGGGGCAGGACCCTGGCTGCTGGAGGAGGTGATGACCTCACCACTGGAGATGAAGGGGCGCTGGCGCCCGGTTGATCTGTGGTGCTGGGTTCAGACATCTCGTTGATTTTTGAGTGTGCTGTCACTTTAAGAAGAATGAGGTTTGTTCTCCTTTAAGAGAACTGATGAAGTGTTGCAGCGGCTTCAGTTTGAATGATGGGGGTACTACAGCAGACACTCCCCCTCTATTTTGCAGGTACCCAGTGATAAACAGTCTTGCGACTAGACTTGTGGATTCTAAGAAGACATTAGTGACAAATTCAGGTCCCGGAGATTTGTTTTGGATGATCGGTGGTGTTTGCAGAACTTGCACTGCAGCACTGACTTTGCGGGTGACAGCTGGATATGAGCGCAGCAGCTGGAACTTCCAAGATAATAGGTAAAAGAATCCTGGCACTCACGATAGATGCTTAATCACCTCAAGTGTTTATTCACACATAAAGCATAAATTTAGCAAAAACAAGATGGCTGCGCCCAGGCAACACAGGGCGGTCTTTTGGTTCCTCCTCGCTGGACTGAAGAGGCGTCACCGCTGGGGACTGATGTGGGTGGAGTTGCGACCACTCGTGCGCGGGAAACTCTGGACCAGATTAACTCTTTCAGGTAAAACCTTTACGCAGTTCACAATGGCAGATAACAGACTTTCGTTCACCTCCCCCTCTATTTTACAAGCGCCTTGTAATACACAGATTTCACTGACAAAGTCTTATACACTTTCTGGGGGGATACTTTTCGCATAAGGCGCACACCCATATCCTGTTCGTAGGACGCCAAAAGTTGTGGTGAGGCTGTGATGAGGGCAGATGTTATTACCCTAGGTATAGATGGCGTTAACCCCTTATATTCATGATGCCAGGGCGTGGTTTAACCTTTTCACCACCCAAAGGTATACCGCTGGATCCTGGGCTAGGCCCCGGCCAGATAATGACTCTGACGCCAAGTTAAGGAACAATGGCAGCTTTACTGAGGTAGCTAGGTGTAATAGTCTTGACAGCTCAGTTAGTTGCAAGAAGGTGACCAGTGACTTCAGAGACCTTAGGGCTCGCTAGGACTTTTAGTGGATTTGGACAATTTGCTGCAGGCCCATGCTGACTTTACACAGACTGATCTTGACTGACTTCACTAGACTGACTTCACCCCGTGTGTAGCTTACCAGGTTTTGAAGTTCACCTGTGGGGTACCTGATTAGTAGAAGCGTGGCTGTGTGCTTTAGGCCTCCTCAGGACACCAGACACTCTTTCAGGACTTGACTTTACTGTTCCTCAGCAGCAACTGCACAAGAGACTGAACTAGCTCCTCCCAGGGTTTATAAGGGGGAGACTCTGGAGGGGTCCCATAGGTCAACCTATAAGTCACATGATTACTGGTACCTTCCTTGATTACAATACATGACAACAGTATTTAAAAGCACATAACAATATATACACATTACATTAGATAACATAGGCACTTAGTACTGTTTATGGAACATAGAAGTAAGGGAGGCCCAAGGGTCACTGAAATAAAGTCCACCCGACAGGTGGACTTTATCTCCTGACAAAAAGAAATAAAAATCAAAAATGAGATCAGAAAATGTCCATGTCTTTTTGCATGTGTACCACACGTTTATGGCTACTTAGTATGTTCTTTTTGTTGCATCATAGTCCATCTATATGAAGCATTTTTCTCCCATGGATTTTTAAGGGGAAAACTGAACTGCATTAAAAACTGTTCCAATCAGAAGTAATTGATTGTAATGCCGTTTCCATGCAGTAATTATGCATCTATAAAAGGTATACTCCACTGCCCCAGCATATGTAACATTTTGTTCCTAACTCTGGGTGCACTCGTACCGTCACATCACGTCCTCTCCCATAGACTTGCAGTGAGGGAGTGTGGTGTGTCATCACGAAGGGCATGGCCTTGATGTCACGACCCCTGCAGCCCGCACCCAGCGTTGGGAACTAAATGTTCCGGATGCTGGGGCAGTGGAGTATTCCTTAAAATACTGCAGAGTGAGCAGAAGTGTTATGTGGGGGAAAAAGGAGAAAAACACACAGGAAATGCATCAAAACCATATGGGATTTGTCCTGGTGGTTCCTCCAAAGAAGAAAAACATGTTAACTTACCCCAAGGCTAGGTTTACTGTCACGATTCGGCAGGCTGGAGGTGGATCCTCTGTGTCAGCGAGGAATTGGCGTGGACCGTGCCGGTGGACCGGTTCTAAGTGGCTGGCAAAGCGGGATGGTCTTGCTGCGGCGGTAGCAACCAGGTCGTATCCACTAGCAACGGCTCAACCTCGCTGACTGCTGAGAAGGCGTGGGACAGAAGGACTAGGCAGAGGCAAGGTCAGACGTAGCAGAAGGTCGGGGCAGGCGGCAAGGTTCGTAGTCAATATGGATAGCAGGAGATCAGGTAACACAGGCTTGGACAACACTAAACGCTTTCACTGGCACAAGGCAACAAGATCCGGCAAAGGAGTGCAGGGGAAGTGATGTGATATAGCCAGGGAGCAGGTGGAAGCTAATCAGGCTAATTGGGCCAGGCACCAATCATTGGTGCACTGGCCCTTTAAATCTCAGAGAGCTGGCGCGCGCGCGCCCTAGAGAGCGGAGCCGCGCGCGTCAGCACATGAGAGCCGGGGACCGGGACGGGTAAGTGACTTGGGATGCGATTCGCGAGCGGGCGCGTCCCGCTATGCGAATCGCATCCCCGCCGGCAATGTCAATGCAGCGCTCCCGGTCAGCGGGTCTGAAAGGGGCGCTGCAGGGAGTGAAACGCCGTGAGCGCTCCGGGGAGGAGTGGGGACCCGGAGCGCTCGGCGTAACATTTACATGGCGGAATTCCCAAGCAGAATTTTAATTAAATAATCAGGTGCAGCAGAGTCCCATTGATTCTTACAAGCTTCTGTTGCACTGTGCACACGGCGGAATTTCCCGACTCTGGCGTCCACAGAAAGAATAGACAAGTCTATTCTTTCTGCGGATTCCACTCTATAAGACGGCGCATTTTCGAATGGTCCTAGCACCCACCAGATCATTCAAATGTGCGAAATGTGCACCCATGTTTTCCGTGTGGGCGTTCCATACGGAATCATGCCGTAAGAACATGGCTTTAGAGTGAATGTTTGTTTATTAGATATTATTAAGCCACATGAATCAGTTGTTGCCATTTCTGACTTTCCTGCTGATCTAATAAAAATGTACCTTTTTTTAAATGCAGATTGTTTTAAAAGTTTATTTTTGCAATTCCTGTATAAATATTGTATTTATTTATTTTTTTAAGGGAAAAGTTGGCCGTGCTGGGATTACCGGTGACCAGGTATTTTATCTTATTTTATGTTATCCATGGTTTTAATCCTTCAAAGGGTATTACAATCTAAACCATTTATGGCATATCAACAGGATATGTCATGAATGTCTGATAGATGCGAGTCCCATCCGTCCGTCCTGGTTGCAGCTTGCTTTTTAACACTATTTTTGTAAGGCTTTCTGTTGGGGACAGAAAACCTATATCAATTTCACCATAATTTTTTGCATTTAACCCCTTAAGGACCAGGCCAATATTATTTTTGCATTTTCGTTTTTTTTTTCTCCTTACCTTCTAAAAATCATAACTTTTGTATTTTCATCCACAGACCCATATGAGGGCTTGTTTTTTGCGTAACCAATTTTACTTTGCAATGACATCACTCATTTTACTTCTAGTGAAAGTACATCACTCTCAAAGGAGTTGGGGGTGCCAAAGTAGGAGTCCCAATCCTAATGCAATGTAAGTAAAGACTTGGCACACCGCTCATAGAGTTGAATCAATGTGAAATTTATTAGGTCCTTTGTGGACCGAAACGTAACTTCATTTTGGATTGCTAATAAATTTCACATTGAGTCAACTCTCTGAGCGGTGTGCCAAGTCTTTACTTACATCACTCATTTTACCATAAAATATATGGCGCAACCCAAAAATGTATGTGGGGAAATTGAAGACAAAACCACAATTTAGCAAATTTTGGAAGGTTTTGTTTTCACGCTGTACACTTTATGGTAAAAATGACACGTATTCTGTGGGTCAATATGATTAAAATGATACCCATGGTTATATGCTTTTTTTAATTGTATCGCTTAAAAAATTCTCAAACTATTTTAACAAAATGAGTATGTTTAAAAGTGCCCTATTTTGACCACCTATAACTTTCTAATTTTCCTTATATGGGGCGGTATGAGGGCTCTTTTTTTGCGCTGTGATCTGTAGTTTTTTATTGGTACCACTTTTCCTTACATAAAATTTTTTATTAATTTTTTGGGAAATAAATTGTGACAAAAAAACTGTAATTTGGGACTTTTTTTTACGTTTACACCGTTCACCTTATGGGATAATTAACAATATATTTAGATATTTCATACATCAAATAGTTACATAGTTACATAGTTAGTACGGTCGAAAAAAGACATATGTCCATCAAGTTCAACCAGGGAATTAAAGGGTAGGGGTGTGGCGCGATATTGGGAAAGGGATGGGATTTTATATTTCTTCATAAGCATTAATGTTATTTTGTTCCATGAATGTATCTAATCCTGTTTTAAAGCTGTTAATTGTTCCTGCTGTGACCAGTTCCTGAGGTAGACCGTTCCATAAATTCACAGTCCTCACGGTAAAGAAGGCGTGTCGCCCCTTGAGACTAAACTTTTTCTTCTCCAGACGGAGGGAGTGCCCCCTCGTCCTTTGGGGGGGTTTAACCTGGAACAGTTTTTCTCCATATTTTTTGTATGGGCCATTAATATACTTATATACGTTTATCATCTCCCCCCTTAAACGTCTCTTCTCAAGACTAAACAATTGTAACTCCTTTAATCGCTCCTCATAGCTAAGATGTTCCATGCCCCATATTAGTTTAGTCGCGCGTCTCTGCACCCTTTCCAACTCCGCAGTGTCCCTTTTATGAACAGGCGACCAAAACTGAACAGCATATTCCAGGTGAGGCTGTACCAATGCTTTATAAAGGGGGAGTATTATGTCCCTGTCCCTTGAGTCCATGCCTCTTTTGATACATGACAATATCCTGCCGGCTTTGGAAGCAGCAGCCTGACATTGCATGCTATTCTGAAGTCTGTGATCTACAAGTACAAGCAGATCCTTCTCTACCAGTGACTCTGACAGTTTAATCCGCCCTAAGACATACGACACATCCATGTTATTAGTACCCAGATGCATAACTTTACATTTATCCACATTGAACCTCATTTGCCAAGTGGATGCCCAGACACTTAGTCTATCCAAGTCGTCTTGTAACTTATGCACATCCTCTATAGACTGTACCGTGCTACAAAGCTTGGTGTCATCTGCAAAGAGAGAAACAGAGCTGTTAATACCATCCTCTATATCATTGATAAATAAATTAAACATGTTAAACATATGTTTCTTCATTTTTTTTTTTTTCGCTTTTTGGGGGTAAAATGGGGAAAAAGGGATGATTTACATTTTTATTGGGGGAGGGGATTTTTAAAAATGTTTTCCTTTTTATTTTTTACATTATTTTCCTTTTATTTTTTAATTTAATTTTTTTAATGTCCCCACTATTTATAGTAATCATTTGATTGCAAATACTGTTCAGTGCTCTGCATAGGGCATAGCACTGATCAGTGTTATCGGCTATCTTCTGTTCTGGTCTGTTCAGTCTAAGACAAGAGCAGAAGACCCCTGGAGATGGCTGGAGGCAGGTGAGGGGACCTCTGGCCGCAATGCTGGATGATTGGATCCCTGCGGTAGCGCTGCAGGCGATCTGATCATCCATTTTAAGTACCACAGATGCCGTGATCTGTATTTATCACGGCATCTGAGGGGTTTATGGTGGACATCAGCGCGATCGCTGATGTCTGCCATTACCAGCGGGTCCCTGGCTACTGATAGTGGTCTTGTGCTCGCGGTCATTACAGAGTGTAAATGTACTTCATGGTGCGCTAAGTACCACCGCACCATGACGTACATTCACGTCAATTGTTGTTAAGGGGTTAAAATCACTTGTATATATAGTGGTATCAAACATATATTAGTTTTACCACTTTAATAAAAAAAAAAATTTTTTGTGTGTGTCGTCACATTTCAAGATTCATAATATTTTTTTTATTGTTTTCTTTAAAGTAGTCATATGTGGGCTTGTTTTTTGCTTGTTTGTAGTTGTAGTTTTATTAACCCCTTCCCGCAGAATGGCATATATAAACGCCGGGTTGTGCAGTGCGTTCGCGCATCCCGGCGTTCATAAATGACATACAGTTAACCCGGCGATGCGCAGCATCGCACGGGTTAACTGGCAGAAGTCCCGCTGTTTCCAGCAGGGGACAACTTCTGCTTCACCCCCAGGACCATTCATTGATGGTCCTGGTCAGCGATCACTGTGATTGGTCCCTGTGGACCAATCACAGTGATCTGGGGTGAAAGTTCAGATCCCCCGCACTGCCCGCCCCTGGAAGTCGGGCAGAACGGGGGACGATGGCTGCAGGGGCTCGCAGGGACCTGCGGCATAGGGGGGGAACACGGGGGGGAACACGAGGGGACCGGCAGCCTTACCTGGAGCAGCGGCAGGACCGGCCACGTGGACGAGCAGCGACGGGACCGGCAGGTAAGTATATGGTCCTCAGAGGCAGCAGTGAAGATCTTCACTGCTGCTTCTAGGAGTCTGAAAACTACAACTCCCAGCATGCCTAGACAGCCTTTGGCTGTCTGGGCATGCTGGGAGTTGTAGTTTTGCAACATCTGGAGGGCCCCAGTTTGGAGACCATTGTATAATGGTCTCCAATCTGTGCTCTTCCAGCTGTTGCAAAACTACAACTCCCAGCATGCACTTACTGTCCAGGCATGCTGGGAGTTTTAGTTCAGCAACATCTGGCCCTTCAGATGTTGCCGAACTACAACTCCCAGCATGCCCTTCAGCTGTCTGGGCATGCTGGGAGTTGTAGTTTTGCAACAACTGGAGACACACTGGTTGGGAAACATTGTTTCTAACTCAGTGTTTCCTAACCTGTGTGCCTCCAGCTGTTGCAAAACTATAACTCCCAGCATGCACTAACAGACCATGCATGCTGGGAGTTGTGGTTTTGCAACAGCTGGTGCAAACCCCCCCCCCCCCCCCCCCCCTGTGACTGGTGCACCCCTCCCACCCCTCTGCCCATGTGACTGTACCCTAAAAACACTACACTACATCAACACAAAATAAAATAAAAAGTTAAAAACACTACATATACACATACCCCTACACAGCCTCCCTCCCCCAATAAGAACGTCCGGTACACCACTGTTTCCAAAAGCAGAGCCTCCAGCTGTTGAAAAACAACACCTCCCAGTATTGCCGGACAGCCGTTGACTGTCCAGGCATGGTGGGAGTTTTGCAACAGCTGGAGGCACCCTGTTTGGGAATCACTGGCGTAGAATACCCCTATGTCAACCCCTATGCAAATCCCTAATTTAGGCCTCAAATGCGCACGGCGCTCTCACTTTGGAGCCCTGTCGTATTTCAAGGCAACAGTTTAGAGTCACATATGGGGTATCGCTGTACTCGGGAGAAATTGCTTTACAAGGTTTGGGGGGCTTTTTCTTCTTTAACCCTTCATGAAAAGGAAATGTTGGGGTCTACACCAGAATGTTAGTGTAAAAAAATTTAATTTTTTACACTAACATGCTGATGTTGCCCTATACTTTACATTTTCACAAGAGGTAAAAGGGAAAAAAGCCCCCCAAAATTTGTAACGCAATTTCTCCCAACTACAGAGATACCCCATATGTGAGCGCAAAGTGCTCTGGGGGCGCACAACAAAGCCCAGAAGGGAGAGTGCACCATGTACATTTGAGGTGATTTGCACAGGGGTGGCTGATTGTTACAGCGGTTTTGACAAACGCAAAAAAAACAAAACCCCACATGTGACCCCATTTCGGAAACGACACCCCTCACGGAATGTAATGAGGGGTGCAGTGAGAATTTACCCCCCACAGGTGTCTAACGGATCTTTGGAACAGTGGTCCGTGAAAATGAAAACTTGTACAGCCCACTGTTCCAAAGATCTGTCAGACACCAGTGGAGGGCAAATGCTCACTGTACCCCTTGTTACGTTCCTCAAGGGGTCTAGTTTACAAAATGGTATGCCATGTGTTTTTTTTTTGCTGTTCTGGCACCATAGAGGCTCCCTAAATGTGACATGCTCCCCGAGCAAAATTTGCTCTCAAAAAGCCAAATATGACTCCTTCTCTTCTGAGCATTGTAGTTCGCCCATAGTGCACTTCAGGTCAACTTATGGGGTACCTCCATACTCAGAAGAGATGGGGTTACAAATTTTGGGGGGTATTTTCTGCTATTAACCCTTGCAATAATGTGAAATTTGGGGGGAAACACATTTTAGTGGAATTTTTTTTTTTTTTTTTTTACATATGCAAAAGTCGTGAAACACCTGTGGGGTAATAAGGTTCACTTTATTCCTTATTGCATTCCTCAAGGGGTCTAGTTTCCAAAATGGTATGCCATGTGTTTTTTTTTTGCTGTTCTGGCACCATAGGGGCTTCCTAAATGCAACATGCCCCCCGAGCAAAATTTGCTCTCAAAAAGCCAAATATGACTCCTTCTCTTCTGAGCATTGTAGTTCGCCCATAGTGCACTTCAGGTCAACTTATGGGGTACCTCCATACTCAGAAGAGAAGGGGTTACAAATATTGGGGGGTATTTCCTGCTATTAACCCTTGGAAAAATGTAAAATTTGGGGGGAAACACACATTTTAGTGAAAAAAAATATTTTTTTTTTTACACATGCAAAAGTCGTGAAACACCTGTGGGGTATTAAGGCTCACTTTATTCCTTGTTATGTTCCTCAAGGGGTCTAGTTTCCAAAATAGTATGCCATGTGAGGGTTTTTTGCTGTTCTGGCACCATAGGGGCTTCCTAAATGCAACATGCCCCCCAAAAACCATTTCAGAAAAACGTACTCTCCAAAATCCCCTTATCGCTCTTTCCCTTCTGAGCCCTCTACTGCGCCCGCCGAACACTTTACATAGACATATGAGGTATGTGCTTACTCGAGAGAAATCGGGCTACAAATATAAGTATACATTTTCTCCTTTTACCCCTTGTAAAAATTCAAAAATTGGGTCTACAAGAACATGCGAGTGTAAAAAATGAAGATTGTGAATTTTCTCCTTCACTTTGTTTCTATTCCTGTGAAACACCTAAAGGGTTAAAATGATGACTGAATGTCATTTTGAATACTTTGGGGGGTGCAGTTTTTATAATGGGATCTTTTGTGGGGTATTTCTAATATGAGGACCCTTCAAATTTACTTTAAACCTGAACTGGTCCCTGAAAAATAGTGAGTTTGAAAATTTTGTGAAAAATTGGAAAATTGCTGCTGAACTTTGAAGCCCTCTGGTGTCTTCCAAAAGTAAAAACACGTCAATTTTATGATGCAGACATAAAGTAGAAATATTGTATATGTGAATAAAAAAAATTTTTATTTGTAATATACATTTTCCTTACAAGCAGAGAGCTTCAAAGTTAGAAAAATGCAAAATTTTCAAATTTTTCATCAAATTTTAGGATTTTTCACAAGGAAAGGATGCAAGTTACCACAAAAATTTACCACCATGTTAAAGTAGAATATGTCACGAAAAAACAATCTTGAAATCAGAATGATAACTAAAAGCATTCCAGAGTTATTAATGTTTAAAGTGACAGTGGTCAGATGTGCAAAAAACGCTCTGGTCCTTAAGGCCAAAATGGGCTTGGTCCTGAAGGGGTTAATACCATTTTGTGGTAAATGGGACTTTTTTTTTTTTTTTTACAACAACCCCCTGACGTCTATACTTCAGCCAGCTGCCAGTCCACTGAAAAATGCAGGCATTAAAGGGGTTATCTGACCTTTTTTCATGGTTGGCTCTGGATAAATGTCACAGTTACAGTTAAAACTAGTTTCTAGTTTAAACTGGTTTTCCATAGTGAAAAATAGTTTTGACTAAATGCCTTCGTGAAAACTAATATTGACTACTTTACCCCAGTGAAAACTTGTTTTGACTGAAGGTCTTTGTGAAAACTAGAATTGATTGCTGTTCCCTAGTTAAAACTAGTTTTGACTGAACACCTTGTGAAAACTCGAATTGACTGTTTTTTTCCTAGTTAAACCAGTTTTTACTGAATACCTGTGTTAAAACACCAGTTTTTACTAAGCAACTTCATACAAACTTTTTTGTGACATATTGTACTTTATATTAGTAGTAAATTTTGTTGATGCATGCAGCTTATTTTTATTTATTTATTTTTTATTTTTCTAGATGTGAAATACTCTACTTGTAAAAGGAGAAAGTCATGCCAAATAAATCTACCCTTATTAGGGATGTCCCAATAATTTTTTTTTTTTAAGTCTGAGTATGAGTAGCCATACTTTTTTTTTTTAACTACTCGCCGATACTAATTACGATTCTATTTTAAATTTCATGTGACAGGTTTTTTTTATGGGAAAAAGGGGGTGTTTTCAGTTTTTATTAGGGAAGGACCTTTATATAAAAAAAATTTCAAAAAACAGAACATGAAAAAAAATTATGTAAAAGTAAATCCCCCAGATAGCTGTCCCATAAATGTAAACCCTCATATAAGCTATGTAGTTAGTAGGTAGCCCCCCCTATTGGCTTGGTAGTCTGTCTCCATAATAGCTTGTAGGTAGTAGATAGCTCCCCACATTAGGTAGGCAGCAGAAGTCCCTCACATTAGGTATCCAGCAGAAGTCCCCCACATCTGCATGACATACAAGTATGTCACAGGTTGGGAAAACCTTCCATGATGTACATGTATGTCATGCGTCGTGAAGGGGTTAAAACTAGTTTTAACTGGGCATACCTGTTTGAGTGAAATGTCTCAAATCTTTCCTCTGAACCCAGCAGGCCTCTGTGTGAATAATGTCACATTACAGGAATAATAACCCCAATGATGACACAGTACAGGGATAATACACACAGTGATGTCACAGAACAGGGATAATGCACACAGTGCAGGGATAATACACAGGCATGAGTGATGTCACATTACAGGGATAACCCCAATGATGTCACAGTACTAAGATAATGAACACAGTGATGTTACAGTATAGAGTAAATAGAGAAACAAAAAAGGGGGTAGATCAGCTCACCAAATCCATATGTGTCAAGCATCAGGCAATAGTCCCGGAGCACGGACGCAGGGAGCCGCCACTCCCCGTGAGACTGAGAGGAGGAAAATGGAAGGGGTCCAGCTCCTGGGTAGGTAATCCAATAAAACTTAACCTTTAATGGCAACCAATAAAAACATGGAAAGTCGCCACAGAGGTGACGAGTGACATGTCACTTAAAAACAAGGGGGGGGTGAAACGCCGACGCGTTTCGAGCAGTTGCTCTTAGTCATGGCGTGAGTAAATAGAGTAAATATGCAGTGATGTCACATTACAGGGATAATAACCCTAATGATGTCACAGTACAGGGATAATACACACAGTGATGTCACAGTACAGGGATAATGCACACAGTACAGGGATAATACACAGTGATGAGTGATGTCACATTACAGGGATAATACACAGTGATGAGGGATAACCCCAATGATGTCACAATACTAAGATAATGCACACAGTGATGTTATAGTATAGAGTAAATATGCAGTGATGTCACTGTTTTGGGGTGGGGTAGTATAAAATGGCAGGGGCCAGGGCACAGTATTTATACTCTTACCTTTGTAACTTGCTAATCTTCTGTTCTCTTGCCGTCTCAAATCTTTCCTCTGACCCCA
Source organism: Hyla sarda (assembly GCF_029499605.1). Lineage (NCBI taxonomy): Eukaryota > Metazoa > Chordata > Amphibia > Anura > Hylidae > Hyla > Hyla sarda. The sequence continues at coordinate 171,997,348 of NC_079193.1, forward strand.
GCACGCCTCTGTGTGAGCTGAACCGGGGGGGGGGGGAGCTGAGCAGACAGACCAAGATTGCTGAGTGTACGGCAGTGTTTCCCAAGCAAATGTTTCAAAGCTGCAACTCCCAGCATGCCCAGACAGCCTTTGGCTGTCTAAGAATGCTCGGATTTGTAGTTTTGCAACAGCTGGAGGCACCCTGCTTGGGAAACACTGATATATAGCCTCACTCAGCAGCTGACATTTGGGCCATTTGTCTTTTTATTTGGCGAACAGACCCCCAATGTTTTAATCCAGTGACACCCTTGGGTGTCAGCAGATTACAGAAGTCAAAGTCACATATCTTGTAAAGTCCTGCAAAGCCCATAGTTCTGTAAAATCCCACATGCGATCAGCAGCTTTCCCCCTGTGCCAAACTTTGCCACCACAGAAAAGAAGGGGAAAAAACTGTAGAAAGTAGAAATATTTACAGAAAAATATAATTGTGTCCCTTGAAGTGAAACTCCATAAAAGTTTATGATCTCCTGGTCTTGTGCTGCGATCCTCAGAGGCTCCTAGCACTGATGCGGTAAATTCATGGACGCTCGCTCCTGGCAGCCGCGTGCTCCCCCGGGTAAAGTGACAGGCTGGGAGCAAGCACAGCAGAACGCTAGTGCCATCCACAGATTTGTCTATAAGCCATCTTTTGTCCATGACACGTGGACAAGCTGATGGTGCTGTGTCAGTGTCCCAAGAGGTTTGGGAACCCCTAGTGACAACATTTTCAAAGACAGTTTTCTTTAATAACATTTTTTTTTTTTTTTTTTTTTTTTTAAGTATTAGAAAAACTATTGTTTTGCCAAGATGTACAGCATATCAAAAGTTTTGTTTTGGTGCTTAGCAGAGGTGTACATGGGTATGCGAAGGCGGCGTGGTCAACCCACCACGAGTCAGGCGGCATCGCACTACCAATAAGAATCATTCTCAAGCACCACGTGTGAGCTAGATAAACTTTGCACATGCGAGCTAGATGAACTTTGATCTAAAAAACCATGTGTAAGCTAGATGAACTTTGATCTCAAACACCATGTGTAAGCTAGATGAACTTTGACCTCTGTGGAAACTGTCATTTTGTTAAAGCTAGTTTTCTCTACTTTAAACCAGTTTCAATTAACATTCAGTTTTTGATTAGCAGTAAATTCTAGTTTGTACAAAGGTATTCAGTAAGTATTGTAGTTGTAAGAAGGCTTTTAGTAAAAACTGGTGCTTCAACATAGGCGTTTAGTTAAAAACTGTTTTTAACTAGGAAAAAACAGTCAATTCTAGTTCTCACAAAGGCATTCAGTCAAAACTAGTTTTCTCTAGGGAAAACCAGTTTTAACTAAAAATGTGTTTGATCTGTAACATATATATATATATATGCAGTTATGGCCGTAAATGTTGGCACCCCTGAATTTTTTTTTGAAAATTAAGTATTTCTAACAGAAAAGGATTGCAGTAACACATGTTTTGCTATACACTTGTTTATTCCCCTTGTGTGTATTGGAACTAAACAAAAAAGGGAGTAAAAAAAGCAAATTGAACATAATGTGTAACCAAACTCCAAAAATGGGCTGGACAAAATTATTGGCACCCTTTCAAAATTGTGGAAAAATAAGATTGTTTAAAACATGTGATGCTCCTTTAAATTCACCTGGGGCAAGTAACAGGTGTGGGCAATATAAAAATCACACCTGAAAGCAGATAAAAAGGAGAGAAGTTCACTTAGTCTTTGCATTGTGTGTCTGTGTGTGCCACACTAAGCACGGACAACAGAAAGAGGAGAAGAGAACTGTCTGGGGACTTGAGAACTTGAGAACCAAAATTGTGGAAAGATATCAACAATCTCTAGGTTACAAGTCCATCTCCAGAGATATAGATTTGCCTTTGTCCACAGTGCGCAATATAATCAAGAAGTTTGCAACCCATGGCACTGTAGCTAATCTCCCTGGGCATGGACGGAAGAGAAAAATTGATGAAAGGTGTCAATACAGGATAGTCCGGATGGTGGATAAGCAGCCCCAAACAAGTTCCAAAGATATTCAAGCTGTCCTGCAGGCTCAGGGAGCATCAGTGTCAGCGCAAACTATCCATCGACATTTAAATGAAATTAAACACTATGGCAGAAGACCCAGGAGCACCCCACTGCTGACGCGAGAGACATAAAAAAAAGCAAGACTACATTTTGCCATAATGAACTTGAATAAACCAAAATCCTTCTGGGAAAATGTCTTGTGGACAGATGAGACCAAGATAAAGCTTTTTGGTAAAGCACGTCATTCTACTGTTTACTGAAAATGGAATGAGGCCTACAAAGAACACAGTACCTACAGTGAAATATGGTGGAGGTTCAATGATGTTTTGGGGTTGTTTTGCTGCCTCTGGCACTGGATGCCTTGAATGTGTACAAGGCATGATGAAATCTGAGGATTACCAATGGATTTTGGGTCGCACTGTACAGCCCAGTGTCAGAAAGCTGGGTTTGTGTCCGACATCTTGGGTCTTCCAGCAGGACAATGACCCCAAAGATATGTAAAAAGCACCCAGAAATGGATGGCAACAAAGCGCTGGAGACTTCTGAAGTGGCCAGCAATGAGTCCAGATCTAAATCCCATTGAACACCTGTGGAGAGATCTTAAAATTGCTGTTGGGAAAAGGCGCCCTTCCAATAAGAGAGACCTGGAGCAGCTTGCAAAGGAAGAGGGGTCCAACATTCCGTCTGAGAGGTGTAAGAAGCTTATTGATGGTTATAGGAAGCGACTGATTTCAGTCATTTTTTCAAAGGGTGTGCAACCAAATATATTCTAAGGGCGCTTTCCTTGTTATTTAGAGCATGTGCGGACAGTAACGCTCGCTGCGGCAGCACACTGGTTGCTAAGGACTCGCAGTGATGTAACGGACTTTCACCCAGATATTGGAAGTCATCTATTTCTTCATGTGGATGAAAGAACTGGAGGACCAAGGTTCTGGATATGCGGGCACCCCAATTCATCACTTTTATTTATCTGGATGTGCTGCTTTTATTGGAAATTTAGATATGGAGTACTCTTTTAAGTATATTGCATTTTACCATGGTCTTTCTGAGAATAGCGGGCCTCATTTAGTAAGAGTGTCGGGTTTTTACTGGTGGGAAATGTTGTTTCAGACTTGCAGGATTCCTCTCTATTTACTAATGGGAAACGTAGGAAACATTTTCTGACCAGCTTTTTCTAGGTGGATATTTCCAGCCATTTATCCACAGGATTTTCTGTGAATTCAATAGTAAATCGGTCGGGTTGTGAAACCACGCCCCTTTTTGGCCAACCATGCCCGCTTTGTGACAGACAACACCCCTTTTTCGGCTTTTCACAGTGCAATGTCAAGTTTGTCGTTTTTTCCAGGCGCACACTGGCGCAGACTGGCGCAGACTGTTTTTTTCCAGGCGCACACTGGCGCAGTGTGTCTAGGTTTCTGGCAAGCTTTTTTGTAAGCAACTGGGGCAGCTTGTCTTTCTCCTTTGCTTTCCACCCAGCGTCAAATTGGCAGACGGAGAGAATTATTCAAAATGTGGGACAGTATCTCAGATGCTATGTGCCAGATAATCAAAATGAGTGAGCATCTTTTCTGCCATTAGCTGAGTTTGCATCGAACAATCAAGAAAATGAATCAATTGGTGTGTCTATGGTTTTCATCCTAAGTCTATTAATCCTGAAGTTGTTTTTTCTTATAAAAAAAACTATGCAGAAAAATGCATAAAGAGACGTACCTGGGGCTCCAGGTCTCTATGAGATAGGAGATAAGGTTTTGCTCTTCTCTAGAAATTTGCGTCTCAGAGGACCTTGGACCCTATTATGCGTCTGCACCGATCCCTTCCCTACGTGACAATAGTGAAAGAAAAACTAGATGACCAGGTTTACTATTGCTTTTTGTTTAGGAGAATGACAATGTGGACAAAGAGGCAATGCCATGTTTATAACACGTATAACACGTATAATACATGAGAAACAGAAATACTTTTAGGAAGTCCATGCTGAAGTCACACTCCTCCTATTAATATGGCAGCCAAGAAAAGAGTCTGTATGCCGAATGGCCAGGAACATTCCAATCCTAAGCAGCTAACTCTAGTAAATCCCCATTCCCCCTTCCAAACATTTTACATGCTGGGCAGTGACCATTATCTATGCCACAAGACTACAAATAAAGTTAAACTGTTCAGTTTTATTTAGTAAGCAATTGTCAGTTGTGAAACCACTTGAGAAAAGCCATCCTACATATAGGCCATAAATTTCACTGAAAAAATTCTATAAATATGTTGGGAAATTTAGAAGCATGAGAATTTAAGGGAGTTTGGAATCCATTTTATATCCTTATTAATCATTCCATCATACCATTACCTACTATATCAGAATCTGTGACGAGAAAATGTACACACCCTGAATAATAATACAGTAGAATCTCCCAATAACGGACCCTTAACAGGGAATAAAAAAATGTCCACTATTGAGAGATGTCCCCTTTTTCAGTCATTTTTTTTAAATGACTGAATACTATACAGTACTGCAGAGTGTAATTAACTATAAAACATGATAAAAAGCAATATTACAGTAGAATCTCCCAGTGCTGTTTAATCACCCCCCCCCTCCCCGTATGATATTATTCCCTCTTTATACACTGTGCCACCTTATGCCTTTGGGCCAAATTATCCCCCCTTACCCACTGTGCTACATCATTTCCCCTTGATCCCCCGGTGCCATTTCATTCCTTCATTATTACCCTCTGTGTAAATTCATCACCCCTCTTTATGAAGTGGCACAGGGGGATAAAGGGGGAATGAAATGGCACAGGGGGTGATTCATTTGCACAGAGGGTAATAAAGGGAGCATTAAATAGCACAGGGGGGATCAAAAGGAAATGATGTGGCACAGGGGGTAAAGGGGGGATGATTTGGCCCAGGGGAAATAAAGTGGCACGGGGGATCAGGAAAGGAGGGGGGCGAATGATGTAGCTGGCGTATGTACAGAAGCATGAGACCACTGTTTAAACAGCGGTCTTCTTCTTCTGTGCTGGGGCTGCTGACCTTTGGGAGCCTGGGCTCCTTCCTGGGGTATTGGCTGTACCCCCTGTCAGCGACCCTTGGTACAAGGTAGGGCCGGCGCATAAGCCTGGTTGTCCTCTACTGGGAGTGTTTTGTCCCCTATTGGGAGTGTTCTGTCCCCTATTGGGAGTGTTCTGTCCCCTATTGGGAGTGTTCAGTCCCCTATTGGGAGTGTTCAGTCCCCTATTGGGAGTGTTCTGTCCCCTATTGGGAGTGTTCTGTCCCCTATAGGGAGTGTTCTGTCCCCTATTGGGTGTGTTCGCGTCCACTATTGGGAATGTCCTCTATTAGGAGGCTGCAAATACATTAAGTCTTATGGGACTCTGCGGGGTAAAACTGTCTGCTATTGGAAGGTGTCCCCTATTGGGAGGTGTCTGCTAAGGGAGATTTTACTGTACTCTAATTATTAACAAGTTGGGTCATATGTCTCCTCTCTTCTCTTCCATGAGAATTTTAAAAGATACTGAACAGATATTTGTCAGACTGACCTGTGTGAATTTCAGCCTGGATATCTTTGTTTTATTTTAGCACTGTATTCCCACATTAGGTCACTTCTTCTTGAATTTGTAAGGCTGCTTTATTCAACAGTTCTTTACATAGTAAAATCTCTGGAATTTATAGACAAAGATTTATTCTGGTAATATGACCTCTAATTAGCTTTGTGCCATCCCAAGCCAAATGAACAGTTTATGCTTCTTTTTTTTATTTTATGTTTTTTACAGTCCAACATAATTTGTCCTATCCGGTGGAAAATTGTTGTACCCATCTTTACTGTCAGCTGTTGCATGCAGTCTCTTTCTCATAATAAAAGATTACTTTAGGGAACAGACACAGTATTTTCCCAGGATACTGCAGCCGAAAGTTTCACATGCAGCTGTGCTTAGATGAAAACTTCCACAACAAACAGCAGTGTATAAAAATTGGGAGGACAGTCATGGAACAGGTGTGAACAATGCTCACTAATACTTTTTGGCATCCAATGAATTCCTTACTGCCAGACTTGAAAAAGAATGTTTGTACTAAAAAAAAAAAAAAAAAAAATACAGTTTTTATCACTACACAATAATAATTACGTACAAACCTTAAAGGGGCAAATGAAAAAAAAAAAAAACTAAAAAAAACTAAATAAAGTTAATATATTCAAGAATAAAGTTTTTTTTTTTTTTACATACATAATTTCTATCTGCTAATTTTGTTAAGTGGGTAATGCATACTTTCTCCAAGATGGGCGCTTATACTTTATTACAGATGAAACCCATCCTGGCACACAGCAGGACTAGATGGGTCATGAGAGAACCTGGGACTGACGCAGTTTATCCTCTCTGCTCTGCCTGTCACTAATAAGAGTGTTACACTTTATTATATTAGGATAAATGTAGACTGCTGGATGATACCTACATTTATCCTAATAAATGCTAGTAGGCTGGGGTAACAGGACATTACTATACACTACGCATATACATAGGAAAACCTGCAAAAGGGGGATATGACATGTACTGCAATGTACCTACAGCGTGCCCGTAGAACTGAATGGGCTAAACAAACTGTGGTAGTCAAGCACCTTATGCCGTTCCACAAAGAAAACATATACTGTGGTGAAGCAGACTGAACATAGACACAAATAGACTATGTATATTCATCATTAAGAGCATGCAGTGGTATACGTCAGAACACCTTTTAAAGGTGCTCACATTTTTTGGGGGGGAGATTGTGAGAGACAGATCTTTAGTCTGACCATTTTTACACACATTGGACTTGCATGTTTAGAATTATTGAGTGTACGTAAAATTTTAACAAAAATAACTTTTTTAAACATTCAAACTAACTAAACTATATTTGTAATTGCATAAAAAGTGTCCACTGTAACTCACATTTCTTTTTTATTTAGTATGTTATGAATATTGTAGTGGGAATAGAATCTTGGCTGGCGGCTGAATTATTAGTTTATTAATTGTATTATTATTTTTATTAATATGTTTTACATTTATATTTTACTCTGAATTTTTTTTACCTGAGTAAGCTACCACCTAGCAATTATTCTGGAGCAGGGCTGGGGAACCTTATGGGGATTTGAAAAATTATTCAGGGGCCATGCAAAATTATAGCCATACAAAATTGGCCAGCTCTATTCACCATTGATGTAGGTGCCATGGAAACTACACAAAGGAGTATGGACATGCTGGAGCCATGCTACACTATTAGTATTTGCATGACGTAGTATGATTATACTAATGTAGCCTGTGCCAACTTAGATGTTGGCATTGGCTACATCAGTAGAACAATACTATGTCACACTAATACTAATAGAGTTGCGTGTTTTTGAAGTTAAAAGAGTGCCGCTGCAGCACAAGTAACAGAAGCCTGAAGCTTCCAGCTTTGGATCTGTTTGGGACCTGCATCCCCCTGGGTGTGCACCAGTGGTGAGTGCAGGGTTCGCCAAACAATAGGTATACCAATGTATACACATAAATCGGCACTCCAGCGTTCCAAGGTATGAAGTGGTATTTATTCACCCATCCATAAAGTGCAACGTTTCAACCCTCTCAATGGGGTCTTTTTCATGCATGCATGAAAAAGACCCCATGGAGAGGGTTGAAATATTGCATTTTATGGATGGGTGAATAAATACCACTTCATACCTTGGAACGCTGGAGTGCCGCTTCTTGACTTATTTTTTATTTTATTTTTTGGGGGGGCTAGCTGAGCACCCGCTATTTTCCTTTTTGGCTGATATACACTGTGCCACTATAACCGTGACTTCTTTGGAATGTATATACACACACACACACACACACACACATATATATATATATATCCCTCAGTGGTGCAGCAGTGGAGTAAATAGAAAAGCAGGCCAGACCAAATTATTCCGGAGGTTCTCCAACCCTGTTCTAGAGCCTAGTGAAAAGCTCAATAATATTAAGGTGCTAAACCTTGTCTAACTCACATTGTATATATTAAGTTGTAGAGTATTATTGATAAATATTATTCTAATGAGTGTTAGGATGAAAAGTCTACTCTTATTTTTGTATAGGGGATTCGAGGTGATAATGGTCTCCCTGGACGTCGTGGGCCTTTTGGTGCCAAAGGACAGCAGGTTGTATATTAGACCCTTCTGACGTGTTACAAATTAGATTTCGGAATGTTCGTAAAAAAAAAAAAAATGGAATGCAAAATGTAATAACTATTCCACCCTTATGGTCAGATTCCCTAACATTACTATAGGGTTTGGATTTTGCAGCCATAATACAACCTTCACAGCAATATTATCAAGCCATATACTAAGAATACATGTTCACATGTCTCTTTCTACATTTTAAGGAATTACCTTAGGTATGTCTAAACAGCTTTACTCAGGGCAGCACTGGGGATGTTTTGTAAGCCAAGACAATGTCCCAAACAAACTGCAAAATAATAGCATAGAAAAACATATAATATCCAGAATACCACAATACATTTGAAAATATGTGAACCTTAAATGCAAACTGTCAGCAAGTTCCCCCACACTAAACCCAATACACTGGGTTATAGTGTGGGTGAACAGAAGTCCCTACAGGGGTCACTTACATTTTTTTGTTGGGTTGCCGCAGAGTTTTCGTCCTGTAAAATCCCTTAATTCACCCCCTTTAGTTGCGCTCTACAGGCGTGGCCCCCTTTTGGCAGTCATACGTTGGATCCCGGAGGAAGGTGCCTAAGCCCGCCCGCCTTTTTCTCATATGCATTTTCTTCAACTCCACGTCCTAGTGACATGGAGTCACATGCCCCCTGAGCGCTGCGCTCTGTATGCAGAGCTGAAGATTGTATGCAGCGCTCACGTCCTGATGACATGAGAGCTGTGTGTCCCTGGAAAGCACTCTGTAGTGTAACTGCGCAAGTGCCGGGCCCTCGCTACAGAAGTCGGGAGTAGCGAGGGCCCGACGCATGTGCAGTTACACTGCGCAGAGCACTCTCTGGAGACACACAGCTCTCATGTCATCAGGACGTGAGAGCTGCGTAAAATCTTCAGTGCATGCGCTCTGTATACAGAGCGCAGAGCGCACTAGGACGTGGAGTTGAAGAAAATGCATGCGCGAATAAGTGGGGTGGGCTTAGGCACCTTCCTCCGGGACCCAAAGTATGACTGCCGGCGGGGGACACGCCTGCTGAGCGCAACTAAAGGGGGTGAATTTCGGAACTTTAAAGAACGCAAACTCAGCAACAACCAAACACAAAAAATTAAGTGACCCCCTGCATGGACTCCTGTTCACCCAGTATATTGGGTTTAGTGTAGGTGAACTTGCTGACAGTTTTCCTTTAAAGGGGTACTCCACCCCTAGACATCTTATCCCCTATCCAAAGGATAGGGATAAGACGTCTGATCGCGGGGGTTCTCTCTTGCAGCACCCTGTGTCATCTGCTTCACGGAGCGAACTTCACTCTGTGCCTGATGACTGGCAATACAGGGGCCAGAGTATCATGACGTCACGGCCCCGCCCCATTGTGATGTCACGGCCCGTCCCCTCAATACTAGTCTATGGGAGAGGGTGTGGCAACCATCACGCCCACTCCCATAGACTTGTATTGAGGTGGCGGGGTGTGACATCACAAGGGGGCGGGGCAGTGACTTCACAATACTCCGGCCCCTGTATCGCCCGTCATCAGGCACAGAGCAAAGCAGATGACACAGGGTGCTGCAGGAGATATTGCAGGGGTTTCCAGCAGAGGGACCCCTGCGATCAGAAATCTTATCCCTTATCCTTTGCATAGGGGATAAGATGTCTAAGGGTGGAGAACCCCTTTAAGACAACCGGTGTTTATTTCTAATGGCTTAAAGATCATGGTTACTTAAAAGTCAGTTTAGATATACTGTAAGGGATTAAAGTAAGTTATAAGTGATGTATGTGTGAGCAAACCAACAATATACCTGTAATATATTAAAAGGGAGATCCTGGACAAGAAGGTCAGAGAGGAATACCAGGTGAAAGAGGAAAGAAAGGTGGAGCAGTAAGTATATGGGCTCTTTTGCAGATTAATATATTTTCCATTTTGCTATAGTATACTGTAAGACTTTTTATCTTTTTTTTTTTTTTTTAAACACTACAGTGGTTTCTCAATTTATAATATTATTGGTTCCAGGAAGATTGTAAGTTGAAACTATTGAATCTTGATACCAAAACGCTATGGAAAACTAGCACCTGGGTCTTAAGCCCCTAAAAATATCTACCCAAAATGGGGGAAAAAATAAGATTAAAGAAAGATAAGCAGATTACTATTACAGATAAGGCTTTAAATCCCTTTCAATGTAGATAACAGGAGCTGCTTTAGGATCTTGTAGAGAACACACAGTATAGCAGAAAAATAAAATGGAGCCATCCTTACTACCTGGGGTACAGCTCATCCTGACACAGGTAAAGAGGGGTATAGTATATGTAGCACTGCAATGTACTGTAAAGAGGTAGTACTAGATACCTAGTAACTGCAAGAGCTTCAGTGATATAGGATTTTACCAGTAAAATGCCCATTCTGATTGGTTGGCTCTTCCAGCTGTTCAAATGTGCTGCAGATTTGTCTATAGCACTAAATGTTGAGTATGGCTTTAAGACACAATGGTCCAGAAAAGACAATTGTATGTAGATAATATTATAACCTGAGGCCATTGTAAAGGACCACTGTATTTCTATTTTCCTGCAACAGATTTGCAGCACATATTGTAACATACCATTACATTGAACGCACAGGGGCCTGTTGATAATGATAGCATACCTATAGTCAAACCAGCAGCACTTACCTACTGTAGCTATCAAGCAATGTAATTACCAAAATTATTGCTTTTTTCTTTATTTATTCTTTATTTCAGGGAGCTCCAGGCTTTCCTGGCTCAAGAGGTCCACCTGGAGAACCTGGAATTATGGGCGAAAAGGTACGATTTATTGATTATACACAGATAACGAGAAAAAGACACAGTACCTTATTGTGTAAACATCTCTGAGCTAAAGAAGAAATGGCATGTATGGGATAATATGCTTACCTGTTGTGCTTTACTTAGGCTCAACCCTAGGAAATATATGTAGTACAGATAATATATATCACTACCACTTGAATAGTGTCCAATAGTCAGAAAATGCACATAAAATAGTTTTTTTAAATTGATGATAAATCCTCATCTGTGATTTTCAACAGATTTTCTAAAGGCTAAATGTATTCTTTTAGACATCATTTTAGAGCAATAGTTTTCTAAACAAGATGGATAGTCAGTGTAGTGTTAGCCTTGAAAATGCAAAAAATACATGACCAAAATGCAAGCACATATTTACTGCTCCTACTCAGTTGTCCTTTTTCTATGTACCACTGTATGCCTGTTATTAGTATTATTATCATTATTATTAATATTATTAAGGTTCCTAAGCACTTTGCTCTGTGCTAAAAAAATGTAAAATAAAAAATGTTCTATAACATTTTCTATGTGTTTTTTATAGCAGATTTAATATTCCTCATGCATTGTTTTGGCCATTTTCTAAGTCAATTTTCTAAGGCCATTTTCTAAGTTTATGCAAAAACTAAGAACATGCTGATCCAAAAAACACCAGAAAAATGGCAAGACTTAGCAATATGTTATTATAGACTTAAAAGAGGCACTGAGCTGCAGTAATTTTTTTTTTTTGGGAGGGGGGGACACATGAAAAACTATGAGAAATGCCACTAAAACACGGTTCAAAATGTTGCTTAAAACTAGAACTCAACATATTGTCAAATTCTTAGCAAAAATTAGTTCTAGGCGGCCTAAGGCTGGGTTCACAACACGTAAAATTTATGGCACCTTTTTTGGTCCTTTTTTCAGCTGTTTCTGAGCCCTTTTAATAGCTGTAAAGTAGAAATCTTCTTAAGAAAGGGCCCAAAATGATGTGTGTAAATGTGCCCTACATTTAGAACATTGGCTTATGTTGTTTGATAAATCTGGCGCATCTTTAAACAATGTTGTCTAGCTTGAGAGCAGCTATTAGTTGCTAACATTTTTGTTGCATAATGCCACATCCTTTTTTAGCTGAGCTATACCCAAGGCCTTTGTCAAACATGTCTACTGCCACTCCGATCAAAGGCAGGCAGGTCAAGTGGTGTGAAGAAGACTTTGCAACTCTTAGATGTCCTCTGTTATTGTAGATTTGTTACTAAACTGTGTTAATACCAAATGTAATACTAAACAATGGGAACCAGAGAAAACATAGCAGTTTTAAGGAACAGTTTTCTAACACTAACAGCATTAAAGGGGATCTATGATGCTTATTATGTTTATCTCTATTCACATACATGAGCGTCATGCCTTCAGCATTGTTAACTGCAGTCAGTTATGCATCAAATATTATTTCACATAGTTAGTGGTAGATAACCACTATATTGGTTTATTAGTATTGTAGTCTTTCTTTTTGTTTTTGGATTTTAGTGGTTTGTATTAAAAGTAAAATTTTAGTGTCTTGCTGTGACACGATTTTTGGTTTACACTATTTACATATTATTTAGTATGTGACATTTTTCACATAGTTGTTTAACCTCACTATATAATTCAACTAGAAAATTGAAGATCAAAAAACAAGTAATACTTTAAGAACAAATGTCCAATAATTTATATAAGCTAAAGATGAAGGGTCATTGATTTAACAGAAAGGTATTTTACATAATACAAAAATCAGCATCTACATAGCTGTAAATAACGCAAATCTGGATTGTCCTAGTTAAACCTCTTGAAGGTGATATCATGGGAGCTATGGCAACCCTATACATTGTAATTTTTTATTCTAAAGTAAAGCCGTTCTGAAAAGAAGAGAAGGCTCATTTTCTTTCAATTATCCTTAAAACAAACATAAATAGGAAGTTAGTAAATGTTTGCTTGTAAATATTGCTGCAACATGTAAGTAAAGTTCATTTACTATACCATATAGGTGATATGGCTGTTAGACTGTTTCCCTTAAATGGGCACTGTTAGATATAAAAACATTTTATATGTTGTACATCTTGGAAAGACAATAATTTTTCTAATATACTTCTTTAAAAAAGAAAACTGCCTTTGAAAATCCCACCACTAGGGGTCCCCCTACCTCCTGGGACACTGATGAGTCCCACAGCAGCATGAGGGTGTCTAAGGGTCATGGACACGAGATGGCTGATTGACAAGGCTACAGGAGGAACACAGCCTGCAGCAACACTGCTGTAACACAAACATGGGCCTCCAGCTGTTGCAAAACTACAACTCCGAGCATGCCTGGACAGTGAAAGGATGTCTGGGCATGCTCGGAGTTGTAGTTTTGCTAAAGCTGTAGGCACACAGCTAAAGGCAACACTGCTGTAAAAAAGAGTTATCCAAACACTGTACCTCCAACTATTCCAAAACTACAAGTTCCAGCATTACAGGACTGGCAAAGGATGATACACATGAATGACATAGGAACAGAAAATGTGTACTTAACAAAAAAAAAAAAAAAGACACTGACATTTTAGCACTAAACCTTTGCACTAATTTAGGAAGATGTGAGTTATATACTCACCATATTGTCTTTGGTGGTAGAGTACAGGCAATTCCCAATAATCATTGTGATTGTGTGTGTGTATGTACAGCATAAAACCAAGAGGAAAGGGTTACAGAGAAGGGCTGCCAGGCTAGCTCTGAGAACAGTGAGTCAGCAGAGTGAGGCCGGGGGAGATGTTATTACAGTGCAGGCAAAGACACGCCCCCTCCCTTTGGGAAGATGGAAAAGAGAGTGACCAGCTGTGATATGCTATTTTATAGTGAAATATCGGTGATAGATACATAAAAATTACATGTACATGATCGGTATTAGGTACTGAGTAACATATAACAGTTAATTAAATAAAATATGGTAATGATGACTTCCAAATACAAATTGTCTTTCTTTGACATTATTGTTAAATGTGTTCAATAGAATAGATTTCTATGTCTTAACTCTCCCACCCCCCCCCCCCCCCCCCCCCCCAAAAAAAAGTGGAGAGTTAAAGAATGAACATATGTCAGTCACAAGTATATAATTAGTCCATCAAATAGCTTTTCTCTACAAAGGGAAATTGTATCTCATGCACCTTCATAGCAAGACCATTGACAATATTGAACAGTTCGAAGCACTAAATACATAACATTAAATACATTCAATGAATGTCAATTAGATTCCAGCTTTAATGTTCACAGAGAGGATTTAAAATAAATATGAATACTGACATTTTGTTAAGTTTTGTGTTCCCTTCTGAGTGTTTCTTTTTCTTTGAAGGGCAGTCCAGGTGATCCAGGTGATGTTGGTGCAAGAGGTGACACAGGGCTACAAGGATCTATTGTATGTACAGAATTCATCATTATTATCATCATTTTATACTGTTGCTGGATACTAATCAAAGTTTTCTAATGTATCTAACTTAATTCTAGTAACAGTCCAACCTCATAAAGGAGAGACAAGACCTGTCAAAACTAAAGGGGTTATCAAAACCTTTGTATCGGAAGAGTGGTGCAAATACCCATAGCAACCATTCAGATTGCTTAAATGGCCTCCAAAAATAATTGGTTGCTATAGGCAACTGGTCAGCTTTTCCTATGAACAGGTTTTGATAAATCTCCCCCATGGTATTGCATATTCTGTATTCTATATATATATATATATATATATATATATATATATATATATATATATATACATATAAAACTCAATGGGCCTCATTTACTAAGCTGAAACCGACCAGTTTTTGTCTGGTTATTTTGTCTGCGCCAGTGTGCGCCAGTGTGCGCCTGAAAAATCCGACAAACCCAAAAAAGGGGCGTGGTCTGTCGCAAAAGGGGCGTGGTCGGCCAAAAAGGGCTTGGTTTCACAACCCGACCGATTTACTATGGAATTCACAGAAAATCCTGTGGGTAAATGGCTGGAAATATCCACCTAGAAAAAGCTGGTCAGAAAATGTTCCCGACTTTTCCCAATAGTAAATAGAGAGGAATCCTGCATGTCTGAAACAACTTATCCCACTAGTAAAAATCCGACACTCTTAGTAAATGAGGCCCAATGTGTGTATATGTGTGTGTGTGTGTGTGTGTGTTCCAGCATCACGTCCAAAAGGCTAAAGATATTAACATGAAACTTGGCACACATGTTACTTATATGTCAACAACAAACATAGGATAGGTAATTTAACCCTTACTCACCCCTATTTGCCAGGTTTGGGGTTTTTGTTTAAAGTCCCATGCAAATCTATGCAAATTTATGTTCCGGCATAAATTCCGTACAGCTGTAGATATTTCAATATTACCCAGTACAAATATTACTTAAATTTCAAATAAAAAGATATGATAGTTAAATTAACCCTTATCTAGATAGGTTTTTGTTTCAAGTCCCATGCAAGTATGTGGGACTTCCAGTACCTTACTTCACAAGCTCCGCTCTGCATCTCCTGGTGAATGTGTCAGTCCGGCCTGCAAGACACACCCCATGTCACAAAGACATGCCCACATTTTAAGCCACACCCCTTTTATTATCTACCCTTTTTGTGCATCGGTCTGGCTTGCAAATCACGCCCAGTCCCACAAAGCCACGCCCCCTTCTATTTTCAGCTTACAATGTCTTCATCACAAATCAGTTCCACCTGAGGACAGGATATGAGGACGGGATATGAGGTCGGGATGTGAGGATGGGATGTGAGGTCAGGATAGGAGGTTGAGATAGGAGGATGGGAAATGAGGTTGAGATAGAAGGTCGGGATATGAGGACGGGATAAGAGGTTGAGATATGAGGATGGAATATGAGGATGGGATAGGAGGTCAGGATAGGAGGACGGGATAGGAGGTCAAGATAGGAGGACGGGATAGGAGGTCGGGATATGAGGTTGAGATAGGAGATCAGGATATGAGGACAGGATAGGAGGTCAGGATATGAGGTCGAGATATGAGGACTGGATATGAGGACGGGATATGAGGACGGGATATGAGGTTGAGATATGAGGACGGGATATGTGGTTGGGAAATGACAACAATATATGAGGACGGGATATAAAGTCAAAAGCTTCCTCCTTTGTTGATTTTCCTCCCCAACAAGGATTAGGAAGGAAAAACCGGCAATGCCGGGTACTCAGCTAATTATAAATAAGTCAGACATTAGCCTACAGGTAAATGGGCACTGTCATTTAAACTGATTTTTGCTATTGGGGTTCCAGCAGTTGGACCCCCGTGATCAACTGTTTATTCTCTGGGGGGTAGGGGATTAGTATTATAGCTTGAAATACCCCTTTAAGACAGTAATAATACATCTACTCTAGTCTAATGTACATTTAAATATAATTTTACTGTAGGGTGATCAAGGAAAACCTGGGAACAACTATGCAGGTGCAAGAGGCTTACAGGTAAGAAGTATAAGGAATGGTACTTATTGGTATTTTTGTTACTGGCACTTTTATTTTTCTCCTAAACAAGTACATATAAAATAGGAATGCATAGATCTGCACGATGATACTGCCAATAATGTAAACAGGGAATGAAATCAGCAGTGATAACCTTTCGCAGATGTGAGATCTATGTATGGTCTACTATTCAGAGGTAGTAATAGACCCAGTTACTCAGAGATTTACACTAACAAACACTTGTAGTGGTAACTACTAAGAGAACTAAGAGTTTTTATGTTATGGCCCCCTGGGTCCACCTAGTGGTCAATGCTAGTAAGACCCAACAGATAGATTAGGCTCATCTGACACATCTTCATGGGAAGACTTCCCATGCCACACAAGAGTCCTTCTCCACAGTCCC
Organism: Hyla sarda; assembly: GCF_029499605.1. Classification (NCBI taxonomy): domain Eukaryota; kingdom Metazoa; phylum Chordata; class Amphibia; order Anura; family Hylidae; genus Hyla; species Hyla sarda. The sequence goes on from NC_079193.1 coordinate 172,014,180, forward strand.
CAACAGCCACTGAAATTTGACTTTTTGTGCCTGAAAACTACTGAAAAGTGGTTAATAAATTCCCTGTGTGTGGTTAAGGCTTCTACGGCAAAATATTTTGTATACATTGGAGGTTCGATGGAGCCTGCCACGATTTTTCTCTGTGAAAATAGGATGTACAGAGCTCACGCACCTCTTTGGCAGCCCACTTATATCCCCATACAAAATTGACAAGTTAACAATTGAAGCCAATGTGTTAGATGCACGGCCATTATAATGAGTTTTACATCCTAGAAAGCAGAATTTACAAATCAGATTTGTGAACATTTTCACAGCTACCAGAGGTGTAAACTTTGCAGGCACTTCTAGCAACAAAAGGGTTCATATATTTTGGCATAGATGTTCCTAGTGTTACTGAATATTGATGTACATCTTCACATATACTGTAAATCCATCTATATGCCTTCTATAGCGTTAGTGTCCCCTTATATGGCAACTTTAGGCACTAATCCTTGGCGGCATTCCATAAAATTAAAACTTGACTTTGATTAAACTTTTTTTTACACGCAAAATATCTTTAAAAAAAGATATTATTAAAGGGGTACGCTGGCAGAAAACAAATGTTTTTAAATCAACTGGTTCCAGAAAGTTATACAGATTTGTAAATTACTTCTATTTAGTTATCTTAATCCTTCTAGTACTTATCAGCTCCTGTATTCTCCAGAGGAAGTTGTGTTATTCTTACCAGTCTGACCACAGTGATATCTGCTGACACCTAGTTCCTTGTCAGGAACTGTCCAGAGCAGGAAAGGTTTGCTGGGGATTTGTTTCTACTCAGGACAGTTCCTGACCAGACAGAGGTGTCAGCAGAGAGCACTGTGGTCAGACTGGAAAGAACTATACAATTTCCTCCGGAACATACAGCAGCTGATAAGTACAGTGGTCCCTCAACATACGATGGTAATTCGTTCCAAATGAAAGATCGTTAATTGAAACCATCGTATGTTGAGGGATCCGTGCAATGAAAAGTATAGGAAGTTATACTCACCTGTCCCCGAGAGCGACGGCGATGCAGGGGATCCCGAAGATGATGGTCCGGAGCGCCGGGGACAGGTGAGTGAGACACACCGGACCACAGGGGGCACTGTAAACGGCTCTCCGGCGGCAGCTGAAGCAGTCTGCGCTGCCGGATAGCCGTTTATGCGATGGCCCCGACATACAAAAGCATTGTATGTTGATGCTACCTTCAACATGCAATGGCCTCTGATGCGAGGCCATCGTATGTTGAAATGATCGTATGTCGGGGCCATCATAGGTCGGGGGGTCACTGTACTGAAAGGATTAAGATTTTTAAATAAAAGTATTTAACAAATCTGTTTAACTTTCTGGCACCAATTGGTTTGAAAACATTTGTTGTTAAGGGTGGTTGTTACACCTAAAACATGTTGGTGTAAACTCCTGTACATTTTTATAACTTGTTGTTTTTAAATGAGCACTGTCAGATACAAAAAAGACCTTTGGTAATATGGTTGTTTAAACAATTTTGAATATTTAATAAAGAAAATGGCTCCTGCAAATCCCACCACTAGGGGTCCCCTTACTTACTGGGACACTAACGAGTCCTGCAGGGGCATCATCTTGTCCATGATTCATGGACAAGTTATGAATCATGGACAAGGCTGCATGAACAGACACACCAATCAATTCCCACCATCACAAAGTAGGGGCATGCCCCATTTCCCTGAGAGGATTTCTAACACTGTGATCTAAGGAAAGATAGGTGATAGAGGCATAAATACATGTACATGGTCAGGATTAGGTACTGAGTAATATATCTTTTTTTCCTTTTTTGTGGGATCAGACAGGTACGCTTTAACCCCTTTTTGCCCCAGGATGTATACACGTCCTAGTTGCAGACAGGTTTGCGCAACTAGACATATGCATATGTCCAGCGATCTCCTGCACAGTGTGATGCGCTCCTGTAGATCCGCAGTGAGACTCGGCTATCAAACAGCCAGGGTCCCGCCGCAGCTGCTGAGACCAGAATCACGTCAATCTCAGCAGCATTAACTCCATAGATGCCATGATCAGACCTGATCACAGATCTTTGAGATTGACAGGGGGACAGGGCTCCTGTTCATCAATGGTGCTAAATTGCATTGCGGGGTCCTGTTGATTGCTATGGCAGCAGGAGGCTACCTAGTGTGTCTGGCTAGTATGGCAGCCTGTGAGGTCCAACCATAGGCTGGATCACATAGGCTGAATGTCTGGTAATCCTGACAGTTATGCTGTGCTGCAGTACAGGTAAAAAATAAAAAATATAGAAATAAAAGATTTTTCAATAAATAATGAAAGTGCAAAAAGGGTCAATACTCTATATGCGTAATTGTTTATTCAAGAAATTGAATCAGAACATTAAGAACAGCAGTCCGTGTGTCCAGGGTTTTTTCTGTTTTATCATATTGTCTACGTGTAGATTGGCAGCCCCAAACCCCACTAACCTACGGCTGACAGCACCTCAGTGGATAGACTATTTGTACCCTATCCGTATCCTATCTCTTAGGTAGGTAGGTGGCTTCTCCCTCCCCCTAGGTAGGTGGCTTCTTCTCCCCTTAGGTAGGTAAATAGATAGGTGGCTCCCCCCCCCCCCCACTTTAGGTAGGTAGATGGTTTCTCCCCTCCTTTAGGTTGGTAGCTTCTCTCCCCCTCCCTTTAGGCAGTTTTGTAGGTGGCTTCTCATCCCTCCTCCCCCCCCCCCATTATGTATGTAGGCGGCTTCTTATTCCTCCCCCTCTTTAGGTAGGTAAGCAGCCAGGCTAGCCCCCAACCCCATCCCACCACCTTATCCCTATATTAGCTATGTAGTATATTTAAAAACAATAAAAAATAACTTACCTTCACACTGTGCCCACGCAGAGCCATTCCAAATTCTCCAGCCTCCTGGAGGTCTATGTCAAGGCCTCTGTCTAGGTGCCGTCGGCGCAATGATATGACGTCACTTCGTGGCCGGTGTCATGTCAGATGTACTGTGCGGCCTCCTGGCTGGTACTTGGATGAGTGGCGAGGATGGGAGCTTGTAGCTCTTAGTTCCGCCACTCAGCGGCCTCTGCACACAAGGTCCTGACACTAAAGTCCGCACGGGCCGGTGGCTGCCGGACCACTGGCAGTCAGACTACTGGGAATTTTCCCATTATCCCGGTAGGCCAGTCTGGCCATGGTCAGAGGTATTACTGCTTAAGGAGACACATACCAGATTTGAAAAATTGGGCCTGATCATTATGGTAAAAACAGACGGCGTCCTTAAGGGGTTAACCAACCATACCTGTTGTGCTGCCTGTGGGTACACGTGAGTCAAGAGCTGGATTCAAGTAGACAAAACAGACATGGTCACACATCTACATTTTGTATTTTGATCTAATTGCTTCTCAACATAAATTCAAAAACTAACAGGTTGTTAGTATACATTTTAATCAAAAGGTACAAGCCCACTCGCCATGTCAAGGCCACCTATTTAGAGTGGGTCCCTAACGTCCCTAGCATGAAATGGCGTAGCACTGGGCAGCGACCACCACCACCGCAACACCAGTGCCCACAGGGGGAACCACCCACTGGCAGAGTGGCCCCAATGCCACTCAAACCAGTCCCTGGGCCGCACCTCCCCACAGACACGGTGCCACGGCAGCAATGAACGCCGCACAGCAACACACCAGTGTGAACAGCACTTACCTGTTGTGCTGCCTGTGGGTACACGTGAGTCAAGAGCTGGTTTTGTTTGTTTGTTTATTAATAGTTCTTGGTTGAAGCTGCAACATCAGCAACCCAATACTTATGGCTCATTAACCCTACAGAATCTCCGCCCAGAGATATTCCGGGCAGAGATTCCATCAGTAGCTGGTGCTGGCTGAATCAGTCAATGCTATAACTGCTTAAAACTGCACTACCTCCATAGACGGCTTTCTTTTGAAAGAATTAACATATTTACTTTTTCATTTGAGTCTGAAATCCAGAATTTCCACAACACTATTTCCATAGTGTGAATGGTGCAACAGAATGTAATTGAAAACCAAAGGTCGCTGCTGTACTGGAATTTCCAAGCGGAATTCAGCTCGAAAAATACATAGTGTACATGGGCATGTACCCTTATTTTTCCAGCCATAACAAGAATAAACACAGTAATATCACAAAACATGAACAATGAATACGGAATATATACATGTTTTCTTTACATTCCACACATTGCTTCACATTGCTTTTTGCCACGGGCCATGTTAAAAAAATAAATAGCGTTTATCTAGAATAAATCCGGACATCATATACATCAAAACAAACTATTTTAAAGCTATGAAGTAAACACAAAATATACTTGGCTACCTAATAATTCATATGCACAACCACTAATCATTAGCATAATAAGAAACAGCGAGTAGATAGTACATTAACCTCTTTCTAACCTCTAACTTACAGTAAAGGAAAAACATATTTGGTCCTCTGCTGATTTCGTTCTTTTGCCCACTGACAAAGAGATGTCTATGAATCATTCTATAATTTAAATGGTTGGTTTATTTCAACACTGAGAAACAGAATAACAGCAAAAAAAAAATGAAAAAAACATTTGACCCCCCCCTCTAAATCTGCATGATTTCTGACTCCCAGGTGCCTTTTATACAGGTAACAAGCTGAGATTAGGAGCACTCTCTTAAAAGGAATGGTGCTTTAGATTACAAACTAAAGGGAGTGCTCCTAATATCAGCTTGTTACCTGTATAAAAGACACCTGTTCAGAGAAGCAATAATTCAGATTTCAAACTCACCACCACAACAAAGACCAAAGCGCTGTCCAAGGATGTCAGAGACAACATTGGAGACCTACCCATGGCTGGAATGGGCTACAAGGTCATCAGCAGCTTGGTAACAAGTTTTCACCAGTTGGTGCTGCTAATCACAAATCGAAGAAACACAAAAATCTGTCAGTCTCCCTTGGTTAGGGGCTTCATGCAAGATCTAGCCTCGTGGAGTTTCAATGATCATGAGGATGGTGAGGAATTAGCCCAGAACTACATGGGAGGATCCTGTCAATGATCTCAAGGCAGGTGGAACCATAGTCACCAAATGGTAACACACTACACAATGAGGGATTGAAATCCTGCAGCGCACACAAGGTCCCCCTGCTCAAGAAAGCACAAGTACAGGCCCATCAGAAGTTTGCCAATGAACCTCTGAATCATTTAGAGGAAAGTGTTGTGGTCAGATGAGCCCAAAATCAAACTCTTTGGCTTCAACTCTACTCACTGTGTTAAGAGGAAGTGGAATGCTGCCCATAACCCAAGAATAGCATCCCCACCATAAAACATGCAGGTGGAAACATTATGCTGTGGGAATGTTTTTCTGCTAAGGGCACAGGACAAATTTACCACATCAAAGGGACAACAGATGGGGCCATGTACGTCAAATCTTGGGTTAGAACCTCATTGTCATACTAGATGGGTATTCCAGCATGAGAATGACCCAAGACACATAGCCAAGGCTACAAAGGAAGTGGCTCAAAAAGAAACAAACTAAGATTTTAAAGTGACCTAGCCAGTATACAGACCATCAATCCCATAGAAAAGCTGTGGAGGGAGCTAAAGGTTTGAGTTGCTGAATTTGCAAACAGGAGTGGAAAAAAATCCCTCCTGAGATGTGTGCAAACCTGGCGGCCAACTACAAGAAACATCTCACCTCTGTGATTGTTAAAAAGGGTTTTGCCACCAACAACTAAGTCATGTTTTCAAAAGGGGTCAAATACTTACTTCAATGATTAAAATGCAAATCAGTTTGTAACTTAAATGTAATTCATTTTTCTGAATGTGTTTGTTGTTGTTCTGTCTCTCACTTCAAATAAATCTATCAGTGAAATTATAGACTGATCATTTCTTTGTCAGTAGCAAATGTACAAAAACAGAAGGGGAGTAAAAAAATTTTTATCCTTCACTGTACATGTATGCCATGAGCAGGATGTACATCCCACAAAATGCCAGACATGTATGGCTGCCCGAGGCCTAAAAATTTTTGCCCTGACAGTGAAGCCATGCAAGGGGTTGTAGTTTTTCAACAGCTTTATGTATGTGTTGAAAAACTTTTATGTATGTGGTGACTATAATTGTATAATTGATAGCATTCAGGATAGAGTTTCACATAGAAAAAATTCAGGCAAATGGACCCTATTTGAGGAGTAGGGTGGTACGATATATGGAGGGAACTTTATGGAGATAAACGGGTCTACACTTATAATACAGCCTCAAAAATTGATATGGTTTATTGTAATGATCTAGCTTTAGCACAGATATGTGGTCTAAAATATGACCCTTGTACAATATCTGATCACGCCCTAATGATTTTTGAGGTTAATGGGAGAAAGGAGGGGGACAATAGCAGGGGTAGTGTTAGGGATATTAATCCACACTGGTGCAATCTTATCAGTAACATTGAGAAACTAAAACAAGAAATAGATGAATTTTGGCTACTTAATAAAAATTTTGCAGATATAAGAATAATACTCAAAGCATATCTGCGCGGCATTCTGTACAGAGAGATAAACATTTTTAAAAATGATTTAAAAATACTGAACAAAAATTAGAAACTGAGGTAAAACAAATAAATGAAAAAGTGATTAGTAATGAGACCCCAGAAACAGAAATAGAACTGGAAAGAAAAAGTACAGGTTGTTTATTGAGGAGAAGGCAGCTAATAAAATTCTATTCCAACAAAAACATCTGTTCCATGAGGGGGGGGGGGGGGGGGGGAACCGAATAAATGGTTGGATAAAATTATTAAAAATCTAAATGTTAATAATTTTATTAAATCAATCTGTTATAAAAAATAGAGAAATAATCTGTGAGGATAAGACTGTTAAAAGGAGTTTTTTAAGAGCATTACAAAAAAATATACTGCAGTGATCCCAAAATCGATAATGAAGGAATTGAGACATCTCTCAACTGTATAAAACTCCCTGAAATTCCATTAAATCAAAAGAACTTGTTAGAGGCCCCAATAGAAACTGAAGACCTAGTTAATGCTCTAAAATCATTCTCTGGTAATACTGCCGGTCTTGATGGCCTTCAGTTCGAAGTCTCTCATAAATTTGGGATCACCTTGCTGTCTAAGCACAGGGAGGTTATTGAAGGAATCCTGTATAGAGGGGAGGCTGCCGGATACACTTCGCGAGGCATTAAAGGGGTACTCCGGTGGAAAACTTTTTTTTTTTAATCAACTGGTGCCAGAAATTTAAACAGATTTGTAAATTATGGATAGAGAGCAGATACAGTGTTGCTGAGCACCAGCGGCGTTGCACACCAGTCCATCGGCAACTAGGTATGAACAGGCTTCAACCACGGTAAGCGCTGATATATGCTGGGGGGTGCTATCTTATAGTGCACAAGTCACATACAATATTCAAAGGTAGAATGAAGATGCACTCACTCCAATTAGTAGCAAGCAGAATTTTTGTTTATTTTTGTAGTGAAATACAAGCAAGACCTTTTGCAGCTAGTGTAGGGAGACGGTGCAGGACGCTGCAAACGTTTCCACCGTCCTGCACCAACTCCCTACACGACTGATCGTATAGCTTTGGTTAATATGGTTGTTCTCCCACAAATACTTTTACAGGCATCACCCATTTCTATCGGGGATAAATGGTTCAAAGACATTGATAGTATGGCAAGCAAACTAATCTGGGGGAACAAGAATCTATGTATGAAACTGAAATATATGAAATTGTCTAAACAAACAGGAGGATTGGCCATACCAAATTTTAAGACATATTACTGGTCATCGCAGCTGACCCAAATAAGAGGGCATAGGGGAGATCTACTATGGGATTTTTATAAAGAAAGGTAATCTATTGGATAAGGTTGAATCAGGTGGACTAGCACAAGAATTAGGGAAAAAATTCACTATTTTACAACAAATTGACACACTTTGGCTTAGAGTTAAAAAAAGAATTTGGAGTTAAGGGTTGCACAAAGTACACTTGTTTATGGAACAATAACATTTTTGTTAAATTCTACAAAATAGAGTACTATGGGTTTTGGGAGAAACACAATATTATGTTGGTTGAACAACTGATTGTAAACAGGAAAGTTGTTAGTTTTGAAAATCTACAAAATTAATGTTATTTAAATAATTCACAGCGGTATAGAATGACACAAATTTGTTAGACAATAAATACCGTTTGTTTAATTGTTTATTTGTACTATGGTTATACATATGTCAAAAATTACTAAATATTTATAAGAGTTTGTACTGTGGATTGTATAACTGTAAACCATTGTATTTGAAATAAAAGATAATTAATTTAAAAACATTTTTTTTTTAAAAGGATGGTAATGCTTTAAAAATTTTTTAGGGCTGTAAAGCCAAAACTGGTCGTGGTGGAAAGGGGTTAAGTTCTGCAGAAAAATGTCATGGTATGGATGTTTTCGGCACAGTTTATGTTTTGTTGTGTTGTATTATTTACCTACTTTATACTAAACTGTAATAACAGGCATGGTTATCATACTCCGATGACTCACATTGCTGAAGACAACTTATTTCTTATTTCGCTACTTTAAGATTGATCTCATATTCTCCCAGACAAGCATTTAATTAACATTGACAGTATTAAGGAGACAGCCCTGTCCTGGGAATAATGGAAATCACATGTACATGAGTAATTGTGTTGTGTGAGTTTCACAAGCTATGTGAACAAGCACTAAGTTGTATTTTGGCAAGTTGCATGCCCCTGGGGCCTGACCTGTTCATGAAAATGATATCTATTTAAAGACTGTTTGTAAACTTCACATACAATACAATGCACTGTTTTCAGAGACAAATGCATATTAGCTGGCACTATCTAAAATGTAATATGCTATGTAGCTGTTTCTTTTTCTTGTAATAACAATTTTTATTGTTTTTTAAATATAAGACATAACAATGACAGAGCAGCATAGTACCATGTTACAAGTGAACATGTCCACGTCTTAAATAATGAACAATTAACAGAAACTGTATCATGTCTAAAATGAATATTGGAGTCATAGTAACTCAAACATGAGAACAGTGAACCATAATAAAGTAACTGTGTGCTCTGTATCTGCAGTGGTCAGTAGACAGTACACTGAAAGCATTGGTCATCTCAGGCCTCCGCCCAAGTCCCCATAAGGACCGCGTAGACAGATCTCATACCGGAAGTAATATGACATTAACAAGAATTGAAAAATTAGAGAGTATAACATAGCAAAGTTGGTTCAGACCAGCTCGTAAGTCCCAAATCTCTGCCCAGAAAGGGGGTCCCCAACTAAGGTCAACTACATATTCTGGGAGATATCGTGTAGCTGTTTCTATGGGTACATACAGAACTGGAGAAATCATTAAGCAGAATCAATTTAAACCTTAGACATGCCTTAGTCATATGATGTTTATAAAACAGCAAAGTGCAGTGTCCCAGTACAGTATATGTTGTGCTGTTAGATAAAGGATCACTTAACCATGTTGTTCTGTATGTATAATGTAAAGTTGTTGAAATGCACTTTTTAAATGTTACTCAAATGCATTGACATTCATGTTCTGCTCTCTGCTGCCACCTCTGGTGAGACAGCATTACTTTAGTTAGTCGTCTACTATTCTTTTATTTTTCAAGAATTCACCAGAACTGTCTAGGAAAAAGGTCTCCTCAGCCAATCTGTGTCAGGCCAGATTACTTTTTTAGGTTTGTAGTTAACCTCCAGAATTTTTCAAGGACTTCAGGAATTTAACATCTTATAAACTGCTCAAGCCAACATCTACACTCAGGTACTGCTCAAGATCTGTGCCTCCACTATGTGGAAGATGTTCAGTAAAAGTTTAACTTTGTATTGCAAAACCCTTTGAGTCCCAGTGTCTTGGTTTACACTGCACTTAATATCATGAGCCTTCCACAAACCATCAGCCAGGATATCGTCACTAGCAGGAGGCCAGGGGATATAGACTAAATACCAACTTTGCAGCCCCTTATCCTTGACAATAGTGTAGTAATTCTAGAGGACACTTGGAACTACAGGTACCATTGAACCCCTCACTAAACAAGTGTGTAATGAAGGTGCCACCTTGGGCTGGATGGTGGACACCAGAACTGTGGGAGCTTTTCGTGCTTGTCTTTGGATCAAACCTTTTTACTGGTGATCTGTCTGGTCCATCCAAAGCTTGTTTGCAGTTTGTGGGTGTGGGGGGGTGCTCTTACATATGCACTGCTCCCAACAACTTCTAGTAGCTTGGTCAGAATCACCATCCTGCTTCTCTCGGTCCAATGATGCAACCCCTCTTAAAGTCTGCCAACCGGGCAAAGTGTCTTCCAGTGCATTGTGAAGGCATGTCTAGCGGTCAATGAATGATCTTTCACCAATAGGTACAATACCCAAAAATTGTATTTAAAAGCCTTTTTATAGGGCAACTGAGGAAGTACTTTTACGCCCTCTTGTGGCTTAGTGTTTAATCAGACCACACCTGTACTCATTTACATATCTGTCAGACATAACTGCATGTGAAGTTTTTTAGTATTTCAACATTTCTTATCTGGGTGCAATACATTCAGAATCATCTGTCAACTTTGCACCAGATTTAGAGCTGTAACAGGATATCTGACCCTATTCTTCAGATCGCTGGGGGTACCATCTTTATAAATACAACATGTCACTCAATATCATAATAATATCACTCAGTATCACAATATCATCAAATACAGCTGCATACCACTGCATCTTTGGTACAGTCAGGTGACTATTAAGGTGGATACTACTATTAATACTTCACTGGTTTTATTTAATGCCCTAAAAAGTTGTCATTTCTAATGTTTCTCTTAGTGCTATATAAACATCTTATCCAGCAGTCAAGAAAAATATTCTTTCAATTTAATATATTGAACTAATTTAGGTACTAATACATTGTAATGCATAGTATAAAATAGACCATCACATGGATGGGAACTATTCAGAAAACATTTTAACTAGGTTTTCCATCATGTATATAAAAATGACTAATAATGGTAACTATTGAATTGCAATAGATTATGTAAAAACAAACACATTTACATAACAGCAAATATTGTCATATATATTTTATAAACGGTCAGTCATTTTCTTTACTTGTATTTTCATAGGGTGATCGTGGAGAAGTTGGTCTTCCAGGCTTTCCGGTAATAATATCCAACATATATTATTATTTTCATTGTTATTATTGTTCTACATAATTCTTATTTATTATTACTATTTTTTAACATACCTGAACACAAAGTAAAATAAAAAGAACAAAAATTTGAAATAAATCCAAAGAAAGGTAAAGGAATTCATTGTCCATGATTACAAAGACATGGCTGATTTCTCTCCCCCCCCCCCAATGAAAAAAAAATAAAAAAAAATATCTTCACATATTGTACATAAAATTGTGGCATAATTTCACTTACTTCGAGGGAACTGAGCTGTGCAATACCAGACATAACCCATGCACAGGTGTGGTGTTGTGCTTCTAATATGGTACATTGTTCATCCTGAAACAATGTTTTAAAAGACAAATAAAACCCATTACACAGCATTTTGTGCAGAACAGAATATACAATTGCTGGATTTCTATGGTCCTCCAATATGTATTACAATCAACTATTAATTATACAATTGGTCCTAGTGACCTAAATAATTAACAAAGTAACATACTAAAATAAAAAAACAGGGTGTGTTACAATTTTTCCCTATGACATGGAAAGTGATTGAGCCCTCAACATGTATTTTGCCTGTAGCTCATTGATGAGGAAATGTATATTAAAACCTTGACCAGTTTCTAGGTCACAGAATAATAAAAGTATGCAATAGTATATTGCAATAAAAAAATATCAGGGTTGTCAAAAACATTTATGTCTTACAATAAAACATGTTATTGTCTTACAATAAAAACATTTATAAAAAAAAAGGCTAATCTCACCTGTTTATCCTTACTGCATCCCACACCGCTGCTCCAGTCCTCACTGCATGATGTACTACTACTCAGTGACTGGCTGCAGTGTGTTTGGACATGTCACCTTTGCAGGGACGTAAACATAAGTGGTTGACTTGTGACTTGAGTGGCAAGGATAAAACAGGTGAGATTTTATTTTAACACATTAGGCTACCCCTTTACTGAAAGTCCTTTTAAGGGATAAAAAAAAAAAAAAAAAACACACATATACACTAACATAACTCAGACACATGTGCTATTTACTGTAGGTCAGCAAGGAACAGTGTATTATAAAAAAATGCAGAATAAAATACTCATTGACTGATCTTACTCAAGCAGTTAGAGTTGATCCAATGCAACAGCTATCGATACTATTGCAGCAAGACATCATTTGGGCTATACCGACCTATCATTTATTATAATTTTTAAGCCCTAACCCTGATGTAAAATGAACATTTTATAATGTTATTTCTTTCTCTATCATTAGGGGTCAAGAGGACACTTTGGAGAGAAAGGAGAGCAAGGTCCAAAAGGAACAAAGGGAGACCCAGTAAAATTCTATATACATTATTATATTATTCATTTGATGTGGTATTTTTAATTCTTTTTTTCTATTTACCAATACATAATATTTGAATGTTTAAAATGGTACTCTGGTGGAATTTTTTTTTTTTTTTTATCAACTGGTGCCAGAAAGTTAAATAGATTTGTAAATTACTTCTATAAAAAAATGTTTACATTTCCAGTACTTATTAGCAGCTGTATGCTACAGAGGAAATTCTTTTCTTTTTGAATTTCTTTTTTGTCTTGTCCACAGGGCTCTCTGCTGACACATGAAGCCCGTATCAGGAACTGTCCAGAGCAGGAGAAAATCCCCAAAGCAAACTTATGTTGCTCTGGACAGTTCCTGACAGGGACAGAGATGTCAGCAGAGAGCACGATAAAAAAAGAAGCTCAAAAAGAATAGAATTTCCTCTGTAGCAGAGTGCTAATAAGTACTGAAAGGATTACGATTGTTAAATAGAAGTAATTTACAAATCTGTTTAACTTTCTGGCACCAGTTCATTTAAAAAAAAAAGGTTTTCCACCGGTGTACCCCTTTAGCCCCTTACAGGTATGCCCTGACGTCGATGTAAGTGAAGGACCCAGGGCGTACCTGTACGCCCATGGGAATTCCACATTCAGCAGGCACCCCGTGCAAACCCCTGGGGGGGTCCTGAGACCCCCAAGATTTTCAGCGATTCCGGGCTGATCAGGTCAATGGTGACCCAATCGCCGGAAAGTAGGGATGATCAGAGCTGTCAGAGACAGCTCCGACCATTCTGAAGGATAGGAGTGAGCGACCATTGGCAGTTGGGAGCGGGGGGTGGTTAAGTTGCAATCCCCGATCTGTACCAGAGTGCAGGAGGTGGGTCCGTCCTATGCAAATCCCTTATTTAGGCCTCAAATGCACAAGACGCTCGCTCACTTCAGATCCCTGTCGTATTTCAAGGCAATAGTTTAGGGCCACATATGGGGTATTTCTGTACTCGGGAGAAATTGCCTAACAAATTTTGGTGGTCTTTTTCTCCTTTTACCCCTTATGAAAAGGTAAAGTTGGGGTCTACTCCAGCATGTTATTGTAAAAAATGTTTATTTTTTACACTAACATGCTGGTGTTGCCCCATACTTTTCATTTTCACAAGAGTTAGAAGGAAAAAAGACCCCCAAAATTTGTAAGACAATTTCTTCTGAGTACGGAAATACCCCATATGTGGACGTAAAATGATCTGCGGGCGCACAACAAGGCTCAGGAGTGAGAGCGCCATATACATTTGAGGTGATTTGCACAGGCATGGCTGATCGTTACAGCGGTTCTGACATAAATGCAAAAAAAAAACACCCACGTGACCCCATTTTGGAAACTACACCCCTTACAGAATATAACAAGGGGTATAGTGAGCCTTACCACCCCACAGGTTTTTGACGAATTTTCGTTACATTTGGATGTGAAAAAGAAATTTATTTTTTCACTAAAATGCTGGTGTTATCCCAAATTTTTCATTTTCACAAGGGGTAATAGGAAAGAAGTCCCCAAACAATTGTAACACCATTTCTTCTGAGTATATAAATACCCCATGTGTGGACGTAAAGTGCTCTGCTGGCGAACTACAATGCTCAGAAGATAAGGAGCGCCATTGGGCTTTTGAAGAGAGAATGTGTCTGGAATTGAAGGCCATGTGCATTCACAAAGCCCCCATGGTGCCAGAACAGTGGACTCCCCCCACATGTGACCCCATTTTGAAAACTACACCCCTCACAGAACGTAACAAGGGGTGCAGTGAGCATTTATACCCCAAAAATGTAATTTTTCATTTGTACAGTCTACTATTCCAAAGATCTGTCAAAAGCCAGTGGGGTGTAAATGCTCACTGCACCCCTTATTACATTCTGTGAGGGGTGTAGTTTCAGAAATAGGGTCAGATGTGGGGGGGGGGGTACACTGTTCTGGCATCACGGGGGGGCTTTGTAAATGCATATTGCCCCAACTTCCATTCCAACCAAATTATTTCTCCAAAAGCCCAATGGCGCTCCTTCTCTTCTGAGCATTGTAGTTTGCCCACAGAGCACTTTACATCCACATATGGGGTATTTCCATACTCAGAAGAAACGGGGTTAACATTTTGGGAGGCTTTTTCTCCTATTACCCTTTGTGAAAATAAAGAATTTGGGATAACACCAGCATTTTTGTGAAAAAAAATCAAATTTTTCATTTTTCACTTCCAACTTTCACGGAAATGTTTCAAACACCTGTGGGGTATTAAGGCTCACTGTACCCTTTGTTGCGTTCCTTTCCCAAATATTGAGCCATGTGGGGCTTTTTTTTGCTGTTCTGGCACCATAGAGGCTTCCTAAATGCGACATGCCTCACAAAAACCATTTCAGCAAAGTTTGCTTTCCAAAAGCCAATTGGGACTCCTTCTCTTCTGAGCATTGTAGTGCACCAGCAGTGCACTTGGTGTCCACACATGGGGTATTTCCATACTCAGAAGAGATGGGGTTACAAATTTTGGGGGCATTTTCTCCTATTATCTCTTGTAAAAATGTAAAATTTGGGGGAAAACCAGCATTTTACACATACAACTTTAACGAAAAGTCGTCAAACACTTGTGGGGTGTTTAGGCTCACTGTACCCCTTGTTTTACATTCCTTGAGGGGTGTAGTTTCCAAAAGAGTATGCCATGTGTTTTTTTTATTTATTTTTTTGCGTTTCTGGCACCATGTAGTCTTCCTAAATGCGACATACCCCCCAAAAACCATTCAGAAAAACTTACTTTCCAAAATCCCATTGTTGCTCCTTCCCTTCTGAGCCCTCTACTGCTCCCGCTCAACACTTTACATACACATGAGGTATTTACTTGAGAGAAATTGGGTTACAAATTTTTGGGGGGATTTCTCTCCTTTTACCCCTTGTAAAAAAATTCAAAAACTGGGTCTACAAGATCATGCGAGTGTAAAAAATGAAGATTTTGAATTTTCTCCCTCACTCTGCTGATATTCCAGTGAAAAACCTAAAGGGTTAACACACTTACTGAATGTCATTTTAAATACTATGAGGGGTGCAGTTTTTATAATGGGGTAATTTATGGGGTATTTCTAATATGAAGGCCCTTCAAATCCATTTCAAATCTGAACTGTCCCCTGAAAAATGCTGATTTTAAATTTTTTTTTAAATTGCTGCTGAATTTTGAAGCCCTCTAATGTCTTCCAAAAGTAAAAACATGGCAACTTTATGATGCAAACATAAAGTAGACATATTGTTTATGTGAATCCATATATAATTTATTTGGTATGTATATTTTCTTTAAGAAGAGAGCTTCAAAGTTCAAAAAATGCAAAATTTTTGAATTTTTCATAAAATTTTTGAATTTTTCACCAAGAAATGATGCAAGTATTGGCAAAAATGTTACCAATATGTTAAATTAGAATATGTAACAAAAAAAACAACCTCTGAATCAAGTTCATAAGTAAAAGCATTCGAGAGTTATTAATGCTTAAAGTGACAGTGGGCAGATGTGCAAAAAAAAAAACACTCTGGTCCTTAAGGTGAAAATGGGCTGGGTCCTTAAGGGGGTTAAAGACTATACCTTGTCGCAAATGAGATTAAAAGCTTACAAATAACATGTTTGATTTTAGTTTAGTTTTTTTTTTTTTTTTCGTTCTTGTCATGTCCAATGATATACTGTAAATGTTATTGAATTAACGTGAACAACATTTGAATTGTTAAGGGAGACTATGGCCCTAATGGACAGCTAGGAGAACGTGGTCCAACTGGAACGCCTGGATTTCCTGTGAGTATTACTGTTCCATTTCATTTATCATAATATCATAACATTGCGAATATAAAAAAATATAAATAGTACAAAAAGTTCAACCCCCTCCTTATTACATGAAAATAAAGGCTTAGACTGAAAAATCCCAGTAATAACTAGTAACTATTTCTTGCTTGATAACAGAACTATTTTAGATGTTTAATTATTATAAATGTTTTATTATTATCATCAGTATATACAAAATACACTGACATCCCACTCGATCAAAACTTTTGACATGTCTCTGTGACATGCCACAATTGTAATGAATTGGTTCTGTAAGGGGTTAAAAATGTTTACATTTTGTGGTTGTTTTTTTGCCATATATTGAGAGTATTTTCATATCTTTTATATTAGCAGGAAAGCACAATATTCAGCATACATTTGACTAAGAATTACCTATCACATACTGTATATATATGTTATTCTTTCAGGGTCCACCAGGAGAGCGTGGAAATCCCGGAATAACGGTAATAATGCTGATTTTATTTTATTAGTGATTATTAGAATTTAAAATGTTCTTCAAGCTGAGTCAAGTCCCCCTGGTACACCAGCGCTTCAGTACTTATATTTACCATAGTCGTGAAATACAGATACATTAGCTATTGCAAATGCGCCAAAAACTGTCATACAGTACATGTGTTTTAGACATAAAGGGGCTCATTTACTAATTTACTAAGAATGAAGTGTAGCTTTCTTTGTGGGTTTTTGTTTCTGACAGGGAATTTAGTATATGGTATTTACTATTGTTTCTTGTATTTGGCAATTTTTCCTACTTTCTGCTCTTTTTACACGAGCTGTTGGGTTATCCAGAGCGCAAATTCACCACATTTTCTGTGGAAACATTACTCAATTTGTGGGTTTCTGTAAAAAAAAAAAAACTGGGATTTTTTTTAGACATGCCCCTTTTCCCTGATGGACATGCCCCTTTTCCCTGATGGACATGCCCCTCTGTAGGCTTTTCTGAGTAAAGTGGAGAGTTCGTTTTTGGATTTTGTGTCAGAAATTCAGGCGCACGTCACAAAAATCCCTATGAAATTTACACAGAAAAGCCTTCGTAAATCAGGCCCAAAGTGTGGGGCTTAGCAGAGTGGAGGCTTGGCTAGAGTGTGACTTTATAGATATACACCCTGTTCCAAATTATTGTGAAAATTATATTTTTCTCATTTACCTAGATAATTGATGTAAATAACAGTCAGCATAATTCTCATGTTATCAACTATAAAGAGTACAATTCAAATCTTATTGAACAAACCTTCTAATTATAACAGTTTTTTTAAACATGAAAAACAATGCACTGTTTCAAATTATTACGCACAGTAAGTTTCAATACATTTTATAGGTTGTAAAGAGCTGAAAATTATCATTGGTTGTGTTTGCAGCATATTTACTGAAATCAAAAGCTATTTCAATCACACTTTTAACAACATTTTAACTTTTTAAACATTTTAACAGGTCACATTATATTTTAACATAGGACCCCTTATTTGATAGCAGCTTCACAAGTCTTGCATCCATTGAACTTGTGAGTTTTTGGACAGTTTCAGCTTGAATTTGTTTTCAAAATGTCAGAATAGCCTACCAGAGCTGCCGTTTGGATGTAAACTGCCTCCCACCCTCATAGATCTTTTGCTTGAGGATGCTCCAAAGGTTCTCAATAGGGTTGAGGTCAGGGGAGGATGGAGGCCACACCATGACTTTCTCTCTTTTTATCCCCATAGCAGCCATGGTATTCTTTGCAGCATGAGATGGTGCATTGTCATGCATGAAGATAGTTTTTCCATCTGTACCAGGGAAGAAAGTGGTCAGTCAGAAAATCCACTTACTTTGCAGAGGTCATCGTTATACCTTCGGGGACCCTAAAGGGGCTGACCAGCTCTCTTCCAATGATTCTGCCCCAAAACATGACTCCACCACTGCCTTGCTGACATTGCAGCCTTGTTGGAACAGGGAGACCATGCACCAACCATGTACTACTCCATCCACCTGGACCATCCAGGGTTGCACGGCACTCGTCAGTAAACAGGACTGTTTGAAAATTAGTCTTCATGTATTTTCCTGCCCATTGCAGCAGTTTCTGCTTGTGAGCATTGGTTAGTGGTGGCCGAATAGAAGATTTATGCACAGTTGCAAGACTCTGGAAGACTCTACACCTTGATGTCCGTGGGACTCCAGAGGCACCAGCAGCTTCAAATATCTAAATGAAAAAGATAATTGAGGCTCAAGGTCTATAGATAAAGTACACACTTGTTTATTGATCATAAAATATTATTAAATATTGATATTTAATTAATAATTAATATTTTATGATCAATAAACAAGTGTGTACATTATCTATAGACCTTGAGCCTCAATTATCTTTTTCATTTAGTAGCCTTTTGCAGACACCTTAGGTACAGGTGCCAGTTTGAGCTGCCCAGGTCATTTGTGAAACTTTCCACAAGAGCCTCTCCACCTTTGTATTATTAGCTTCAAATATCTGTTTGCTGCTATGTAATGGTATTTTAGTAGCAGCTCTCTTGATCCGAGGAGTAGCATGCGCCCACACCAACAGAAATTTAGCTGGGCATTTCCTATTCTTATAGACAAGGTGTGAGAAGGGTATGGCAGCATTAATCAGATCTCTCCACTTAGCAATGGTAGGGAGTTTCATGTCCATCCAATCAAATGGCCACAGCCTTCCTTTCCAAGAACAATGATTCCTGTAAAAAGGTGTGGGTATGATGAGGCCACATCTCTTCATCCATAACTCCGATTCTACTCAAAAAGGGATCCAGTGGAGGAGGTGGATTTACAAGAGTAGCAAGGAGTTGCAACACTTCAGTCCAAAAATCTACAATATATGGGCACGCCCAAAGGCGCATCATAGAGAGACACAGGAAGCGCACCCTCCGTAAACGCTGTCTGGTACATACTTAGGAAAACCTGGAGCTGATCAGGGATACGATCATTGGACCTATAAGATCCCACCAAAAAAGTGGAATCTTCCAACTACGCGGTGTACCAGAATTGGCCAAGGACACATCAAGCAATATGGGAGAGTGATCAGATATAGCTCAGAGCTCATACGAGACATCCGAGACCTGAGAATACAAAAGCGAGTTACCACAACTTCTACCGATAGTGTGACGAGAATACTTTTTAATAGAGGGGTAACGCTGCCTAAAAATATCTAACCATCCCACCTCAACAAAGAACTGAGTAAGGGGAGAAGCTCTAGTATCCGCAGACGGAAGCAGGGGTATACCCCTAGGGCTATGTCTGTCCATGGTGGGGTCGGGGACTAAATTAAAGTCTCCAATACAGAGGACTCGAGCAGATGGGTAACCCGCAGCAAACGTGACAGCTAGATGCAAGGTTTCCATAGAGGCCGGAGGGGGATTATATATAAATAAAAACACAAACTGGACATTATTCAAAAAGGCATGAATAAATACATAGCGACCTAAAGGGTCTTTGTGGACTGTGTAACTGGTTCCCAGCGCACCGTATGACTAACAAAAACGGTAACACCCATAGAAAATGAGGTGTGGTATGAGTGCTGGGACCACTGAATCCAGGGCCGGGACAATTGGCTGGCCCTATCAGGAGTGAGATGTGTTTCCTGCAATGTGACAATATACGGGCGATACCTTCGAATATGAGCAAAAATCAGTGCCCTCTTCTGGGAGAAAGAAGGGAAAAGGGAAAAGGTAGAGCAAGACAAGGAGAAGGCACAAAGAAGAAGGAAGAGCAGAAAGGGATCCCAGAAGAGAAGAAAAATGTGCAGTAAAACAGTGGAAAATATCTCAATAAGTGAAGCAATCTTCAGAAGGCCCGTACCCAGGGGACACACACATATATTTACCAAATATAAGAAAAACCATTACATGAAGGCTCACTAAATAGAATCCCTATCCCTGGAATCAAAGATATAAACTTATCCTGTAGAGTGCCCATGTAGTTGGACAGCCGTGCATGAGGAACATCAGAGGTCAGGATCAGGGATACAAGGGGGGGGGGTGTAAAGATCCAAGGACACTAAGGAGAAACTAGAACCAGGGAGCAGGAGGGAAGAGGGTCCAGAATCTGAGTAAAAGCATCCAGGGGGAGGGAGGTGGACCAGAGAGGGGGCAGTCACAGTACCTGACCGACACATAGTCCAAACTTCCCAGGAAGAAGCTGTATAACAATCTGTTTCCCCCAGTAGGGCATCCAAAGAGTAACAGGTTAAACTGTCCAGAAACATATCAAGGCAGGTGAATCCGTTGCAAATGCAGAGCAGACAACTACACATGTCGGCCTCCGAAGTCCAACACTGGGCAGCAGCAGGCAAATCACGGCACCCTCCATCTCCTGTTTAACCAGTCATCCACTTCTTGTGGTGTAGAAAACAGGGCTCTGTCCCCATCCACTACCCGCAAGCGGGCTGGATAGGCCATCGAGTAGGGGACAACTTCCCCACGCAGCCAGGCTTTAATGGAGGTGAAGGTTGCTCTGCGGCATTGCAAATCAGAAGAAAAGTCCAGAAAAATAGAGACCCTATTGTTGTTGAAGGTTATTTCCAGCAACCTCCGTGCAGAGTGGAGGATCAGGTTGCGACAATTCTTTAATTCACCCTTCCACGAAGGCTCCCGGGTTCTGGCCCTCCGACCTTTCCGGTAAGCAAATCACCCTGATGTTATTCCTACGCATTCTTTTCTCTAAATCATCGTTTTTCTTTTTTTCTGTCTACCAAGTTCTAGCTGCATAGTAGTGAGGGAGGCAGGGAAAGGGGCCACAGTATCTTCAATAGTGGAAATCCTAGTCACCGTCTCAGTGACCCGGTCCTGGAGGTCCTGTCCTAAGAGGCCTACATCAATTTTAACCTTCTCCATCTTTCCCGTTAAGGACGTCTTACAGACATGAGTTGCCTGGAGCAGGGTGTCCCTCCCCTTTTCAGGGTCAGTTCAGGAGAGTCCTGCAATCCCTCCAGTGAGGGAGAGTCCTGAGCTGTAGCGGCTGAGGTGGAGGAGTGCGTTGCAGTCTGGCTGGCTCCATCTTGTTTGTCAGAGCGGGCATAGCCCTGCAGTTTTTCAACCGCAGTACGGTCTTTCCCCTTGTTAGGATCAGTTTTAGGGGCCATATTACGAAATCTGGAATGGTTAAGAGGCGTCAGGGACTCCAGGATTCAGCTCAGGATGATGATAAAGCAGGCGTTGAGCGGAAGCGCTTACAGCGTGCGACCGCTCATCTCAAGTGCCACGCCACCTGGAACACCCACCTTTAGTAGTTTTTCCTTAAATTGGGCTCACCTGGCAATCTAATTATCACAGGTGTCTGAGATTGCTTTCAGTGATCAAAAGAGCCGCCCTGAGACACAATGCCATCCATGAGTTAAACTGAAAAACAAAATATTTAATCTTTGTGACACTTAAATATTATGTGCATAATAATTTGGAACAGGGCGTACTCTGCCACAATTTTGGTGTAAAGTAATGGGTGGTCCAAACCTAAAGATGTGCCAAATGTATCAAACACGTGAACTCCTGTGATAAATCTGAAGCATTTTAGACTGTCTAGTCTATATTTCCAAAGTTTGAGTATCAGACATTGATACTAAATGTTTTTTTTGCAATACACATTGGAACTGTTAGGCCATGTTCATGTCAAAATCCGCATTGGAATTCAGCATGGATATTCTGCTGCAGCAGAGTCCCCTTGAATTCAACAGGATTCTGTTGCACTGTGCACATGGCGGATTTCCATGCCAGATGTTTCTGGCACGGACAGTCTATTTTCTGTGTTCGCACAAATAATGAACACGCTCATTCTTTGTGCGGAGTCTGCACAGGATGTATAGCAGTCTGTGAGACGTCACATTTTTGTGCTGTCCTAGTGCCGATGCCCCAAAGTTTGTGTAATGTCTGCACGGACATTCCATTGTGTGAACATAGCCTTATAGGGCAGAGCAGTAATAAATCTTATCACAAAAGGTGACTAGTGTATGAACCTTACCATTTTCTCCCTGTTTTGCATTGCTCACACAGATCTAAAAAATAATGAAAGTCTTTACATTTAACAAAGTGTTAACTGGCCAGTGTAATTTGCAAAACCCTTTTTTATAATGTAGATAATAACATATGTAGGTATTTTTGTAATATAAATTGGTTAAAAAAATTAGTATATTTTTGTGTGAAAAAAATGCTGTCTTGTCCCTGCAGCTATTGTTCGTGCGTCGACAAAGTACAGGAAGTGAGGGCCGGACAAGTAGGGCTCTGTGCAGGCTCCCGGCTAGTCAATCAATCTGCTGTGCGTGTCGGGAGCATTCAACAGAGCCTCACTGCACAGAGCCCTGCTTGTCCTCACTGCACAGAGCCCTGTTTGTCCTCAGTGTACAGAGTCCTGCTTGTCCTCAGTGTAGAGTCTTGCTTGTCCTCACTGTACAGAGCCCTGCTTGTCCTCACTGCACAGAGCCCTGCTTGTCCTCACTGCACAGAGCCCTGCTTGTCCTCACTGCACAGAGCCCTGCTTGTCCTCAGTGTACAGAGTCCTGCTTGTCCTCAGTGTACAGAGTCTTGCTTGTCCTCACTGTACAGAGCCCTGCTTGTCCTCACTGTACAGAGCCCTGCTTGTCCTCACTGTACAGAGCCCTGCTTGTCCTCACTGCACAGAGCCCTGCTTGTCCTCACTGCACAGAGCCCTGCTTGTCCGCACACATAGGCAATAGCTGCAGGGACAGCATTTTTTTTCACCAAAAAAATCTACACATTTTTAACCATTGTAAACTACAAATATACATATAATGTTATTATTTACTTTATATAAAAGTTTTCTGCAAATTACAGTGCCCACTTAAATTATACACAATCATACCCTTTTTACCATACTGGTATTGTTGGATATAAACATTTTTGATTGGGTTTGCTATAACCACATCAATATAATATTTAAAGTTGGTAAAAAATAACCTTATTTAACCCCTTAAGGACTCAGCCCATTTTGGCCTTAAGGACTCAGACAATTTAATTTTTACGTTTTCATTTTTTCCTCCTCGCCTTCTAAAAATCATAACTCTTTTATATTTTCATCCACAGACTAGTATGAGGGCTTGTTTTTTGCGCGACCAGTTGTCCTTTGTAATGACATCACTCATTATATCATAAAATGTATGGCGCAACCAAAAAACACTATTTTTGTGGGGAAATTAAAACGAAAAACGCAATTTTGCTAATTTTGGAAGGTTTTGTTTTCACGCCGTACAATTTCTGGTAAAAATGACATGTGTTCTTTATTCTGAGGGTCAATACGATTAAAATGATACCCATTATTATATACTTTTATATTATTGTTGCGCTTAAAAAAAATCACAAACTTTTTAACCAAATTAGTACGTTTATAATCCCTTTATTTTGATGACCTATAACTTTTTTATTTTTCCGTATAAGCGGCGGTATGGGGATTCATTTTTTGCGCCATGATCTGTACTTTTTTTTGATACCACATTTGTATATAAAAAACTTTTAATACATTTTTTATAATTTTTTTTTTAATAAAATGTATTAAAAAAGTAGGAATTTTGGACTTTTTTAATTTTTTTTCGTTCACGCCGTTTACCGTACGGGATCATTAACATTTTATTTTAATAGTTCGGACATTTACGCACGCGGCGATACCAAATATGTCTATAAAAAATGTTTTTTACGCTTTTTGGGGGTAAAATAGGAAAAAACGGACGTTTTACTTTTTTATTGGGGGAGGGGATTTTTCACTTTTTTTTTACTTTTACTTTTACATTTTTTTACATTTTTTTTTACACTTGAATAGTCCCCATAGGGGACTATTCATAGCAATACCATGATTGCTAATACTGATCTGTTCTATGTATAGGACATAGAACAGATCAGTATTATCGGTCATCTCCTGCTCTGGTCTGCTCGATCACAGACCAGAGCAGGAGACGCCGGGAGCCGCACGGAGGAAGGTGAGGGGACCTCCGTGCGGCGTTATGAATGATCGGATCCCCGCAGCAGCGCTGCGGGCGATCCGATCGTTCATTTTAATCGCGAACTCCCGCAGATGCCGGGATCTGTATTGATCCCGGCACCTGAGGGGTTAATGGCGGACGCCCGCGAGATCGCGGGCGTCGGCCATTGCCGGCGGGTCCCTGGCTGCGATCAGCAGCCGGGATCAGCCGCGCATGACACGGGCATCGCTCCGATGCCCGCGGTTATGCTTAGGACGTAAATGTACGTCCTGGTGCGTTAAGTACCACCTCACCAGGACGTACATTTACGTCCTGCGTCCTTAAGGGGTTAAAAAAAATGTTAATACCATAAGTAAAAACAATCATAAATAATTAACAGTATTATTTGTATTTAAGGACTGTGAAATCATGAGCTATGTTGAAGAACTCTGTGGATGTTGTGGTATGTAAATTACATATTCAATAGTTTAAACAGTGTTTGCTTTTCCATTGATTTTGCATTCTAATTAATTAAAAAAAAAATTTTCATTCTCACCCTTAATTTTTAAGCAATATGGTACATCAAGGGCCAATGGAAATATTGGATCCCGGTTTATGTTATTTTCACAGAAGGATTATCTTTATGTTTTCAAATCTTTTTTCTTTTCACAGATTGCTACAAAACCTGCCAGCCAACTGATGTGGTATTTGTCATAGACAGTTCTGAAAGCGTTGGCAAAACAAATTTCAGTCTTGCCAAAAACTTTGTGATAAGCATTGCCAACAGAATAGATAAAATGGGCAAAAATCGATCAGATCTCACAGGTAAGCTTAGATCCTACTACTTCACAGTCATTTTAGAATTCATTCATGTGTTCTTTATATTTTTCTGTGATCTTCAGGGTTAGTCTTAGGGCTGACTTTCTAATAATAATAATAAAAGTTATTTTTCTAAATGGATACAATTTATTAAAAAGCTTTATCAAAACTGTTGTCTAGGTTCAGGTTTCTGCTAAAGCTGGTAGCAATATTTCTATCCTTTGTAAATAACCAGAAATTCAAGCTGAAATTATACAGCAGCAAATCCTCTATCCTTCCTAAGGCTACCTTCACATGCTGATAACTCACAACAGGTTTCCCCGTCAAGTTTCACTACCATTCACTTCAAGGAGTCTGCCGGCAATCTGCAAAACTATCACGGATGTGTGAACGTACCCTTATACATATTTTCCATGTGCTGTTTTTGATGCGATACGGGAAATATATATTCCCTCAAGTTACAGATTTCTTGTAGACTGCAGTAGATTTTCCTTTATTATTTTCCTGTGAATCATTTTATTCTCTACCTTCAACATATTTCAAAGCCCCGCTGTAGAAGTATCATTAAACAGACTGTTTTTAAAGCAAATCTGACGGCTGGTTAACCTGCACTAGACCCAATACACAGGGTTATAGATCAGGTGAACCGAACTAAAAGTATGTATATTACCCACTCCAAACCATGGTCCCGTTGTAGACTTAGTGGCTCCTTTTCCTTTTCACAATGAAGGGGTGAGCCAGCTGTCCGAGCTTCCCTACCACTGTCACCTCTGCTGCCATATGCCCACCCAACTCTGAATATGCATATCCACTTCAGAGCAGTTACATTGGGATAGGCTCTCATGTCATAAGGACGTGACAGCTCTGAAAAGGATATGCATGTTCAGAGATAGATGAACACATGGCCGTAGAGGGATGGTGGCAGGGAAGATCGGCCTCCATTGTACAAAGGAGCATATTTGCATGTTAGCAACAGAGACTCTAAGTCTACAATTGGACCACTGAATGGAGTGAGTATAACACCAGGGAGCTGTTTTCAAAGACACAAATCAGTGTTTTTTTCTAAAGCATTTGTTTCAAAGGGATAGCGGTTTTATTTCTCAGGAATTCTGGCCCGCTGACTTCTCTCCAATTTATCCCCCTCCTCTAGGCTCTAGTAGTTCTATCTATGGAGTGCGCAATTTTGGCACCCTGAAAATAATAGATACATAAAAATGTGCATTCCCAAATGGCTATAGATCCATACCTTTAATTTAAGCTATAAATAAAAAAATATAGATTTTGCATGCATATACCTGGCTTAGCTCCAGTACTGTATTCATTTACCTCTTGCTGTGGCCAGCGGCTTCCTTCCTTGTCCTGACAATGACCTTGCGTGTTGCAGGGGTATTTGTCAGTGAGTGAAGTGCAAGCTGCTTATTAGTAGTTGGGAGTTCTGGGAAAATCAGCTAGCAAGCATAGGTTGACCTATTGCCTGTCCTGACTTTGTCTTGGTTTGTGATTTTGTACTACTCTGCCTTGTCTGCTGATTTTATACTGTATTTGCTCATGTGTTTTGTGACTTGGTTTGCCTGATGTTTCTGACTACTTTGACAGCCCTGCACATAGGTCAGCTTAGGGACTACCACCTACTTGGGGCCACTGTTTAGTAATCCAAGTAGGTAGGGACAGTGGCTGGGGCATCCAGACTACACCTTTATTTGTATAAAATAGAATCAAAATGTAATAAATATACCTATGACTGAAAATAAAAAACTTTAATTATTTGTATACAGTTTACCGTGACCCATTCCAAACTTTATATGTGCAATCTAGTACATGCATAATTATGTTATAAGAGCAGTCTCAAAATGCAAATATTAATTTTAAAGAAACAATGGTTGATTATCATAATGCACTACCACAAATATTAATGATATAACAATAATAAATATCACACGTTTTTAGGGTCTCAACTTGGGGTGGTACAATACAGCCATCAAGGAGCAATCCAAGCAATCAGAATGGATGATCCAAGTATTACCTCAAAAGCCTCTTTTATTTCTAAGGTGAAATCAATGGAATGGTTGGCTGGTGGAACATGGACTCCGTCAGCTCTAAAGTACACCTATGAGCAGCTTATACGTCCAAACCAAAGAGCGGTGAGCAAAGTTGTTGCATTTGTAATCACAGATGGACGCTATGATCCTAAGGACATAGACAAGCTGGAGTCCCTTTGTAAAGGAGTTGAAGTATATGCCATTGGAATAGGAGATTTATTTACAAGTAGTTCTGAAAGAAAAGAATTGGAGAAGATAGCCTGTAATGTCGCTAACAGGGTAAAACATCTGAAGGCATATGCTGACCTGGCATCTGAAGAGTTCTTGCAAGAAATGGAAGCTGTGCTCTGTCCAGGTATGACTTGCCCTTTTTTCAAATTTTTCACCACATACAATTATACATATATTCAGAAAAAAAACATCTATTTCATATTTTACAGAACCAGTGATATTTTGCCCAGATCAGATCTGCAAACAATGTAAGTAATTGATCATTTTACCAGTAAATATTTCCATACACATAACTGTCCCGAAAAAAATCTTTGCAGAAAAGAAAAAAAATAAGGACCGCACATTAAATTTTTTACATTAAACATACAATAAAGGTTTTCAGATCCTTTCACATTTTTTATGTTATGGCCTTATCCAAAAAATTTAAAAATATATTTTTCCACATCCTTCTGCACTTAATACCCCATAATAAGAATGTGAGAATTGAATTATAGAAATTTGAAAAAAAATAAATAGCTAAAATTTGGCCCTTGGCCAAAGGTTCACCTTCAAACAAGATATTGACCCAAAGCACACAGCCAAGACAACACAGAAGTGGCTTAGGGACAACTCTGTGAATGTCATTGAGTGTCCTTGGATAACTATGTCCGCCTTAGTTCCTTTCTACAATCAATAAAACCTAGAATGCAAATATTATGTTCTAAAGAGTGTAAGATGCCATATACATGAGGAATAATATTATCTAGAACACCTCTCCAATATAGTGTAAAAAGAGGGCAGTCCCACATCATATGAAACAAAAAAGATAACCAACTTGTCCACATTTTGAACAAGTAGAATGAAGACAAAAGCCAAATCTATGCAAAAGCAGAGGAAAAGTTTATCAGTTGCTCATAGCAACCAGATTATTTCTTTCATTTTACTTTCTTGAATTGTCTATACTAGTTTCAAATTTTCCAACTATAATTTTTTCTGTAGAATATTGTTGTGTCTCTGTGACATCCATCGTAAGGCGGCACAACGCAGGACCAAGGAAGAACAGTACAGATCGCTACACTGTATCTCCGCCGCTACTGCAGAGCGTTGTGCCGCCTTACAATGGATGACACAGAGACACAACATTATTCCACTTAAAAATTATAGTTGGAAAATTTTAAACTAGTATAGACAATTTGAGGAAATAAGGTAGACTGATTAGAAAGATGGTCCCTGGACGTGTGCACACAGAAATACTATATTTTTGGCAGAGAATTGCACTTGGCCACTTCAAATGTATTTATTTTGCTCTTTATATTAAAATATGTAAACGTGGTCAGTTGACAATGGTGTTTCCTGATTATTAATATTTTTTAATACAGTTGTAATATGTGGAATGTGTTTTATTATTATCTTGCTATTTCAGCTCACACTTTTCAAATATGCCGCTTCTAGCTTCAGGCAGGTGAATAAAATATAGGTTAATTGGTAACTCCCTAAAAGGAAGGATGCTGAATGATTAACAGTCATGTGGTTAGCCTTCTAAAACATTCTAAAATCAATTAGCATCCATTTGACCTATGTTTTATTCAATAGTCCAAAGTGGCAGATTTGAAATATGAGAGCTGAAATCTCATGTAAATGTTAATACATTAGACATTACAACTGTAAAAAATATTAATAAGCTACAAATGCTCTTTTAATTCCCTGCCTGCTCACAAAATCCATTCTTATCTTCAAAAATCTAATAAACTTTCCTTGGAAAAAATATGGAATTCATTCCATTACTTAGTCCTGCATCCCGACCACATGGGGAGGTATGATCAGGAATACTTCTAGTGAAGTACTCAATCTTCATCACCAGTCTATGGGGGAGATTTATCAAAACTTGTTCAGAGGAAAAGTTGCTGAGTTGCCCATAGCAACCAATCAGATTGCTTCTTTCATTTTGTCAGAGGCCTTGTCAAAAATGAAAGAAGCAATCTGATTGGCTGCTATGGGCAACTCAGAAACTTTTCCTCTAGACAGGTTTTGATAAATCTTCCCTTAATAGTATTACGGTCACTCAAAACCAAATTGAAAGTGTTGCATGGGAGCCCGAGTAACAAGAAAACTCATGTACCATTGGATTGCAATATCTCCATATATGTCCAAGACCCATTTTCACCAAGACCCTAGCTAAGTCAGTAGGGTAAACCTTAGTGTAGCACAAATTCCCTAAAATCTAGAGGATCTAGGCAGCTATTAAAATCCCCACACCGTAAAATAGTGATGTCTGAGGCAGAAATTACTGTTAGAATATTTTGAAATACAAGACCATTTTAAGGAGGGGGTAAATAGAGACAGGAATAATAAGTCAACAAGATACGTCTGGGTCAATAAACGTCGCTGTATGCCATAAAAAGAAATAGATTTTTCTACATGAAAACTGACACATATGAGTAGAAAATGTAAAGTGGTACGAATGTTTCAACCAAGCTTGATTAAGCACCTAGGTATAATCCCCTGCTAAGTGGGTCACAGTGATAGATACTGCAGGATGGAACTGTTTCGTTAAGTCAAAAATAGCATAGTAGACAAGTCCCCCAATCCACAGACATTCCAGGCATTCAGAATAAAGCAAGACATTTCTATATGCACATTAGTATCAAAGGAAGAATATTTCAAGGTAACAAAGCACATGTCTGCATAGAGGAAGTGCCTGCAAAAGGAAACAGATAACATACAATATACATCAAAAAACCAAAGGGACAAAACAGGTACCGCAACTCGTGGCGTAAGGGGCCACCAAGACACCTACAACGAGCTAGTAGAGGATCCTATTAAACATCTCTAAACTGCTGTTAAAAGAGCAAAAGCAGCAGCTCAGGTAAGAAGGCCACCACCATTATCATGTTTTAAAAACAGAAGAAAGAAAATCTACAAACAAAAGAAAATAAAAACAGTTATAAAAAAAAAAAAAAAAAAAAAAACTATGTTTCAGTATCTGATATTGATACATTCCCTAAGGACCAGGCCCATTTTGGCCTTAAGGACCAGACAAATTTTATTTTTGCACTTTCGTTTTTTCCTCCTCGTCTTCTAAAAATCATAACTCTTTTATATTTCCATCCACAGACCCATATGTTTTTTGCGTCACCAATTGTACATTACATCATGTAATGACATCACTTATTTTACCATAAAATGTGCGGAGCAACCAACCAAATATTATTTGTGTGGGAAAATTGAAAAGAAACCGCAATTTAGCAAATTTTGGAAGTTTTTGTTTTCACGCTGTACAGTTTCCGGTAAAAATGACATGTTTTCTTTATTCTGTGGGTCAATATGATTAAAATGATACCCATGTTATATGCTTTTCTATAATTGTACCGCTTAAAAAAAATCTCAAACCATTTTAACAAAATGAGTGTGTTTGAAATTGCCCTATTTTGACCACCTATAACTTGCTAATTGTTTCGTATATGGGGCGATATGAGGGCTCATTTTTTGGACCATGATCTGTAGTTTTTATCACTACCACTTTTGTCTAGGTTTTACTTTTTATAAAATAAAAAAATAAAAATTTTAATAACGTGACGAAAATGCAGCAGTTTTGGACTTTTTAAATTTTTTTATGTTTCGCCGTTCACCCTATGGGATAATTAACAATATATTTTAATAGTTCAGACTTTTATGCACGCGGCGATACCAAATATATGTATTAATTCTTTTTTTTACACTTTTTGGGGGGTAAATGGGAAAAAACTGACATTTTACTTTTTTATTGAGGATGGGGATTTTTCAAATTTTTTTACTTTTTTATTTTACATTTTTTTTACACTTTAATAGTCCCCATAGGGGACTATTTATAGCAATCATTTGATTACTAATACTGTTCAGTGTTATGCGTAGAGCATAGCACTGATCAGTGTTATTCGTGATCTACTGCTCTGGTCTGATCGATCTCAGACCAGAGCAGAAGATCCCGGGAGACAGGCGGAGGCAGCTGCCATGCTGGATGATCGGATCCCCGCGGCAGTGCTGCAGGCAATCTGATCATCCATTTAAAGTGCCGCACAGCCGCAGATGCCATGATCTGTATTCATCATGGCATCTGAGGGGTTAATGGTGGACATCCGCGCGATCGCAGATGTCCGCCATTACCGGTGGGTCCCTGGCTGCTGATAGCAGTCGGGACCTCCCGCGCATGACGCGAGCACCAGTCCGGTGCTTGTGGTCATGGCGGAGCGTAAACGTACGTCAAGGTGCGTTAAGTACCACGGCACCATTATGTACATTTACGTCCATTGTCATTAAGGGGTTAATAGAACATAAAACCCTATTCTCTTCTCTGTCCTTTCGAAGTACATGTCCTTTCATGCAGTTATGCCTATTACCTCATAACTTGTCTGTCATGAGAATTTTATATGCAAGCCTTTCTGCATTTGTCACCATAAATTTTATGGCCCAGATTTATCAAACTGTGTAAGAGAAAAAGTGGAGTGATTTTCCCACAGCAACCAATCACAGCTCAGGTTTCACTTTACCAGAGCTTGTTAGCTAAGCTGTGATTGGCCACTGTGGGGAAATCCCTATCTTTTCTCTCACCCAGTTTGATTAATCTGGGTCTATTTGGGGAGATTTATCAAGACCTGTCCAGAGGAAAAGTTGCCCAGTTGCCCATAGCAACCAATCAGATCGCTTCTTTCATTTTTAACAAGGCCTCTGCAAAATGAAAGTAGTGATCTGATTGGTTGCTATGGGTAACTGGGCAACTTTTCCTTTGCACGGGTTTTGATAAATCTCCCCCATTATGTCCTAAACCCTTATTTTTCCTATGTCTGGATTTATTCTTAGTAACCTTCTGATACAGTATGTCTTTATAATTCATGCTTTTGGTTTTTTTCTCTCGTTCTTATATGTACAAAATATGGGGTACAAGATGCTGGCTTTAAAAATGTGCCATTTCTTTCATTTACACTGAGAAATAGAATGTTTTACAATTTT
The DNA here is from genome assembly GCF_029499605.1 of Hyla sarda. Lineage (NCBI taxonomy): Eukaryota > Metazoa > Chordata > Amphibia > Anura > Hylidae > Hyla > Hyla sarda. The sequence continues at coordinate 172,046,464 of NC_079193.1, forward strand.
TAAGAAAGTATAACAAACTTTTAAAAGGTCAAATAAAGAAATACATTTCCACAATACTTCAGTATATCAGTTTTCAAAACTTTAGTAAATGATGTTTTATCATGCTTGTACAAAAGAAAAGTCATATTTCTACGGCGTCCTTTTTAGGACATCGTCAGCCGTCACTCCGTTCTGCCTCCTCGGACCAATCACCATCAGTCCAGGGGCGGATCCAGAGTCTAGTCTCGGGAGGGCACTATCAGAGTATTTTGTGTTGGCGGACAGAAAATAGGATGTTGCTTAAGGTACTTACAATATTAAACGCCAGAATTTCCAATGCGGAATTCGGCCCGGGCATTCCGCTGTAGCAGAGTCCCATTGAATTCAACAGGATTCTGCTGCGCTGTGCTCACGGCAGAATATCCATGCCAGATGTTTCCAGTGCGGAAATTCCGTTTTCTGTCTCCGCAGAAAGAATGAACACGTTCATTCTTTGTGCAGACACCGCACGGAATGCTGAGCCATCTAGGAGACGGCTGTCCGCACAGAGATTTTCCCTGCGGACAGATAGGATATGTGTAAACAGAGATATCAATATTACAAAGATCATAAGACATTTTAAGCAGTTTACGTATAATATATTAGAATGTTTACATAAACAATACTATACATAGGACACTTGGTCACACATTTAGGGGGAGATTTATCATAACCTGTCCAGAGGAAACATTGACCAGTTGCCCATAGCAACCAAGGCCTTTTTACAAATGAAAGAAGTGATCTGATTGGTTGCTATGGGCAACTCAGCAACTTTTAGTCTGGAAGATTTTGTCTAAGGCAAAGGAAAGGGTTTTTACACTAAGAACAATAAGGATGTGGAATCCTCTGCCTGCAGATGCGGTTTTATTAGTCTGTACAGACATTTAAACAGCAACTGGATGAATATTTACAAAAACATAACATTAAGGGACATAGGCCCTGATTTTTTTAGCATGTTGTGATGCCCGCGCTGTAGCATGTTGTGATGCCCGCGCTGTAGCATGTTGTGATGCCCGTGCTGTAGCATGTTGTGATGCCCGCGCTGTAGCATGTTGTGATGCCGGCGCTGTAGCATGTTGTGATGCCCGCGCTGTAGCATGTTGTGATGCCCGCGCTGTAGCATGTTGTGATGCCCGCTCTGTAGCATGTTGTGATGCCCGCTCTGTAGCATGTTGTGATGCCCGCGCTGTAGCATGTTGTGATGCCGGCGCTGTAGAATGTTGTGATGCCCGTGCTGTAGCATGTTGTGATGCCCGCTCTGTAGCATGTTGTGATGCCCGCGCTGTAGCATGTTGTGATGCCCGCTCTGTAGCATGTTGTGATGCCCGCTCTGTAGCATGTTGTGATGCCCGCGCTGTAGCATGTTGTGATGCCGGCGCTGTAGCATGTTGTGATGCCGGCGCTGTAGCATGTTGTGATGCCCGCGCTGTAGCATGTTGTGATGCCCGCGCTGTAGCATGTTGTGATGCCCGCGCTGTAGCATGTGGTGATGTACGCTCTGTAGCATGTTGTGATGCCCGCTCTGTAGCATGTTGTGATGCCCGCTCTGTAGCATGTTGTGATGCCCGCTCTGTAGCATGTTGTGATGCCCGCTCTGTAGCATGTTGTGATGCCCGCTCTGTAGCATGTTGTGATGCCCGCTCTGTAGCATGTTGTGATGCCCGCTCTGTAGCATGTTGTGATGCCCGCACTGTAGCATGTTGTGATGCCCGCGCTGTAGCATGTTGTGATGCCCGCGCTGTAGCATGTTGTGATGCCCGCGCTGTAGCATGTTGTGATGCCCGCGCTGTAGCATGTTGTAGAAAATTATTTCCAGTATAATAATCAAATATACCAATTGCCATAGAATGGGTAAGTGCTAAAGATTTTTTTACCATTTAAAACTACAGCTCCCAGTATGACCTTAAGTATGTGGTAAGGTTATGCTGGGAGTTGTTGTTTCACCCATCATTACTGCAGAACTTACAAATGACTCTAGCCCTGATAGGACATAATGAGGAGAATACAGAATGATATCAGTGACTACAGGTGACGTCTTCTCTATAGTCTTCCCTTATCTAATTCAGATGGTGCATACCGCCAGGACTTGTTCCAGCTAAATGTTCACTCAGCAGAACTTGATGGCTCCTCACTATGTCAGAGGATTCTGATCCTCTATATGAAAACAATAATCATTATAATACTGCCAAACACTGTATCCTTTGAATATAATACTGGCACACACCGTACCCTCTGAATATGAAAGTACTACACACTGTACCCTCTGTATATAAAACCGCCACACACCGTACCCTCTGAATATAATACTACAACACACTGAACCCTCTGAATATAATACTACCACATACTGTGCTCTCTGAATATAACCTTGCCATGCACCCTCTAAATACAATACCGTAATGTATTGTGACCCATAAAAGCCATACTACCCCAAAAATTCCTTATAATATACACTATGGCCGACATGTATAATTGTCTTTAGACTGTTTTTTTGTGTCTAAAAATTGTGAAAAAAAGGCGCAAGCAGGGTTTACTTGTGCCTTTTTTGCGCTTCAGTTGCAATCCACTGATTTTGGCAATACACATGATATGGACGGGTTTTATAAACTTCACCTTTTTGTGAAAAGGAGCAAAAAAGGTGCAACCACTGAAGTCTCTAAAACTACACCAGCCCAGACTTAGCTTTTTAGTGTATGTGAAGAGAGAAATTTCAGAAAATGTGACCTGCACAAAATTTATCAAATGCTCTGCTACCTTTTAATAAATGTGGTGCTCCTACACATTACCAGCACACACAAAAAAGGTGTAGAAAAATACTTCACTTACACTACAATGATAAATGCCGGCCTATACCTCTGAAATGCAAAACACTCTGTGCCCCTCATCTATAGTAATAATGCCACATCCTGTGCCCCCACATAATAATTATAACCCGTCCTGCTCCCCCCACATAATAATGCCCTCTGTCCTGTGCCCCTCACATATAATGCCCCTGTCATGTTCCCCTCAGATATAATGCCCCCTGTCCTGCCCCCTCAGGGGGCATTATATATAGGACATTGGGCATTATATGTGGGGGCACAGGACAGCCCCCTCCTGTCATGTGCCCATATAATGCACATATAATGCCCCCCTGACATATGTCCCTGACTTATAATGCCCCATGCCCTGTACCTCTTACATATAATGCCCCCTGAGGGGGGCAGGATAAAGGGCATTATATGTGAGGGGCACAGGACATGGGGCATTATATATGAGGGGCACATAACAGGGGGGCATTATATGTAAGGGACACATGTCAGGGGGCATTATATGTGGGGGCACATGACGGGGGCATTATATATGAGGAGCACAGGACAGGGGGTATTATAAGTGATGGGCACATGACGGGGGTATTATAAGTAAGCGGCAAATGTCAGGGGGGCATTATATGTGCATTATATGGGCACATGACAGGGGGGCCCCTGTCATGTGCCCCCACATATAATGCACCCTGACATGTGCCCCTCACATATAATGCCCCCTGACATGTGCCGCCAACATATAATGCCCCCCCCCCCCATCATGTGCCGCCAACATATAATGCCCCCTGTCATGTGCCGCCAACATATAATGCCCCCTGTCATGTGCCCCCAACATATAATGCGCCATGTCCTGTGCCCCTCACATATAATGCCCCCCTGACATGTGCCCCTCACATATAATGTCCCAGGGTACAGGACATGGGGTATTATATATGAGGGGCACATGACAGGGGGCATTATATGGACACATGACAGGGGAGGCCCTGTCATTTGCCCCCACATATAATGCCCCCCTGACATGTGCCCCTCACTCATGATTTGCCTTTCTCATAATAAGCTTCCCCCCCCCTTTCTCACCCGTCACTTTTGCCCCTCTCACTTATAATTTGCTCAACCCCCACCGCCCCGCCCCGCCCCCCCCCCCCCTTCTCACCTCTCTCTCTCGTCACCTTTGTCACACGCTGCGGCTGCTCCGTTCTTGCAGCCAGTGAGAGCCGCGGGGACGTGATTTCCGGGCGCCGGTGTAATGCCGTGAATGGCGTCCCCGCGACTCTCACTGACTGCATATATGGAGCAACCGCAGTGTGTGAGAAAGGTTAGGGATTAGTGGAGCAGGACAGCTGACAGCTCCCGCTCCACCATGCTATAGTACGGGAGGGGTGGCAACAATTGCCCCATTGCCCCCCCCAGGATCCGCCACTGCATCAGTCATCAGCCACAACTTAGTCTCCCATCAGGCGAAACAGCGTCCAACCTCCTCCCTCTCACCAATCCCTGTCCTCCTTCAGCCACAACTCCCTTGTCCAAAACGCTGTCATGCCTCCCTCAGACGCTGCACAGCATATATAGCAGAGTCGAAACTGTGAAACTTGCACGTGTACTACAGACACTACATATTCTATAGAGTCTGTATAGCAGACCAGACAGTGAATAGCATGTACAGCAGAACCCGTATAGCAGAGAGCCGACACTGACTTGGTTCTACTACACGGCAGGAAGGTTTTTCGTCTGAGGGATGACGGAGTTTTGTATGACAGAGGAGGGAGTTTTGGCTGACGCCTGACGCAGATTGGTCAGAGGAAGGAAGCAAGACGCTGTTTCGCCTGACACGTGACGGGGTTACAGCTGACGACTAACAACTATTTCCCTTCCATTGAAACATGTATTCAGAGCCATGTCTAGAAAAAAAAATTTGAACCCGACAACAGTCTGGGATGCAAAGGAAAAAATTATAAAATCAGTATTAGGCCAGGTGATTGTAGCCTAAACTCACAGTTTTATTTTATAAAGTTTGCTGGTAAAAAGATATCAGGACAACTACTGGGAACTAAATGAAACAGCATTCTGCATAGATACCGGGTATGCTGTCAGGTAAATGCGTTCTGTTTACATCATTTTTTTAAAAGCAAGTATTTGATGAATTTTCTAGAATATAATATAAAGATGATTACTGCCACCTTTTGTTCTATTTAAGAATTACTAGCAATTTCAGACAAGTCTGTCCGCATTGTGACATTTTTTTTTTTATTAATAATTTATAGTACAACCAGATTTAGTATATATTTGTATTCCTAATAATTTTGGAGCACCTTTTCTGAGACAGTCATTTGTATAGGTGCCGGCCTTCACTCATCAGCATGTTTTTTTTTTTTTTTTTTTTTTTTTTTTTAAGGAAGGATAGAGAGGAAAACACTGATTGTAGTAAATTTTTCTTTGTAGCTAGTAAGTAGCAAATAATATTACCATAATTCACCAAATAATACCCTAATAATAACAATAGTATGTTAAGGTTTGCAATTCTAGAGATCTACAGCAGTGAAGGGATTATTTATTTGTATTTGAGTGCCAGAGATGCCCAAGTGCTGTACTCAGGTCTCTGAGTACAGCAGAAATTAATGAAGGCTATGCCATCTATGGCACACATTTCTCACAGAGGGTTGGGGTCCCATTCCGGAGATTGCTGGAGATCCCAGCGTTCAGACCCTCTGTGATCAGCTACTTATCCCCTATCCTGAGGATAGAGGATAAGATAGTTTTCACCGGAAAACCCATTTAAATGTCAGTATCCTTGGGGGTCAAGGGCGCAGAAAGGCATAAAGCGCAATACATTTTGGTGCAATAACCTGCACACAGCCTTTGTACTGTGTGCAGGTGGTGGGTATAGCAATGTTTTTACCTGAAATTTGGCGGCTTTCATGACTGTAAAAAAGGCTTTTATTCAAAGCCACTGACGGTCGGATAGGCGTGGCGCGAGGTACGAGATTCCCCCGCCGCCGCCACGCCTACCTCCACGCCTACCCCGCATATCCGCGCTGGGACCTCTGTGTGATTGACCCACATGTCCCAGCGCATGCGCCCTTCAGCTAATCTAACCTGCGCGCTGCTGTGTGTCATCCAGCAAGTGCTCGCTCCCGCCGCCGTCTTCCTCCTCAGTGCGCCTGCGCAGTGCTAGGTGCAGAGAGCGCGCTTCCCCTCTGCACCTAGTATCGAGAACTAACCTGATTGCGCGCTGCTCTGCGCAGGCGCACTGAGGAGGAAGACGGCGGCGGGAGTGAGCGCTTGCTGGATGACACACAGCAGCGTGCAGGTTAGATTAGCTGAAGGGCGCATGCGCTGGGACCTGTGTGTCAATCACACAGAGGTCCCAGGGTGGACATACGGGGTAGGCGTGGGGTTGGGCTTGGCATCGCGTACCTCGAGCCACGCCTATCCGACCGTCAGTGGCTTTGAATAAAAGCTTTTTTTACAGTCATGAAAGCCGCCAAATTTCTGGTAAAAACATTGCTATACCCACCACCTGCACACAGTACAAAGGCTGTGTGCAGGTTATTGCACCAAAATGTCATGACAGTTGCACTTTAATTAATGTCCTAGTGGTCTAGGGACAGTGAAGGGGTTAATCCGTCACATCTGGGGTTCAGTGATTTGTCACCTCTCCGGTCTTCAATGTTGTCCTGGATGTAACCAAAATATCACATGGTTTAGTATTCCGTTCTCTCCTGCACTGATCATAGAGATGAAAGCAGAGAGGATGCAGGGAACTGCAGCTGTATTTGTACATTTCATGAACTCTCTGACTATTCTTTAACCTGTTAACGACCATGGACGTTTATACTCGTCCATGTGCCGTTAATGGCGATTCCTTAATAGCCGACATGCAGCGATCGCCACGGGCCACTATTAACCCTTTAGATCGCCGCTGTCAAAGCAGACAGCGGCATCTAAAGATGCCTTTATCCTCATCCCTGGTGGTCCAGTGATGTGGATCCCCCCACCCCCACAGCAAGATCGTGGGGGGCGATCCACTTCTGAGGTAGCCTGAGGGCTTACCTCTCCACTGCTGCGCCTGGCAGGACCATGCTTTATCAATCCAGCGCAGAGCATACAGATCAATGTGGTTTTTTGGAACCACATTGATCTGTATGAGGAATCAAATGATTCCTCCTAAAAGTCCCCCAAGGGGACTAAAAGTGTAAAAAAAAAAGTTTGAACACACAGACATCAACCCCTTCCTTATTAAAAGTTTAAATCACCCTTCTTTTCCCAAACTCCATATAAAAAAAATATATAAACATTATTAAAAAAAAACATATGTAGTATCTCCGCATGCAGAAATGTCTTAACTATAAAAATATTTTGTTAATGGCGTACGCGCAAAAAAATTCCAAAGTCCAAAATAGCATATTTTGTGTCACTTTTTATACCATAAAAAAAATAATAAAAAGCAATCAAAAAGTCCAATCAAAACAAAAATGGTACCGATAAAAACTTCAAATCACGGCGCAAAATATGAGCCCTCATACAGCCCCATACGCGAAAAAATTTAAAGTTATAGGGTCAGAAGATGACAATTTTAAATGTATTAATTTTCATGCATGTACCGTATTTATCGGCGTATAACACGCACTTTTTAAGCTAAAATTTTTAGCCTAAAGTCTGTGTGTGTGTTATACGCCGATACACCCCCAGGAAAGGCAGGGGGAGAGAGGCCGTCGCTGCCCGCTTCTCTCCCCCTGCCTTTCCTGGGGTCTAGAGCGCTGCTGTCGGCCCTTCTCACCCCCTGGCTATCGGCGCCGCTGCCCGTTCTGTCCCCCTGACTATCGGTGCCGGCGCCGATAGCCAGGGGGAGAGAAGCGGCGCCGACAGCCATGGGGAGAGAAGGGGCAGCGGCACCCATTGCCGGCGCCGCTGCCCCGTTGCCTCCCCCCATCCCCGGTGGCATAATTACCTGAGTCGGGTCCGCGGTGCTGCAGGCCTCCGGCGTGTGTCCCCAGCGTCGTTGCTATGCGCTGAACGGTGCGGCGCATGACGTCAGTGCGCCGCGCCGTGCATAGCAACGACGCCGGGGATGCACGCCGGAGGCCTGTAGCAGCGCGGACCCGACTCAGGTAATTATGCCACCGGGGATGGGGGGAAGCAACGGGGCAGCGGCGCCGGCAATGGGTGCCGCTGCCCCTTCTCTCCCCATGGCTGTCGGCGCCGCTTCTCTCCCCCTGGCTATCGGCGCCGGCACAGATATTCAGGGGGACAGAACGGGCAGCGGCGCCGATAGCCAGGGGGTGAGAAGGGCCGACAGCAGCGCTCTAGACCCCAGGAAAGGCAGGGGGAGAGAAGCGGGCAGTGACGGCCTCTCTCCCCCTGCCTTTCCTGGGGGTATATCGGGGTATACACGCGCACACACGCACCCTCATTTTACCATGGATATTTGGGTCAAAAACTTTTTTTACCCAAATATCCTTGGTAAAATGAGGGTGCGTGTTATAGGCCGGTGCGTGGTATACCCCGATAAATACGGTAGTTATGATTTTTCCAGAAGTACGACAAAATCAAACCTATATAAGTAGGGTATCATTTTAATCGTATGGACCTACAGAATAAAAAGTGTCCTTTTTACAAAAAAATTTACTGCATAGAAACTGAAACCCCCAAAATTAACAAAATGGTGCTTTTTCTTAAATTTTGTCGTACAATAATTTTACCCAAAAATCTACGGCAAAATGGAAAAAAGGACTGATTGGTGGCGCAAAAAAAAAAAAAAAAAAGCCCTCATATGGATTATTAGGTGCAAAATTGAAAGCATTATAATTTTTAAAAGGTGAGGACGAAAAAACGAAAGTGCAAAAAAACAGAAAAATGCTTGGTCCTTAAGGGGTTAGTGGGAGAAGCTGTTGAAGCAGACCTTCCATGATCAGGAGGAGTCCTTAAACTCCACACTGTCAGTCAGCTTAAAGGGGTACTTCATTGGGAAACCTTCTCTTTTATATCTACTGTTGCCAGAAAGTTAAACAGATTTGTAAATTAATTCTATTAAGAAATCTTAGCCCTTGCAGGATTTATCGGCTGCTGTATGTTCTTTTATTTTGAATTTCCTTTCTGCCTAACCAAAGTGCTCTCTGCTGACATCTCTCTTCATGTCAGGAACAGTCCAGAGCAAAGGAGGTTTGCTATGGGGATTTGCTCCTACTTTGGACAGTTCCTAAAATAGACAGAGGTGTTAGCAGAGAGCACTGTCGTCAGGCAGAAAGGAAATTAAAAAAGAAAATAACTTCTTGTGGAGCATATAGCAGATGATAAATACTGGAAGGATTAAAAATATTTAATAGAAGTAAATTTACAAATCTTCAATAAAGAAAAACGTAGGTGCACTCACCACTCAGCGGAGACCACTGCATGTCGGGGTCCGGTTCACGGGGAGCTGGGTCTCAGCATAGGCGCAGGAAGTGTGGTGCTTGGAGGCTACGCCGGCAGTTTTGCACATAAGTGAGTGATTCTTTTTCTTTATTGAATCTTTCTGATACTTGATGCTTGTATGTGTGCACCCCGCAGGAGATACAAAGACAGGTACCGGGTTTGGCCGCACTCCAGTCCAGGTGATTATATGCCCTTAGAGTGCTCTCCCCTTGTCTTTATATACATTTAATTTACAAATCTGTTCAACTTTCTGGCACCAGTTGATTTAAAAGAAAATGTATTTATTTATTTTTATTTATTTATATAGCGCCTACAGATTCCGCAGCGCTTACAATTATGAGGTACAAACAAAGACAAGTATCAGACATAATATTACACAATAACTATTCAAATAAGAGGTGTGGGGATATGTTGGGCCCAATTAAAGAGTGTTATAGGCCTGTCTGAAGAGATGTGTTGAAACTATGGATGTTGTTGAGTCTTAGGGATTGAGGGATAGCATTCCAGAGAATCGGTGCAGCAGGGGGTTATTTCTTGGAGACGGGAGTGAGAAGTTCGGATTATAGAAGATGTTAATGTGAGATCTTTAGCAGATCGGAGAGAACGTGTAGGATGGTAGACAGAGATGAGGCAGGAGATGTAGGGAGGTGCAGCATTGTAGAGAGCTTTGTGTGTGAGACTGAGGATTTTGTACTGTAATCTGGATTGAATTGGTAACCGGTGTAGTGACTGGCACAGGGAGGAGGCGTCGGTGCAGCGGCTGGAGAGGAAGAGGAGTCTGGCTGCGGCATTAAGGATAGACTGGAGAGGAGAGAGTTTGGAGAAAGTAAGGCCTATTAGTAAAGAGTTACAGTAGTCGAGGCGGGAGTGAATCAAAGCAATAATGAGAGTTTTAGCAGTTTCAGTAGTGAGAAACGGGCAGATTCTGGAAATGTTTTTGAGATGCAGGTGACAAGAACGGGAAAGGGACTGAATATGGGGAGTGAAAGACAGATCAGAGTCAAGTATAACTCCAAGACTGCGAGCCTGCTGCCCGGGAGTTATGGTAGTACCACATACCGAGATGGAAATTTCAGGGTTAGGTACAGTATCAGTTGGAGAAAAAAAACAAGAAGTTCTGTTTTAGAAAGATTTAGTTTCAGATATAAAGAGGACATGATGTCTGAGACATGTTTTCCAGTGGAGAACCCCTTTAACCTCTTAAGGACACAGGGCGTACCTGTACGCCCTGTGCCCGGTGTGACCCCGCGTCATACCGGGTCGGTATAGCCAGGACCCTAGGCTAATAGCGTGCGGCACCGATCATTGTGCTGCGCGCTATTAACCCTTTAGACACGGCGATCAAAGTTGATCGCCGCGTCTAAAACGAAAGTAAAAGCTTTCCGGCAGCTCAGTCAGGCTGATCGGGACTATCGCGATAAAATAGAGATGTCCCGATCAGCTAGGATGTGAGTGGAGGTCCCCTTACCTTGCTCAGTTGCGTCCGATCGGCATTTGATTGCTCCAAGCCTGAGCTACAGGCTTGAGCAAACAACCCCCTATAAACACTGATCCATGCAAAGCTATGGCTTTGCAGGGATCAGTGTAAAAGATCAGTGTGTGAAGTGTTATAGCCCCCTATAGGAGCTATAACACTGCAAAAAAAAAAGTTAATAAAAGGTCATTTAACCCCTTCCCTAATAAAAGTTTGAATCACCCCCCTTTTCCCATAAAAAAAAAACCTGTAAATAAAAATAAACATGTAGTATTGCTGCGTGCGAAAATGTCTGAACTATAAAACTATATTGTTAATTAAACCGCACTGTCAATGGCGTACACACAAAAAATTCAAAAGTCCAAAATAGCGTATTTTTGGTCACTTTTTATATCATGAAAAAATATGAATAAAAAGCGATCAAAAAGTCTGATCAATACAAAAATGGTACCGATAAAAACTTCAGAACACGACGCAAAAAATAAGCCCTCATACCGGCCTGTATGCGGGGAAAAAAAAAAAAGGTTATAGAAGTCAGAGGATGAGAATTTAAAGTATAAATGTTCCTGCATGTAGTTATGATTTTTTTTAGAAGTATGACATAGTCAAACATATATAAGTAGGGTATCATTTTAATCATATGAACCTACAGAATAAAGATAAGGTGTCATTTTTGCCGAAAAAATACACTGCGTAGAAACGGAAGCCCCCAAAAGTTACAAAATGAAATTTTTTCTTCAATTTTGTCGCACAATTTTTTTTTCCCCGTTTCGCCGTGGATTTTTTGGTAAAATGACTAATGTCACTGCCAAGTAGAATTGGTGGTGCAAAAAATATGCCATCATGTGGAATTTTATGTGCAAAATTGAAAGCGTTCTGATTTTTAGAAGGTGATGAGGAAAAAATGAAAATGCAAAAACGGAGTTCTTAAGGGGTTAAAGGAAATAGGGGCTTTTGTTGTCCACTTGGAGACCTGAAGATCACTTGCCTGTGTGATCTCTGTCTCTGCTCTGTATTATGGGGCCTGTTACTAGGGACATTGTAAGCCACAGGTTGTGCACCTCTGATACATAGTTCCATCTCTGTTTGTTTTTTGTTGCTTTTTCAATAATGACTCTTTTGCAGAAGGGATTGTAAGATCATAGTAAAAAGTGTTAACTCATTAATACCGCAGAACGTATATTTACATCCTGCGCCGGCTCCCGCGATATAACGCAGGGTCACGCGGTGACCCCGCATCATATCGGGTCGGTCCCGGCGGCCATCAAAGACCAGGACCCGCGGCTAATACCAGACATCACCGATTGCGGTGATGCCCGGTATTAACCCTTCAGATGTGGCGTCTGACCGCTGCATCTGAAGTGAAACTGAAAGCATCCCGGCAGCTCATTCGGACTGTTCGGGACTGCCGCGGCACCCCGAACAGCTTGCAGGACACCAGGAGGGTCCCTACCTGCCTCCTGCACGTCCGATCGCAAAATGACTGCTCCGTGCCTGAGATCCATGCAGAAGCAGTCAAGCCCCAATAACACTGATCAATGCCATGCTATTGCATGGCAGTGAACAGTGTAAGAGATTAGTGTGTGCAATGTTATAGCCCTCTATGGGCACTATAACATTGCAAAAAAAAAGTGTTAATAAATGTGATTTAACCCCTTCCCTAATAAGTCAGAATCACCCCCCTTTCCCCCATTAAAAAAAAAAAAAAAAAATTTAAACCTTTGTAAATAAAAGACATATAAACATATGGTATCGCCGCATGCGTAAATGTCCAAACTATAAATATATATTGTTACTTAAACTGCATGGTCAATGTCGTACACGTAAAAAATAGCATATTTTTGGTCACTTTTTATACCATTAAAAAAAAAAAAAAACAGACTAAAGATAAATCAGAAAGTCCAATCAAAACAAAAATGGTACAGATAAAAACTTCAGATCAGAGCAAAAAATTTGCCCTCATACATCCTCATATGCGTAAAAATAAATTTATAGGAGGTCAGAAGAGAACATTTTTAAACGTATAAATTTCCCTGCATGTAGTTATGATTTTTTCCAGAAGTACAACAAAATCAAACCTATATAATTAGGGTATCAGTTTAATCGTATGGACCTACAGAATAATAAGGTGTCATTTTTAGCAAAAAATGCACTGCGTAGAAACGGAAGCCCCCAAAAAATACAAAATGACATTTTTTTCTTCAATTTTGTCGCACAATGATTATTTTTTCCATTTGGCCATGGATGTTTGGGTAAAATGACTAATTTCACTGCAAAGTAGAATTGGCGGTGCAAAAAAGCCATCATATTGATTTTTAGGTGGGAAATTGAATGGGTTATAATAGGTAAGGAGGAAATAAACGAAAGTGCAAAAGCTGAAAAACGCTGAGTTCTTAAGGGGTTAAAGAGCTCTATTTCAAACCTCAGACTTGCATTGCATTTTGATTTGTTTTCTGATGAGGTATTATTAAGGTCTATGTGAGCATATGCTTTTAATACTATGCCATAATGATATGCTATATCTATATTGTGTTAGAATAAAATGGGATTTTATTCCGAACATTTTTAATGAATTGCAGCAATGACACTTGGGCCTTTGGTAGGCCGACCTGTGGATATTGTTTTCTTTGTGGATGGTTCGGAACGGATGGGCAAGGAGAACTTTGTGCAGGTGCTGAGATTTATTGAGGATGTCGCTGAAGAACTGAAGCTTGCTGTAAGTGATAATGATTCCCATGGAGCCCGAATTGCTGTCATCCAATATGGAGGTGAAAATGAGCAAAATGTGCTTTCGGATTTCAGTTTTAACCTTACTAGCATTCAGACATTACCTTCCAAAGCTGTATACTATGAATCATCCTCCCATATTGGCATGGGCATTCTCTATACAATCAAAAACATTGTACAAAGTCGACCTGGAAAGAATAAAGGTGCAAGAAAGAACACAGAAGTCTCTTTTGTGTTTATAACTGATGGCATGAACAGCAACAAGAACTTTGTCCAGGCTGTGAACTCACTTAAAGAAAATGGAATTGTTACAAGTGCAATTGCTGTTGGCAAAGATGTAAATATGGAGAGACTGACTCAACTGACCCTAAAAGACAATGCATCATTGTTTAGGCTTCAGACATATGAGCAGCTATTTACCACAACATTTCTAAGGAACATTGTGCAGTGGCTGGGGTAGGCTACGGTCATAAAGAATAGATGGATCCAGCTTGTACTTAAAGGGGTTATCCAGGAAAAAACTTTTTTTTTATATATATACATCAACTGGCTCCAGAAAGTTAAACGGATTTGTAAATTACTTCTATTAAAAAATCTAAATCCTTTCAGTACTTATGAGCTTCTGAAGTTAAGGTTGTTCTTTTCTGTCTAAGTGCTCTCTGATGACACGTGTCTTGGGAAACCCCCAGTTTAGAAGAGTTTTGCTATGGGGAATTGCTTCTAAACTGGGCGGTTCCCGAAACACGTGTCATCAGAGAGCACTTAGACAGAAAAGAACAACCTTAACTTCAGAAGCTCATAAGTACTGAAAGGATTTAGATTTAATAGAAGAAATTTACAAATCTGTTTAACTTTCTGGAGCCAGTTGAATATATATATATATATATATATATATATATATATATATATATATATATATATATATATAAAGTTTTTTCCTGGATAACCCCTTTAAACTCTGTCAAGGAGGTGCAGATTTCTGGCATATGGTCCGTTAGTTTCCTTTAATAATCCCAGTATTGCAGACAATCATTTTCTGCATATGAGCTGTTATGCACATATCTAACATGATCATGTACCATTGTTAATCATATGTTTATTAATGTTTTGCTTGTATTTAAATAAAGCAAATTTAAATAAGCATCTGTGTCTCTTAATGTAGTACACAATATTATTATAATACAGTTGTGGCTCGTTCTTCCTATAGAGGAAGCTCTGATCCTCAAATCTCCTGATGTGTTACGACAGCTCTCCCATCCATAACATGGCCTCCTATGGAGGAGCATGTGAAATGGCATCACTAAGCCCCCTCCATAGGAATGCACTGTGCGAGAAGATAGCGCAGGTACAGGGGAAGAGGCTGAGTGATGTTATACGCTCCATGCTCCTCCATGGGGTGCTGGGTTACGAAGGAGAGAGCCATTGGAATGCTTTAGAAGGGCAGGGGATTGGGGTGCAGAGCTTCCCATTTAAGGAGAATAAGCTACAACTATATTACAGGACATAATGGAAGTAAATGTTATCATTCATACACGTTTCATTAAATTGACTAAAAAGCAGCCAACCCCTTTAAAGGGGTACTCCCACCCTAGACCTCTTATCCCCTTTCTTGTCTGGAAGCGCTGGAGGGTCTGGATCGCGACCACGGGAACGGAAGTCTGTGACGTCAGGACTCCGCCCCCGTGTGACGTCACGCCCCGTCCCCTCAAGGCAAGTCTATGGGAGGGAGCGTGACGGCCGTCACGCCCCCTCCAATAGACTTGCAATGAGAGGACGAGGCGTGACGTCACACGGGCGCGGAGTCCTGACGTCACAGTCTTCCGTTCCTGTGGTGGCGATCCAGACCCTCCAGCGCTTCCGGACAAGAAACAGGTGGGTGCCGCATGCAATATTGCGGGGGTCCCCAGCGATCAGACATCTTATCCCCTATCCTTTGGAAAGGGGATAAGATGTCTAGGGTGGGAGTACCCCTTTAAGGAAACTCCACCGCATAACTGCTGGTTTTACAGCCCTTCCTTTTTACCAGGGAACCTTTTTCATCTAATTTTACCTGAACTCCCATTACCCTGGAATACTGTTCTGCTGACTCTTGCTTCCTAGAAGATATTTCATGTACAATTATTCCTTGTATTCACCTGTTCTGTATGTATATTTCTGCTTTTGGATTGTCAATATTTATCCTTTTGACTCTAATTTATAGAACCCACTTAAAGTGGTTTCCTGGCATGCCTCAATTTTTTTTATTTTTTAAATAATGCTGGTGAGCGAACTATAGGTGGTAAAACTCTAGGCTCTGACATCAAAGACAAATCCCAAGATCTCTGCATTTATAGGAGTAAAACAGACTTAACATCTGGTTATATGAAGAACCCCTATCAGGCAACAGTCCAGTATGAAAGACCTCAGAAAGGTTACAAAATTTATTCTTAAAATATTTTTACTTTTATCGAAGGAAACCCCTTTTAAAAAGCGGTTATTTGGTGAAAATGTTTATATCTTTCCTATATGCTTGGGCCAGCCAGTGATTTCCTGCCTCTGCCAGTGATAATGGAGTGACAGTGTGATGTCAACAGGCCCGGGCAACCAGGAATAAGGCTGGGCCATCACTGCGGCCAGTGATTAGCTTAGCGTAGTGTGATGTGTCGGGCCACAAAAGCCAGAAGAAGACTGGACCCGGATGGCGGGAGACAGAGTCCAGCAGTTAAAGTTTGTTATTTTACAGCCCGGGCATATAGGAAAACAAAAATTTTCACTGGATAACCCCTTTAGATAAAGATGAACTGGACAATACAACAGTTGCTCAGGCTGATTTGGGAATCATAAAAACTATGTTATTCTAACATACCCCTGGCCACATACTAACCTTCCCTACCTTTTTATGTTTGTCAGAAAAATAATATCAAACCTTTCAATAGAAATAGAAACAAAAAATGGAAAAAAGTAAATTACTGCAGTCCTAGAAATATCTTATAGAAGATAGTACATGTCAATTACCACTGACTGGTTTCCTATCTGTCCTGTCAGCAATCCTGTAGGGAGGAATGAAGAGACCAACCTTTCAAGATTCCATTAGCAGCATTAAGATTTACTTAGCTTACTGGAAAAGGCTAGTAACTGAAGGCCTGCAAAAGGAACTTTTTTTTTATATTAATTTTTGAAATCCTGGAGAGCTTACATTTTCAAAGCAACAAAATGTATTATACCAATAATAGAAATAGTCCAAATAGCCAGTGTTCTAGATGTAAACCAGGGTCTATTTTTCAGAGTTAGGGTGGGTGGGTTTTGTTAATACCGTAACCGGATCCGGCTTGGGAGGGGGGGGGGGGGGGAGGTGAAAACCGGGCGCTCCCGTATCCCAGCCCGTATCTCATTCATTTGAATGACCCAACCGGAGTAATATAGTGACTCCGGACAGCTAATTTTTGCTCCGTATCCGGTTTTCTGACTGGACCTAAAACCGTGGTATACCATGGCTTTAGGTCTGGTCAAAAAACCGTATTAACAAAACGTAGTGTGAACCCACCCTAACAGCCAACTCAGCAGAAGGTTCTGAAGCTGAAAGTTTGTAAGATTTTTCTATAAAAAATTTACTCAGAATTGATATTGATGTTATATAACTACAAGTGTAGTGTGTCTCCAATCTGCTATAGGTCATCTTATAGGAAATGTTCCCTGGTTGGGGGTGTAAAGGTATGCAAATTGGTCCTTTTTCCAAAGCAACAAGCTAGGTGGTACCCAAAAAACTCACTACACAACAGAGGGCCAATCCGCAACATGCTCTGTACAGAGGAGGAACAGACACCATAAAAAATAGCTGTTCTGGTTTAGCAAATATGACTAGTCGGGTTTTAATTTTTGGGGACATTTACAGGCAAGAAAGAAGTCCTTGCACTTTATGTCAATAATAATTAGGGACATAAAATTGAACTGAATGGGAAATAACAGATGTTTTACCATTGAATTCAACAGTAATAAAAAAGACACTTTTTGGATGCATTTTCCAAGATAATTTTTTTTCCCTGACGGCTATTTTACACATTGCTCATGCGGAGGATACATTTGAACTTCCTGGCCAATCTTGTAGCCCAACCCAAAAGTCCAATACTGGAGGCCCTATAGACTTGCATTGGACTTCAGCATTGGAGCTCCAGGAATCCACCCGGTCATGCGAGTCTCTCGGCAAATTTTGAGCTACGAGTTTGCCTAGGAAGTTTAAATATATTCCCATTTTTACTTTTGCTGCAGAATGAATCTCAACTATACTGCAATGCTACTGCAGAGGCTCTTCCCCTTCCTTCAGAAGTAGGAGAGAATAAAAGCTATTTCTATAGGCTGCTCTGCAATAAACAGAATTCTTTTGCACCCCCACTTAGGTTCTTAGGTGGACATGCACAACGCTTTACAGTTTAAACACTAAATGGTGCCATTCTATTTAGGTAAATGTTTTAAATATCTGCCATTTAATGTTTACCAATTTTCATGATCTTTGGATATCACACACATTATAAAACATTGTATGATCCATCAGTAAACACATTTTACAGCGGGTTTTGGTGTAGGTTAGTTATAGTGTTTTCATAGACATACAAACAGCCCCTAAAGAGTTGCCTGTAGTATGCTTGTAAATATGAGAAGACTGGGGACTTTCTTAACAGGAGCTTCTTTATTACAGGAACAAGTCAAGTAGCAAAATAATGCCAAGCATGCCAAATGTTCCAATGTAAGAGATACCATGAACAACACACACAGTATATTAGACGGACCATGTGGCAAATTAACCCTGTCCTAGCAATAATATAAACTATACCTGCCAGCTGTCCACTTATCCAGGCACAGAGCCTCTTGCTTTACCTTATTGTGCTGTCTAGGAGAAATACTCTATTGAGCAGCCAATCATTATGATGCATTTAAGATGACATTCCACAGCGCTAGAGAAACTCAGACATAAAGCACTACATCCCTTTCTCCCAATCAATCATAAAATGATGGCACACCTTAGTAATGTCAACACAAAGGTATTACATTCAGTCCCGGAAAAAATAAAGACTTTATGGAGTAAATTAAAAAAACAAAAAAAAAAACAATAGTGTAATCCCCTGCTGCTGCCCTTCCAATGGCTCACATGCTCTGATGCGGACCATGGCTTCCATTGACCATGCTCAGCCAGTCATTGACCACAGCAGTAACCTGCCTTTGCTAGCGACTAAAGTGCAAAATATAAGCACAGAGCGCTCCAATGTGAAGAACGTTTAGCTGATTTATAGCCCGTAAGACAGAAGACTCACCAGATCGTGTTGTGCAATCCAAGAGGCACAATGCTCAGTGGGCTCAGTAATGTATAAATCCTCGCAGATGACGGTGATTGTAGCGAATCCACTTTATGACTGCAGATTTATCCCACCCTCACCTAGGTGTGGGTAAAACAATGAAACCACAATGGGGGCACCAAACAGGAACATATGTAGGGATATAACAGCGCTGTCCAACAAACAGATATTGTGAAGAGCAACTTTTATTAATACATATGACGCGTTTCAAGGACGATCAGTCCTCTTCTTCAGATATGTCAGAAAAGGAGGACGGATCGTCCTTGAATTGCATCACATGCATAAATAAAAGTAGCTCTTCACACTACCTGGTTGTTGGACAGCGCTGTTATATCCCTACATCCGTACCTATTTGGTGCCGACATCGTGGTTTCATTGGCTAGTGACCGGCAGTTCTTGTGGGATTGATGCATTACAGAAACCCAAAGCATATGGTACATGGCAGAGAACAGAAGCTGTCAGAACAGCAGCAATGGAGGAATCGAGGCAGGTAAGTATAACCTCATAAAAAAAAAAAAAATAATAATAATAATAATAATAATAATAATAATAGTTTGTAGGAAATATAGCATTATGGTTTTAGAAATAAAATTAACTTTAATGGTCAGGCATGAGCATGTATTGTGCAAGTTGGGAAAAAGCAGAGTATGCACTGTACTGTCAGAATGCTACAATGGATGTATCAGTTTCTCATCAAAGACAGAGGTGCAATTTAGTAGGAACGGATGGCAGGAGGGACTGATGCACAGTCTTGTTCATCCAGGGTTGAGTCAATAACAGGTCTGTATTTTAAAGTAACCTAAAAATGAAAAGAAAAGGTTCAAAAAGATGAATATAAAATACTATCCAATGGTAAAGAAGAAATTAAAAAGACAACTTTTTAGGTAGCAGCTTTTAGGATTTCCTGTACGTATGTTCTATATGTTAAGTTTTAAGTAGTATTTAATTGGAAACATTTATTTAGAACGCCTATACACACACACAGCTTACTCTCCAATCCATCAAATACACACTTGGCCAAGCACATTTGTCCTGAAAGGGGCAAAGGGAATAAGCCATTGCCACACTCCCCTAGTGTTATACAGAACAAAAGACACTCTGTAAAGCAGTAGACTCAAACTGTGGCCCTTCAGATGTTGCAAAACTTCAAATCCCAGCATGCCCGGACAGCTGTTGGCTGTCCGGGCATGCTAGGAGTTGAAGTTTTGCAACATCTGGAGGGCCACAGTTTGAGACTAGAGATGAGCGAACTTACAGTAAATTCGATTCGTCACAAACTTCTTGGCTCGGCAGTTTATGACTTATCCTGCGTAAATTAGTTCAGCCTTCAGGTGCTCCGGTGGGCTGGAAATGGTGGATACATTCCTAGGAAAGAGTCTCCTAGCACTGTATCCACCTTTTCCAGCCCACCGGAGCACCTGAAGGCTGAACTAATTTATGCAGGAAAAGACATCAACTGCCGAGCCGAGAAGTTCGTGACGAATCAAATTTACTGTAAGTTCGCTCATCTCTATTTGAGACCACTGCTTCAAAAGTAATAGAAGAGATTGCTTTTAGCGCAACTTGCTCTTAAATAGAGTTGGGCTGAATGAGCTGCCTGCCTCACACAATCCATTGTTACCACTAGTAGCCTGACTGGTTCTCAAATATTCTTTCAGCTATGCTACAGTGGAAATGAAGCACTACATGTCATCCATTGAAATCAATGAACTAAGTAAAGATGAACAGATATGAATCCTCTAGAGGCAGAGCTTTTCACTGCAGTAGCTCCTCACTTTGAGTCCCTTTCATGTAAATATGAAAGTAAAGTAATGCACCTAGGCCATAATAATCATATTAACACATTTAAAGAGGATCTGTGGCCAACCCCTCAAAAAATAAGAGTCTCATTAAGTAGCTTAGGTTACCCCGATTATACACCCTTTTACAGTTTCTTGATACGCCTTGCCGTTCCTGAGATATGAGGATTTATAGTTTGTCTTCATGGAATCGGTCAGATGGGCCACAGCAGTACGGGGGCAATCAGGACACCAGACATTGCTTGTTACTGGATCTGAGGAAGGAGCATGTGAGCACCAAAACAGGTCGTCCATTCCTATATTTCTCAAATAAACCTATAAGTTCTGTGCAACTGTGTTGGCTAAACACTTTTGTGTCAACCAGCCTGTAGCGCTTGTTCTAGACCCATTTTTTCCCTTCTATAACCTAATTTTTATAATGAGAGTGAAGATCAGGTGGTGGGCGGGATTATACAGTCAGTCATACACGTCGCTTAATGTACAACATTCACACCCTGACTATGTAATCCCACCCATTATTCCTATTAATATTAATTTCATTAACTTCTCTGAATTACGAGACAAACTATAAACCCCAATGGGTCAGAGACAGAAGGGCATAAAAAAATGGTAAAAATGTGTTTGATCGGGGTACCATAAGCCATTAAATGACAGTAACATCGAAAAAAAAAAATATGTAGGGTTGGACACTGGTCCTTATTAATGGAATATAACTGGGGATAACAAAGACCAGAGAATAAGAATCTGGGTATTTTGGTTACAAGTTAGCCAAGCAGCAACAGCTGTAAAAGCCAATATTTTAGGATGTACTGTTTAAATAGGGACATATAGAAACCTATAAGCCTAATGTAATACTATAAATCCCTCGTAAGGCCACATCTCAAATACAGAATTAATTTCTGAGCCTAATGATAAAAAGGATATAAGAGAGCTAGAGATGGTTCAAAAGTTAAATGTATTAATAAAGGGGTTACCCATGAATAGAAACAGAGCTAATTTCTTTCAAAAAACGCTCCATGTCTATCCCCAGGTTGGGTGTGGTTTTACAACTTGGCTCCATTCATTTTAATGGAACTGAGCTGCAGAACCACATCCGACCTGGAGACAGACTGGGAGCGTTTTTTGAAAATTTGCTTTGTTTTTCTATTCCTGGATAACCCCTTTAAATTGGCAAGGGGTCTCTTTTACCAGAGCCTAGAAAAATTGGGCTTGTCCAGCTTGTAAATTACACTACATCTAAGGTTTCGTTTTTCCCATGTATAAACATGTGTAGGCAATACAAATGTATTCTATCCCAAGAGATTATAATAGTAGATAAGCATCAAATGCAGATGGATTGTCTAATAACAAATGGCATTGAAGCCTTTAATGATAATTGATGAGAACGTTTAGACATGAAGGACCTGCGCCTTTTTTAACCTATGTAACAGTGTATTGTATTTACTGCAGTCTTGTGTGCGCAGCCAAATTACCTTGCCATTCTTATCAACAAATGAGAGTGTGTGCTTTCTCCAGTGTTCTTCTACGGGTTTCTTCTGCTGTCCTTGCAGTGGCTTAGAGAAATCATATTCATCAATTCTGACCTAAAGAAAAAGGAGAATAAAAAATAAATAAATCAATAAGTAAATATATTTCAAAACAGAGTGGCTGCATATACTAATACTAGACAAATTCAATCAAAGTAAATCCAAAGCAGATTACAGCGATCGCAAAATATGTGATTTTTAATACCTTATCTACCCGCATTGTAAATTTTCTAGGCTGAAATTGATGTGCATGCAATTTACAATGCACATTTTCCCCTATGGGGGAAGGGGGAGGAGATGTTAAAACGGGCACAAAGTCCTAAAGAACCTTCATGCAGAAAATGACTGACAAATTGGACTAGTATGCTTATTACTCTAACATTAAACTTCCCATTACAGGGCATAGACTTCCCTTATGACAAAGTGCCAGAGGTAGTTGTGAAGATATGAGGTAAAAAAATCAATTAAGAGTTACTCCACATCAATGTTACTATTTTGGAGTATACATTTTTGATATTTTTTTATTATTCCATTTTGTGAGTAGCAGGATGACAAAAAGAGATGCAGATGTATACAGTACTAGTATTTTCCCACATAATAAAGTATTAGTTGAAAACATTTTTTTTTTCTCCCCCCTCTCCATTTATTAAAAAGTCCTACAGGTGGATGTTTTGGACATAGAAATGGCACATTTTCCATGTCCAAAAACAGCACGTTTGATGTCAATGTGAATGTGCTCTTCCAGTGAGGCAGATACCATTTACATTTTTAACCCACATACATTAATCCCTTTCATATCAAAAGTTTAAATCACCCCCTTTTTCTATATTTGGTATTGCCGTGTGCGTCATTGTTCAAACTATTAAAATATAACAACATTTATCCCGTACGATGAATGTCAGATTTCAGAACTGTGTTTTTTTATGACATCATATTCCAGGAAAAATGAAGAAAAAAAGCGATCAAAAAGGTCTAATCAATACCACAATGGTGCCGATAAACAACTACAGATCACAGTACAGAAAATGAACCCGTCCCCCATAGAGCCCGGTAAAACTAAATAAAATAAAAGTTATAGAGGTCATAAAATTACATTTTTTTCTAAAAAGTTTAACATTTTTTTAAAATTAGTAAAAACGTGATGCAAACCATCCAAAATGAGTATTGTTTTAATTTTTCCCGTCCTAAAGTATCAAGATCACATGCTAGTTTAACAGCACGATGAATGGCATAATACAGAACACCCTTTCCACCCCCCACAAATTTGTACAATTATTATTATTTATTTATTTTATTCAATGTCAAGTCACAATTTTTTTTATTTTTGCGGTTTTGGTGCATAGGTTATGGAAAAATGAACGAAGACATTACAAAGTGCAATAGGTCCCGCAAAAAACAAGCCCTTATATAGGTGTGTAGATGAAAAAAATAAAAGGGTTATGGCTATTAAAGGGCAAGGAGGAAAAACCAAAAAAATGCAACAATGAGGGACGGCCACAACATAGAGAGGTAATCAGGGGAGTTGAGAAAACCCCATTAAGATGACGCTTTAGACTGAATCTGTGTTAAAAATTTCTGTTAGTTCTAGAGACAGCAGAAGTATTATCATAACTATTAAAATTTTCATTGCATATGAGCCAATTATAAAAGTTAGACAATATTACAAAAATCGATTACATGAATAATTTTATTGGTCTAACATTCAAGAAACCAGAAATTATATTTAAGGCTCACAAGTATACACATCATGTAAAAGGATATTTTTTACAGTATACTCTCACCTTATAGTCCTCTCTTGCATGAGCCCCACGACTTTCTTTGCGAGCTTCAGCTCCATATATAGTCTGAAGTGCATTAAGCATTAAGTTCTGTAACTCAAGCGCCTCCGCCAAATCAGTATTCCACACGATTCCTACAATTAGATGCAGTTATTATGTTATCACCGCAGTCACAACACAGAAAAAAAGGCTGGATATACATTATGTTCATGCCGTTCGTTGTATCAGTCTGCACCACACCAAAAACAGGATGTCGACGTACACTCTAAACAAAAGTAGCGGACCCCAGTGATTTCAATTGCCCGTAGAGTATCCTAGCGGAAGCCCTAACACAGTATAGGCCTCACCTAATGAAAAGTTTTCTAACTTTCTGTGTTTACACCCACTCCTGTTTTGGTAAAACTCTTGACCGACATAAAGCCAAGAAATACTGTGTGTGAATCCAGCCAGAATTTTTTCTAGTTTAAGTTTACATTGTCTATGAATTAACAGATTATGTCCCCCCCACAGTATTTTGATCAGTAAAAATCAGAAATGGGTGCAAACCTTTCCATTACAGTGTTGGTTCAACTGCTGGTTTTGGCTACAAATACTGAGCAAACTATTCCATGTGAAGCGAGCCTTCAGCTGTATTCTCACCTTGCACCTCAACAGTTTAAGGCCTTTGACTACGTCATAGACCCCCATAGAGA